>NW_028258317.1:40375000-41000000 GCF_053883595.1 Heterocephalus glaber
GGAAACCACTGAGCTAAATATCCAGCCCTGTAGTGTGATTTTTAATTCTACTTTCCTGGACCTCAGACATATTCAACCACTCAATTTGTAAGAGCGGTGAATTTAGCTCCTCCTAGTTCATATCTGATTATTATGGACAAGTCACTTCTTTGCTCCAAGATTGGTATACTCATTGTAGAAAAAGTCTTATTTCTCTCTCTTTCATTCTCAATATTTCCTTCTTGTGGTATTGATCTTTCAAAATAGTTATTGCTACTGGTATCATTTTTCTTTTGTTTCTTTTCTCTCCTCTTTTGCTCCTCATGATGTTACTCTTTTGTTTTTTAACAATATTTATAAAATTAAATTCATTTTTGCACATTATTTTGTTGGGGATATTTTAATGAATAATTTTTCTTTTTACATGGGAATGATTTTATCTTTTTGGCTAAGTAAAGTGTGATAAATCAAATACCCTTTTGCCCATTTTCTATCTCTTTTCTCATACTCTCTGCCATTTCCTGGATTAAAGGCAGTGCATACCTACTCCTATCGTCAAAATGGTGTCTTTCATAGAAATTTAGGAAAGTTGCAAGCCTATGCACTGAATATACCACTGAAATATTTCAAATGTTTTAAAATAATACACATTTTGAAAACATTTAAAAACAGAGGGATACAGGAAATATAAAAGATTACAAATATCATAGGCACTCAGATGAGGATAACAATTCCAAATCAATAGTTAAATAAGGGCTTTGAACAAGTTGTTGTCTTGTATGATTCTCACTTCATCCCTTAAAAGGGGTAGTAATAAATTCTCCTGGGAGAAGTTTTCATTAAGGTACAAAATGTACATAAAGCAACATTCTGGAATAAAGTAGTTAAACACGATGTTTGTGTACATCAACCGTGTTTTATCCTAATCAAACACTGATGTCTACACATATACAAAAGTCTATTTATTATGTTATCTTTGTTCCTTTTCTTCACTGCTACTGTTGATAATTAATGATTTATAGAATAATGAGTGATAATAATAAAAATATTACCAGTTCCATGGAGTAGTTCTAACTGAAGAAATACCTTCATCACATATTTAACTAGATGAGAAATCGATAACTAAGAAAGTAGATTTTGCAGATATGCCTTAGAGTGCGGTAATAACTATTAAAAAAGGTCAAAAAAATGTAGCTGATCTGAGTTTTAGGGGCAAAGCTTTAATATTATTTACAGATTAGGCTGCTCAGGGTCAACATGGTCCCAATGTTGTGGTAAAAATACTAAAAGTGTATATCATCTTAAGTGACAACACATAGGTAAACATGTACTGTTACAATGTTGTAAGCTATGATATCAATTTTTGAAACCATAATGCTGTGTCTTTAAACTGACATAAATAGGCAGTTGTCTTTACTTGACAATACTTACTCTTTTCATAAACTAGCTTGTTTTCAATAAAGTGGTTAAAATGATTGTTACAACTGAGTAACAAGTGTGCACATGCCATTTCCAGTCCTGATGATTAATGATATGGTCATAAAAATATCCATGTATCAAAGGAACTACTTTAAAACATTCATGCCTTATTTTAATACAGAAAAAAACTAATAGAAAGATCATTATGGATAAACCATAGCTTACACATACATAGAAAAATATACATTTTTATACTGTTAGGTGATCATTGCACAAGATGTATAGTGGAAAGTATATTTCCATTAGAAAAATACCTTTACTACCAGGGAAGAACATTGCAATCTGATATTGAATCCTTTAAAGAGGACTCTTGATGCAAACCTAGAAATGTAGGCAAAGCTTGTTTCGATGGCATTCAAGTTTGGTTTGCTGCTTGTCTGTTTGCACTAAACTTCTAACTCATTTTCTGAGCGTCTTATATCATTCTGTGCCTTCTTAAGAGTAGAGGCCAACAGGTGAGGCAAGGATGATGGAAGGACAGCAGACCGTACACCCTGGGAGCGCTAGGAGGTATTGCCAGCATCCTCCACCCTTCTGCATATCCAGAGCCTGAGCAAAATCTGGAAAGAATGAGAAGGTTCACAACTTTTGTTTCTTGGAGACAAATCCAATAGGGATCCTACATTCCTGTTAACACTAGAAGAAAAGTCTCATTTTGGTTATTAATATTGAAAATGCTCAGAGTGCATTAGTTAATGCAACATTAACTATAGTGGCAGCACTTATTTTCCTGGTGACTTATACATGCTTATATATAACATACACTGCAATGCTTTAAAATAATCATTGCAAACAATGACAGTGCTTTTTAAAGATGTGATACAAAGCACAACCATACTCTCTCTATGTGCCACTTTTAGGGTAGCCTCTTCTTTATTTCTTAATTTAGGGGGTGTAAGAGTTTTGAAAAGAGTTTCACTGCTTTTGCTTCAAAGGAGAATTTACATTTTAGTGAGGAAGATTTAGACATTTGCAGAACAAAAATTCTAACCAAACTATCAAGAAAAATAACTGTGTTGAATTCAGGTAGTAGTTTAATTCTCAAATGCAAAACATTTATCACAAAATAATAAATTAAGGGGTAACATTTGTTTAGGGCTAAAGTTTTGTTTGTGTTTTCACACAAACAAAAAGTTTCACACAAAGTTTTGAGATAATGTTTCATTATCATCCTTTAAAATATCAGCAGTTATTTAATATATGACATAATATATGAATAAAGCAATCAGTGGATTATTATTCATAGGAAAAATAGAATGAAGTGCAAATTGAAGAGATATAAAAACAATGTACAATATCTTAGCATTCAAGGTGAAGTTTACATTAATATTTGGAGCTTCTTTATTCTGACAAGGGTTCTTATTATAAACTGTAAAGAGAAACATTTCAATCAGATTGCTCCCTTCTTTAGGAGACCAATTTTCTAACAGGATACTCCCCAACCATAGTGAAACTTAGGCACAAAGGAAGCTTTTTGTTTAATATTCATAGGACTTCTGTTTCCCTAAACATATATCCTGTGATAACTAATGGGTAAACAAGATTACTGACCTATTTCTGGCAGATTGCAGACCATTTCCTTCTGACTCTGCTAATTGCATCTGGTGAGCACTGGAACTAACCTGCAAGGATGGAAAGCTTTTCTTTCATCCAGCCCAAGGGGTACACACCCAGCCAATGGGAGTTCTCTCTTCATAATCCAGAGGCCTGAGGAGGTTCCAAGCAGCTGGTGCCCTACCATGTGTCACAAGCTCGGCACACAGAGATTCCCTGCAGCAACGAGGACCTTCCTGCAGCTTTCTTGCTTCTGAGCAAAATGCCTCTTTCTTATTGAGAAAGTGCTGCTAAACGTCTCTGCCTATGAAACATTGGAGGATTGAAGAAGCAGAGAAAAATTGCCCTCAGTTCCTGCTACCCTGAACTTTGAGCAATGTTAATGGGAGTTGAGCGAGCATGAAAGAAATGCAAGGGCAGCAGGATCACACCCTCAGTGGTTTCAGAAGAGCAGTCAGAGCTGCAGAACACATTACAAGTTTGTTGCACAGTATCAGAGGCTATTTCAAGGCTAAATACATTTACAGTGTGGCTGTTCATTTAGACCCGCTCTCTCCAAAGAGTCTTGCTACTATGAATTGAAGATTATTTTTGCTTTTGGAAATAGTTCCCCTCACTCAAAAGTAAGTTTTAAACTATAAGTGTTTCTTCTTTGTAGCTTATTGTGTCATGATAAAAAGAGTACAGTCGTTCCTTGATATCGCAGGGAATTGATTCACAGTTGCCCTCAGAATCCCAAATCTGAAACTGAACAGATCCCTTATATAAAAAGGCACAGTACTTACATTTTTACATTTAAGCTATTCAATGCTCCTATGTACTCTAAAATATCTCTAGATTACTTTAATTTTTAAAAAAATAAAAATGCTATGTGAATAGTTGATATGCTATATTGTTTAGGGAACAAGATGAGAAGGTTGTCTGTAGATGTCCAGTACAGATGCATTTTTCATTTCACATACTTTCTGTTTTGGTTGATTAAGTCCTTGGATGCAGAACCTGTGCATACAGGGGGGAACTACACTTTCTGCTAATCAATTTTTTCTCTCTTCAAAGAGATGTAGGCCCCATGTCGCAGTGGAGTGCTTAGAGATTAAAACCAGACAGCCTGCCATCATTCACTGCTGTGGTCTGAGAAAATCACTTTGTCTTTCTTTATCTGTTCTCTCATTTTCAAACATGAAGTAATACTATAGAGCTTTACAAAGTTACTTAAAAAAAAAAGTCTTCCCTCTCTTCGTCTTCATCCTCCTCCTCTTGGGCATTTAGAAAGAGCACTGTGAAATAACCATTCAATTGATCGCACCAAGTCCATCCAGATTTCATCCTTCCATAGACTCCCTGTGCCTCTGTGTCTTCTTCCATGTTCATCAGTGGTGCTGAGTGCTCACTCTCCTTCTCTGGATACAGGATGGCCTGGGCTTGGTGCACCCTTTTCCTCCATGATCACAGTGGATATGAGCACCGGGGGGAATATAGAAATGCTAAGTTAATCGAAAGTTCTGCAGTCTGAGCCATTGCTGTATTTCACTAGTCTCAGAATCATAACCAATATCCACTGCCTTCAATAAATACGATCCATTCTAAATCCTACATATGCTCAACTACAACCTCCACAGCCTTGTGACTTAACTGGAGGCATAAACCATATCTTTATGCTGATGGGCCTGAGTCACCATCACTTGCACATTGACTTGTCAAAACTGCTCAAGGAAACATAAAGAGTTGCCTGCGTATACATGCATTTCTCTGTGTTCTTAAACAACAATTCTATAACATGGTAGTCATGTGCAGTTTCTCTTGTCAAGGTAATGACTCCTGACCTTGTCATTTTTATCCTAGGAAAGTAACTTGATCTGTTCACCTGGAACTCAAATTTAAGCATTAAATGCAAACTCGCTAAATTCTATACTGAAAGTATGTTAAAGGTGGGGAGCTATATCCACAGCACTTCAGAGACAAACCGGTAGGAATTGATGTATTCTCCTGCAGACAAAACAATATATAAATTTTAAATGTATACACTATATTCTGAGGACACTGTTTCATCCATGTATATTATCATTTCCAGGCTGACATATTCCCTGCAAATTCAAGAGACTGCACAAAGTCACTCTCAGGTGAACATAAATGGGTGATGTGGCATTTGACACAACCAGTAAATCCCAGGGAACTTAGCTGGATCCCATGCCTCCTTTTCCAGTCTGGTAAAATATCACATGGGATTCTATTCCAGTGAATCAAGGACACAAAAAGTCTTGAAGCCTTCTGAGGCCCAGCAGACTGGTAAACCCACACCAACCGTCTCTTCCTGTTAGAATGAATGTTTGGCTATCCCAGGATTAGAGGCCTCCACCATACACTAATACAGGAAAAGGACAGTTTGCCTTCTCCAGGGACAATGTCATACTGGCAACTAAATATTAGTCTTTGCTTTTGGTAGTTTGTTCATTTAGTATCAGATGTGATTAACTCCCCCTCAGATAGCAAGGGCTCACATTGTTAGTACCATGGGTAGACACTATGTCTGTGACCATGTTTATGTGCCCAGTGTGTCAATATTTATATGCCCAGTGTCCGTGGCTGCCTGATACCAATTGGCAGGTCCTGTGCTCCATTATTTATTCAGCATCTCTTCAATTGTGTGTGCTTTATGATGCACATTGACGAAAGATCTTCACACTATGCTCATTCATTTTTTCTGCCATTCACATCTAATTTTGGATTTACTCAAAACTTTCCAGTCAGGACAAGTCAGCTATTCCCTTCACCACTGCATATCAGACCCTATATCTGCTGATCTCAGGCTACTTTTTTTTCTTTGCAAATTGGATGACCAGAGAGTTTGTAAGTATTCATTAGGAGAAATTTCTGTCAGTGTCAATATTCAAGGCCACTCTTGACTGAATCTGTGACAAAGATTCCATCTGTTTTTGGAAGATCCCTGAAGAAAACTTCAAATTATACCTCTTTCATCTCTGGTCATACTGAATCTCCCCATTCCAGGGTACGAGCTGAGAGGTAAAAACTGAAAAATCCATGGATCTGAGTTACCAGCCTATGCAGTTTGCTGGTGATCACTGGCTCTAGTCTCCTATCTAACCCTAGAGGTATGACTTTTATACAATGTTGATTTGCTACTGGCTGTGCCTGCAGATGTTGAGACTTAGTATGGCTGACAAGATCTTTGTGAGCCCATGAGAGCCTTTCAGTGGGGTGGTCTCTTGCTATTCCATGGAAGGCATGGTGTCTCCATCTGAATTATTCCTAGGAATTATTTCTCAAGGGTCTTATCTTTTCTCTGAAGAGAAAATCACTTTGCTCCAGAATCCTAGAATGCTTTGAATTGATTCTTCCATTAGCACTTACAATAAACTCTATGAGATAGTTTATACTACTTAATGCCACCTCTAGAATCCTAGGTTCTGCCAGAATGTATCTGGCACTTTTCTATTCTTGCTCCACTCATAGGTGGCAGGATTTTGTGGCACAGATTCCATGGGCCTGGACAATTATTCCTATACTGGAAATACACTCCTCCAGATGCTGAAGGGGCCTAGAGGATAATAGATTTTTTCATTGTGGTTGGAGTTACAGGCTGGCAGTGTTTGCCCCTTACTTTGCAATGGATGTTCTAGTACAGCAGTGATAATGCCAGCCTTTAAAAGTTTACAGAGGTGGAAGACTCCTGCATCTTTGCCAGGTATCCTCATCTACTGGAATGCATATGTTTTACCAAGTCCTCCAGTGAACAAGCCACATTTTGCACAACTTATACAATGAGGCTACTAAATTAAATAAAGAGTGTCACCTCTGAATATTTCAGGTTCATGAGAATGAAGCTAATTTACTCTATCCCCACAGATATTTTATTATTTTTACATTACATTCTTGGCTGGGATGAGGGTAATTTCATGAATGATGTTAAGAACTAAATATTTGTCCCCATTACCAACAAATTTGTATGTTGATAAGCTGCAATACAGTGTGTTTAGAATTTGGAAGTAAGGCCTTGTGGTACCAATTAGGCTGTAAGGGTCGCACCCATAAGAATGGAATTAATACCCTTATATAAAGAGAAAGAGGAGGGGAAATAATTGTGTATCAAGTCACTGAACATCAATGTTAACCTACACACCTGCTGTATGTTCGCCATCACTGGTCTAGAAGTACCAAGAAATATATGTCATACCAACAGACTGAAGGAACTGACCTTTACTCCTGATTGAAGTAAATATCTTTTCTCCCCTGATGTATGGCAATAAGAAAAAAATGTGCTCCTCTTCCTGCTGGCGGTGGACTTGTGACTATGAGGGAAGCTGGCCTCAGAATAAAGGTGACTTGTGGAGGAAGGGTGTAGGTCTGGATACTTTTCATTCCAGTACACATCTGTCTAAATAAATGGCTATAGAAAATGTTCAGGAAGCGCTTCAAGGATGAACCTTCTGTGGCATTGGAAGTTCTTTCCTCCGATAGACCCAGAGTATTTCAGGCAATTCGTTTTAGGTCTGAAAACTGCCAAGAATCTGTTTTACTTTTTCATTTGCTTTTGAAGGCTTAAATTCCCTAGTTTTCTGCCCATACATTGCTGATTTTGGTCAGATGTAGCAGATAACGAGCATCCCTGTCATGGGTACATTTGTATCAGGCAGGGACACTAAGTTCAATGACCAATCTCTATGACTTCTTGTGATTTATACACATTGTACATTTTGAAATTTTATTACACCTTTCTCCTGACAGTTAAGTGTTTTACCTTGCTCTTATTGTTTTGGGATCCTGTGATACCCATTCTTGTCAGCTAATGTAATTGTGTAATGGTTTCTCCACAGAGGACATTTTGAGTTAGGTCAGCATCTTTCTTACCAGCATGGAGGCTGGGTGACTCATGGGTCACCTAGACCAAACCATGCCCATGATGCTGTGATATGTTTTCTATGGAATCTTTTAATCCTTCCTAAACTATTAGCCTTGGCACCTCTGCCATTTTAGCTCCTTACAACTGGTCCAGCCTACTATTTATACCTCTAAAAGACTTTGTGTTGGCTCTGAAAAGGCTGTTGAGTCCTTTAACTTTGGATAGCGGCCCCAAATCAACAATCTCTCCAGCATTGTGACTTTGTGTTCCAGCTCACTGTGATAGGCCACACTTGGGAAAGTATGTCCTTGGGTTAGGCAGGCTTCTGTGGTGAAGACAAATTGTGAAGGGGGTGCTAGGTAGAGGCTGTTTTCTGAGAGCTGACCAACAATTTCTTTCATGTAGATCTTTGTGTCCACTACACTGAACATAAATTATTCAGTAAATGCATATCAATTAAGTACTTAATATTTTATCCTGTTCCACAAATTGGTCTGACAAAAGCAAACAAGCATAGGCCATACTCCAAATACCTTGCAAGTGAGTGTTAGGGTTTGATAGGTAAACCAGTGTTTACAGCACTACCTTAAGAGATAAATGGGGAATGTGTACATAAGTATTCTTGGAGTATCAAGAATGGGTATTTTGAAGCTGTGCTTGATGGTGCATGCCAGTAATCACAGCCCTTAGTAGGCTGAAGCAGGAGAATCACCATGAGTGTAAGGCCAGCTTTAGCTGCCCAGTGAGTTCACGACTGGCTTGAACTACATAGTGGGACCCTGTCTCAAAACAAACCAAACCAAGACAGAGCAGTATAGAATGGGTATCATATTCAAACCGGGATAGAGTTTCCTAGAAATATGTATTTAAAATGAATATTGAAGTAGGCATTAATATAGGTAGGAACTGGGCAAAATGTTTAAAAGAACTCATAATTTGAAGAAAAACTACACCATAATTGGAGTTTAATATGCCAGTAAGAAATAGGTGAGAGAGAAAGCTGAAAGGTAGGCAGGGCTTAAATAATAGTCATACACATGGTGCAGAGGGTAAGGCCACCACTAAAATGTGAAACAATTAGCCTTACACAGAGTATATTTCACTCTGGCATCAATACATAGAATAAACTGGAGTTAAGTGAGAGGACGTGCGAGACATTTTAGTAAGGCAAGTGGAGATTTAAACTAAAATAACGGCCCTTCTTCGCTATGGAGTCAAATTGTGTTCAATATCCCTTTAGAATTAAATAGCGTAAAATGTGCAGTCTGTGAACAGCTTCAAAGCTACCAGTGCCTCAGGGAAGGTTGCTGCAGATGCTAAACTGCCGCGCGGACACTGTGAGTGGAGGTAAATGGCGAGCAGGGAGCCAACCTGGTCATGTTAAGGTCAGGCGCGTCAGGCCTGTCACTCCTGTGCAGTTCATCTGAGCCTTTTCTTCAATATTTTCTGTAGCTGGAAGACTCCACGGGAAAATTCTCTTTCCTGCATCTATTCAGGTTGAGAAAATGATTTTGTGTCTCCTGCAATCCATATTATTTTGAAATTCTTTCAAAAGTTTAGTCCTTCTTATATTTTTTCTCATCAATTCACATAATGGCTCCAGAATATCAGATGGCTTCTTTTTGACAAAGTGTTTGACTTCAAGTAAAAAGAAAAACACTGATTTTCACAAATAAGAGATGCTCGATTTTTTCAGTTCTTATGAAATCATTTTCTGCTTAGCTTTGTTTACCTGAGCATCCACAGTCTGTACCAGTGCCATGTGTATTTTAAGTTTATGTTGGGCCCCATGAGCCTTTTAGAGGTCATCAGATGAAAAGACTTTTTGGAGAATAATTTACCAGTGCTATCTACTGCATTTTAGCAAATACTTAACTGAAAATGTTTCCTTTTCTAAGTGCACAAAGATTAGAAATATCAATTTTTCCATTTATTGCTAACAAATTGAAATATATATTTTCAACCCTTGATATTCTAGTTTTCTTAACAATTAGTGAGCTAATTGTAAAATATTTTGAATAGGAATCCATATATCTTTTTAAAATTAACTTTATTGGTACATTTAAGAGAAACATTAGGATCACATTCATCATTGAGAATTTGTACCTGTACATTATATATCTTAGTTCTTTTTTCCCACTCCCCTTCCCTCCCTTCCACCCATTCACCCCTCCCTATTTACAAAAGCTTTGATTCCATTTTTTCCTTCTTTTCTCATATTTTTTCTTTCCCTTCTCTCCTTTCCCCCACACCACTCCCCTACTTCCTCTTCCCCTTTGAACCTTTATTTCCTATTTCACATTATCTATTAAGTGTCTTTAAGGAAATTAGATTTGAGCTGCACAATTACAATTTTTACTGTATTTTAGCAAGAATACATTCTTTAAACTACTTTGTAGTTAATCATAACATCACATCGTGACCATGGTCAGATCCATGGAAATGATCTCTTACAATTTCTGCCTGCAAATTGTAAGCAGTGCTTGTGTGTTTTCATATTCCTTTCCTGGGTATACCAGTCAGTTTCCAAAGACAAGAAAGTGTCAGAAGACAAAATATCCTCAAGACAGAAAGAATCTAAGCCTACGTGTCAGATTTGTTCCCCAGCTGACCTCAATACACGTGGGCATGCTGTAGGAGCATGGGCTGTTAGCTCCTGAATTTGTAAGGGTTGCGTTTTATTCTGGCTCAGCTGATGAATATAGAATTCAAATACCCTTTCGGCTACAAAATACTTCCATAATATACTATTCCTACCTCACCACTTATAGCCTCACTAATCTAAGACTGAAGTACTTCATCCCCAGAATCCTCAGATCATTCCCAGGGTCACTTTTCCACACTACTCTCTCCTGATAGTAAATTATTTTATACTCCCTGGAAATATCATGGTCCTACAAGCTTCTCTGCTCCTCCATACATGATTTCCTCTGAATGAAGAGTTTACTGTTTATTTGTTTCTAAAAGTCCCACTTCTCTTTCATTAATACATTCTGAGGGGCATTATTATTAGGGCATTTAGAACATTTCATTAGAATCATTTACTTATGAGACTATCTCTTATCCTGTACAATTTTCTGCTCAAAATAGGAACAATTTCATATTCTTTTTCCACTGTACATTGAAAAATGAATTAGTAATACCTATTTAAAGAAAGAATGACCTCCAAACTAATCACTCAAATTATCTTCATGCGAATGTTTAATTTGATTGACCTGCAACTTTTTATATTTTGACTTCACTTGCATAGCTGTTTGTAAGCCATTTAGAGTATTCCCAGCGAGTAGAAAATAAGCTTATATACTGAAATCTTTCCTTATTTAACTTGGGAAATATCATTTCTCCCTTGCTATTTAAAATATTTTAACATAAAACATCTCTAAGGTATGCAAATGTAACTGATATATTGTCTTCCTAGAAAACCTCAATCTCTACAGCTACTTGAGGATATTCAGTACATTAAGATTTAATTATATGCCTCATATGGTACAAAACACACGAATTTTCTCAATATCTCCAGGGGATACTCTACTCAGTGGGCACAAAACAATATTTCTTCCAAGGATTTTTGTATGAGAGTCCATAAAATTATAAGTATATATTTTCTTTTTGTTTCATGGATCTATTCCATTCTTTTCTAAATCATGGCAGCCTTTCAGATACCACCTTGACTACCTCTTCTCAACTATGATGCAAATACAGGAGATCTTTGATAATTTACAATAGGAAGGACATTCCATTTCTGTGTAAAACTTTAAACTTGAAATTAAAATGCAGTTTTCAAAGTTAAAGTAGCCTTGTTGGCTCATTCTTATAATCCCAGCCCTTTGGGAGACTGAGAGAAAGGAATCACAAGTATCAGCATAGTTGGGGCGATTTAGGAAAACAGTGAAATCCTGTTTCAAAATTTAAAATAAGAAAAAAAATAAAATTTGGAAATTTACCTTAATTTGAAGTCCCTGGTTTCAATCTCTAGTAGTACAAAAATGAATGTATCAATATATTTTTCCCACTCTTGCCTCTAGGATTATAGTATCTTTTCTTTATCGGTTCTATCCCCCTAACATACTCCTGGGACATAGTCTTCCTTTTGAACTTCTTTTTCTATATTCTCTCTTAAATCGTCAAATTGTGACTCTTTATATTTTTCCCTGGGTAGTAGTATGAATTGTTTCACAAAATATGATTAAAAACACTCCGTGACTCGTCTTTTACTATTGTAGCTCTTACCTACAATGTTAGCATGAAATCTGACATTTCTTTCTTGAAGCCATACAACTAACTGCTAACCAAATAACTTGTTAAACTCTTACCAAAGGGTGAACATTCACTCCACTTCCAAAGGCAGCCTTAGAAGAAACTTGAGAATGATTAGCTTATATTCTTAGTTTTCCTTGCTGCACAGATTCCTTGCTTAAACCTGATGATGGACAGTCACTGGGAACTTCTTCACTCACATTGTACGCATTCATGAAATTATTATATTTGACACTTCTTACACAGATTGTTAATCCATAAACACACACACAAATGCATGGACCAATAGATTTTCATTTGATTTAAGCATTCCTTCATAACCAAAACTTCAATTAGCCTATCACTTGGCAAACTGGATTACCCAGCTCTGAAGACCAGCCTTTCCAGTGAGCCTAAATTCAAAAAATCAAATGAAAGCTAGGAATGGGGAAAAAATAAGAACCAAGATGCATTATGTAAAGGTACAATTCCCAATGAGAAATGTAATTGTGTTGTATACTTAAAATTACCAATAAAAGAATTTAACAAAAAAAATCAAATGAGCTCCTGGTTTTATTTTGTAATGAGATGTTCTACTCCAGTTGGCCTGTGGTTTCTGTCACAAAGAGAAGCTACCTCTCTCGCCTAAAAGAGGAGGAAAAGAAAATAATAATTCCTTAGAGTTATATAATAGTGGTCTTTTATTGAGTCAGTAGAATTTCTTCCAAAGTCTCTGTGTTCATATGCATTTAACAAATCACTCTATGTGGGGACCGTTTTTTAACATTTAAGGGATTGAAAGTTCAGAACATCTCTAGGCAGGGGATGTGAATACCAGAGAAGGTAGCTATTGGTGAGAGCTGCTCAATGAAAGGTGAAGATTTTACTGCACAGTGTTTCATTTAAAAATTCTAGGAGTGGTTTGTTTTACCCATTCTAGAGGTCTTCTTGTTAGAACATAGCAAAGGTTTGTAGTAGTTTAGTCTGAGATTCCAGCCATGCATCCTTCGAGTGCCTTCACCATGATTCTGGTTTCTGGATCTAGGAATGAGATACTCTTTAATTTAAGCTCCTCTAATATTATATTTTGTTTTACAACGCACAAGCTACAGCATACATTGTGTCATTTTAGAAGACCTTAAATGAAAGACTTTACTTTAATCTCCTTCTCATTTCTAATTTCTTGTGTATCCTGGCCTGATTCTTTGACCTCGCTTTTTTAGGTGTCTTTTACCAGTGGTTAAAATAGCATCTGATGTTAATTAAACCCCTCTACTTACCAGAGTAGTTCTTTTCCTAATCTTTCTCACATTGCCAGAGTACTGATTAAAAAAAGAACATTTTTCTCATGCATAAAAATCTGTATGTGTGAATCACTTTATCTCTCAGGCAGAACACTGCTCAGTAGAGTCTTAGGAACTTTGGACACTACTTTTTTACAGCCAAGTCATATGTCTTTCACTTCTTTAGAAGTCAGACTTTTCTCTTTATCTAGAATCAGCTTTCCTCTCCTGAAAGTAGCTTCATATATATGGGGGAAATCAGTGCTATTTCCTAAAGTTAAGATCATCACCGAAACTCTTTGTCAGAAATGTTTCTAGAACATATCTATTGAATCAAGTATGTAGTACAGTATATCAGAGCTCATAACTCTGACACAATGTTAGCCTAATAATGAAGGAAAATGAAGTCAAGATGTGAATATTGTGAATAGAAATTTAGTTAGATATTTTATAGGGCTTGCATTAAGTGTGGGGTCCTATATTTTATAACTTTATAAAAGTTTTAAAGCTTAAAAATATTAATTTGCAATCATTTCCAAAATTACACAGAGAGATTATAGAAAGTGTGACATGATCTTTAGTAAAACAAACCCTTAATCACTATCTTTAAAATTAAGAAACAAGTTTATGTGTCCTGAAATTCAATGACTCCAGTACTTGAGTTTGTAAGAATCATGTGGCATCAAAAACATGTTCATAAACCCAGTCTTATATACATCATCAAGAAATAAGGCGACAGCAGAACTGTTAGTGAATGGTAGAGGCTGATGAATTATGAGAAGCCTGAGATATTTACTGAGAAATAAAACTAATCCAGAACAGAGACACTCAGCTGAGGATTTAGCTCAGTGATGTCATCGCCTGCCTTGCAAACGTAAGGTCCTGAGTTCAATTCCTGATACTGGAAAAAATATATTCAAATAGTTGGGGTACAACCATTACTGTACTGTAAAATAAATATAGTAGGTTTTAACTGAGGAACAAATAACTCCTTATAAAACATGAGACAATTTACAGAGCAAAGGCGACACTATAAATAGTCAAATGAAGTTAAGAACCATAAACCTGGACAAACTGGTATTGTGGCCACAAAAGTCATTAAATATTGTTAAATGACATTAAAAATAATAGGATATACAATATCAGAATGTGTCACACACAGTAAGACAATGCTTTATTCTTGTCTGAGTTTTAGTATCTAATAAAGTTCATTGTGAAGTCACAGGCAAAGTCTTTAAAAGTCATGTCTAAAGTATAAGCACAAGTGGTTACAAGAGATTCAAAAAAAGAAAAGTAATAAAAACTTCTTAAAAGTTCAGCCTTTAGGCATATTCTTCTTCTCCAATAAAGTAAAACTTCTTTTTCCCTATGGTTGAATCTTTATGTAGTTTAAAATAAACTGTTGATAATGTTTGATATTGAAGGAGCATATCAGTTAGGTTTTAAACATCTTTTGAAGGTAGGGGAAAAAGTGACTCTATACATAATGGATCTAAATAATTATACAGATACTCCTGCAAGATTGTAGAACCCTGAGGATGAGAACCAAGCCTATTTAGAAGGGGTGTAGGCAGGGTAAGTTTGAGTGTCATTCACTGAACCACAATAAGTAGCTCGCATTTTTTTTTTTCCGGTTACTAAAGACATTGAAGAACAGTGTGGAAAGTATTTGCTTTTTTTATGAACAGGAGAAGACAGAGAAGATACAATTTTTACACTCTTAGAATCTGTTAGATAAAATAGAGGAAGATTTAGCATAAATTTAAAACCCTTTCCTGCCCAAACGACTGAGATTATTTTGCCCATGCTCTATTTTTTTAGAGTCACATCTAAAGACTGGAGGATTCACATAGCACCATAGCAGCTCAAGGAAGGAAGATGACAGAGTACAAGATGCAGGAATGGGAACTCTCAGATGGTCTTGTATCCACGCCGGCAACTACTGAGCCATGGCATTTGGTCTGTCCAGGTCTCTGACATTGATCAAGGAAAGCCGCTCTGGGTTTAGTAGCACCAGGATACACTTATGCATAATGTCTGAGGATATGAAATAATTCAACTACTCTGCCAGTCTAGTCACTCAAATCTCTGTCTAGACATTGTTCATGGAGAAGAAAAAACATGCAAAGCCCAGAGACTATGGGATATGCTCATGGACGTCGCCACTCTCAGAAGCTCTCCCCCGCCTCCTCTTCCTTTGACACTTTATTGTTGGCTTTGAGAGACAAGAAGGGAATGGAAGCTAAATCTTTGCATTCTTAAAATATCAACTCTTTTTACTAATAAAAGAGTCCTGTGATATTTTATGTTGGAGCTAGGATTCAGAAAAATTACTTTCTTTCTTCTTTGTACTCTGTCACTTCCAGAAATGTTACATATATGTTCAATTTATATTTTTAAAATTATATACCATGGTCTGTATGTTTTAAGAATAGATCTATAAAATAAGATCTTATGCAATGAGTGTGCATATTTACAAATATATACTTGTTAAATAAGATTGTAATATAAATCTTGCATTTCAACTTTTTAATTTAGTAATTTGTCATTTTCTATAAGAAATGTAAAAATAAGTAATCCATAAGAGTTGTTAATTGATTTACTACTTATTAAATACCTATGTTTTCTCAATAAAATTCTTATTCTACTATTTTCTCATGAAAATTTGTTTTATTTTTACATAAAAATCATACAAATGATAACATTTATAATCTCAAAAATTCTGAATTATTTATAGAAGGCTAAGAAAGAAAGAATACACTACCCCACAATACACTGAAAAGTTCACAATCTCAGGACTGCTTTTCTCTCGCCCAAATGCTGCTGCTGAGGTGCATCTATTTTCCATCTTCTGCTATTTGATACATAGTCCAACCACAGAATTCTGGCTAGCTTTGATAGATATGGCTCATGTAGTACTCCAGTCCAGGTTTTAATTTTACACATGGTTTGGTAGAGACAATCTTGTATTTCCTTTTCTTGGCAGAATACTTGCACCTGTACCAAAGCTGCCAAGCTAGGTGCTTTTCTGCAAAAATTTAGATTTGAAAATGAAACTTACCTATGCCAAGTTCATCTTGATGTGTATCACATGATCCCCATGCTGAAACTTCTTTCCAGGTAGTGTTGGAAATGGTGGTAGAGGTGGAATGGCTTGGAGAGGATCTATAGAAAAAAATTGATAGACAGAATGTTGTAGAATTCATTTTAACTCTTTTTTTTCCTGCATTGTGCTATTAAGGTTATGTAGAAGATAATAAAGCAAAGAGATATCAAGAGCTTTTGAATGCAGATGAGGAAGCTGACCATCTTAACAGAGGAATGTGTTATCTTGTGTGTATATATGATAAGAAATTGTTAGCAGCAATGTAAAATGCATTTAGAATGATTGCGATTCTAACAAAATAGTGTGCAAAATGCTATGAGGCAAACAATGAATGGCTATCATGTGGTTTCACAGAAGAATTTTCAGAACCATCTCTTAACAAATAGCAATCCATCATTCTTAAGCTGGAAAAGAAGTGTGCAAGTAGAGAGAACATACATTTAAATACAGGGAACTACAGAGGTACAGAAAGTGTTGTCCATTCTGAATAGATGTCATGGTGAAAAATAAAAAAGAAAAGAACAGTGGTTGAAAATCAATCCGAAAAGAGGACTGGGTACAGATTGTAGAGGCATCTGTGTCTATAATGCCAGATTTAGGACACGATTCTAGTCATAGTCATGAGAACTCAGACATCGTTAAACTTGGCATTTCCAATCTCAATGAAAATAGCATAGAATGATTTGCTTTCAAGTGACAAATTTGACATTTATTTGATTACTTCTACTTCAGTTCCTGATGATATTTCAAGAATAATTACTATTTAGCTTAATATTCAGTGGTTCTCATAGCTGAAAGAATTTGTTTCCACACAAGCTTTTGGGGTTCATTCTCAGAGTTACAACAAAAGTTGCATCAGCCTGCTTTATTCATTGTTTAATATCTACATAAATCTACGGAAAACCTTATAAGCAGATAATATTAAGAGCATATATGATTATCAGTAAGAGGTTTTTTTACCTGTCTAGTACTTATTCAGTATGCATTTCCCTTCAGGATACAAATAAATGATATTCTTGCTACTTGCCTAGTATGTGAGCTGTTGTACAATTTTATGTAATTTTTTAATTTGCAGAAAGTTGTAGGTAAAAGGATTAGTGGCAGAGACATGATTCAGCTCTGCTTTTACCTGCACTCCATTAATTTACCTATGTGTCATTACACATCCTAATACCTCAGTGTAGTTCCAGTTCCATGGTATTAACTGCTCTGTCTTCTAATCTCAAGACATTTGATATTGAATTATCTACAGGCTCTAACTATGAACTGCGCTGCTAGCAGAGAAAATATACTTCCTGGTAGGCAAATATTAGTCATTTTCCAGTTTGCAAATCAAGCCCTAAAGATGGCGATGATGATACCACTGTGATTTTCATCTCACTAGTCCCTGGGCTATAGTGAGTACTTCAATACCTAGTGATGAGGCACAGCCGGACAAAGAAAAGCCATTAACAAGTCTCTTAGGACTGAAGCCACGCTTACAACTTCCTAACAGTGATGACATGCCTGAAAATAGCCTGTCAAAACCAAACAAACAAAAAAGACAGAGTTTGGAAAAATGTATGGCAAATTTAACTGAGAAATAGCTGTTTTCTACATCAAGAGAATTGCCTGATAAATGTTTTGCAGAATTTAAAAATCATTCCAAAATTAGTTTCAAGGAACTGACTGCAAATGACAGTCCCCAAATGTGTTTTTCCCTTCTTCTTTTTCTCCCTGTCATTGCTGACGAGGAGCATTAAGAAAATCTAATGCTGAAAGGACTAGTCCTGTGAGATGTGAAAATAATTATATGTTCTGCCGGAACTGATAGGCAGAGAAACATTCCATTTCAGATTTTGCAGAGCATGTCAATTTTGAGTTTGCATGTTTTCTGTTTCTACTACCCACCAGTTGTAGAGGTAGTGACTGGAAAACAAAAGCATCGTCTTATAGCAAGGAGTCTTAAAATTGAATGGTTGACATATTTCACTTTTCGTGTAAAATAAATGAAAAGTTAAAGTTATTTCTCTCTGTAGATTTTGGGTAGATAATAGAAACAGCTTTGCAACCTTGAGCCTCCATAATTTTACTATAACAAGTTCTATTATATTAAGGCTAGTGTATTAATAGTACATATTTATGGAGTCCATGAAAGTCAGAAAAATTGGCTCTAGATTTGAATAGCATGAAATGAATTTAGTTTTCATTGACTTTAATTTTAGAATCCAAGTGGATTTCTCATTTAAAAGAAGTGCCCAATGGAGCAAATTGGAAACATGTTTTAAATGAATCAGCATTTATACATCGTTGCAGGCTGTAAATCCAGCCGAGACGCTCCAATACTTCCATTATTTTACTACCTTCCAGTTTCTCCTTCCCTGGTGTTGATTGTTCCCAATCCCCACTTTTCTTTTACCATGACTTATAAAACTTCTTTCTTTCCAACCTGAAACCAACTCCTCTTCTCCTAGTTGAATAAAGTAAGATTATGTGATCACCCCCTATGCCCGCAAAATAGGTAATTTGGCAATGTACCAACAAGGGAGATAGCAATGTATTGACAAATTTAATTTTTAAGAACATATTTCTGTTACAGCAAAAATGACTCTATTCTGTAGGAAAACTCAAGAAGGCATTAAAAACTGTTCCAATAATGCCTCTGCACATATATATCCCCTGATTAGCATTTTGATATAGTTTTTTAGAAAAATTACTGCATATTTTGTGCAATTTATTCCTGTGTCAGATACACCATTTTATATGAATATTTATTCTACTTGTCATTTTCTGATTTTTTTCTCATTTTTAATTTGATACTAGTGTATAAATGATATTACTGTGTTATATAAAAGACATATAATCCATATTTTTATTATTCAAATGTTTGAATATTTGGGTATTTTCTAAATTGTTATTACCACGATAGTAATACAGATAGCTTCAAATTCACAATTATTAAAAAATGAAAGATAAACTAAAATTCTAGAGTCTCTAGGCATCTCAATACTGTGAAAATGACAATGTCCTTATCAAGACGTTTGTTTATTCCTTTGGTTTCCATTGACATGTATTTAGGGTCTGATTTTTCTTCCCCTTTGTTCTCTCTCCCTCTTATTATTAGTTTGTCCTTACTGACAGGTTTTCCTTGCTCTTTATACACTACGTCTCCATACCTGGAGAAAACAGGCCCATTCCCTTTCGCACTGTTACCACAAGATTATTTTATGTTGGTAATTTTTCCTAATGGATTAGGGAAATGGAAGAGGGTGACATAAAATGGCAGAGAAAATTATTTGAAATTTATCATATATAGTAGTGATACAAAAAGTTTCTCAGGAACTCCCACCAAAAGAGTATGTCTTACTTACGAACTGTCTTTCCACCTTCCCTGTCATCTCACCCACCTCATCGGCCTGTCATGCTGAGAATATTCGACCTATCCTTCTATCTATCTATCATCTATCTATCTATCCATCCACATATCCTTTTAGTCCTCCACTCTTCCTTTTTGTATTTCCTTTTTGTTACACCTGACCCATTGAATGTCTTGCATTTTTGTACACAGGATAATTTATTACTACCCATACACCATCTATTGTAACATATGCTATTATTTTAATATTAAATAAATCAAATAAATAACTTAAATAAATAACTTTTCCTGGCTCTTTCTGCCTTTCTTGATAAAATATAATTAATGTTTTTGTTAGAAAAACTGGTTCCTTGAGTACAGCAAAATTAAATGAAATATTTTAATAGATTTTGTTGGGCTTTTTGGCAGAGAACAGCAGGAACTTAGCATAAATGACATATGGGTAGTGAGACATAGTGTGAGTTAATGTAAATAATGCATGGATCAAAGGGCAAATATGGCAAATGGAGAAAGACACATAAATGAGCAATTGTGACAATGGAAAGTATATTAACACTATTTTTCCAAAGGCATTTCAATTAGAAGGAATAACACTTGCAGTTATTTGTCTGAAATAGATGTCAGCACTGTAATTATTCAGGTATCCTGGCCTCCAGGGAATCGGATTGAGGTGAAGATAAAGTGCAAGTTTTACCAGAATGGTTTACTTTGGTATTTTGAAGAAAACGAGCAATAAACACTATCCTTTGCTGAGCTAACTACATTATAGTGACTTGGAACTATCATATACTTCATGGTATAGTAGTTAATGTTTAACACATTGTTTTCCTCTTTAAAGAAAAAAATACTAGTGTTTTATTATACACAATATGAAGTTGATACTTTGCATTCAAGTAGGATGAAGTTCTTTGGAAACAACTTCATGGGTTAAAAAGTGCAACACATCATTTTATTGGCAAAAGTCTACATGGCAGCTTTGACTGGAGCAGATAAGAGTGTGAGTGCAATGTCCTACAAGCAGGTATCCACAGGGTCCAAGCAGTGTCCAAAGTGTGGCGTCAGCCTGCTACAGCTGATATTATGCCAAACACCACAGCGAACAGATTACCTTGGACACTTCCAAAAAGCCATTTAGGATTAGCCTATGTCTGCTCAGACAGAACTGCACCTGGGAATCGAATGTGCTCCCCTGAGATGTGCCTGGGAGGCAGGATGATTTTTCACCAAATACAATCACTTTATTTTATTGGTACATGCTTTTGATATATATTATTGCATTCCTCTTGGGGGAGTTGGTACATGTACATGACACTTATTAGTTATGGTTTTCATCACATCCTCCTACTCCCCTCTCTCCTCGTCTGTCTTTTGACCTCTATCTCTTTTGAAAAATATCTACTTCCCTGTTTCCTATTAGCTTTTTTTTGCTATACAATTTATTTGTATTCTTCATTTCTCATATAAGAGGAATCATACTACATTTAAACTTATGTGTCTAATTTATTTCACTTAACATTATGGTCACAAGGTGCATCCATTTCCCTACAAATCAAGTTTATACTTCTTTACTACAAAGTAGTCCTCCATTGCACTTAAATACCACATTATCTTTATCGATTATCTGCTGTCAGTGAATACAGTTGACTCAAGGTGCATCCATGTCACACGGTCATGGCCATCACAGTGGCAGGACACTGTGATAGCCTAATATACAGTGATCCTTTTGTGGGGGCACTGAGTCCAGCAGCTTATGACATCTGAAGGAACCTCAAAGGAGTGACTTCCCCAGGCTGATGTGGTCCACATGTGCACAGCATCACATTCTATCACACGTGTCTCTGGAACCACATAGAGAGCATTCTATAAAAGTTGGCCATTACCAACTAGATAAATATGCTTTTCTCTAACTTCATATTTTACCTGGAGATTCAGTAGTTTGACTCTTTTCCACATAGTTTTGTTGTTGTTGTTGTTGTTGTTGTTGTTGTTAACAACTACACCTCTTACGATATCTGAGAAATTTTTAGTCTAAGTACTCCACAAATATAAACACATTCAATCTCCATAGAAACCCTGCAAAATAGGCATTCTGCTATCACCTAATAAAGTTGAGGGAACTACAGCACAAAAAGGCTAAATACTGCAACTTAGGTTTCTCACCCCATGGGTAGCTAATCCACATGTACACATCTGTTTGCACATGGCTTGCATCAGTTTGCACCCAGATGCTTTTCCAGCAGTGTCCTCTTTTGACCTCCCTCTCCATCTAGCATTCAGACAGTAGTCATTGCCAAAATCATTTCTGCCTTTCTCCAGCTTTCTATTTTTTGGCATGCATGAATCTTTACTTTCTTGAAATAGGAGATCATTTTACTTCAATAAATTTACTATAGTGTGTTTCTAGTCCTTCAGCAAAATGACTCATTTGGTTTTACAGAACACAAAACTCAGGCCATTAAAAAATTCCATGTTGAAATACAAAATGTAAATGTTGTCTGAGGTTACTAAGCTTATTTTTGCTACAAGCATGGATGTCTTCCTGCTGAATCACCTATCCCAGAGTCATCATAGTTTTACTCTTGCAGGAGAGCCATCAAAGTCTCCTCACATTTGCCCACATCTGCGAGAGTTGTCCACGTAGATGGCAGCAATCCTCTTTCAAACACCTGACTTTTCCCATAGTTGGGCATCTGCTAACATTAATAATAGATCTGAAAAATTTGACAGACTTTTACTTTCTTAAATATCACCCCAGGTCATCTCTTTAAGATCATCATAATGGCCAATTGTTTTCCCAATGCCAATAACTGATGACAATGCTGGAGGACACACTTGAGAAATGATACTTTTCTTTCAAAGACAGCAACTTCAAATAATACCAACCATAAATATAGTACATGTTAAACAAAATTTTTACTCCCTAAGGCTACTAGCCATATGCTCAGATAATATCTAAAAGCTCTTGAAATTTCTATTCACTTTCTACCACTGGAGTGCTTAAAAAAGTAAATCAGTCTTATAGTGTGAAATGTTTGCTGCAACATCTTTTTTGATAATTCTTTCTTAGGAAGTCTCCATTCTCTTCCACTAAGAACACTTCTCTCATTTCCAGAACAACCGTGAGATTTCAATTGGAGATAGACAGGCTTCATGGTCCCACCAGATAATTCTAATAACTACCTAGTAGTAATCTAAAGAGTGTTGAACTTCTGAGAGAGAAATGAAGGTATTGTTCTGTATATAAATTACCAGAGTAAAAAGATGATAGCCAGGAAACCCAAATAAGTAACCTGTTATTTCACCCCAAGGTCCTAAAAATGTAAGAGCAACTCAAATCCAAAGCTAGTACATGGTACAAACCAGAGCAAAAATTAATAAAATTAAGATGAAAAGTCTACATAAAAATTAGTGAATGAAAGAGCTGGTTTTTCAAAAGAATAAAGAAAATAAGCAAACTCTTAGGCCAGCTTACTGAACCATAAAAAAAGAAGATTTATATCAATGCAACTGAAAAGAAAAAAGTAAAGTCACAACCTGAACACAGAAGATTATTAGTAATCACTTAAAAAACCTGTACTATGATAAATTGGAGAATTCGGAAGAAATGAATAGATTCTTAGATACATATGAATTATAAAAATTTCATATATAAACAAAGGAGAATTAAAATCCTGAATAATATGCTAACAGCCAATAAAATTGAGGCAGTAATAAAAACATGAGCAACCCCCCCCCAACCAAAAGCTAAATATTCAGGATTCAGTGTGGTCACTACTGAATTCTAGAAGTTCAGTGAACATCTAATGTCAATATGCCTTAAATTCTTTAATTAACAGGATAGAAAAACAGTACTATCAAACTCATTCCTGGAAACCAGGATTACCTTGATTCCAAAACTAGACAATGACTCAATTAAAAGAAAACTACATATCAATCCCTTTAAGGAACATAGATAAAAAGATTATCAACAAGATACTGACAACACAGTGCAACAGATCATTAAACAGCCATAGATTATGATCAAGTAAGCTTCACCCCAGTAGTGCAAGGACTTCAACATGTGAAAATGGAAATGTATTCCCTGTTTCCGAATGGACAGAAAAAAATTCTCAAAATGGATATACATTCAGAATTGATATATAGATTTAATGCAATCCCAATCAAAATATCAACATCATTCTTCAGAGCACCAGAGAGAACAGTACCAAAACTTGTAATGAACCAGAAGGTACATAATATAGCAAAAACAGTTTTGGGAAACAAGAGCAAAACAAGAGGCATTACAATTCCAGATTTCAAGTTACAGAACAAAGCTAAAGTGATTAAGAACACCATGACACTAGCACTAGAAAATTAGATCTCCCCAAATGAAAGACCCTATTAAACAGTGGGCAACTGAAATAAAGAGATACTTCTCAGAAGAAGAAATACAAATGGTCAATAAATACATAAAAAATGTTCCACACCTCTGACTATTAGAAAAATACAAATTAAAACAACATTGAGATTCTATCTTACTCCTGAAATAAATGCTATCATCAAGAAAGTAAATAAATGTTTATGAGGCTACAGGGAAAAAGGAAGCCTTCTACATTTTTGGTATAAATGTACACTAGTACAACCACTATGGAAATCCTCATGGAGATTCCTCAAACATCTAAAACTAGAAATTCTACTTGATCAGCTATTCCCCTTCTAGGTACCTTCCCAAGAGTTAGAGACATCATATTGCATCATATATATATATATATATATATATATATATATATATGATATGTATATCCATATTTTTCACAGCACAACTCATAGTAGCTAAGCCTTACAAATGGCCTAGATGTCCATCAACAAAAAGTGTGATATTTACACACAATAAAGTATTGTTTTGACATAAAGAAGGATAAATTTGAGTCTTTTGTAGAAAAACAGATGGATTTTGAGACTATAGTTAAGTGAAATAAATTAGATACACAAAGTTAAATTTTGCATGGTTTATCTTATACAAGAAACTCAAGGTATAAATAAAGAGCAGAATAAAAGACAGATAATAAGAAATACAGATATAGATCTTTTGCAAATGGGAAGAGGACCAAGAGATGGAAGGAGAAAGACAAGGGGGAAAGGAAGGGGACATACAATGAATGAAGATGTATCATGTACCAACTCCCATGATAAAAGCAATCATTTCACACTGAAAATCTGCACTAATAAAGACAGAAATTTAAAAAATAATAAAAAGATATCTACTGTTAAGAAATGCAGAAGTATATACACAAGTTTCAATGTATTAAATTCACACACTGGGAAACTCAAGAATTAAGTCCTGAGCTCCCTCAGTGTAATGACAGTCAAGCCAACAGCTATTTTCCTCCCTACAGACAGATGCATGTTGTGCCACTACTTCCTGTAATCATTACCTTCTTTCTGTTCATTTTTCTATTTCCACATTATTTGTCATGTCCAGGTTCTGTAGATAACCCATACTGCTCATAGACTAACTATTGACTTAGGACAAATGTCTACACTGTATCGATGAGAGTTTCCATAATTTACTCCATATTAGGTCATTCTAGAGTGCTGGAGAGGTATATGAGCAAGATGAGCAACCATTACCCTATATGTATTGTTGTAAAAAAGTAATAGGGCCTATTAGGGGCTACAAAAGGAATACCTAAGCCTAGGTCATGATGTGTTCATGGCTTGAGGTGGGGCAGAATCTCTTTAATGATGTATCTTAAATTGGAGCACATTTAAAACAAAATTAAGTGTGTAATACAATTTCCTTGTCTTTGGAGAATTTACTGACATCTTCTCTCTCTTTTTCTGTTCGCTGGCCCATCATTTTGCTTTCTAATGATGAGGATATATCTTGAATATAACATTAAATTTCAACAAAGGAATTAATAAATGTAAAATGTCAATAATTTCCCTCCAATTGTATGAGCTGAAAATTCAATAGCAGTCTTTGCTGGGAGATGAGACTAGGAAAGTTTGCTTGGCAATGCAGTGTAGGCTTTGGTGGGGTGGCTGTTTCCATCCTGGCAGGGCTATGGTCCCCTGGCTTGGATTCCAGGAGATACAGAGGGGTAATCTAAAGAAATATATTAGACAGATCATTGCCACTATTCCCAAAAATCCACTTTCATCATCAAGAATTCATTTTAAAAGGAAGACTAGGTGTACATATGTAAAATGCAAAGAAACTTTTCTACCATTAATATTATTGTTTTCTTTTGAAAAGGTCATATGATAAGTACAGCAGCAAAGTATAGAATAGATGTTATCATCTCAAATGTTATTATAGTATTCTGCGTTATTCATTATTACTGTCCTCTTTAATCATTTCATAATACACTTAGACAGTTAATGTCTTCCCATTATAATATTTAATGAAAGTTGTCAGGTGCGAATAATGAATATCTTTTATAATTTCAAATCGAATAACATCACTAGATCTCAAACTCATGTTTCCTAACTCCAAGGAAATTTGTTTTCTCCATAGGATATTCCTTCAATTCTGAATATACTGAATGTAGCGATTATGACAGAATTCCTTGTTCATCACCTTTAATAAAACACAGTGTGTTCCTGATATACATTTAACTCTTCCTAGCTGCTTTAATTCAAGTTAGGGCAGAGAAGAATTTTTGTTATATATATAATGAAATCTTAAAAATATGGAGAATGTATAAATTAAAAATTATTACAGTAAAAGGTACATTGCCATTAATTCCTCTTAAAATATTACCCTTCAGTTCAAACACACTTATCCATTGTTCTTCCCACATTCTAAATAAGTTCTGGAAGTCTTCTTTGTGATTTCTTTAGTTGTGCTGTTATGGATGCCTTCAAGGGCTGAATTGATTCAAAAAATTTACTTTTTATGGTCCTTTGTATTTGGGGGGAAGAGGCAGAGGTCTCATGGTCTCACATGAAGTGAAAAAGGTGGATGAGGACATACTGTAACATTTTTGTGAGCCCGCCATTCAGTTGGAGGGCCACAGCATTCTCTGCATTTTTGATCATACCCAATGAAAACAGTCATGAAAGACTTCCAAAACTGCTTCAGAAAGTGGCAAGAATGATGGTATAAATGTGTTCAAAGCAAAGGAGAGGGAGATTAATCACAATGTCTTCTAGTGTAATACATTTTTAAAAAATGAAACATTCACTGTGTAGTTTTTGACATATTATTCAGTATTATGAATATATTAGAGCACAATTTGATATGTCATACCACTGATAAAGTGCAGATGGACACAGATTTTTAAATCTAGACAACTCACTGGGATGTAGAATAATCCAAATGTATAACTTAACAATTCCTTCATGTTATAAATAAAAACTATATACTTATAAGCTACTATAGTGTTAATTTGTACTAAAGTTATAATGTACTGTAAACATACTGTAAGAGAAGATACATACTACAATGTGCCATTACAATAAGATACTATAAATATAGCTTATCTACATGTAGGAACATTCTGGAGTTAAGATTTCTTAAAATTTGTGATACCAGAAGCTTTTGTCACATGCTATATACTATCATCTAGAGAAATGTGATTTCAGTGTAATCACTTGTCCCTTTTTATTATCCAAATATTCACCTTTTATCCATTTTATGAGAATAAATACATTATCCACATTTCCATGTGTCCTTTTTCTATTCCTCTCTACCATTTCCTATATTAATTTCATGCAAAGTACCTTACTTGAGCTTTTAGAAATAAATATCCTTGTAATTGCTTTATTTTTCTGCCATAGCCCCTTTACAGTTTCAAATATAACTGATTCTTTACATTTTGTCAACTCAAGGAATACTTCCAAAACACATATTCTAGGTGAACCTGTCATTTTTACATTATTGTCAATAGTTCTGTAATTTTTACCTATTTGACCTGACATCACTTATGATTCTTCAAGCATCTTAGCATTTTTTAAATTCTCAACTCCTCTTTCAAAGGATAATTTTTGCATGTAAAGATGAAATCTTCTCTGTACTCTGAAAATCATTTTGTAAAGTTCTGATCATACGAGATCACAAAGTACACACTATCATCTTTTTGGTACCTGGAATCGAACTTGGGACCTTGCACTTGCAAGGCAAGCAGCGGAACCACTGAGCTAAATCCCCAGTCCTACACTATCATAATTCTTATTTGCTCCCTAGCAAGCAAAATATTTGAAAAAAGATTGAGTCATTGAATTGGTCTTTCCCCTGCATTTCATCTGGTGATTAAAGAAAACGATGTGCTTGTGCTATAAATTTAGTCCTGTAGGCTTCACAATCTCATTACATGGAAAAAAGTTCTTCAGGTATAGTATCACAGACAGATATTTGCCTGTACACAACAAATCAATCAATCAATCAATCAATCAATCAATCCTAGGAATTGGTTGGAAATATTCTATTGAAAAAATCATAGCTATTGTTATCAAGCGGTTAATTTTGTTTTTAATACTTTTTTTTCATAAGTTTAGAAAGTGAAGGTTTTGCAGGGCATACCTCAGAGTGCTGCATGGAGAACAGAGCCATTTCCAAAGGCTGTAAATCCCCGCTTAGTAGAATAAGTGTCAAAAAATAGAAGTCTGATCTATGGATTCACTTTCCCAGGCAGAATGATGTCAAATATTCTTTATATATTGACATTTGTGAAAGAACATTCCATGAAATGAATTAAAAAAATACAAAAGTATAAAGTAATGAAGCAGTCAACTCGTTATAGCAGTATTTTTACTCTCAAACAATGATAGTTGAAGACAACAACAATAAAATTCATAGACAAAATGCCCTATGGATTTAAGTTTCTAGAACAACCAACATTAGTAGTTTCAAGTTATATTTGTTATGATCTCTTACTTCTGCTTCCAAACTAGCTCTGTTTCTCTTGAAGTCATTCTAGGTCATCAAACTGAAAATTACATCTTCTTTTTATCTTATTTTTCCTTTAGTCTTTTTACAGAATCACACTAAGGTCTGGACAGTATTATCTTCTACAACGTGTCTCTTACCCTTTCCCCCCCTAGATAGTCTGCTGCTCCTCCCCAGCCTCTCACGCTCTGTGCAGTGGGTGCTGAATGTGGATTACCACATCAACCCCATCTTAGACCCCGTTAGTTCACACCAAGTCTCCTAGATACATGCTTTTCACCATGATACTCCTCTTGTTATCACTTTTAATCACTGGCTTTTACTGATGCACTACATGGAGCACACATTTCCTTTCCTTTTTTTGGAGATTTCCCAAAGCCTCATGCATGCTATGTGTCAGGAACTGTGCTAAGCAGGGGAGAACAAGACAGAGCCCCTGTAATTTTTGATTTTACAGTCTAGTAGAGAAGACAGCCACTGAATAGGCAATTGCAAGAACATTGAGTCTTACAAACCAAAAGGGCAGCAAGCCATGTGCACATTTAAAAGAGCTCTTACTATTCTTATTTCACTTTACAGACTATTTCTCCCATCTCACTTTTTCCTAGGGTAAGCATTATTTTGCAGTTTGGCCTTCCAAAGTACTTAACATTCACCAAAATTGTTATAATAGTCCATTATTTTGTTTTGTTCTTTATCCCTTCTCTTCTCTGACACTGATTCTCAAAAATGCAGGAAGGACAGTACCCTGAAAATACCACTCTCTTCTGTGTAATCTCTACATGCTTTATTAAGATACTTACTGCATTATGTTGTAACTTCAGTTTTATGTGTGATTCCTCTCCAAGGTTGTATCTTGAGGGTAGGAACTAATGTTTTCAAATGTTTGTACTACCCCAGCATCTGGGAGGATCCTTGCCATTTTATCAGCAACACAATAAAAGAGTGTTGGGACATATTTGTATTTATTTATTATTTAGTTACTTTCTATTACCAAATTAGTGGTGGGCACTTAATGAAAAACAAGGACTATAATTCATACCTGCTGTGCTTCCACAGTAGTAAACCTGGTGCATGTCCAGGTGAACCTAGCATTTACCTACACAGAAATCCTTTTACCTTGCCCAGTCCTTTGTCCCCCACAGCAGGGTTCATATCAGTTACTTCTTGTGTTGTGCTATTTTGTGCTTCTCAAATCGGTGTGTATATTTCTGTGCTTGTGGAAGCATTGTACAAAATAGCAAAATAAATGTAACAAAAGACCTAGGAGCACTTACTGTTCTCTAATATTTGAAGAGAAAAACATAATTTAACAATAATTAATTTAAATTATTAGAATGGCAGGTATAAAAAGTAGTATAAAATACAGATCATTATCAAGTGAAAAATGAGGCTTGTGAAATTTCAAACTTGTAGAGAGCTAAGCTAAACTTTGACAACTCTGAATGACTGGAGTATATTGGTCCATAATTATAAATAGTTCTGCACTGTTTTTGTTGGGAAAGTGGAATACCTGAGACTAAGTCATTCATAAAAATCTAGAATCTGGAAGATCAAAGTTTTAGCAGCTGTGTGGCTGGGAAGGCCTGGTCTCTCTTTTCAAGATGGGCTTTGGACACTACCCACATGGGAGAGTTGAATGCTGACTTCTCACATGTTAGGAGAAACTGAAAGGAAAGTATGTGTTCACTTCAATCACTGTTCATAAAACCATGAAGGCAGAGCCATCCCGATTTCATCATTTCCTGAATGCCCAAGCTCTAAATACTATCACATTAACAATTTAGTTTCAAAATATGAATTTTGGGGAATATGGTCAGAGTATAGCAAGCTCTCAAATTCAGTGGAAAGAGTAAAGATTTTAATCAAATTTTGATGTAACCCAGGGTCTATTCTTCAACAATGTTAAATCTTCCTAAATTTAATTAATCTTCTGAACTTCATCTATAAAATCATAACCATTATTTTGACATGTTACTCTGAGTATTCAATGAGATTACACATGTAAATGCCTGTCATATAGTATAAAAGTATGATGGAGTCTCAATAAATAATTTATAGAGCACATCCAATAAAATCTAAGAAACTGAGCAATATTCCATCATTGATAATATAATTATTTCTAAATTAGATCTTCCATAACCATAAGCTTTCTTTGGACATAATGTTGAGAAAATTAGCCAAGGAGTATTGAGAAAATTAGTCAAGTATTATTAAGAAAATTAGTTGAGGACAATCCCACATCACAAGGAAGTACAGTACAGGCAGTTCACATTTAGGTGTAAGTTCAAGCTCAGTATCATTTAAACTAAAAGAACAGCCCTCTGGCTGGTGTCCCACATCAATTGGAATGAATTAAAGGTTTTAGCTCAATGCTTTAGGGACACAAATTCTCATAATAGGATAAACCAGAGGCTACCACTAGATTAAGCACTCTTGTCAAATGCTGCACTGGAAAGGCCAGGGTTCAAGAGGCACAGAAAAAAACTCTTCCCACATTAACTGCTTGTCTCTTAAGCAAGACCCTTGAGAGCATTTCAGTCTCCAGGAAGGAGTACTGCAAATCCGTCTACACTTACCATGGGAGCAGACAGAACTGTCAGGTGGTAAAGCTGGTAAACAAAGTGAGTAAAAGCAGATAGCTAGGAGCAAAAGGAAGCCATTTTCCTTACCATTTTAGATAAAATTAATGAACAGCATGGTCTAATGAACTCTTTCCCCCCTACAAGGGAAAAAAGCTAGACTGGATGCTAAAATAAGTATTCATTACAACATGTATGAAAACTACATTTTTTAATGTAGAGAATTTTGCATTTAAAGTATTTCCAAGAACCATTTAATAGAGAAATCTTACTAGTTTGCACCTATAATTTCTTAATTTTTTTTTTGCTTTCTATTGTTAAAATTGGCCTGATTCTGAATAGATAATTATACATTCATTTGAAAACATAATTAACCCTCCTATCACTGCTTCTCAGAGATCTTAGAAAAAAAACATTGTCTTTATTACATGATAGTAGGAATAAAAAAAGCAACTGAAACACAGAAACAGTATATGAAATAAAATTGGTCCTTAAGTGAGTTTCTTTCTTCATCATGAATTTTATGTGGGAACTTCCTCGTGTATAACAATGATATTTACTGAATGCCAAGGACACTCTTTCAGCAGTCTTTCTGTTCACCCTATACATCTTGAGCATACCTGGTGAGCTGAAACAGGAAAGATTTTTAGTCAGTCCATATATTTGGTCAGTTCATACTTAACTCTGAGTAGTTTATTAAAATTTTAGCTGATCACCCCCCACCCCAATATCCTTGTTAAGCTGCTGGTGTTTCTTCTTCCTCATCTCTGTTACTGATTATATGTCAATGTGCTTGTTCACTGCTTAAAGGAGTTTATTTATTTCTGGAAACAAATTTATGTCATTGGATTGTGACCACTGCTCAGTAAAGGTCTGTTAATAGTTATGAGTTTTTAGTATATACAGCTTTTTTACTGCAAAAAGTATTGAAATTTAATATTGTAAACCAATCACTTAAAACTTATTTTATACTAGACAAAGAATGTAAGAGAATTGTTAACATGGTGCAACAAAAGAGAACGCTCATGCGGCAATTAGCATATGGTTCAGTTGTCTTTTTAGACCAATATGAACTTTTCATTGGTTTTAACACACAGTCACATTAATCATTTGTATATTATTGATTTCCATTCAATATTGCTGCCATAAAATGTGTAAATCTTTTAACTAGATGGAAAAACTGTTCATGATTAAAAGGTTTTTACCAAGAATCGTGAGGATAGACTAAACGGTATGTACTTAATATCAGTCTAGATTTACCGCTTGCTTTTCTCCAAGCCTTCCTGGAGAATAATGGTGAACTTTGACTACTTCAACGGAATATTATTGGAATCTCTAGAAAGAAAAGCTTTTCCGTAGCATTGCCCCCAAAAGTGTTTAAGACCTGAGGAAAAAGTGCATCTGATATAATCCAGCAGAAGAGCAAATGGATCTTTCCCCTTGAGATTACCAACCTTCTTGTAATAATAAATCCTGCTTTTGCTATTTTGTGTTGTATCCTTCGCCTCTGACTAAGCTCTCCTGTAAGAATAAATCTCTTGGGTGCTCTAAGTCATTTCAGCAATGCAGCATTAAAGTAACTGATGTGCAATTAACACACCAGTATTAATAATATGACGTGAATTCTTACATAATTCTCTTTAATATAAAGATATACATATAAATTTTCCTTTACATCTTTCATAAAGTTTGTTCAATCTATATATTGTTTTATAATTTAACTTTTCATTTTAATTGTATAATTTCTCATATTTATAAATAAGAGACTACCATTCTTTCTCATATTTATAAACAAGAGATTACCATTCTTTCAATAGATACAAAATGTTCCATATTAAATAAAGGTTTAACTAATAAACATTATATGAAAGTTAAGCTTTCCTTAAAAATTACACTTATGTATGTATTTGTAAATTGCAATGACAATCTGATTTAATTCCTATAAAAATTAACATAATTAAATTCAGTAATCCAAGTTTGAAGAAAAAATAAAATAAATACTTATATTAAAATAAAAATAAATCATAATAATCCAAGTGAGGGATATTTTAATTTGATATGACTACCAACAATATCAGTATGAGAGTTTGGTAACATGATATAACTGTCTTTCACAGAAATACACTTCATAGTAATTTGAAATTCATAATTTCTAAATTAATTTTATTGGTACAATTTAAATATATACAACCATCACATTCATCAAAGGGAATTTGTACCTGTACATGATATACATTGATTCCTCTTTTTCTCCCAATCCCCTCCCATCCCTGCACCCCTGACTAATTAACAAGAACTTTGTTTCCACTTATTTCCTTTCTTTTCTTGTTTTCCTTCTTTTCCTCCACCCCCCTTCCCAGTTTCCCTTTCCTTTTGAACAGTTTCTTCCTATAAAATTCATAATTTTTAAAAACTAAATCAAATAAAATTCATAATTTTGTAAAGCTACATTTTATTTATTATTTGCATGATTTGTGACTTTTAAGAGTAAATGTGTTCGTATTTCAAGTGAGCAACAACCCTTACTCTGATGGGCAGTCTGGGTGGTCATTAAGTATTAAGGAGGCTAAGTTCTGACAGTATTGTAAGACTGGGAGGTTCAAATAGAAATTAAGTGAATTGTAAACTGAGATTTGTATCCTGGATGAATATTTATTTCTGAATCAATGCAAATATCTAAGAATATGCTAATATTTAATTTCATCATAAAGTTTTCAAATGAGGTATTTTTCTTTTCCTTATTTTATAAATAATAGGCATGTATCAGTGCTCTTAGATAGATATAACACAAACATAGGCTATGTACAAACATACAAACATAATCAATATTTTGATGTAATATAAATTGTATATATTTCTATTTCACATCAACTTTCATTTTTTAAAGACTTACAGTGTTAAGCAAAGTTTCTAATTACTGTTTGGTTTTGTTCATCCCTTATTATGTCAGCTTTGAATGGTCAGAGATTGTCCTAGTAAAGGAAATCGGAGACGTCTTGTGACTAGTCTTTAGGGTTTCCCATGGCAATATTATGTGTGTGTGTAACTGGTGATTGAACACAATGATTTCACACTGAGCTTCATTCTCAGACTCTCTTTATTTTTTTATTTTCAGACAGGATTCACTAAGTTGATAAATTGCCCAGGTTAGGCTCAAATGTGAGTTCCTCCTCCTCACTTTCCCAAGCTTCTAGGACTATGGTTTTCTGCCATCACACCTTGCTTCCATGCCAGTCTTATAATTCCCACCCTGATTTTCATTTTTAAAAACTTTTACTCACATTTCAAATGATTTCACTGTATATGCATTTTTCTTTCTTTTCTTTTTTTCTTTTGAGATCCCGGGGATTGAATCCAGGGTCTAATACATACTGTACAAGTCCTGAAATTGAGCTACATCCCCTTCTTGTGCACACATTTTTACTCTGTGCTATTGTCACATAAAAGTGAATTCCTGATGTAGCTCTAATATGGTAGTTTGTGAGATTTTGTAACATAAAAATGGACCTTTCTGCTTTCTATAATATCTTTCCTTGAAGTAATTTTGCCTGAAAATAATATCACCATCTTTCTTCTCTTTCTTCATCCAACTACTACATTAATGCTCATCAATTATATATAAACGTTCTCTGTTAACTTGAGTTTCTTAAGTCTCTTGTGTAAGCTGCATTTACTAGATTTCTTTAAACACATTTTACTATTCAAATAAGACACATTAATGTTAGATAAATAGCTATGCAAAAAGGATTAAGTTTAGATTAATTTTAGATAAAGTCCTATGCAAAAAGGATTATCTATAATTACCTCTTGGGGTTAAGTCTGTTTATACATTGATTTTCTTTACATGTTTTTGGCATGTATGCTTATTATTGCTCATTACATAAAATTTAAATTGTATTGGTGATGCCTTTATTTTACTTAATTATTTGTTTATATTGCAGTGTTGTGGGTCAAACCCAGGGCCTGGTGCATTCCAGGCAAGAGCTCTATTTTCCAACTACATTTCCATTCATTTCCAGTCCCCAACTTCAAAAATATGTTTATAATATTTCACTAATAACTGCAAAACATTGATGGGTGGTTATTAAACTTTGTAGTTTTTGTTGTAATATTTTCTTAAAATACTTTTAATTTTAATCAAATGAATTTTAAGATCAACTTCAGTGATTCCTATTTTGTTTATATTTTATACTTCTGAAACATAAGTGGTTTTTATTTTATTAGCATATTATTTACTGCTGAAATCATTGTATATTTTTGGATTAACATCTACAGGTATAATTATGTGTAACTACTTCAGTATTGCTGTGTCCTCTCTAAAATTCATTGGGTCTTCTACATCTGTGATTATAACTGAGATTGGTCTGTCTTAAATTAGTGTTATTTTTTCCCTATGCTCTCATAGTAGGGGAGTTTGTTGCTGGGATTTTTTCTTTTTTAAACATTAGTTGAGATGATTTCTGTCTTTAATTTAAGGGTTTAAAGTTTGAATAGCTTATTTTCACATATATTCTGAGCGTGGACCACTTTGAAAATTTCCAAAGTATGTCTTGAGGACCATGGGTATCTCTAGGAAATGTCTAACAATATGCAATGTCTCCCTTCCCAATGGTATATCCAAGTGAGAATAGCTTTTCTCTGTAATGTAAATGAAAGTAAGAATATCTAGGCTCTAGTTAAGCAGAGAAAAAATAGAAAAAATATAAAAAATATAAAACCATGCTTCAATCCTCACTATTTTTTCTTTTGGAAAAAATAACCATCTCAAATGAAAAAAGTTTATAGTAATATTTAGTGAATTATTATATTTTAAAATAAAAGTAATTCAATTTTAATTTCATATTAATAACTACTGATAGATACAAGTCATACATACAAATAATAATCTGTGGGAATCTACAAAATGGTCTTTAGTACATGAAGTTTTCTTGGCTCAGAGTGTTTCAGGATTTTTCTACCAGCTCATTAATCATATCAGTTTTCATGAGTGTGTGTGTGTGTGTGTGTGTGTTGTGGAAGCTTCATATTTGGCAGAACACATATCTCAGAGTGCCTTAGATTGAGAGTTTTAGATAGGATGTAGGTTGTACCAGTCAGAAGGATATATAGGAGATTCAGAAAATAGAAATCAAGCCTTCTAAGGAGGAGACTATCCATGTGACAACTAAGCATTCTGCAAGCAAGCAGGGTCAAGCAATAGTAGGTTGTCTTCTTGTTTCACCTTTATTAATGTTGCTTTTGTCAAACCTCTAGGTTTATAAGGGATAATGAAAGAAAAACACCGTACCATTGCATGATGCAGACAATGAGAGAAGAGACATAATCTTAGAGTTAGTATTTCAGTGGTAGTTAACAGGACACTGCCGGATAGAATGCCCTAGGATGTCTCCTGTGCAGCTCTGGAGTCCTTCTTAGAAGCTCAGCCAGACTTCTATTTCTTTAACCTTTTCAATCATTTTACAAGTCAAATCTATAATTCTATAATGCATTATAAATTAATACTCCATGCAAACAGCCCTCATAGATTCAGGTTTCTGAAGCCAAATCCATAAGCTCAATTTCTTTGCCTTGAAATATATTGTGTTTTATTCTTAAAACTCTCAATGTCTTAGCATATTTTGAGGAATAAATTTGGCCAATAACTTTGTTGCTTTGTAGCCATCTTTATGTTTTATACCTCTTCCTAATGAATTTAGATAATAAATACAAGTGTATTCCTAGGAAATTGGTAAATATTAGGAAAAGTCGCAGTCCATTCGATATACTGTAAAGTGATGGTAATTCTGGTGATGAACTTCTATATAGTATTTTCCTTTGATTTTTTTTTTGTTTTTGAGAGACATCTTATTGCATTCATGTGTCATATACAATATATATATCAGTGATACAAGCTTTGTTCAACAAGACAAAATTAGCTTAGATAAGGCATCACATGAAGTTAAAGAACAAAAAGGCATACATCAATAGATGCAGAAAATGCCATATATTCATGGTAAAAGGTTTTAAATCAAAATTATAGAGAAACTTTATAATTCATAAAAAACTATTTGCCTAATTTATTTATGATAAAAAACTAAATGCTTTTCATTAAGATTAAGAACTCAAGAATATTTTGTTCTTATCATTGCTTCTGAAGTTCTCACTGAAAGCGTCTGCAAAGATAAACAAATAAAAGATGTACAGAGTAGATTAAACAAAAATAATTGCTGTTTTTAGGTTGTATGATTACCTAGATCCAAAATAATCAATTACAGAAAATAACTCCTAACTAACAAGAAATTTTAGTACAATTCAATTTGTTGTCCATATACCTCTAATGAACAATCACTTGATTTTAAAAAGCATGCAAATGAGCAACCCCCCAAATTATATATTTTTGTGTAAATCTGACAAAGTATGTGTCAGAGTTTGTATGTGAAAACCTACAAAACTCTGATGAAAAAAATCAAAGTAAATCCAAATAAATTAGGATATATTTGATGTTGAAAAGAATACCTTATTTATATTTCAAACTAATTCTAAGTTTTATATTGGGAAGCAAAGGATTAGCCAATATTATATGGGAAGACAAGAATGCTGTAACAGGACGGATAACTACTTATTGTCAGGCCTTAGTAGGAAGTTGTAATAGTCAAATGAGTATGATATTGATGAAGGAGTAGGACAGAGCAGATTAGACAGCTAAGCAAACAGTACCACCTAAATAGAGTCAAAGGCAATTTAATTGTTAGAAGATAATTGAACACATTAGATATCCACATTTCCAAAATTATAATAATAATAATAATCTCTCTATATATATGTCTTCAGCTTTTATAAATACAATACAGAATGAGTCATTGACTTAAATATTACATGCCTTTAAAATACCTAGGGAAAAACATAGAAAGTCTACATAAACTTGGTTTGATTTATGACCTTTAAATTACAATACCAAAAGCATGGTCTATAAAAGAAAATAATAAGCTGAACTTTATTAAAATTAATTTTTTCTTCTGTGAAAAAAGGTATTGTAAAGAGAATGAAGAGACAAGACCCATACTAGAAATAAAATTGAAAAATTCATATATGATAAAGGATACAAATTAAAATATACAGCAAACTGAACCATCAAGAATAGTAAGAAAAATTTTGCCATTGATTTCTAGTTTCAGTGTAGTGTAGCCTGAAAATATTCATAGGATATTTTTTATTCTTTTGCATTTACTCAAATATGTTTTACTGGCTAGGATGTGGTGTATTTTGGAGAAAGTCCCATCAGCTCCTGAGAAAAATGTATAATCTGTTGCTGGAGGGGACACTCTGTAAATATCTATGAAGTACATGTCTTCAAAGGTTTGGTTCAACTCTAATATTTGTTTGTTGATTTTTTTGTCTAGTTGATCTGTCCATTTGTGAATGGAGTATTGAGGTCACCCATTGCAAATGTATCGGTATTTATCTGACTTTGCATGGTTATTACTGGTTGATTTTAGAAGTTAAGTGTGCCAGTATTTGGTGCATATATGTTTATAATTGTTAAACCTTCCTGTTGAATTGTTCCCTTAACCAATGTGCAGTGACTCATTTTGTCTCTTCTGATCATTTTTAGCTTGAAGTCCACTTTGTCTGAAATTAGGGTTGCAACTCTTACATTTTGGGGGGTTTCTGTTTCATGGAATATTGTTTCCCACCCTTTCATTTTTTAATCTGTATCTTTTTGAATTAAATATGCTTTTTGTATCAGCCACATTGTTGAGTTTTCTTGATTTATTCTGCCAATCTGAGTCTTTTGATTGGCAAATTGAGACCATATATAGTCACAGCTGTTACTGGGAAGTACTGACTTGTTCCTGTCATTGCATTATTTTCCTGTTGCTGATTTCCTCATTTTCCCTTTTCACTTGGCTGCTTAAAACATGAGGTATGTTTATTCTTTTTGACTTATGACATTGTGATTTCATTGTCTCTTTCTAGGATATCTTTGAGAATTAAATGGTAAAAGTAAAATCAGACACTGCACCAAAAATATACTAATGATAGGTAAAGGAACAATGTCTACCAGTATATGTCAAGAATAAGTATATTTAAAAACCACACCAGGATTCTATAGCATATCTATTAGAATGGGTAATGTTCAGAATACTATCTCTCAATGAAGAGACATAGAACTGCAGGAATTCATTCATTGCTGGTGGGGGTATGCCTACTTTGGAAGGCAGTGTAACACATTTTTACAACACTAACCATAGTTTTATTAATAATTCATTCCTTGGTGTTTATCCAAAAGGAACTGAAAATTTAACATCCACATGTAACTGCACATGGTTTTATGCAGCAGCTTTTTCATAAGCATCAAAACTTGGAAGCAACCAAGTTTTACAGTTCAATAAGCAAATGGGAAATTGAGATGTATACATACAATGAAATTATTCAGAGCTTTCAAAGAAATAAACTACCATGCTAGGAAGAGGCATGGAAGGATCTTAAATGCTCATTGGTGACTGACAGGAGTCACAGTGAATAAAGCTACATAAATTCCAAACATGATATTCTGGAAAATGAAATCAATGCAGATAATAAAAATGTTATTGTTTGCCGAGGGTTTGGGAGAGAAAGGAGGAAATATAAAAAGGTGGAGAATAGGAGATACTTAGAAAAATAAAACTCTTCTGTGTGTTATTTTAATGCTTTATATCACTATCATATGAAAGTTGTCAGATTGAAAATGGAGTCACTTGTTTCAAGCCCTGGGAAAAAAATTAGGAAAGTCTATGAAGGCAGGGGTTGCTTATAAAGAATTCGCAAATAACAAGAACCAACATAGGTGATTTTTCCAAACCACAGTTTACTGCATGAGTCACAAAAGGACAGCTATCTTATTATACAAGAACATTTGCTAGACTTAGTACACTCTCACAAGCTCAAAGCCACAAAATGATGTCTATGACACTAAGACTAGTTTTGCCCCATGACTGCTGCTCACTAGCTCTCACAGAAAATCAAAAATGCCAGTGAGCTTGGAAACACCTTAGAGAGCTTTACTCTTTCTTTAATGAAGCCTCTAGATTTTGAATTGTTCTTCTGATGCACCAGTAGTTGCAGAGGTCTGTACATCTATGTCCAGGATTCAAATCTTGTTCTTTGATTATTTCCAAAGTAAAACCTTCACATGCAGATTTCTTGTATTTTTCACTTTACCTTGACTGTAGGTATCAGAACCCATAGAATATGCAACATGGAGAGTGAACTTTGAAGAACACTATGGAGTTGGGTAGATGAAGATGTGTTACTGTAGACTTACTGAGTGTAACAATGTTCACTGATACAGATAACACTGATATGGAGCATTGGTGGTAGCAGTGTGTGTGTGTATATGTGTGTGAGAAGGCATGTAGGAATGCGTTATACTTCACATTTTCTTTTGTAATGAACCTAAAACTGCTCTAGCAAATTATATTAATTTAAAAATTAATTTTTTTCATGTTTTATATTAATCTTCACACATTAACAACATTGTAGAACTATAGTTTTTATTCCAAAAAACTCAGTAGTTATTAATTTTGGAATTAATTATCTAATTGCCCTCAATAGAGTAAAACACACCACGACAGAAATAATAATTGGGTTTCTGAAATCTTGGTTAAATTGGATATTATCATTTCCATTTCATCTTTGCTGAGTAAATGGACACAAATACATTATCATTTTATTGTAATAATTCATTAAAAATGTTGGTTCTCTCATTTCCTCATATTTGCTTTTTATCATTTTTTTTGTAATATTGTATATTCATTTTCTGCCTTATTGTGCATTACTATTTTCTTATGAAATTGTTTAAAATTTTTGTGCATGTGTCATATTGGTATTTATGGGTTTCTAAAGATTTTAATCACTTTTCCTTTTATTTATTTACAATGAATAGATACATCTATAGATATACAGATAAATGTCTATAGTAAAATTAATGAATATTTTGTTTTAATGGTATTGCCCACAACTTTTATCTTAATTACAGTTGATCCATGTTGCAGTCATTCAAAAAAAGTTTGAGTAGCCATTGTATCATAGGAAATGTTAATATGTAAGTACAAAAGAAAGAGGGTAAAATAATCTGTGGACTCGTTGAGCTTGTATTGGAAATTGTGAAAGGAAATATACAATATAATTAAAATATAACTTTCTAAAAGTTGTCTAACAAAGAGTATTAATACATGGGTGATATACACTAAAACACAGCCAAAGTGTTAGAAGTGAAGTGAGTCATAAATGCTTTATTTGTAACTTTATATACATTGTAAATATATAAAAGGAAAAGTTATCTAAAGTCTCTAGAAACCTACAAAAGTCATTTTCTTCCATGAAAACAGATTTCAGGCTCATTTCACAGTCTCAGGTAGATTTTGGGACAGCGACCAGCCTCCACTGTGGTTCTACATTTTATAAGTCATGGATGTATAGCATAGGGCTAATGATTTATAAGCCGTGAGTTGCTTTGCCAGGGAGAGCAAACAACCTCCAGCTGGAACCTGATGCATACCTGTGCGGACAGCATGGAGACCTGTGTCTCAGCCAAACCTAGAAGTACATTGGTGTGGGTGCACGGAAGCTCTGCTCCCAGGGGCCCAACTACATCTTGCCAGACAAGAAGAGAACCACAGTAGTCATTCAGTAGATGACAAGAAGGGAAGATCAAAAGTATTTGAATGTAGAAAAGGATGGCATTTTCCAAAGGTTGCTCAGGGAAAGTTTCACTTAAATAACAGAATTTAAACAAATGTTTAGGGGAAAGTATGAGTGTGCTGTCTGTTCAATAAACTTCCCAGATGATATGAGAGCATTATTAAGGGTCCCTTATTTTGTGGTAAGAACGTGTGTTTACTCAAAATAAGCAGAAAATGATAGGATGATGTGATATAGAAGCAATATTCTGAATTATATTTTTAAAAGAGAATTTTAGCTGTTTCATTGAGAATAGTCTATTGGGGAACAAGAGTATAAAGAGTAAGATCATTAGGGTTATTTCAGTAACTCTGATGTGTTATTCTGGGTCTTGTGGGAAGTAGATTCCAGGACAGGATTCCATGTAGAAGAGATTTATTGAAGGGAGTGCCTGTGAGAGAAAAGGTGAGGGAGATAGAGGAGGCTGGTGGATTCCTCATACCCAGGAGTAGCTCACATCATCTACAAAATGCAGGAAGAAGAAGTGAAGTGGAGGGAGGAGCCCATAAACAAAAGGTTTTCCTGAGGCTGCAGGAGTCTCAAGAGAATTTAGAACTCCCAGACCACCCGGGAGTTCTACAGACAAAAATACCTCACATGAATCTCACATCTCTCAGTAATGATTGTGAGATGCTTGCTGTGTTAATCAGTGGCTAGGAGAAGCTCATGGAACAGAAAGCCTGCACAGATCCAGCATGAGATTTCAGAGTATACCAAACAGAACCACGAGCCTTCTGCATTCTAAATTTGGATGTCACCTCTTCCTGGCCAGCTCACTAGTAAACGATGAGAGTGGCTCGGTCAGGGCACTACTGGTAGAAATGATAAGGAAGAAGTGAGTGTAGGTGAATTTTGAAAATTCAGCAAACAATATTTTGGTGAAGATGTTATTCATGAGAGAAAGGGAAAGGAATTACTTATAAAAATTATCAAAACTTGTCAAATGTACATAAAAATGATGATTTTAATTTTATCATTTATGTTAGCCCCAATTTATTATATCTTTTTAATGCTTTTCTTAGAACTTTCTAGAACTTTCAAATTAGAGCCTCATCCAAAATAGTTTGGAGATTACTTTTATCAATAGTAAAATATGCTATCATTTTAAAAAGCTGTATTTCAGGTGATTGAAATATGCAAATTCACAGTGTAAACAGATACTTCATTTAAAAATTAAATAAATTATCTAGCCGAGGGTTTACTTTTTCCAACAGGTACTGAGTATTTCTAAATCTTATCTCTTACTTTATGTATCTTTGTATCTTTGAAGATTATGAAAGACACAAGAGGCTCTTTCAGACCTGTGTTAAATTTAAGATATTTCAGGATTTATAAAAGTAAAATCAGACCTTTAGCAAATGGATTTTTGTGAATAATTTATACTAATACAAATTTATTTTTACAAAATAAATTTAAACAGTCAATACAAAATGTGCATATATCATTTTACATATATCTACAGGGCTACACAGGACATCAATTCTCAGATTTGCTATTCTTCCTATCATGTGCAGTATTTTGAGAGCTGGAAGGCAAACTTTAGTAAATGTCTTCTACTCACTGTGCCCATGTTTATCTGAAATATACCCAAGGAAATCTATAGTACAACCTTACTAAAAAACTAGAATGATTGAACTTATTTTAATTCTCATCCCTAACTGTGCTACAACTGCAACACAATAAAAAGTAATATTTATTCTTGATCAAGTGTTTTTGTGTCATTTAACTACGTTTCATTTTAGTATGTTACCCTTTTCTATTAGTACATTTTATCACCTAATAAGTTTTAGTTATTAATTTGCAATATCAGACTGCAGTAGTTCATCTTTTGTATTTAGAAATAATGTAAGTAAAAATCTTTATATCCTAAAGGACATAATATTTGGTAGAAAGAAAAAATTTCAGTAATTTAGAACTTTATTAATTTTTAAAATGCAATAAATTCCAATTTTATTTATTTAGTTCACTATCTAAGTAAAGAATACATGTATTGACATTTGATACAGCTAGTTGATTCACTATTCTCTAAAATTGGGAAATTATGGTAATATTTTTATTGTAATAATGAGACACAAAAGAAAAAGAGCAAACAATAAAAATAAAAAACAAAATGCAATCATAATGCAGATATAGATATTTCTAGGTTCATCACTGATTTCATAGGAGAAGACAAAGAGATGATTTTTTTTCACTTATTTTTTGAAACTTACTTGCTTATCTTTCATTTTTTTATAATTAAATGAAGATAGGAAAATATTTTAAATTTTACATGCCTGACAGTTCATTTTAGGCAGTGTTATTGATTTCTGAAATTGAAAAAAATCAATAAAATTCAACAATTTTTTAAAAACTCAAAATCAATTCCTGGTGTTTTTATATATATTTTTGTATATAGTAAGAATTTTGTTGTTGTTGTTGTTTTTTGTATCCAGGATCCAACTCAGAACCTTGCATTTTTGAGGCAGGTGGGGGAACCACTGAGCTAAATCCCCGGCCCCTTATAGTTAGAATCTTATGAGAGCAAATATAAACTAAATAGTTTTAGAAAATCTTTACTTAAAATAGTGTAATATCTTGATCAAATAACTATACATGCAAATAGGAATGAATCTTAAAAAATAAATCATTTTTAAAAATTGATGATTAAGCTGGGAATGTTGACACACAGGTGCAATCCCAGTGTTAAGGAAAGTATAAAATAATATAGAATAACTGCCTGCCTTGTTCTGCTTCTATAACTTGCTTTGCTTGCTTGTTTCACTTCTCAGAATAGTAATACCAGGTACTTCGCCATTAACCACAAGTTTGTGGGCAGGAGATAAGCTAAGGCCTGCAACATTGCCTAACCACAACCCCCACCAAAGTGAGGCCAGATGTCCGCACCAAGATAACAGTCACCATGCCTCACGAGCAAAATTACATGTAGACCCTAAGCTTTCTGTAAACCACATGACCAGAATTGCATAAATGTAAGCCATAAATGTAACTCTGGGTCAGCCCTTGAATGCATGTTCGGATGGGGCTGACTTGCTAGCAAATAAATTTTGTTGTTTTACCCCTGCTCCTCTGTCTCCTGTGAATTTTTTGGTTACTCCCAGCAAAATCCACAACACCAGCACTGGGGATGCTGGACCAGGAGGATTGGTATGAGTTTGAGGCATGTCTGGGTTGCATAGTGAGTTCAACAGCAGCATGATCTACATTGCAAGACTTGGATCCAAGTGGTGTGTGTGTGGGGGGGGGGAGAACAACCCAGCAACAACAGCAACAAAAAAAAACCCAGTACTTAATTTGAATTTTAATATAGTATCTTCGAGTTAGGAGAATGGGGCAGGGCAAACCAGTTTAGCAAGTGGGCATTGGTAAATCATGGAAACCCAGGGCACATGCCTAGAACACAGAATGCAAGATAACTCTTGTGCATGGAACCAGTTAGAAAGTGCTATCTCAAATTCTTCATTTACATGTGGCGCAAAATGACATGCACCTTCCACAGGATAGGTTAAATCTGATGCTAGGCAAAATGAGTTTTTAATAAGACAGCTGTCCCAAATGACTTGCTTGCATGGGGGAGAATCGATCTGGGGACTGAATATAGAAAGACCCAAACAGTTTTATTCATGGCCACTGTGAATCTGCTCTGTGGCCCATGCTTACTGCAGAGTGTACAGCATTTCTTCTTTACCTGCAACAAATGTAAATCTTCATTTGCTTTTCCCTGTGGCCTGTCCAGTTCAGGACACCAAATACCTGAAAAAAATTTCTGTGGGACCAAAAGCCAGTAAGAGCTCTAATTTCTATCTCTTTGTAATTAATAAATTTAAATCACTACTGAGTTTTATTTTACATTTGCAGATGTTCATATTATAAAGTGAAGCAGAACACAAGATAAAAACTTTTACTTTTAGAATCCAAATTTATTTATTTTTTCCTATTTGGCAATGGAGTTTTCTGTGTATTTTGGGTCATTTTGCACCTAAAGTTCTTCATAGAAAGAACATAGCTGTCAATAAAGTATTATGTAGATGTGTTTTGACATAAAATAATTATTCTATATTTATGAACTATGAAGCCACAGCTTTATTCTATTGAGATAAACAGATGATCACATCGTGGAATGAATAAATCTTTATCTGGAAAATACAATGTAATTACTGAATGTCAAATAACATTTTTATTTCCACCTCCATATATATATTAAATATTTTATATGTCTTTTAAATTTATATATCTATATAGGTTCTTTCTTTCTTTCTTTCCTTCTTTTTTTCTTTTGTTTTTTGGTACCGGGGATTGAACTTGGGACCTTGTGCTTGCAAGACAGGTGGCGGAACCACTGAGCTAAATCTCCAGCCCTATATCTATGTACCTTTTAAATATTTCCCTACAAAAGGAAAATCATGTAGCTACAAGAAATAGCATTTAGGGACAGGGATTTAGCTCAGTGGTTCCGCCTCCTTCCTGCCTTGCAAGTGCAAGGTCCTGAGTTTAATCTCAGGTACCAAAAAAAAAAAAAAAAGAAAGAAATAGCATTCAGGGTTTGAGGAGGTACGTACAATTTTATATATAAAGAAAATTCTGAGAAACATAACACAAAATATCAGATGATAGAAAAGTAACTTTGATTTACATGATTATACCAAAAATGATCATTTATTTCAGTGACCTAATCATACTGAACTTCTGCATAAAAGCTTTTCCCCTATGTGACATTTTAATACTATAAAAAATATTAATCATTCTGACTCTGATTCATAGATTAGTGTGAAAACTAGTATGTTTCCCAGGGCCAACCATTGTTACCTTCAGCCTTGTCTCAGTTACATTCCATTGCTGGAAGGAAATATCCAACACCCACAAGTTAATGGAGAATGGGTGTATTTTGGTTCACAGTTTATAGAAGTTTCAGCCCATCTCCAGCTGGCTCCAAGGCTGAGCAGCCTGGTAGAGGGGTACAGGTGTGGAGAATCCACTCATGGTGTGGGAGGCAGGAGGCAGAAAGGGATGAAGGGAGAAGGAAGGACATACACTCTTCCAGGCCATCCCCATGTTGACCCACCTCTTCCCACCAAGCTTCACCTCCCACATCTCACCCAGCTATAACCCAAGAGTGGACTAATCCAGTATCACACACCTATGATCTACTATCACACACTTATGATCCAGTCACCTACCAAAAGCCCCACCCATCCTTTGTGAGGATGTCTAGATATAACCACAACACAGAGAGGGGGAGAGGGAGGAGGAATGGGAGGGAGAGGCGGAGGGAGAGGGAGAGGGAGAGGAGGACAGATTCAATCTTCAAACTCTTTCATGAAGTCCTACTTGATCAGACCAAATTTCTCAAAGAGAGTGCTATCTAAGCTGTGATCTAGCAACTTGCTAGGAAAAAAAAACTGTGGAGGTGTGAGTAATACAATATAGGCCATGCTGCTAGGCAGGGAGAGTGAGATTATTATTTTGCAACGTGCGAGACCAATGTACTGTATTAAATCTCATCTGAGAAATGAAACCAGCCAGACAACTGGGAAGACATCCAAACAGTTTTCAGTGGGCTCAGGCACTGATGGCCATTTATTCACATTTTCATTTTACTTCGCTAAGAATATTGATGAATTTCCACTAGATAAGCTTATGTGTATTTCATTTTAGTTCACTGAAATGTAAATTCAGTTCTATGTGCTCATGGTGTAAATACTGTTTATTTTAATCAAAGCAAAAAGTATTCTGTCTCTTTAGTGTCTTCCTAGAGCAAGTGACATGTTATTATATTACTCTTTTATGTCCTGTGCTAAGCAACTTTTGTAAAGGCCATTGGTCCTTTGTGATTCTAAGATAAATGGTACAGGTGGGGCTACTGCCCCACTGGTCTCCACACACCTGAATCTGGGCCAAGCCCCAGGGTCGACCTCCACTCCCAACTTTGTCCTAAGGTCTGCTAATCTTGGGCAAAGATAAGGAAAAGCAGAGCTGTGAGCCTGCCCTGTAGAATTCCCAAGTAGAAAAACAGGACATAGGAGTGTCAGACCCTGCCAGAATGACCTACAGTAACAGTTTTTTACTTGGATCTCCTTGAAGATTCATTCATTTAGACTGCATTTCATACATACAATTAAGACAGTGCATTACGGGAAAGGGCATGCACAATAAACACAGCTGACATGACTCAGTACCCTGCAATCACATTGTCCATCATGATCTGAAAGACCCAATAAGATGTGCCCAAGACCTGGTGTAACATTTTAAATTCCCAAACCCATCATCCTTGCTCATGCCATTTTCCTGTCCACCTGCACAAGCCTCACTCTGAGCATAGTGTAGCCTGAATAAAACTGCTGTCTCCTTCCCAGGGTTTGTTCATCACACAGAAGAACCTAGGAACCTGTCCAGAACCCCATTAACCATGGTAAAAATTTTGTATTTGTTTTTCAATTTAGAATTTTATGAATACATTAAGGAATCAAATCCACTTTTTAAGAATTACAGAATACTACTGAGGTAGGAAAAAAGAAATAAAGTTAGGCAAAAGGACACAAGGAAAAATCATAATTTTAAAATTGAAAGCTAAAGCTTTAGGAAACAGCCAAGTTTAAATTTTTTTTGTTTATATTCTCCCAAAATACAATAAGACTGGGAAATTCCCTCTCATCTGCAGATGTATTGATCGTTCTCTTTCACCTGCAAGTGACTTTGGCCATTACTTTTTTTCCTTGTAAATGCACTTCTGTTATCATAATGAGACCATTTCTTTTACCTGTGTAAAATAGGCTTTTCCCTATGATTGGGGCATTAGATATGTGCGCCATTCTTCCACTGTCTTTCTGTAGATTGGGTACACATTTCCCAAGATGCAAGACTGAGCTTCCTATAAATTTTGAAATTTCATAGATTTCCACCTGCAAAAAACAAACAGTCCCAGCTCCAAACTAGAACGTGCTTCTTTCCTTTTTTTTGGTACCAGGGATCAAACTCAGGTCCTTGCACTTATGCAGCAGGCAGCAAAACCACTGAGCTAAATCTCCAGCCCTCTTCTTTCCCTTTTGAGGACCCACACCCTATTGCTTTAGGTCTATAGCTTTTCACTTCTGTGAAGTAGAACACTGTGCCTCTTACTGATGCATCCTGAAAATTATTTTTTGGTGTAGGGTCAGGAAACTTGAAACTTAATCTACAAGTGAAGTGGGTTTAACTTTCTCATCATCATTTCAGAATCATAGCACCCTGTCTGGTGACCCTATGGATTTTTTATATTTATCTAATAACCCATACAGATATATGCTATTAAGCCTTTTATCTAGATGTTCTCCCAAAGCTTCATGTGCTCACTCACAAGTGGTGCTTTTTGTAGTTGGCAGAATCTAGAGTGTACGATACTGAGATTAAGGTTGTATGGTACTAAATTACTCCACTGATTGGTTTAGGATAGTTCTGGGTATGGTTAATGGAAGGGCCCAATTCTGCATGTGGGTGACACCTCCCAAAAGGCTTGTAACCTGTAGGGATAAGAGGGAAAGGAAAGCTTGCTTTGCTGCTTCCTGTCTGCCCTGATGTGGACTGTTTCTCCCCTGTCTTGTCCCTCTGCTGTGCTGCTCTGCCTTGGAGTCAGCTGACTAGGGACTGAAACCTCTACAAACGGTAAGCTGAATAAATCTTTCCTCCTCTAACTTTGAGCATCAGTGCTTTATCTCAGCAGTGAGAAAAGTAACTAAGACATATGCATTATAATTTTTTTGGCTTTATACTTTGAGAAACCAAATATATATAGTTGGTATTATTAATAACAGAAATAACAAAACATACATAGGTGTATTTAGGTATGTTTTGTTATGTGTATATATATATATACACACTTATATTATATATATGTTTTGTTATTTCTGTTATTAATAAAGTCCTTATTGGCAAACTATCTAATCTCAACTAATTATTACTCTATAAGTAAAGTCTTGATTTCAAAAACTGATATACTTGGAAATTTATTTCCATTTATACTATTAATTTTAATATTATAATTTAAATTTTTAATTAATGCTTAACTTTTAATACTATACTATAAAGATGTAGCCTGATACCTACATTCATGTGAATATACTGAGTTTCTTTGTGAATAATAATAAATAAATGTTCCTTATATTTTTATGCATGTATATATATACATATATGTAATAATATATATAATTGTAAATCATGGTTATATTTGTACAATTTTATTATAATTAATGAGTTTGTATATCTAACCAGTCAATTCATTTCTTCTTATTCATTTTGTAAGTATATTGAATTAGTTTTTTAAATGTAACCAATTATGTTTTATATCTCTATTTATTTAATGTTTAACTTCTTTAAGAACTTTACACTATAATATTAAGCAGACTTTGTTTCACATTCTGCACTAACAGTATTCTCACTGCCAATGTCCTCTTTGTATTTTGCATAATACAACTCTTCCAAACTTTCATTTTAATGTGATTGATTCATATTATCTAAATTTAATTAATACTCTTGAATTTGGTTTTTACACATTGTATTCCTTTCCATTTAGTGAATTTTTTGACAACATAGCTATTTTTCTACTATTTAATAGACTTTATCTTTTATAACTATGTTAGATTTACAGGTAACTCTACCATACGTTTTTCAGTTGATGTAGATGGTGCGGAGTTACACATCCCTCGCTGTTTTCCTTTGTTAATATGTTGCATGTGGTTGAAATAAATGAGCCAATACTGACATCTAATCATTAAATAAAATCTATAATTTACTAAGACTCTCCTCTTTATTTTATCCAATGACAATTTCTATTCCAAGATATTCTTTTGAATGCAACACTGCATTTAGATGCCCTGTCTTTGGCTGTTCTTGTTGTAACAATTTCTTAGCTGTACAGTATTTTATTGTTGTGACTGAGCAATTTTCAGGAGGCACATTCTAGAATGCCCTTCTAACCAAATTTGTCTCATGACTTTCTCATGGTAACAAAGGGTTACTCACTTTGGAGATGAATATTACAATGATAAAGTGAAATATTCAACACATTACATGGAAGATATATACTCTCAACATTGTCACTGTGTAGGTTAACTCTTCTTACTGATTAAAATAGTAAATATTTCAATGGGAAAATTATTCTCTACCTTTCTTCAAAATGTATTCTTTGGAAGAAAATCTCTATCTGTAGCCTATACTTGAGGGGTGGGGAGTGACAGTTCACCTCTCTGAGAGTCTATTTGAGAAAAATTATTCCATGTTCTTTGAACATCATTTCATTTCTTGGCAATATGTTCATAGGTTTTGCAAATTTTCCAGTTTACTTATTCTAAAATCCATTTAATGGTTGATTCTCCTAAAATAGCTAATGATTCATAAATTCTCACTTGAAAGCTTTCCACAAGATCTGTACATCCATATTGCATAGAAACAAATGGTTCATTAGATATTTTGTGTAGAGAATAAGATAACCTGTTAAGTAGGTAATCTGTTTCTTCTTGCCTCTAATTCTGAGTGAAATACAAATTTCACTGAATGAAAATTTCATGCTTACCTGTTTTTTAGGTTGATGTTCCAGTTCAATTTGTATATAGATCATATATAACCATGCTTTCAAAAATAAATTTCCCAATTTGTTTCTACATGCCATGCCTGTGCTGACTGTGTGTGTGTTGTGTGTGTTTACATGAGCATATGCATGTTTAAATTAAAGCTACTATTGTTTTGAAGGAGTTGTAGTAGTCTATGGAGTACATTGTACCTATATTTACATGACTTCATTACTCAATGTCCCTTCTATTTGTTCCATCCCTACATTTTTTGGAGTTTGCTGGTTAGCCCACATATAGTGGAGAAAATCAAGAAGTTAAAAGTGGATTAGCATGGCCAGTGCCATTAGATAGAGTAAGTGAATGAAAGCAAGGGAGGAAGAATGAATGCAGAATTAGGATAGATAGTAGCTGTGCAGGAATTATTCCTGGAAAGTATTGTCTAACCTAGAAGCTCTGTGTACTGGAAAAGAGTAAGAAAGAACGAATTAAAAAAAAAAAAAAGAAAGAACAAATTAAAATATATTGAATGGCCTATGAAAGACTGGAAAATTCAAAATATATCCTTCTCAAAAGTATATATAATGATAAATTTATTTAAAAAATTTTATTCTATAAAAACAAAACATGCTTTTGAAAATGGTTTTATGGGCTTTTATGCAAATTAGAGGTATAACTTTCCTAAAATAAGACAGTTTTAAACATTACTAATGTTTTCTCCTTATGTATTTGAAATAATAATTCTCATACTTATGAATTCTTATTCCACTTTATTAATAAAGGACCTTGGAAACAGAAGATCTGTCATTGATTTCATCAATAGTCATTCAAAAACAATCATTCACCTTATTCCTAACTTATACACTATATGGAGAGAAAAGCAATTTTGTTGAAAGAAAGTCACTTTTGATTTAAAACTCCAAGAATAACAACCTAAATTTTATAGAAGTTTCAACTTCAAAGTGACAATGCACAGCAAACTGTCTCCCAAAAGGTTTAATCTTTCACTCTCACTTTTTCATCTCCAATAAATAAATAATCCAAATCCACCAGATGACACATACAAGAACATCAGATTCTGGAAAATTCAAGGCTTTCCCTAGATAATTCCATAGGACTCTATTTGACTAAAAGTTGAGGTAGAGTTTCTTTACAGAGAGTGTTCGTGTGCTCAGGCAATTTATGTGTGTGTTTGTGTGTGTGTGTGTGTGTGTGTGTGTGTGTTTTGCTTTTTAAGTAGATTGAAAAAATAAAATTTAAATCAGACCATGGATTGTTTCACTGTCTACCATCTGACACTGGTATATGTGCATTAAAAGACTGCTTTCTAGTTCTAAAGGTGAAAGAAATAATTCAGAAGTAATTTGGAATTTCAACTTTGAATTTTATTTTTACCTACTTTTATGCCTAACACCAGAAAGCACATATGGAAGCAACTAGTAACACGGTGCCTGAAGTGGTCCTGCAGAAACTCCTAAATGGGAATGTTTGCTTTGCCAGGAGACATTTAGCCTTCAGTTTCTTCCTTCACCATTTCCTCTGATCACCAATCCACCTCACTTTTCAACAAATTCTCAACTATTACAGTGGACTAGATTGTCCAGAAGATATCCAATGAGTGTATCATTTCTCACCTACCATCGTTGGCTTTTTTTATTTAGGCAGTCCATCCGAATTATGACAATTATCAACTATTTCTTATAAATATAACCATGAATTTATCAGATTCCTAATCCATGAAAAAACAATGAAGAAATAAAAAACTTGAAGAACAAAAATAAAAACAACAATAGATGACATCATAAAGCCAAAGAGTTGAAGTTGGAGAAAGGAATAATAAGAAAAGCAGTATTTTTTCTTATAATTATTGGCTTGATTTCTGGAAAAGAACACAGAATAAAAATATTAAATGAAGAGATAGAATCCCACTCTGTCACAATATAAAAGAAAGGTGAAGAAACTCCATCCTCTTTTTCATAATATGAAAATAAATCTACTTTATATGCTCACCAACAAGGAATGAAAATTTCCTTTATATCCTCTCCAGTATTTTTTGACCTTTGTAATAATACTGTATATTTAGAAAGAGTGAGAAGAGAGGATATTGAATGTTCTTACCACAAAAATTAATAAATGTTAAAGGTAATGATTATACTACACAATTTGATCATACAATGAATACATCAATTAAACATACTGTTGTGTTACATAGGTATGTACAATTATTATGAGTATATAAAAAATAAAAACTAAGAAACAAAACCATTTAATATATTCCCCATAAAAAGGGAGTTATCAAGTCAACTATACAAATCTCTTGGATTCTACATCTTACTATAGTTTGCTTTTTTAAAAAAAAGTCTTATTAACTTAAAATAAAATGCTTAATGATAAATTACCATAAACCAAGAGCATCTTTCTGATGAAAGTAGCATGATAATCATTGTGAAAATAACTACAAAATATAAAATAAGAAATATAAATTTAGAATGGCAATCAAATACTACCATGCAGAGATAAGTGTTGCTAATATTGCTTGATATTTTTCCAGTGATTGTAATTCTATTCATATTCTATTTAACTATGGAATTCTTAATATGTGTCATGCACAATTCTTCATTTTTTTATATATATAAACTCATTATTTCTGCCCAAGAAATTTTTATATAAATACTAGTTTTTCTCATAGTATAAATGAAAAATATATGAAATATTTATAGAATGACAGAACTTTTATAGAGAGGACTATTTGACATGCCCCAATGTTAAAAGAAGAAATACAGATTTTTAATACAGTAATATGTGAAAAATTAAAAAATAAAAATAATATAATCTAGCAGTTCTGATGTTCTCATTTAATCAAATATAATATATATCACTGAATTAAATCCAAACACAGATTTTTCTATCATCCTGTTGCAGCAGTTTAGTTTAGATATTATAAGTAGGCAGAGCAGACCAAAGACAGGGTCAGATAAAAGTGATAATTTGACCAGCTGGATAATCAAGCAGCAAGTTAAGTTTAGAAATATAAAGCAAAACACAAAAACCAAATATTAAAGATTAGGATAAGAAAAGAAAGGTAAGTACTCTTCCTTCCAAGAAGATGATTCTAATCCAGGGAATACTATTATCTTCTGTTTTTTGAATTGAGAAAATGCAGATCTACACTTACAAATTATGAATAATTAAGAAATTATATCAATATTATTTACAAGTGAAAAATGTTAAGCAGAATATAACAAATAAAATAATTTAATTCAAAATTATTTGGAAGTTTATAATTTTTCCATGGTTATCTAATCTTGGAAAAATCTTCTCCATATTTGTTATTTCTTGTAATTCTGATCAATTTTCTAATATTATAATATTACGATAGTTATTGTTATTCAGCATAGCTTTACCATGCTATTGTTACCAATTTTCTCTTTGGGCTTTTGTCCTGAGTGTGATGAAGAATGAAGTTAAGAGACACAGCAGTGGGTTACACACTGAGAATAGTTCATTATAGAGAAGAAGGAAAAACTCCCACTAACTGACAGGGACTCCAATGGAAGATGTAGAGGAGGTACCCAAGTTTGGGGGTTTATATGCAGATTTTGATGGGCGATTTGGGGGGGCCTCTGAAAATGAAACAAAGAGTAGACACTCCAACTTCCCTGGGCTTATCTTGCTTTACTCAGGCCCTTGTACTTAGCTTCCTAATGTCCCTCTATTTTCCTGTCTCACTATAAATATATGCATGCTTACCCATTTAAACTGTCATTCTACTATGTTGGAACTAATACAAAGATGTATTTTTTAAACACTTCCTACCCATTGTGAACCCAGTGAAATTTATTTCAAGAAAAATAGATAAGCTTTGAAAATAACTCATGTAGATTTATTATTAATATTAATATGACACAAAAATACTATAGGAAATAGATAAACTGATGAATAGCCAAGAAAATACAAGGCAACCCAGTAATTCTCCTCATGTATGTCAAAGATTTTTTAGACAACAGATATTGCTTATAGGATTAAGAAACTTTGAGTCTGAATCCTAGAGATTTTTCTCCTTTTCATATATAATAATATTGAATATACTTTTACATCAATTGCGTTTAGTTTCCTGTCTCAAATGGACTGGTCTCAAAATTCACCTGTTCTTTTTTTAGATTCACCTGTTCTTTTACTCATAAAACCTTGATAATTTTAAGAGAATATCATGCTCATGACAATAATGTATTTGTTATTATGACAGAGTGTTGGGAATTGTGAAAATTTGCTATTCTGGTACTTCAAATGTGTAAAAAGAAAATGTGCAACCTGCTTAAGAGGTATAAAAATCATTATGAGGCAAAGATTATGTTCATAAATTCTTCCTGAGACAAGCTTATCTTGCTCATTTATTAAAATGACACTTAAAATTATTAAAGAAGTTTAATATTAAGAAATAATACTTTAGGCCCTTTTTGCATAGGATAATCTTAACTTTAAAAAATCTAATTAAAGGAAATTTAGCAAAGAATTTGTTATAGCTAGATTTAGTTTTGTATCCAGTTACAAATTAATAACTTAGACTACATTACTAAGACAATTTTTAAAAATAAATGAGACATTGGCAGCAAATTAAAAGAGTTTACACTACGTGATTTTCTTTCTTTTTTATTAGTACATATTTGTGATACATAATAAATACATTCATCATGGGAAGTTGATACAGGTACTTATTGCATCTAAATCCTTTTCATTTCCCCTTCCTCTTCCATCCCACTCCCTTCCCTTCATCTCTTGGTCCTCTTCCTATCTGCAAAAGGATTGCTTCCCTGTTTTGGATTATCTACCTTTTATTTTGCTTCTTAAATTATTCAAACTTTTTTTCTTATAACATAAGCCATATGAAATTTAACATTTTGCTTGTCAAATTGTTTGTCAAAATGCTAATTTCAATTAGCATTATGGTCTTAAGGTACGTTCATTTTTCTACAAATGAATCAAATATATCCTTTTTCATGGCTGAGTAGTGCTCTTTTATTTATATATGACACTTTATATATTCATCTGTTGATGGGTATATACTGGATCTTTAAGACTTAGTTATCATGAATTGTGTAGCTATAAACATCAGCATACACATATCCATCCAATATTAAGTCTAACTATTTTGGGAAGAAACCTAGAGGGAAATAGCTATGTAGAATGAAGCTATCATTTTTAGTTTTTTGAAGACTCTATATACTGATTGTTACAGTGGTTGTACTTGTTTACATTTCCACCAAAAGTTTAGAAGGATTCCGCTTTCCTTGCAGCCTCATTAGTATTTAGGGTGTTTTTTTTTAGTTCTTGGTATTAGTCATTGTTAATCTGAGTGCTATTTTAATTTGCATTTATCTAAAGCCAAAAATCCTGAATATTTTTTCATATACTTGGCATTTGCATTTTTTCTGAGACGTATCCATTTTAATAGTCCATTTTTTATTGTCTTGTATTTTGGTGGGTCTAAGTTTTTGAGATCTTTATATATTCCAGATATTAGTTCTCTGTTCAAGGAATGCCTGGAAGTTTATTTTTTCCCCCTTCTGGAAGGTTTTTCCTTACTTAGCTGTTTTCTTTGCTGTGCAGAAACTTTTAATTTGATATAACCTCATTTGTTGATGATTGATGTTATTTCTTGGGCAAATGGAGTTCAGCTCAGAAAGTCCTTGGCTATGCTTATGTCAAGAGTTTAACTTATTTATCTCCTAGCAAATGAAGAGTCTGTTTTAATATTTAATTCTTTGATTCCTTCTGATTTACTTCAGCGCAGGGTGAGAATTATGGGTCTGGATTCAATCTCCTGCATGCAGATAAGCAGTTTTACCATCACCATTTGTTAAAAGACACTATCATTTTTGTAGTGTGGAATTTTGGCTCCTTTGTCAAAGATTGGATTGTCTCTGGAGAGCTTTCTGTGTCCTTTATTCCATGCCATTGATGTACATGTCTGATTTCTGGTGGTAATAAGATGTTTCTAATATTGTAGCTTTGTAATATAACTTGAAATCCAGGATCACAGTGCCTCCTGATTTATTCTTGTTGCCCAGAATCCTTTTGCCATTCTGGGTCTCTTCTGGTTCCGTATGAATTTTAGTATTTTTTTTCCAGTTCTGTGAAGGATACTTTTGATATTTTCATTTGGATTGCATTAAATGTATACATCAATTTTGATAATATGCTTACTTTCAAAATACTATTAATTCTGTCTATCTAGTTCTCATTCCCTTCCGATTTTGAGGAAGAGTTTGAAGACTATTTCTTGTCAAAGTACTGCTGGATTCCAGAGGTATCTACTGTGATTTTGCCTTTTTTCCTTTCTAATTATTAGATATGGCTCTTTTCTCAGCTTTTTTGTAAGTTTGGTTTAACCTTTTTAAGAACTAGTTCTTTGATTCAGCAATGACTTGTAATATTTTTTAGTCTGACGTTCAATACTTTCCACTCTGACCTTTATACTTTTTTCCCCTTGTACTAGTTTGCGTTGTTCTTGGTTTTCTAGGACCTTGAGATACATCATTAGGTTAAATATTTGTGATTGCTCTGTTTTTCTGATGTGTGCACTCACAACTATTAAGCATGCCTCTTATGACTACTTTCATTGTGTTCCATAAGTTCTGGCATGTTATCCTGGCATTATCATTTGATTCTAGGAACTGTTTATTTTCTTCTTTGATTTCTTTTGTATTTTTTTTCCAGAGTATTGTTGAATCTCCATATGTCTCATAATTTCTATAGTTTAATTTTCCATTGAATTTCCTTTGAATTTTAGTTGTAGTGCACTGTGATCTGATAAAATGTTTTATATTATTTTGATTCTTTTGTATTTATTTAAGCAAGTTTATGGCCTAGAACATGTTCTTTTTTTGGAGAAAGTTCCACGTGCTGCCAAGAAAAATGTGTATTCTGTTATTGTTGGGTTTATGACTCTATAGATATCTGTTAAGTCTATTTCTTCAAGATGTAATTCAACAGTTCAACTCTGATATATGTTCTTTATCTAGTTGATCTATGTTTTTCTCCAAGTGGTATATTGAGGTACCCTAATAAAATTGCTTCTAGATTCATGTAACTTTTTAGTTTGGTCCATTTGTATTTGTTTAATGAAGTTGGGTATGCCAGTATTTCAGTGTATACATTTTCACATTGGCTAGCTCTTCCTATTTAATTATTCCTCTCGTCAGTATAGTGACCTACTTTGTCTCTTTTGGTCAGTTTTGGTTCATCTGCTATTTTGTCAGAAAATACTGTAGCTATTCTTGCTGTTTTCATACTCTTGTTTCATGGTATGTTACTTTCCGCCTTTTGGCGTGTAGTCTATGAGCTCCTGTAAAGTTTAAGTGTGAATATTTTCTGCAGTATACTTTTTTTTAATACAATTTGCCAATTTGTGTATCTTTTGATAGGATAACTGACACTTGAATGAGAATTATTAACAAAAGGTGTTGACTTATTCCAGTCATTGCATTGCTCATCTGTTGGTCATTCTTTTGTCTTTGCCTTTTGTTTAACTCCTCATGCTGTTTGATGTATTCATAGTGTTAGGCCCTTTATAATCATTGGCTCCATTGTGTTTTCTAGGATATCTTTAGTAGTTGTGTTGTGCCAGTTTAGTTGTCATAACTTTGTAAGTTGTTCTTTTTCATAGACAACCCTAATTTATCCATCAAATGTCAAAAGAGAGATTTGGAGTATATATTAATCTGAATTGACTTATGTTTTCCTTTGTGCTTGAAGAATTACCATCCATGCTCTCTTGTAGGAATTCTAATAGATTCACTTTTCAAGTGACTTTTTGCTTTTGTCTAGCAGTCTTTAAAAATATGTCACTTATTTTGGACTTTTGGGATTTTAACTATGATATGTTGTGGGAGGGTTCTTTATGATCATGCATATGGTTTCTGTATGGCTTGTTTATCTCTATGTTGAATTATTTTTCCATACTTGGAAAATTTTTCTGCTACTATTTTTAAAGCAAACTTTTTATACTATTTTTACCATCTTCTGAATTTTCTCTACTAAATATCCTTAGGTTAGTCTGCTTTGTATCATCTGACAGCTGTTGGATTCATTTCCCATGAAGTCTTGCAGTTTTTAAGATATTTCTGTGTCTATAATTACCTAAATTCAACCCAGTCTTCTAGTTCTAACATTTTCTCCTCTTGTTAGTCTTTCTGCTAACATTCAATAGAACTTTTCTTTATGTCTTGCATTTCATTTGGTATCTTTTCATAGGCTCTAATTCTGTGTTGTACTGATCATTTATATTTCACTTCATTTTGCTTATCATACTAACATTTGTGTGTATTCTTTAAGCTCCCTGATCATTTTGTTCAGTAAGTCCCTTATATCTTTAATGATATCATCTTGAGCTCACCAAACAACTTATTGATTTGGGTTTGTTGTTGTTGTTATTATTTATTTCTTCTTTTATCACTTTCTACATTTCAGCCATTTAAAAAATTTCCTCCTCATCTATATCCATTGGATCCACATACAGGAGTTAGGAGTTTTGGGAGGTATTTTGTTGCCTTATTTTCTCATGTTTCTGTTGTTTGTTTATTTGCTTGTCTTTGTGCTGAGTGTTAGGCATGGATTAGTATAGAAATGTCTTTAGTTAGCATCTGCTTGCCGCTGATATGATCCTTGCTTTGTTAAGTTTTGGTATTTATTTACCTCTTCAACATACTTAAATTAAGAAGATCAAATCCAGTAATTTTTGAAGTTCATTCCTACTAATTAAATCAAATTCAACAGATTCAACTGTATATCACCTGGGTGCATTGAAAGTTGTTTCAACAGTTTCCCCCTTATATCAATGACCCATAAAGGCTGTAATATATCACTACTGGCAGGTAGACTGGTATGTAGTGGGTAGAGGAAAAAAAAAAAACAGAAAATGCAAGAAGTACATCAGAAAGAAAATAAGGGAAAGGGGAAATAACAATTGAAATAAAGAGGGCATTTCAATCTCTGTTGATGTTATTTTTATATATTGAGTAGAGAGCTGATAGAAAATTTAAGAGAATTTTTATGGTAATGTGAGAAGGTTTACAGAGGGTGAGAAATATAATTAGAAATTGAAGGAAGCTGTAAGAATGTCACAACTTGTTAATATGCTGAAAGGTAGCTTGTGTTTTGATTCCCTGCATTCAGTTTTGGTAGGGTTGACACCGAGTTGCCTACAGCAGGAGCTATTTAGACTAAAGCACCAGTTAGTTCTTGGTTTTTTTGCGCATATACAAATGGGAGAAAGGATGAATGGAGGAAAGGCAAAGAAGGAAGATAATGAAAAGAAAGAAAGAGAAGACATAAAGAGAAACAAATGTAAAAATCCACACAGTTGCAAAACACAAAATTAGTTTTCTCATGGTACTATTAATATTTCAGTCATAACCAGTGAGCTCTTCCTCCAGTGTTCAGAGGTGGGGTAGCTCTGCCCTCTAAGCCAAGTCTGGGTGGATTTCTGGGCCTGCCTCTTTCCTGCACCTCCGCTCTCCAGGCAGTGTCACTGTGACAGCAAACCATCTCTTCCCCTCACCTTTCTCAGCCTCCTGCCAGCTCTTGCTGCTGTCTGGACTGTCCCTTCTCTGTGATCTGTTCAGTTTGCTGTCCATCAATGTGAAGACAGACTGAAAATCTGGAGGGATCACTGAGTACCCTCCTCACTCTGAGCCACACTGGGTGTGATCAACTGGGGTCCTTTGCCTTTATCTTAAGATCAGACCCCGAAATTAAGGACCAGAGTAGAAGTGCAGTGCAGATGGCTCAGCACCAGGCTTTCTGCTAATTTTCACACAGGCCTCTTTAGCATCAGAAACAGCATTAATTGTGTTGATAATGGTGCAATTCAGGCTTACTGTTTAATCAATAGGGCAAGCAAGTCATGGGGAACTTAAATGTACATGCCTGGCCATAATCTACAGGTATTAAAACTTTCAACCTTGAAGTGATAGGTTTGAAGTTGGCTTTTGGTTTTGTTACAGACTAAATATTTTGTTGAAATTCATACATAAAATAATTGAAATGTACAAATAATCCCAGGTCACAATAAGCAAATTTCTGAAAAGGGCACTATGACCTAAGGGGTAATTCATCTTCAAGAAAGAGGTTGTGGTCATACTCCTGCCCATGAATCTTTTTCAGCCTTTGAATACAATTAATAACCCGAAATGAGATGTCACCAGCAATACTGATATTTGCCTTGGGCAATACACCCAAACAAGAGAAAATCTGATCACTACATTAAAATTGTGAAACACCAGAAAAATAGATATGTTATTACAACAGATAAACAAGATACACTGAAAAAAAATAACAATAGTTGTAAAGAGATCCTTCTGGACAGAATCTCATCTTTTATGTTCCTGGGACAGGAAGCATGGATCTTATGAAGGATAAGCAATTTACCCCTCAAACTGGAAGAGGATAGAGTTTAAGATCTGCCAACAGTGTATTGCTTGGACTATATTAGGTCTTGCCCTTCAGGGATGGGTGTTTCAACCCAAAGTAATATTTATTCCAACTACTACACTAAATATTTTTACAGCCTTCAAATTGATTTTGAGAGGAATCCCTATCTCAGATCCATCAGAATGACTTCTAGGGTTAAAGGGTGTCTTGGGAGTCAGCACAGACCAAGGGACTCAGTGAAACAGCAGGATGTCAGAGGGAAACGGTTATAATAACTAACTGGCTGTAATAAGGACAGCAAAAAGAATTTCATAAGACTCACAAGAGAAAACTGAGCCAGTGGTTATGAAAATACTTTGTCTACTGCTGCAATACTGTTCAGTAAAATTCTCAGATCTCATTGACCTTATTGGTCATAATAGGGTCAAATAATACCTGTTATAAATAATAAGTAGTTTGTCAATTACATTTTTATCAAATATTGACTCAAATATTAAGAAACCTACATAAAATATGAAGGGAAAATTTTCAGTAAAGACATTTTAAAGATCCATGTGACTAGAATTTTTTAATTAAAACATAAAGCAATATGATTGGACATGAACTTAATTAGGACTCTAGTTACATAAATCCTAGTTCAGCCTCCAATGTTTTCAACTTGAGCTTTAAATAAATAAAAATATGTATTTGGCTGCACTAGAGTAACCTCTAGACATATACACTACTCTAAATCTTCTAACCAATGAATTAGTAATGATGATTTTAAAAAATTATAACAGGTATTCACTTTGCTGTGTTGCAGGTGTGGATGTTTTTAATAAGTAAGCAAATCTTTCGAACTTTTTGTTTTTACAATTTCCTCCTAATTTTCCCATAGGGATAGTTTTATTAATGACCTCATATGTGTAAAGTGCTTTCCACATGAAATCACTAGGTTTAAAATGTAATTGCTGAGAAAGTAGGGAGTAGCTGAGTTTCTAAAGGCAGACTTAACAATACCAGACTATCAGTGTATCACTTACTTGGTTGGGAAAGTTAAATGTGCCAAGATATTCTAATGACCAGAACAACAATGTTTTTAAATCTGTGTGCACTTAATTCTTTCTTAACCACTGGAGTATTCATACTATGAATCCAGTAGATTTCCACTTACTTACCTGGCTTTATTTCCAATAATTTCATTCTGCTAAACTCATACCATTCTCTTTATATACTACTAATAATTAGCTTTGCCATTTTCTGATCTATTTCCTCAAGTAAAATTACAATGAAAATGATGTTCAAGTGATTTCTAAACAAATAACTTACACAAAGAGGGAATGAATCCGTAATAATCAAGGTAGTCCAAGGAAGATATTTAAATTTATATAACACATAACTATAGAACATTATTGAAAAGTTGCTAATTTTTTTTCACCATGAGTACACCCAAAAAGATATTTTCTTATTTCTTTTAAATAAATCTGAGCATATAACTTTTTAAATGTGATGTTCTTCAAATTCTACCAAAATCCCTAATTATCATACTCTTATAACCTAAAATTAATAGTTTTTGTTAACTAAAATTAATATGACTTCAGTTACCTCATTTGAAAGAAAATTTGTTTTGTTCTTTAATTTTCATAAATTAAATGATCAAAATGACACTTTCTGAAACTAATGCTAGCCTAGTTTTTCTTCTCATAATGGACTGTGTGGTTAAGTGGACAAACAAAAAGTTAAATATGAACTTTAGATTTTCTTATAACAGAGAAAATCAGTTCTACTCCTCTCGTAATCCTGTAGTGGCTACTATTCAATGTAGATGAATTTCCAGTTCATATGTTGTAAAATGAACATTTAGTATACACACAAAAATATTGACATTTCTGAAACATTATAAATGTGTGACTGCTTTATGTTTGGATTTACAAATATGAAAGGTGTTCCAATAAAATATGCTCTCAGTATCATTTGTATTCACTTGATTTCTACATGCAGTGATAAGCACCATTTAAATTATTGTCCTGGTAACAATATCATGTAAGTCTGTTCATTTTCTTATGTTAACCACAAGTACAACCAATTCTGACATTTGGCTAAGCTCTCCTGATTTTCACTTTGATTTTCTATTTTAAAATCCAGTGAAATATTAAAGATATGAGCTCCAAGCTTAGAAACTATAATAATTTTGCTTAGAGACTTAGTCTCAGTCTAATCAAGATTCTGGAATAGCTCCCCACTACCCTTTGTTTGATTGAAGAAAGAGCAAAAGAAAATGTATTTATGTCTCAGGACTTAGGGAGAAAAATGTATTAAGTGAATGGAGTATCAAACACACACCCAAAGCTATAAATGTATCATAGCTAATGAAATAATTACGTTTCTTATGTTAAGTTTGCATCCAAATATTAATGAAACAGTCTTGAAAGAAATATGTAAGTCCAAAACTTTAGGAAATCTTTTCAATTTGGGTTAGATATAATGAGGAAATCTGTTATTCAATCAAAACATCTTATTTAGGATAGCAATTAGAGATCACATACTCTGAATCTTTCTGGCTAGAACAATACCTGGTACATTCAACTAATGTTAGTTCCAATGAGCTAATAAATTCTTTATCATATATAAAGAACTTATGACCAAAGCCTTTTTTTCATTGTGAGATAAAGGATTTTCTATCCTTGTGGGAGGTCTTTAGGCACACACCCTGCTTTTTCAAGAAAAGTGACTTCATTCATGACAGGTTTGTTGGTTTAGTTTTATTTTGATTATTGTTTTTCCTTTTGGATGGAGGACTTTGTCAACATAATTAACATCTTTCACTAGTTTTTCTCCATTCTCCCTCCAGTATGTTCACCCTGGCTGATGCCTGTGCTGACAGGAACAGCTCTGTCAGAACAGCCCAAAGATTGCCTTTTCCGTGGGGTACACTGTTTGACTTTTTTCAAAGCAAATTCATATATATTTCTAAAAATTCATTTCAAGTACATATTTTAAATACTGATACTATCACTATCAAATAATTTATACTTAAAAATCATAGTTCCCTGTAGTCATCTTCTGAATCCCAGATACTTTTAAAAATAACTCTTTTAGCTGGGGATTTAGCCCAGTGGTTCCAGAGCCTGCCTCGCAAGTGCAAGGTCCCGAGTTCAATTCCCAGTACCAAAATAAACACCACCTCTTTTATGAATTTTGTGTTTTTATTTATCTACAATAAATGTAAACATATGTAAACATATTTATCTATACAACATATGTAAAGATAACTTACATTGTATATTGTGTATTTTAGTATGTTTTATTTAATGTCTGAATAGTGTCTTTTGCCACAACTTTTTGATTGAAATTTTTTTTTTTGGTACTAGGGATTGAACTTGGGACCTTGTGCCTGCTAGGCAGGTGGCGGCACCACTGAGCTAAATCCCCAGCCACCTGAAATTTGTCATGTACATATTAAAACACAGATATTTACTCCTTTCTGTCTTGGTGATACTGCCATGTCACACTGACTTTATTGACTATTCTTTCAGCTCTATTGACAGTTTCTCTTTTGAAATTACTTTTATAATTTTTATTAGTACATGATTTCAGTGCATACTGATTACATTCATTGTAAGGAGTTGGTCCATGTACATAACACATCTTCTTTATTTTTATTTTCCCTTCTCCTCTTCTCCTTGTCCCTTTAAATTCAATAATCCCATCTGACTTTTGTGTCAAGTGGAAGGAGAGTGTTTTGGAAATGGCAAGAGTCTACTGTGGCCAACCACAATAACATTAGGCTAATTTTGGAATTATGCTAGGGAGTATTTCCTGGCCTCTTAGCTTGAAGACAAACCCTCACAGCCAGAGATAGAGGGGTTGAAAAATGCAATTTTGTTAATATTTATTTATTCTAACTGCTAAATAGGTCAAGAGAAGAAACAAGGAGACTTGATATTTTAGATTCTCAATATTAGGAAGACTTGGAATTACTTATTTGAAGGTAACTCCAAATTCTTTAGTCTCATTTCTCTCTGTTTAATCTACTCATGATTACAGCCAAAAAATCTCTTGCAGGGATATGAAAGACCCCTATGTAGCCTTATGTGTTGTCAGATACAAGTACAACCCAGCCTTGGAAATTCATCATTTGAAGGTAATGTGTGACTGTAATATGAGAAGTATTGTTTTCCTTGGTTCTGTGCTTGTTAGCTGTACAGCTGTGCTTGTTGATATTTGTCCTACTCATGGCTTGCCTTCCAAGATTATGGTAATACTTTTTTTCTTTTATCCAAATTACACATAAACCAGATGCTTACATACTGGAATATCCATTGGCATTAAACTGACCTGTCTTTAAATGTTCTTGGATTTTTGTTTCACCTTTGTGGAAGCTTATTTGACACATAATAAAATTCATACATTTAAAGAGTGTATTTGGTGGTAAATTTGGGGGAAGTGATCCACAAATATCTTAATGTAATCAGGGCAGTGAACATGTGAAAAGTGGGTATACATAATTCACAGGGCCCAGGGCAAAATGAAAGTTTGGGACAATTGCTGAAAATGGGAAAATCAATATCCTCCTTCCAGAATTCACCAGCCTAAGCAGGGTCACAGAAAACTGAAGGAATGGCAGGCGGTAAGTAGGAGCACGTATGGGACCTGGGTTGAGGCAGCCGAGGGCACCCTGCAGGTTCTCTGTCAGACTTGAAGGGTCACTGCCAGCCCTTGCCGGGATTGTTCCTTGATCCCTGCCCAATACACTCAGGCTATCTGCTCTCGCCATGCCCGCGCCTGCACGTGAGCTCGTTGCAGGGCTGAGGACCCTCAGCAGCACACAGAGTTCTGGCCTGCAACGCAGTCTCCTGCCCAGGCCACAGAGCGCTGCAGTCATAAACTAAGGTACTTACTGGGAGCGACCCCTGGGCAGGGGCTGGGGTTTTGGGAGAGGACAGCTGAGAACCTGTCCTGTAGATGGTTGCAGAGGTGGCTACATGGGTAGCTGAAGCTCTGAACTCTTAGTGTGTGTTCCAGGGCCCTCCTATGTCTTCCATTGCCTGAAATGACTTTATGAAACAAAAATTCAAAGGTAAGACTACTGCAAGTTTATGAAGCCAAGGATACATTTTCCTTTGTAACCTCTTCATTGCTGCTTCCTCCCAACACATGGCTGCTTTCTGTGACTATATTTAATTGCATTTTCAGGAATGGCATATAAATTGATGCTATAAGATGTATTTTTTTTTCTTCTGGCTTTATTTGTACAATACAGTTCTTTAGGATTCACCCATGATGTGTGTGTCAATAATTTATTCTACTGTCTGTTTGTTTGAGACACAGCTGTGCTATGTACTTCATGCTGGCATTGAACTCACTATGTAACCTAAGTTTCCTTCAAACTTGCCGTTATCCTCCTGCCTCAGCCCATGTGCTGGATCTAAAGTCACGTGCCTTCCCCTTCCAGCTATTCTTTGTTCTTGCAGAGTAATGTTCCATTGTGTCCATATGCCAAAATGTGCTCATTCATTCACTTGTCGATGGACATTAGTTGATGAGGCAAGGCTTATTTTTCCCTTATGTCATTGACTATTATCAAATCCTCCAAAGAATGGATGCTCTCATTTCTCTTGCTAGTGTGATGTTCAGTTTTTATTGTCAGAATGATGGGATTAAGAAACCCTAGTAGTAATTTACTAGGATACGTCTGGGTGTGCCGGTGGGGGGGGGGTGCCACAGAGGTGATTGGCATGTAGGCCAGCAAACTGGTGGAAAAGCCTCACCCTTACGGTGGGTGGCATCACCCAATCAGATGGCCAGAATGGAATGGGGAAAGAGGAAGGCAGCCTGTGTGCAAAAAGCCCCCCTGTATTCCAGTGCTGCATATTTTGCTACTGTTATCGCCTGTGGACATCAGATTCCAGCTGCCAAAGACTGGGAAGCTTCAACTTTCACCTCCAAACCAGACTGCATTTTTGATCCTTTGTGTTCGGGGCTTTTCAGCTTCTTGGTGTGAGGGGCTGCTGGACCCTCTGGCTCTCAAGCATGCGGATGACTGGTGAGTCATTCCACTCTGGCCCTGTGAATCTGTCTAAAAACTGTCTTCGCACAATCTTTTACTATTCTCTCTCTGAATTTTCTATCGATTCTGTTCTTCTAGAGGAACCTAGCAAATATAGTTAAGTATCTAGAAATAGAATAATTGGATTATATGTGAGGTATCTGTTAAAATTTTTAAATTTCCAAACTGCTTTCCAATATAGGTGGATCACTTTTATATTTATACCAGGATTGAACAATAATTCCAGTTCTTCCACTTCTTCATCAGTAATTTAACATGACAAGTCTTTAAAATCTCATCAATAGATGTTTAGGGATATCTCACTTTGCTTTTAAATTTCACCTACTTACAGACTAAGTATATTTCATTATGCTAATTACTACAATACATATTGTATTCACTCGTGTTATATTTTATATTCTTACCAATGTATTTATTGGGTAGCCTGTTTTATTATTTCATTTTGAGAATTAATTGTATGTTGTGGACAGAATTTCAATTTTCCATTTAATCACTTGTTTACATTTTCCCCTGAATGCCTTGTAAAAATCAGACATTTTAATTTCTTTTCTTTTTTTCAATGGATTTTGGTTTCGGTGTTAAAACTAAGCATTTTTTTCCTCAACAAAAGTTGCAGATGTCTTGTTGAATTTTCACAGGTCAAGGCTTTACATTTACATAAATAAGTGTTATGTTTGAGTTAGTTTTTTTTAACAAAACATGTCAGATATGAATCAAAATGCATTTTATATGGATCTCAAATATCTCTAATACCATTAATTAAAAATACTATCATTTCTATATTGAATTGCCTATGTCAGGTAAAATCTTATCAGTAAATGTTTAGGCATATCTCACTTTTGGTTTTAAAAACTATATATTATATATTTGATCTCTTGCTTACCTTTCTATTAGTTTGATCTATTTTTGCATATTTTTAATTTATTTCTATTCATACATTTTGTAACGCATAATGTTCATATTCCTTGTGAAAAGCTGGTACATGTATAGATCTTAAGTCATCTTAACTTCATTTTCATTCACTGTACTTACCCCTCCCACCCCCCATCTCTTGATCCCTTCCATCTCTTTGTACGTTTTTGCAGTCTATAATGTTTACATTCCTTCCTGTGGTTGATACTTGTACATGAGACAACTTAACCATTTTTTCATTCCCTATTCCATTCCTCCCTCCTCCTTCCATCTCTTGATCCATTTCCTCCCCTTCCTCTTGCTTTCTACTTCCTATTATCTTTCTGTTTTTTCCTCTTTATTTATACTTTCAGTTTTTCATGTAAGAGAAAACATGTGATATTTAAGTTTGTGGCTGTTTTATTTCAATTAACATTCTGGTCTCAAGGTGCATTGAGTTTCCTACAAATGTCTCATTTAACTTTTACCACATTATCTTGATTACTGTGGTTTTCTATAACAGAACATATTTTTTCAATATTTTCATTATTGAATGTCCTTTGCATTGCCATATAAATTTTGAGATCAGTTTATCAATTGCAATGGAAAGGCCTATTGAGAATTTGTTTGAGATTCTACTGTATCTACATGTCAATTTGGAATATATATCTGTATCAAAATATCTATATGTCAGTTTTGTCTCAAAAATATTGCCTTTTAACCCATAATAAAGTTTATTATTTATTTAAATTTTGAAATTCTCTTAGCAACACTTGTTTTCAGTGAATATCTTTCAGTAGATATGTTTCTATGAAGGTAAATTTTATACAATTATAAGGGCTTCAAGGGTTTGTTTGTATTTCAATGTATGATTGATTGCTGATATAAGGAAATTCCATGAATTGTCCTATATTGAGTTTGCACACCACAATCTATTAATCTCATTTGGTTGTTTGTGAACCTATCCTTTAAATGGGTTATTTGTTTTGTTTTTATTAACTCAATTAAAATATCAGGAAACAAAAATGCGATCTGAGAATTTAGTTTTATTTCTTCTTTTCTAATCTACATATATTTGCTTCTCTATTTTTTTTTTGGATGATTGCACTCAGAACTTCAGTTTAATATTGAATAGAAGTGGTGAGAACTGGCATGCAATTTTCTTGCTCTATGCATCAAAGCATTCTTTATTGTACTATTAAACTAAAATATTTTACTATAGAAATTTCATAAATGTTTTTATTATGAATTTTATCTCTACATTTTAGCTATGCAATATGATGACATTCATCATTGGGAATTTGCACCTTTACAAAATCTATCTTGGTTCGTATTTTTTCCCCATTCCCCTGCTCTCCCTTCAACCCTTCTGCCCCTCCCCATTTATAAAGAATTTATTTCCATTTTTAAATTTTCTCATATTAATTACATTCCTTTCTTTCCTTTCCCCTACCCCTTCCACTTTCCCTTCCCCTTTGCTCCTTTTCTTACTTTTTCATGTTATCTATTTTACCTTTTAGTCATTATTTACACTTTCAGTTTCTCACAACAATGAAACTATTTGGTATTTAAACATATGTGTTCTATTTATTTCACCTAAGAGTATTGCCTCAATGTGTGTCCATTTAGCTATAAATGATTCTAATTTCTCATTCTTTATGGCTGAGTAGTACTCCATTTTATTTAATTATTTTTTTTAAAATTTTTTATTCATATATTTATTGGTACATTTTAGGTATACAGTATGTTTAAATTTATCATTGGGTGCTGAACATGATGTATCTTAGTTCTTATTTTTTCCTCTGTTACCTGTGTGCCCTTCACCCCCTCCAATCTTCCCTATTTACATAGATTTTGTTTCCATTTTTTTTTCTTTTCTCATAATTTTTCCTTTCCTTCTTGCCTTTCCCCTTCCCCTCCCACCACCCCTACACCTTTGGACCTTTTCCCATTTCAAATTATCAATTATTCATTTTAATCATTTTCATCCTTATTTACACTTGCAGTTTCTCACACTAGAGAAACTATCTGGTATTTACACATGTGTGTCCTATTTATTTCACTTGAGAGAACACACAATTTCTTTATCCAGTCTCCAGTTGATGGGCAATTGATCTGTTTCCAAGTATTAGCTATCACAAACTGTGTTGCTATGAACATGGATGCACACATATCACTGTACTATGATTCCTTTAATTCTTTGGGGAAGATACCCAGGAGGGGAATAGCTGGGTCAAATGGAACTTCCAGTCCTAGTTCATTGAGGTATCTCCATACTGATTTCCACAGTGGTTTCACCAGTCGACACTCCCACCAGCAGTGGAACAGAGTTCCTCTTTCCCCATAGCCCTGCCATCATTTGTTATTGGTTTATTTCATGATGGCAGCCATTCTTTCTTGGGTGCAGTGAAATCTCAGTGTTGTTTTCAGAGTGACACGTGATGATGAACATTTCTTCATATGTTTATTTGGTATTTCTACTTCTTTGTCTGAAAAAATGTCTGTTTATTTCAGATGCCCATTTTTGGATTCGGTCTTTAATTTTGGGAGGTCTGATCTTTTTAAGTTCTTTATAGATTTGAGATAGTAGACCTTTGTCTGAGGAACTGCAGGTGAAAATTTTTTCCCACATTGTGGGTTGTCTCTTCACACAGTTGGTGGTTTCTCTTGCTGTGCAAAGCTTTTTAGTAAGAAGAGATCCCACTTGCTGTTGATTGTTTGTGCTAGTTCATGGGCAAATGAAGCTTTGTTCATAAAGCCTTTTCCTACACCAATGTCTTCAAGAGTTCTACCTAACCTCTATGTCAGCTGGTTTAGTGTTTCTGTTTTAATAGTTAGGTCTTTAGTCCATTTTGATTTTAGTTTAGTGCATGGTGAGAGATACAGGTCTGGTTTTAATCTTTGGCAAGTTGAAACCCAATTTTTCAAGCACCATTTATTAAAGAGGCTATCTTTCCTCCAGTGAGGATGGTTGGCTCTTTTGTCAAAGATGAGGTAGCTGAATGTGTCCAAAGTTGTTTCTGCATCTTTTAATAGGTTCCACTGGTCCTCAAGTCTATTTTTTTTGTCAGTAACAAGCTTTTTCTTATCACAGTAGTTTTATAATATAATTTCAATTTGGGGATTGTGATACATGCTACCTTGTCTTTATTGTCTAGAATTTCTTTCCTATTCTTGTTCCAACTGAATTGTTAGATTGTTTTTTCAAGGTCCATGAAGTATACTGCTGGAATTTCAATTGGGATTCCACTGAATCTATAGAGCAGTTTTGGAAGTATGGCCATTTTCACTATGTTGATTCTGCCTACCCAGAAACAATGGATGTCTTTCCATTTTCTGATATCCTCTTCAATCTCTTTTTCAGAGTACTATAGTTTTCAGAGTAGAGGTTTTTTGATTGCTTTAGTTAGATTGATTCCTAGTTATTTCAATTTTTTGGATGATAATGTGAAAGGAATTGTTTGCCCCATTTCTCTCTCAGTGAGTCTGTTCTTCCTGTACAGGAAAACTATTGATTTTTGTGTGTTGAACTTGTATCCAGCTACTTTACTGTATTTGCTTATTAAATCTAGAAGACTTTTAGTGGACTTCTTGGGGTCTTCTATATAGAGTATGAAGTCATCTACACATAATTACAATTTATTTTCTTTGTTTCATGTCTTTATTCCTTTATTTCTTTCTCTTGTTTAATTGTTGTGTTTAATGTTTCCAAACTATATTGAACGGGAGTAGTGATAGGGTCCATCCTTGTCTTGTTCCTGATTTTAGTTTGAAGGATTTCAGTTTTTGATCATTTAGTATTATATTGGCTCTTAGTTTTCTTTATAGTTGGTTTAAATCAGGTTGAGATAGAGACTGCCTATTCCAATTATTTGTAGGTTTTTTTTATCATGAATGCCTGTTGGATTTTGTCTAATGCTTTTTCTGCATCAATTGAGATGATCATAGGCTTTTTGTCCCTAGATGTTTTAATATAGTGTATTGCATTTATCAATTTGCATATGTTGAACCATCCCTGCATCCCTGGGATGAATCCCACTTGGTCAGAGTATATGATCTTCTTGATGATCTTCTGCATTCTATTTTCCAGTATCTTATTAAGTATTTTTGCATCTATGTTCATTAAAGCGATTGGCCTATAGTTCTCTTTTTCAGTTGGGTCTTTCTCAGCTTTGGGGATCAAGGTGATGCTTGCTTCCAGGAATGAATTTGGGAGTACTGCCTCCCTTTCAATTTCATTGAGGAGTTTATACAGTAGTGGCAATAGTTCTCTAAATGTTTTGTAGAATTCAGCAGTGAAGCCATCATGGCCCAGGCTTTTGTTAGTTGGTAAGTTTTTAATTACATTTTCAATTTCACTGATTAATATTGGGTTGTTTAGAAATTTTAGGTCTTTGTGCATGGCTCCTGTGTTTTCCATCTTATTGGTCTATATATTCTCAAAGTAGGTATTGGTGAGCCTCTGGATTTCTGCTGGGTCTGTTGTAATTTCACCCTTTTCATTCCTAACTGCAAGAATTTTGGGGCTTTTCTTTCCTTTTTTGATAAGGTTGGCTAAGGGTTTGTCAATTTTGCTTACACTTTTGAAGAACCAACTCTTGGCTTCATTGATTTTTTGTATCATTCTCTTAGTGTCCAGTGGATTTCTGCCCTGATCTATATAATTTCCTCCTTTCTATGGGCTTTGGTTTTGTCCTGCTCTTCTTTTTCTAGAAACTTGAGGTTCAGCATCAGGTTGTTAATTGAGCTTGCTCTGTTTTCCTAATTTGAGTATTCACTGCTATAAATTTCTCTCATAAGACTGCTTTCATTGTGTTACATAGATTCCAATATGTTGTTTCAGCATTGTCATTTAATTGTAGAAACTGATTTCTTCTTTAATTTCCCCTGTGAACCATTGGTTGTTCAGAAGTGTGTTGTTCAATTTCCATGTGTTTATGAAGCTCTTGCAGTTTCTTTTGCTATTGATCTCCAATTTCCTCACACTATGGTCTGATAATATACAGGGGATAACTTCAATTCCTTTGCACTTAGTTAAACATGTTTTCTGAGTAAATATATGATCTGTTTTGGAGAACAATCCATGAGCAGCTAGAAAGAATGTGTATTCTGATTTTGTGGGGTGGAATACTCTGTAAACATATGTTAAGTTCATTTGTTCAAGAGTTTGATTGAGTTCTAGTATTTTGTTATTTTTGGTCTAGTTGATCTATTTGTGACAATGGGGTGTTGAGGTCCCCCTCTACAATTGTATTTTTCCTTATTTCATTTTCCATGTCCATTAGTATTTGTTTTATATAGTTGCATGCACTAGTGTTTGTTGCATATATATTTATGATTTTCATCTCTTGCTCTTGGAGTGTTCCCTTTGCAAGGATGTAGTGTACTTCTTTGTCTCTCTTGATTGGTGTTGGTTTGAAATCCACTTGATCTGCAAAGAGGATAGCTACTCCTGCTTTTTTTTGGTTTCCTATCACAATGAGTATTGTTTTCCACCATTTAACTTTCAGACTATGAGTTTTTTTTTTGAATTAAGTGTGTTTCTTGTATGCAGTATATTGTTGGATCTTGCTTCTTGACCCATTCTGCCATTCTATTCCTTTTGATTGGTGAATTGAGGCCATTAACATTGATGGTTTTAACTGGTATGTATTGACTTATCCTTGTCATGACTTTGTCTTTTTGTTGGATTCTCATGCTTTGTGTTTAATTTCTTGTCATGCCTCATAGATTCATTCTGCTTGGCTTCCTGGGGTTTTGATCCTCATTGTCTTTTCCTAGGATATCGTTTAAAATTTTTTGGAATGCTGATTTGGTATTCATGAAGTTCCTAAGGTGCTCTTTGTCATGAAAATATCTTATTTCTGCATCAATTTTTAAAGATATTTTGGCAGGGTACATCAATCTGGGTTGGAGGTTGTTTTCACTTAGGGCTTGAAATATCTCACTCCAAGCTCTTCTTGCATTGAGGGTTTGTGCTGTGAAATCTGTTGTGAGTCTAATGGGCTTTCCTTTGTATGTGATTTGTTTATTTTCTCTAACTGCTTGTAGAATTTGTTCTTCTATTGGGTTTCTGAACTTGTAACTATTGTATGCCTAGGTATAAATTTTTTTTGATCATGTCTAGTTGGAGTCCTGTATGACTCACTTTTGTGTATGTCAAGTTCTTTTCCCCTACTTGGGAAGTTTTCTGCCATTACTTCTCTCAACAGTTTTTATTTCATGTCATCTGCACTCTCTTCTGTTTCTTCATTGACTTGGATCAGTCTTATGTTATTCTTCTTTGCATCAACTAGCAGCTGCTGTATTGATTTCCCACGGTACCTTACTATTTAAAAAAAATTTTCTTTTCATGGAATCCTATCTTCTATATCTGAAATTCTGTTCTCACACTTGCTCTTTCAACTGTGCAAACTTTCAATGTAGTTTTAATCTCCTGGAAATATGTTTGCATCTGTTTTATGGATTCCATTTGTTTCCTATGTTGGGATTCCAGCACGTTCCTCAGCTCCTCTGTTTTTTTTAATCTGTGTCTACTCTAGATTTATTAATCATGTCTTACACTATGATCTCTGTTGTTATCTGAGAAATTATTTCTGATTTCATCTTTTCCAGATCTTCCTTGGTTGCCAGTTCAGGGAGTCTAGGTGGTTGAATATCAGATTGTTCCATCTCGTTGCCCTTTGGGGTTGCCTTAGGTGATTTGGAAGTCTTTTTTTTTTTGAGACTTATTTACATGTCTTCTCATTTCAGCAGCCTACTGTGCCTTTGTTGAGGCAACTTTTTGTTCACCCAGTGGTCTTCAATTTTCAGCAAGCCACCAAGCGGCCTCTTCTATGCTGCTAACCAGTACACTAATTCCTGGATTCAGAATCATTGCCTTCTGGATCCCTGAGCTGAGCTGTTGTCTGGGTGAGCTTCTGGCTTGGAGTTGTTTACAACTGGGATGGTATCTAGGCATGCCTCTGGCTAGGGCCTGCACCCCTATGTACCTGTTTTCTGAGAGGGCCCTTGTTTGGGGGCTGTGCACCCCAGCTCCTGGTGTCTGAGCAGGCTTTTGGCTAAGGTCCCCATGCACTTACCGATGGTATTGGTGCGAGTCTCTGGCTGTTGCTTGTGTGCCTGTGCAGCTCTTTTCTGGGCACCTCTTTGGCTTGGGCTTGTGTAACCAGGCCACTCAGGATGGGGTGGGGCCCTGGCTGGGATCTGCCTGCAGCCACACTGCTCTGGTCCACACTCCATAATTTTTTTTTTTATCAGTTTGTGAAAAATTTTTTCCATATCCAACTTTCGAAGTTTTTACCAAGAAGAAAAATTTGATTTTAACAAATTCTTTCTGTGTCAATACAGTTAATCCATTATTTTGTCTTCCTTATTTTGTGATTGTAGTAAATTACATTTTTACTATATATAGCCTTAAATTGGTGACATAAAGATTATAAGGCCACAATGCATCTTCTTTTTATTGTTCCATAAAATTTACTAATATTTTGTTTAAAAGTATGTAATTGATGTTTACAAAATATTTATGTATATATTTAATGTTTTTATTTCATCTTTATTATCTGGTAATTTCTGGTCAAACAATAAATTGTTCAGTACGTCCTCCTCTTCAACTTTCAAAAAAGTTAATGAAGAATAAGTATTATTGCCTGTTTTTTCTTTCAATGTGTCCTAGCATTCTCTGTACACACATCTAGGCTTGGAGATTATTTTGTTAGAGGATTTAACACTAAGAACTAACTTTTTCTTATATTATAAGAAGTTAGTTTTGTTAACTATTTCTTCTTAAATGAGCTTTGGTTACTATAGCTTTCAACCTTTTTTCATTTCTCATAAATGATTGAGATTACTAGCATGGAGTTAATCATAATATTAACTTTTTTTCCTTTTTTTGTATCTACAGTGCCTCTTGTGATGTCACTTCTTTCTTTTTTCACAATCTCTGCTATTAATAAGGTATTTCTTCTGTTTGTTTTCCATTTCTTCCTTTTTAACTACAAATTTTTCCTTTAGTGTAATAGTAGCCTGCTGTGCACCTCAGAAGCCGTGCCTGATAGACAGCATTCTTCATATTTACCCCTTGGTAGGATGGATGGAAAGGTGTGTTCACATGTACACAAGTGTCAAACTCAGACTTTTTACCCACACAATGTTTCATCTAACAGGTTTTGCTCACATTTACCTGAGCATCACAGGTGGTAAAATATACCCACACCACTTTTCTGTTAGGAAAACATGTATTTTATCATAATAAAATGTGAGTGTAACTCACAGTAGCTGTAGCTGGCAAAAGCAAAAAGTAATCTGTGCAAATGAACTTCAAGGTCTGGACAGGAGCTCCAAAGCAGCAACAGTTGAGTTTTACCCATGAAATGCTGATTACTAAATTTCTGTGCACTTAGGATTTGTTTTAATATTTTTTCCTTTGAGTTTTCTGATATTCTGATAATTCAGCACAATGGCACAGGATAAAACATATATGTAAGTTTTGGAGGAGGTCAAAAGTGAATCATGCCATTACTCGTGCATGGATAATAAATATGCTAATGACATGGCCATGTGAGCCAAAGTTCCTGTGACAGTGAAATAGAGTAAGAATCAACTGATATGGTCACAGGGAATGCAGATCTGCTTGATTCAGATGATGAAGAAAACACCAATGTGAGTATATATTTGACTAGTCAAAATGGTGCAAAATAGTCATGCAACCAAACAAAATGATCGAAGGTTAGAAATAGGTCTGAAAATATAGTGCAGGTTTTGGCAATGGTAATATGTATTGGACAGAATGCCAGCACTGCCATTCAATGTTGGAAATTGTAACAGACAAAATGCTACAAGATGCTTTGAAATACACAAAGGCTGAAATACAAGTAAAACATTCTGTATGCACCAATAGTCATGTTTAAAAATGTATTTATTATGACACTTCACTAGCTGAGTTGAAAGCATTCATAGGTCTTCTGTACTTAGCAGGGATTTCTCATAGTAATTGCAGGAATGTAAAAGACCTATGGAAAAGTTATGAGTCAAAGTATGACATAAAATTTTATGCCCTTTCAGATGTGAAGACATTATGCTCTCAATTTAGAAATTTATACTGGAATTTTTCTCCCAGGTCCTTATTTGTATAATAATAAACTGAATGATGTTGTGAACAGACTTATTGCTCTCATCTCCCAAACTAATTAGAATGTGACATTTGATAATCGGTTTACCAGTTTCCAATCTATGTTACATTTGCTGACAGAGCACAAGTTGACCAGAGTTGGAACTCTAAACAGGAACAAAGTAGAAATTCCAAATGAAATGTTGCAATTTCAAAACAGAATTGTATAGTGCAATCTTTGGATTTCAGAAAGATTTACAACTTTATTTGCACTTTTCCCTCTAAGTTTTTAATGAAAAATCTCATGTAATAGATTTCAGATGCTACTTCTATTCCAATATAGATATCCAACATATAACTGTCCCTAGCAGCTTCTTTGCTGTTTTTATAAAAATTTTTGAAATGTGTTTTTCTTTTTAATTAGTGTTAAATATCCTGTAATTTTTCATTTGATTCTTTTTTTTAGCTTATAGTGGTTTATTTTTAGAATTATATTATCTATTTTGCAAGTATTTAGGACTTTTTCTTGTATTGACAACTAAATAGATTACTAATCACATACTTTGTATGATTTCAGTCATTTAAAATTAATTTCGTCTTTTAGTTTATAGCATAAAATAAGCCTATCTTGTTAAATGTTCTGTATGTACTTTGAAAGACTGTATATTCAGTTATTATTCAGTGAATTTTTCTATAAATACCATTTAGTTTAATTTGGGCTGAAATGTTAGATATTTTCATTGACTTTATTCATTGTTTTTTCTCCATTAAGTTTATTGGTATCTTTTAGGTATACAATACATTTACATTCATCATTGGGATCTTGTACCTTTACATGATGTAACTTGGTTCTTATTTTTTCCCCATTCTCCTTTCCTCCCTTCACCCCCTTCAACCTTCCCTATTTACAAAGACTTTGTTTCCATGGTTTTCCTTTTCTCACATTTTTTCTTTTCCCTTCTTTCTTTTCCCCTAGCTTTATTCATTATTAAGAGAGATGTATTAACATCTCTGATTGTAAAACTGGATTTCCTATTTTTTTTTACTTCTATAATTTTTTATTTTAGCTATTTGTAACATTTTCTAAACAGTACATAAACATTTATTATTCTTCTGGTGTCTTGATAGACTTGTTTATCTGAAGGTCTTTCCTTATCTTTTGTTATATATTTAATCTGTAAATATTTTGTTTCCTATTAACAATTCAACTCTAGCTTCCTTTTCATTACAGTTTACAGTGTTTATAAGTGCCCTTATTAGTGTTTTTTAATAGATCTCCACACTTTTGAACTTATATGTATTTTTAAAACATAGCTTCATTAGCAGATATTTGGTTATTATTTTGACACTAGTTACATTTATTGTGATGACTTACATGATTAGATTTAATCCATAAGTTTACTTGTTTTCTATTAACATTTACTGTTTTTTATCTTACTTTTTTATTCTGTATTTCTTTACACTAATTATGACAGAAGTTTATCTTCTTTATTGGCATATTAGTGATAACTACTAATTTTGTGACTCTAAAATTTAAAATATTTATTTTGAAATTTTTCTGTTAAAAGTGGTATCATTTCTCATTTAGCACAATAACAATACAAATGTATACTTTCTCTCTCTTGTTCTTAGTATGCTGTTGTTACACATATTGATTTTCAGTATTGTTGATTCCCTATTGCATTTTTATTAACACTGTAGTCATTTTCTACTCACATATTTTTAATTGATAAAAAAAATTCTCACAATTTTGCCTAATACATTTCAAGTATTCTTTGTTCCTTAGTGTTGATTTATATTTCTATCATTTACTTCTTCCTGCTAAAGTTTAATATTTATTGGGTCTACCTGAGACGTATTACTTTGTGGTTCTTTTTCGGTGTTTTCTGTTTTGTTTTTTGTTTGGTTTGTTTTTTTGAGACAGGGTCTCACTGTGTAGCCCAGGCTAGCCTTGACCTCTAAGTAATTGTCCTGCCTCAACCTCCCAAATGCTGAGATTATAAGTATGTGCCACCATGCATGACTACTTTGTGCTTCTACAAAAATTATCATTCTCCATGATCTTGTGGGGTTTCTCTCAGTGATGAGAGGAAGACTTAATATATGAAATTCAGTAAATATAGCATACCACTTACAAAAGGAAAGACAAAAATCATATGACCTTATCAATAGACACACAAAACAGAATTTGATTAGAAAATTAACAGCTTTTTATTTATTAGAAAATTCACAATCATTTATGTATAGGAGTTAAGTATAGGAGAAATGTGGGACAATACAATAAAATGGTAATTCAAACCTCCAAAATGAACACCTTATTCACTGATGAAAAGTTGAAAGCTTTTCCTCTAAGATCATGAAAACCACACGGATACCCTCAAATTCCTTGCCAGAGAAATTTGGTAAGTAAGGCATAAAGGCATTTAATCAGAAAGAACAATTTCAGTTGCTTCTGTTTACAGATGATGTGATTTTTTTATATATATAGGAAATCATAAATATCAAAAAAGGAAGAAAAAGAAGAAAAAGAAAACTGTTTTGAAAGTGATAATTATAGTAAATATGCAGGATAGTAAAGCAACTTACAAAAAGCAGCTGTATTTCTATACACTTACAAATATCTGAAAAAATTAATCCAATTTATATGAGCATCAAAAGTTACAAAAGAGCCTGATATGGTGGCACATTCCTGTAATCCGAGAACTCAGGAGGCTTAATTAGGAAGATTATAGTTCTGGTGCACTGTTGGCTATATAGTGAATTTAAAACCTGTTAGACTATATAGTAAAACCGTACACTATAGGTTTTCTATAGTATAGCAAAACAAAACAAATATATTGAAGAGACTATATATATATATATATATATATATATATATCACCCCCAAACCATTAAATACTTGAATTTTACCAATGAATTCAATGATCTATGCTGAAAAACTATAATATATTGAAAGAAATTAAAGAAGACACAAATAAATGGAAAAATAATGTTTGTGTTTCAGAATAATTAATCTTATTAAAATATACATTCTACTGAAAATGATCTACAGGTTCAGTGCAATATTTGTTAAAATTCTGATTGGGTATTTTGTAGAAATGTAAAAATAACTTCTAAATTCTTAGGGAACAACAGATTGGTTAAAACCATCTGGACAAGAAAGAAGAAATATTGATATAACATACTTCCTGGTTTCAAATTATATTATAAAACCATACTATTCAAAATAGTATGGTTCTCTGATTAAAAAGTCTTAATTAATATTCGACTAGGGTACCAATAATGCATAATGGGCAAAAGACAGTCTCTTCAACATATAGTGCATTGAAAATGCAATAGGCAAAATTTTGAAATTAGATCCCTATCTTATATTACTCAAAAATGTAATTAAAATGGATTAAGGAATTAAAGGAATTAAGTTTAAGATTTAAAACCATAAGATTCTCCCAAAAATAGCTTCAAAAATACTTCTAGGCATTGATCATGGCTATGATGTATTGGATAAATGAATAAAAGAAAAAATAAACAAGTAGAATTGTATCAAACTCAAATCCCACATAACAAATTAAATTTAAAATTAAATAAAATAAAAAGAAAATTGCAGAGAGAGAAAAACATGTAAGCCATATATCTGATGAGGAATTAATATACAAAATATAACAGGAGTTCATATACATCATCAGCAAATAAATAAAACAGTAAGAAAGTTGGCCAAAGTCTCAAATATACAGTTTTCCAAAGAACACATGCAATGGTCAACTGATGTATGAAAAGGTATTCAAAATTATTAATCATCTGGGAAATTCGAATCAAAATTGTAATGAAAGGTTACCTCACATTTACGGGCATTGTTATTATCAAACTGGTAATTGAAGCATTGGCGATAATGTGGACAGATAGTGAATATTGTCCAGGGTTAGTGGGCATGTAAATTGGCATAGCCATTGTGGAAAACAGCATGAATATCCCTTAATCATTGAACCCTTGCAGCCAAGCAATCTTATTTCTGGATGCCTGTAACTGTCCTGTTCAGTATTCATGATAGTCAAGACATGAAAACAATTGCAGTACTGTACAGTGCTACCTCAGTTTTATGAGTTGGCTGTGTCATTTGTCACTCTATGTGGAGTTTACAAACAGAAGGAAAATTTTGCCAAATGCTTTTGTTTCCAAACATAATTGTTTGAAAACAAAAGTGTTTCTGAACCGAGGTATTTGTGTATCTGTAAACAGATGCATAGATTAAAAAAATGTGACTACATACATGAAATGAAATTTTAGTCAGTCATTAAAAAGAAGGAAATTTTACAAAATGATTTAAAAAGTGGACAACCTTATGCTAAATGAAATAAATCAGACTGAGAAAGAAAAATACACTGAAATTATGTGAAATTTGCTTATACATGAATTGAAAAAAGTCAAACAGTATAGTGATGAGGATTAGAAGGAGGAGATGGCCAAAGGGTAGAATTTTTCAGCTGAAACATCAATGAACTTCAGCAATTACAACATGGTAACTATAGTTAATAGTATTATATTTTATATTTAAAATTTGCTGAGAATGCACCTCAAATATTCTTACCATACAACAGTAATATTTCTTTCTACCAAGGTTTCTCCACAGGCTCCCTGAGCTTCCTCAGAGGTCTTCCTCATGCTCCATGGGTCCCATGAAGAAATGTTCCAAATATCAAGAAATAGAAACTTCCAATTGAGTGAGTTTTGGACCTTAAAATTGAAATACTCTCACTTCCACTGTATTAAGAGTAGAGTAGCTCAGTCATCTGTGAAGACCTTGATCACACCTCTTTATGAGAGAAGTTTCAGAGTATATTTGGTCATTTTAATTTTCTGCAAAATATGTAAATATGTAAATATTTTCCCCCAACATTTGTCATTCCATGCTGTTTCAGAATAGTCATGGAACTGAAAGTGAGTTACAACTGAAATATTTTCTTCAAATTAATACAAAAATATTATTTGTTAGAAAATATAACTAATTTACTCAGATGTCTATGTTTAGATAGATGAATATATATGATTATGTGTAACTTTGTATGTTTTAATCACATAATATTTTGTTATTTTTGTTGACAGCTTTTTCCATTTACAACAAAAAGTAAGCTGTAACAAATTTAATGTTTTCAATTTTAATATTGAGAAAGTTAAACACAACATAATTGAGAATGTTAGGATAAGCTTTCCGATCCCCCCCCACCTTGAATTTTCTGTTTTCTTTGTAAAAGGTTTAAATTGTGTCTAATGGCAGTATTAAACTACAAACATAAATTCAGAAAATCTGAAGCCTGAAGACACTAACATTGAAACACTTACGCTTTTGTGTTTCGTGTTCACAAAGTAGGACTTCAGGTGACAAAGCTATAAGTAAGACCACATCTCAAGAAAGTAGGAAGCATTTCTCTCTGCTTTCCAGCTACATTTAGCTATGAGGCCATTAAAGACATCATAATGTCTTTTAAATAGCAACAATATTACACTACATTCTGCATTTCATTAATTTTAAGACATTTATTTTTAAACATTTGAAGATGGAATGTGTCTTACAATCAATGTCAGGTTATGGCTTCATTGATATTTTTTCTCTACTAATATGAAAAATGAAAGCATATCTTAAGATAATTATGGTGTTTAAAAAATATTTATTTGCCAAATTTAATCAGTTTCCAAAGAATGTATGATAAACATGAATTTCCAGACTCAGACAGAGTTTAGAGCTAGAATACATGCTCAATATTCTGGTCTAATCCAACATAAATTTTTTTTTGGAAACAAATACATTTTTCTCAGTAAAAGACAAGGAGTTATGGAGAACAACCTCTAGTATCTTTGCTGCAGAATATATATCTTTACCATGTTTATATTGTCATAAATAATGCCTCCCATAAATAATAAGATGAACATACAATTCATTTTCTATACTATGGCATTTTTACAAGTAAAAGAACCTTTAGAAACAGTTTACTGAATTAACAAAAACCCACAAATTACATCCCAGGCAAACTAAGATATCTGGCCACTCCTCTGATAGGGTGTTAATTTAGAAAATCATTTTTCTGGAGGACACAGCCTGCTCATACACAATTGGTTCATGATATCAAGCAATGGTTTTTACATATTATCCATTGACCTATGGGGTTTCTGAAATCTTTTCAGGAGCTCAGCAAGTTGAAAATTAGTCTCACAACAGTATTAAGGCATTGTTTGTATTTTCACTGTTGAAATTTCCACTGGTAATGCAAACACTGATATATAAAACCACTGACATCTAAGCATGGATACAGCAATACACTGAACTGTACTACTAGTTACTATACTCCTTACTGCCATGCCATAACAATAAGAGATGAGTTTGAAAAGAGTAAGAAATGCCTAAAGTAATAGAATGCATTTCTGCCGGGTGTGGTGGCACATGCCTGTAAGCCCAGTACTCAGGAGGCTGAAGCAGGAAGATCACCATGAGTTCTAGACCAGCCTGGGCTATATAGTGACTTCAAGGCCAGCCTGAGCTGCATAATGAGACCCTGTCTCAAAAACTAAAATAAGAAATTACATATATATATACATATACACACACACACATATATATATATATCATTACTATTAAATCTCTGCACCAGATTATCTATCATCTATTGATCATCACTTATGAATTTTATGTATCTATAGAAATAAACATATTATTATTTGTTTTCTCTCTGTGTGAGCAAAACTTATGGATTTAGTCAGTCTATGTCAGATGCCAAATGATTAAAATTTTGCAAAACTACAATTGTTATATTAACCAGCTAAGGTTTGGATTATTTAAAAAAAAACAAGAAAACTAATTACATTTAGAAATGAATTACCTCGGTTTTTATCTGTATGTTTTGATCTGAGAATTTTTTTTGTTTATTTTCTATTTGTTAATTTTTTTCTTGCGATTTTCACTCTGCGTAGAATTCTAAATTGTTTTCTTATTTTTCATTGAATATTTTAAAGATTATTTTCCTTCCTTTGTTTTCTGCCTTGAGTTGCTTTTGACAAAATTTTTTCTTCATATCAAATGTCTTTCTGTATATATAATATATGTTTTTATTTTCTAAATGATTTTCATTTAAATGTTCTGTTTTGGTATATCTAAGTGTGTCTTTATGTGTATGTGTGTATGTTTGTATATCCAGGCATGTTTTGATATTCACACTGATGATCTTAGATTTTTGAAATCTTACTTTAGTGACTATTAAAAAATGTGTTCATATGTGCAGTTGTTATTTGTTCAAACATTTTTTCTGCCCTCATCTTTCCTACTTTTCCTTCTGAAATTCTACTTTTGCCTTAGTTTATTTTGTAGCTGTTACAAAATACATCCGACTGAATGGCTTATGAATGGTAAAAATGCAACAGAGTGCTCCATGTTGGAAAGTCCAGAATTTAGTATGAGTAGGCAGCAGATTCAGAGTCTGGTGAGTGCCCACATGACATGGCCATCTTTTTGCTATAACCTTCTGTGGCAGATGGGGAGGGTAAACTGGCTCCCTGGGGATTCAAAAATGCATTAATGCCAATGAGGGGGATGGAATCCAGATGACCAAATAATATCCCATGGCTTCTATTTTCTAAAATCATCTTCTTGAGAAACAAGATTTCAACATATGAGTTTTGGAATGACATTCATACCATAGCACTTAGACTGTTTGATATTATGCAACAGCTCTTGTATGTTTTGTTCTTTATTTATTTTGAGTCTTCTTTTTCTTCATCATGTTTCCTTTGTTGGATTTCTCTGAATGTTCAAATGATTTATCTTTACTAATTCCTGAGATGCTCTGAGTCTTCTAAAAAGTCCATCAAAGTCATTATTTAACACCATTAGAGTGAGTTTTATTACCAGAATGTATAACTTACATTTGGCTGGAGGTGGACAACCATCTGATAAACAGACACATGAGATGATTTCTGCTGGCCAAGAGTGCTAGGAAGGAAACTGCTCTGTGCAGTGACATAACCAGGCAGTGGCAAAGAACAGTTTAGGGAAGGTGCTCAGGCCACTGCTGAGGGGACATTAGGCCTTGGGCCAGAAGGATAAGTAGGAACCTAATTCTGAAGGAAGCTAAGATAAACCCATCCAAGCAGAGAAAACAGCAGGTGCAACAAGCCTGAGACAGGATGCTTTGTAGTCCAAGAAAAGAAAGGCAACTGATGTGCCTTGAACAAACCGGACCAGGGAGCAGACCCTGCCCAACTGCTTGAAAATCTCCTCAGTCTACCTCGTAGGGGAATGATCAGTTCTCCCACAGTCTCGTCAAGTTAATGAAATCTTGTATTTTTTCAAGATGACTGACTACTCGAATTTGTTTCCGTTTTCTATTGTAGTTTATGGTAATATGGTATGTATCAGAAATTCAGTAAAAATTAACAGATAACTTCCAGGTGGAATAAATTTTAACACTGTTGATTAATTGAAAACTTTTTTAAGTAGTTAGATTATTAGCAAATATTTACCTATCAAATATTTTTCTTCTTGAGAAACCTTCTAATTTTAGGTATTTATATAACACATGGTTAGATACTAGGAATGAGGGTATGAGAGCATTAACGATCAGTTAATGGCAGCCTAATTAATGTTTGCGGCAGGGGTTTTCCAATATTTTCCTAGCAAAGGTGGCTTGCATTGTGTTATTTGTCTGTTATGACTGGATGTATTTATTCAAAGTATGTGCAGATACTCAAGTCCTTTTAAATTGCCAAAATCAGTTAATTAGCTAACTAGGTTTGTAAGAACCACAATAAAAAATTGTTACATATGTGCACGTATATACAGATATATATCTCAAGTGAAATAGGATCCTCAAAATTCTAGCCTTAATGCAATCCAACATTAATCCTATATGACCCATCTGTCAGGAAGTGTGAGAATCAAAACTGCTCCTTTTGTTGCTTTTCTTTCTGTAAACAGAGCAAAGCACAGTCCCTTTGGCACGTTCATCAAACTTGTGATGGGGCTGATTAAAATGCAGATATACTGGGGGTGTCTTTTATCTGCAGTCCAACAGTGAGATCTGATTTGTTTGAATCTCATTAACACTCTTTTTCTAAGCCTACTTTAGTATTGTTTGTTGCCCTTACCAGCATCTAATTAAACAAGCACTACTGGAAATTTGTATGCACATTTGTTCTCTATATTTCTCTGATATCAATTGAAATCTGTCTTCCTACCAGCAATGTACTCCTCAGGCATAGCATGAGGGTGGAATGGAAATTTCCTCTTGTTCTGCACCATATTACTTTTGTGTGAGGTATCACAGGAACATATAAATTTTTAAATTGAACAACACTCTAATTTTGGGGTTTGCTTTCATTTCTTTTAAAGAACTTGCCACTTGGTATAAAGGTTTTTGATGTCTGAATGACATAGCTTGCATTTTGAAAGGTATTTATTTATTATTGGTCTGTGGTGATACACTTTGTATTTTATTTTTATTGCACACCCTTTCACTAGTTTTTTTTTTTTTATCTAGCTTTTCACATTCTAAAAGTTCAGGCTCTGCAAAAGGTATGTTCAGTACGTGTCATCTTTTAAAGCCCCATTTGTTTTACATCGTTTCAGAGTTCTAGTCATTTGTTTTTCACTCTTTCTGAACAGAGCCACTCAATCACTCCACTAAAAGAAGAGAAACGGGGGAGTAGTTAGAAAAGGAAAGACAAAAATAAATGAGAGAAAATGAATTGCTTTAAATCAAGGTTAATTTCTTCATTCCATGTTAATTTTTGTCCTGCACAAATCCAAACAAGTATCTTTGCTCTATGCCAAATGAAATTATTTGTTCCATGCCATGAACAGCAGGATGTATATTGTTTATAATTATGGACTTACTCCCTCCACTCATGTTAATGAAAATAATTGAATTAAAACATTGGTAATTATCAAAGAAATTCAGATGTAATCATATTTCAATTATTGTGATCATGTAAATCCAAATTATACTGTCTCACACTTAACAAAATAGAGAAAATTTGCACCAAATATAATTTCAGTGGTTAAAAAGGGAAAGGTTATAATTGTATTCTATCTAATGAAAGCTTTAGTATATACTGTACCTATCTAAAATAATGTATACCAACTTTCATCAACCTACTTATCTTATTTCAGTGAACTTGTACATTTAATCATTCTCTTGTATAATTTCTTTTTTACTTACAGATATCATTATATACCTGAGCTTTCCAAATTCCAAGGACTATTAAGTGAATTACCTTCTGAATATGAAAATCAAACATTTCATAATGAGATAATAAAGAATAAATTTTTTAATATTCTTTTTTGTGCCAACATTTTGAGAGGAAGATTTTAATAAATAGTATTTCCTGCATGCAGAATAATAGCACTTATAGGATTTGAGCTATAGAAATAGCATAGTTACATAAAGACATATCTATCTGTATATATACATTTATATATAATTTATTAAAACATATATTAAATGGAAAATGTTGACAACAATTTTACTCGCCATTAGAAATGACTCCTTATATTGTAATACAGGCAAAGAATAAAATACTAACAGCATTTCCAAATTAAGGAAAGAGGTGGACCTGTATATACTGGCTAGGATATTTCATGATATTTTTGTAAGTGAAAAATTAGGCTATCAGATATTAGTAGTTTTATAATTCCATTAATCTTGGCAAGGAAAAACACAAACTTCTATCAATGGCTGCCCTTGGGTTGAATATGCAGCTGACATACTCAAAGGACATAGGGAGAATTGTTTTTTCCCAATTTGTATGATTAAGAAGGATAAATGCTAAATTTTAAAATAAATGTTATTATCTAATACTTTTTATTCCCTTGCTAAGAGATTATCCAGTTTTCACAATTTATAACACATTCTAATTATCCTTTCTTGGTGGCAGGCAGTGGTTCAAAAGTTTAAATATTTCACGTGAGTGTCCTTTTACCTTTAAATTCTGATCTAGCTGAGAACATTAAATGTTTTAAGATATATTATTATTTCTTTTACTTTTATAGCATTATGAAATGTCTATGATACAAATACAGCACTGTCTCATGAGCTAATCAGAGTAATTTTTCCATACTATTTCTCTGTTCTCTTCTCAATGATTAGGCTTTTCAATGTAGTCAAAACTGGACCACTGAATGTCTGGAAGAAGAGGGAGGCAAAATTCAAAGAAATATTTTCTTATGAGCAGAGAAGTCCCTAACATAAAAGCATATTTTATTTACACCCTCATTTGTTGATGACTTGATCACATGAGTAAACCTAGTGTTTGTGTATGTACTTGTCCCAATATTCTGCCCAAACATTGTTATTTAATGTATATGTTTATATTTGAATATATTCTTGAAAAATGTGAAATCATTGTGTTAAAACTTATTTTATTATATTAAAGTAGAGTACTCTGCTTTAATTATCAGCTATTACAGCAAGAAAAAGTACTTGTCTGCTATCCATTAAAAAATTAACTCTTACCTTAATAAATAATGTTTCCTTTCACCTCTATGAATCACCACAATTGTAGTGTTAAACATGCCAAAGCCTACCTCATACTCCAATATGTTTAGTTCTTTCAAAGTTGGGATAATGTTGTCAAATTTATTAGAATCCTCAATCAAAATATCAATTATACAAATCTACTCACAAGTACCCAATAGTGCCTGTCATCCAGACATGCTGTGAATGTTAGTATAACGTATCATAGTTTGTTATAAAAAGTATTAATACCCAGGAATAAGAAAAATAAAGTCAAGTTTCTGGCCATCTACTTTCAATTTTAAAAACATTACCCTGGTTTCTGTTGATGAATATGTGTACATTTTCAGATTTTTGTAAATTATGTATCTGTGCCAGAAAGTAATACAGTCAAGTTGTATAGATAATAATATTACTTAACAAAACAAGCATTATTTTCTACAAGATTGATGCCATCCTTGCTGATTTCTGCTTAGTATTTTAGTATTTCACTTCCTTTCATGTCATGTATCTAATTAGTTCTAACAAGGGCTATCTAATTTAGGTCATTTCCTCGTGATGCTTTGGTGAGCACAAATTGCGATTCAATTGTGTCAGCTTTCATTTCTGAGTCAGTGACCCGCAGAACCACTTATACCACAAATGTAAAATGAATCTATTAACACACAGTGATTTTCTAATTTCCTTAATCTAGATAGAGTGGAGAGAGAATTTAATATATATTCTTCATTTTACTCTGGTAACCCATCAAACTATTTCAGTGCTGAGTTTCTTGTCACTGTCTGACACTGTCTCGTGTTCACTCACATTTCAGTGTTTTATTATTAAGCTCCTACCCTAATGAGTATGTGCATTCTTCTCTTTCAGACATAGCTGTTCAGCTTCCTTTAGCCCCTACTCATTATCATTCTTAGTTTATAGTCATCATTAAGTGCTATAGCTTGTTGGTTATACATCTGAAATTCAAATTATAAATTTACTAATACTTGGACATATACCTGTATTTAACTTACTTAAAGTAAGATATGTTACTTAATGTGGTCAATGTTGCTATTTTATAAAGACATTATGAACTTCATGTGAGGTACTGGGTCTGGTACATATCCATGATACATATCCAGGCTCCCCTCAGTGATACTATTCTATCTCTTGGAATTAAAAATAAATACTTCTAACACATGGAAAAATAGAGGTGCCCATTACTCACCCCTCCTTCCACAGAGAAGAATCATAACAACATATATGTAGCTGCTAGTTGAGGTGAGTGGCTATGAGAGAGCAACAGAGCCCAAAGAGAAAGTGATAAGAGCAGAATGGAAATGTGAGAAGGCAGTGCAGAGAGGAAGGACCACTAACAGACCTGACCCCAGTTCCCTGGCTGGGGAGTCCCCACTGCAGAGGAAAGGGTGAACATGAGAGCACCGGGGGTCCATCACTGCAACCCTAGGAGATCCCACAGTCATCACAGGCTTGGAGCCCAGCTAGGGTAGCAACATGGAGTCCACATCATAGTTTTGTATCCAAAAAGAGATGTCCACTGTCTCCTTCCTAATCCCTGAACCCAGGCTATGGCAGCACCGTGACCTGTTCGAGGTAGAACCATGCTGACACCCGCCTTTATCCCCACACTATCTCTTGGCACACAGGCAAATACACCATACCTGTTGTTTCTAAGGATTCCATGGGCCGAGTATGAAGATGATCCTTTGCCTCCTCCCTGCTCCCTTTCTCCTCCCTACTCCCTTTCTCCTCCTTAGACAGTCTAATATTGTAGACCCTGGATGACACAGCTCCAGGAGTCAGTTACATTGTATCCTTTCCTTTTCCCTTCATGCACATGCCCTGATCACAACAATTACGCTATGGTCTGCCTAGGCCACATAGGCCACATAGCACTATTTGACTTGCCTTCTCTTCCTGTTTGCCTTCCACTATAAATAAAGAGTGTGTGGGACTCCAGGCAGCCATTAGCTCTTGACAGGCTATGGTTCCACCTTTCAAGCATAATCTTGTTATGTATCCTTCTTTCTTGTTGTTTTTCAATTTTCTTCGTCTCACATCAGTCTCTCTGGCTTCAGACCCTATGCTGTGTGGGTTGCAGCATTAGGAAAAAAACTGTCCCTAGTATTTCTAGACACAATGTTTGCCAGAAAGGCCACACAGTGGACTCCCCCATCCTCAAATGTTATGAGCAACACAATGACGTGGGTTGCAAGAATAACATCTTTCCCACATGGTCTCTAGAGACAAGAGGATTCTGCGACCACACTGCTTTAAACATTGTTCCTAAATCCATGAAATACAGCTGAAGGAACTGTGGACAGGCTACCAGACAGCTCTCAGATGAAAACAAAGCCAATGTAGACAACCAAACTGATCCTGAAACTCGTCTTTAGGAAATTGCCATTTACTATGAAAAATATATTTTAAAAATCAGAGACAACTGATCTACCAGAAATGCAACAATACAAGGTACATATTTATATATTTTTTCTAACAACAGATTTCCTCCATAAAAATGGAAACTGATGAAAAACCTGAAAAATAATTCAAAAGAACCATTATAAGAAAACTCAAGAAGGTTTAACAGCAGACAATTCATGACAAAAATAAAATATTCACAAAAGAGTTAGAGATTATGGAAAAGAATCTAAGCCGAAATCTTGAAAATAGAGAACTTAATAAGTCAAATAAAAATATACAGTGGAAAACTTTAACAAGCTAGGCCAAGCAGAAGAAACAACATCCAAATTTGAATAAAGGTGTGTGAAATGCCCCACTCAGACAAATGAAAGAAAATAACACTAAAAAACATAGTAAGACAGGCCCTGAGACTGGTAAGATATCATAAAATGAACAAATGTTCAATTTAGGAGGTTTCCTAATGGCATGGGAATAAAAACATGAATACAATCTAGACAATGAAATAGTTTACTTCTTCAATCTTGAGAAAGACATGGAAACACCGGTACACAAGGCCATGGGACCCCAAATAGATTTGATCAGAATGGAATGACATATTAAAAGTTCTGGAAGGAAAAGAAAAAGAAAAACGGAGCAGTCAATCAAGAGAACCCACTCAGGAAAATTTTCCCTCAGAAATGAAGAAGTAATAAAAACACAATATACACAAAGAGAATATTAATCACCATCAGGTTAGCCTTACAAAATGTACTCGAGGGAGTCCTATGTTCAGAAGTGAAAGAAACATAACTACCATCATGAAAACATGAAAGGAGAAAACACACAAGGAAAATACACACAGCAAGAAAAACTAGGAAGGAATCAAATAATATCAGTTCAGTAAAACATGAACCAGATTAGAAAATAAAGAGGAATAAAAATCAAGGGATCTTCAAAACAAACTGAAGAAAACTAATGAAATAACTTGGGTCAAGTATTGCTTATTTATGTTACTTTTACATGTGACCATGTGAAATTCCTTAGTTAAAATATACAGATTGAATGGACTATAAAAAGAGACACTCAAACGTGTTGCTACCTATTAGTAACTTGCTTCACCAAGAAAGACACATATAGACTATAAGTGAAAAAATAGAAGAAGCTATGTAATGTAAATGGAAGCTGGAAGCATGCAGATGTGTATCTGGTCTTTCCTGCTCATTTGTGTGGATTATTTTCTCCATCATAGAGTGTGTAGGTGTGTAGGAAGGAGTCTTTTAACTGGACTGTGATTTTCCCTTGGAAAGAATCTACCTTTACTTGGTGGTACTCTGCAGGAGGAATGAGCAGAAGCTTCCTATCATGCCACATCACTGATGTCTTTTCCTATGTTTTACTGAGTGCTTTTGGTAAACAGCGTGGATACAAGAAGGGTCAGATTGTGAGAACTGCAGATCCAGATATACATATGGTTCTTTCACCCTAATTTCATGAATTGAAATAGTCTTAATGAATGTTCAGAATATATGAAAATATAGGAAATATTAAAACTTGAAAATAAAAGGAACTGAATTAGGATTTTATTTTTTTTAGGGCCCCTGATTAAAATCTAACTTCACCAAGAAGACTGATCTCTTAAAGTTTGTCATCTAACATCTTCGGCTACAGCTATCATCTTATCATTTTAATTATCAGCTAACACCTCAGAAATGCAGAGGTGCAGCCTGCTCTCCCAGAGCTCAGCAAAAGCGAGATGTCAGAAGCAGAGAAGCCAAGAAATAAGGGTATGAAACCTACTGCATCATTTGCTGAGGGCCAGCTTGCCATGTAAAAATACCTTACCCTCTTCAGTGCCCCCGCAATGTTGGACATAAAACACCAGAAAAAAGGTTATGTTGCCTACTTTCATCACCTTCACTTTAAGACCAGGATACACAATTATTTATAGAAGTTTGTTATGAGAGAAAGGCCCTATTAATAGGAGAGAAACATGCTAATGCTCGATTGTAAAGAGAAATACTTTCAAAATACTTGCAAATACTTGCAAATGGTATTTATATTGTCATAAAAATATTTCTGAATGCCATCTAGGCTCCTCCAGTCAGGAAAAAAAATCATAAATCTAAGGGGATCAAGCAACAACCAGAATATAGGAAGAAGGATTACATAAGGGGGATTATTAGAATGTAGGACAAAAAAAGAGACTTCATTTAAATGACAGACAAGAGGCAGGATGATTGAAAAAATGTCTCAGAATTCAAGGAAACTTTCATCTGGACTTAAATATGAGGGACACAATTTTTCATGATACCTAGTTTAATCTTTACAAATCTGCTATTGCATATGTCTAAAAGACAGCAGATTTGTTTGGTAAATAAATGCAACTCATTAATTAGATTCTGTGGAGTGTAACTTCAGTGTTACATACGTAAGCTTTCATTGACTGTTTTATTTTGCCCTGTTTATTTTGGTCTTCTAAGGTTTGAGGTTTTAGCTAAAGTTAAAAGCGGAAATCTGAGTTTTAACAAATGCATGACTTCATGAAATTCATTCTTGAAAATTCTGTAATCTTCCTCCTCATTCAGTTCCCCAAAGTGATTTATTTCAATATGTGTTGGTTTTGCTGGCTTTAGAACTTTATATAAATGGAATCACACTACATGCACACTTTTGTGTTTGAGATGTTTTCTTCAGGAGGTTAAAAAAATTGAAGTTTATTGATTGTTTTGCACCAGTAGTGGGTTTGTTTGCTTGCTTCTGTGTACTTGTTGAGCAGTATGTACAATTAAGCAATGTTCTAAGGATAAACTGATTTGTTTCACATTCTTTTTTTCATGGACATTTAAGTTATTCCCAGTTTGGGAATATTATAAATACAACTCTTGTGAATATTCACATACTGGCTTTTTCTTGAATATATGTTTCCTTTTTCTTGGCTATAAGTACAATAAATTTGGAAAATTTCTGAATTACAAGACAGGTGTTTATTTAATTTGATGAAAAAATTTAATTCTGATTTCCAAAGTGTTTATATCATTTACACATTCATAAGCAATGTATAATAGTTTCAGTTGCTTCATTTCTTCATTAACAATTGCTGCTTTAAGATTTTTTTAATTTAGAATTTCATTAGGTATACACTGCTATTTCATTCTTAGTTTAACTTTTGTTTTTCTTATAACCTATATGATGAACAATTTTTCATGACCATAAGTTAATTTCCTTGGCAGAATCTTTTCAATAAAGTCATTTTATTAGTAAGTTATAGAAATACTTTGTCTATCTTACATACAAGTTTTTCATCATATATAATTATACAACCCAGTCCATGGTTTAACTGTTAATTTTTTTTTGTTAGAATATCTTCTGATGATGAGAAAACATTCCTTGTTTTGAAGTATTTTTTACTAATTTTAATGTTATGTGTAGTACTTCTGAGTAGTGCCTGCATCTTCATAGGCAAGGAAATCTTGCCTATGAATATAAGAAAAAAGTTGTCATAACTTTTCTATAAATTGATAAAAAATTATAATAAATTAATATAATGCATACTAATATTTAATGTTTATGATAATTTTATAATTTCTTTTTATGTATTGTATCAAATATGAGAAAAGGGGCATTTATTTTCTTTTTTTTCTTTTTTTTTGGTACCAGAGATCAAACTCGGGACCTTGAGCTTGTGAGGCAGGCACCAGAACCAGTGAGCTAAATCCCTGGCCCTAATTTTCTGACTAGATATCAAAGCATATTTATTGAAGACTGTTCTCTTTGAAGTGTTGATAGAAAAGTGCTGCTTGTAAATATATGGAGAAAATATAAATATAAATATATGGAGTTGTATTATCAGCTGCCTATTATATCCCACTGAATAAGATTTTCTTTCTTTCTTTAATGTGTGACATAAGTTTTGGTTTCTAGTGTTATCAATACCTAGTTTTCTTGCCTTGTTGAAATATTTGATGCTCAAATATTAATAATTTTAGACATAAGAAACATTGCATTGGTCTCATTCTTGTTTCTACTGCATAAGAGCTTTGCAAGGTGGAGAGCAGGTGACTAGGATGAAGAAAATTAAACAAAGAACTCTGCTGAAAATGGAAAGGTTTGGGTTGGTAAAAATCAGAAAAGTAATTTGTGATATAATTATTTTTCAGAATAATTAGGAAAATCTGATGATATATAAAGTAGACAATTGGTAGTGTGAGTCTTGGGATTACATAATCAGTTTTAAAATTTCATTTATTTAAGTGGTTCTAAAGTAAATAGCAACAAGATTAAAATATTTAACACTATTATGCATGAATGGAAGATTGTGCTGTGAAATTTAAGTTTGTATACTTTTTATGAAAAAGGAGTTATTGACATTGAAGTTAGGAAATTTCACAATTATATTCAGGTATTTTTCACTGAGTATTGATGCAAATTGGAAAGACCATACCATCATGAAATCCTAACTGAATTCAATTTCTAAAATCCAAACATTGATTGACATTTTCAAACAAATGAAATTCAGATTCTGACAGAGCTTTTAAGTTATGTTGGTGAAGTGAAAAGAGGAGAGAACGAGATTTGCCTTTACTCACATATATTTATGTATCCCTAACTTCAAAGAATCAGACTTTTCCAAGCAGGTTCAAATCAACAATCAAATAAAAGGAAAAAAATTAGAATTCATTTTTCTGATTCTTTGGCTCCTTTTATTAACACAAAACTGGTAAGCACTAGTCAATACATAATTAAGTGTATGAGTGAATAAAAATTGTGAAATCATAAAAATGTTCTCCATATATTTATAGTATCTGGTTTCAATTAAGAGGTAGAATACCTACATGGCAAATGCCTGTAAGTTACAAAGCTTGCACTGTCTGTGGATTTTTAAAACAAAATATAAAATCAAGACATTATATAATTATCCATCTAGACCCTATTTTGATTTTAAGTGTTTACAGTAAGCATCCCTGTGAAATAAATAAGAATATTTACATTTCAAATGTGTTTTGTATTTTATAAAACAAGATTATTTTCTCATGTGCACAATGCCTCAAACAAAAAACAACAACAAAGATGAATGTATTGACCAAGCTTTTGGTAGAAGACATTAGTTAGATTTAGGTTGCAGGAACAATGAGAAAAGATTTCTCATCTTAATAAAATTGTTTATTATAAATATGCAAATTTTTCAGCATATTCCAAGATTAATGTTGATCTACCTAATGAGAAGAGAAATAGAAATTATTATACTCATTTTACTTTTTAAAATAAGTATATTACAAAACCAAAAACAATGAACATATACACATGAACAAGATACAAATATATGATATTAAAATCAGTGTGCTTTTATGTTTTGAAAAGTTGAATAACATGAATATAAATTAAAATGTAAATAATTTGTTTTTCACTTCCTTGGTTTCTCTTTTAAATTAATATGTAGGGAAACCAAAAAATAATGTTCAATTATTTTATGTACTCATTCTTCATTTAAAGGAACATATTTTTACACAAATCTTGTTTCTGTTCTAAAAATCTCAATTGCCAATATAAAGCTCCAAGATAAACTGGCCTGTAAGAATAAATAATGTACATTGTTTAAGTACACTTTCTTGATCTAACAGATAATTATTTAATAGATTTTGTTAAAAACATAGATTGCTATCAATGAAAATAGAAGCCTTCAGACTATTACCCAATCCAACAGCAAGGTGGTCAAGCATAATTACCTTATTTAAATATATTATTCTATTATTAATGAAAGACATTTAAATTGAGGCATCAAATATACTCAGATGTTTCTGCTTTCCATATTCTTTCTGTCTCACCCAGACAGCTAATACTCTGCCCTCCAAGGTTTCAGTTTAAATGTCACTGCCCTAAGCTATGATTTATTCTCGATCACCATCAATTCCCTCCCAATCCCACGCCTGGTAGATCCTCTTCTTATTTCTCTCAGTTTGCTTCACATCTTTCTTTGGACTTACTGTGGTTGAAATCTAACATTCAGGCAAGTATTCATTCACTTTGTGTCTCCAATGTAGACTGTAAGTCCTATGAGAGAATAAGCTATTTCTCATTTTTATTTTTTTATTGCTTCAAACATTATTTGATTCTCAGTAAATGTTTTCTGAATAAAGATCAAAGAAACTGAAAAAAATCATTTGAGAAGATATAAGCAAGACTATTTGTGCACAAGTTGAGGGATTGCCAGACAAATAACAGGTGCAGATATAACTAATTAGTTTCATGTATAACTAATTATTGTGAGGATAATAATGTACATCATTTTTGATCTTTAATCCATCCTTATAGTGTGGCCAATACAATCTTCTAGAAACTAACAAGCTAAATAGTCTCAATCCTGTTTCTACTCTTCTTCCCTTTCCCTATCCTGCAGTATACAATTTTGTTTTGTTGTTTTGTGTTTTGTTTTGTGAATCACAATAATTCTTCACATTTGACTAAATGTATTCTCTGACTTACTTTCTGCTTATATAGTTCATTTTCTCTAAGACTCTAAACTCAGGATTGCAGAAATTATAATATTTTAATACTTACTTTGGCTTTCCATATAAATTATCTAAATATATGTTTCGAATCATTATTTTAGGTAACAGAAACTGCCTTGGTCAAGATAGCAATCAACAAATCTCTTTGCTTACCGTATAGAGGTTGTTAGCAGAGATTGGGAAATAGGAAGATACAAATAAAACTGTAGATGCATCTATATTTTGGTCACCTTTAGTCCTCCCTGGTGCCATGGATCATCTTCACTGGCTTTCTAGTTCTGTGGTTTATGTTAGCTATGTGATAGCATCCCCTTCCTTCTTCAGAGGACTTTTGAATGTTATTGTCACATCACATTGTGTTCATTCTGCATGGCTCAGGTACTATTCTACTGTCCTATGCTGGCTTTGAAGAGCTCCACAAAGCAGGTAGTATGTGTCTCATTTCTTTGTGATGCCAACTCCTATGAATCCCATGCTTTCTTCCTAATGAGTCATCCTCATTAGAGTTTCATCTCTTGTAAGGGTGGTTTAGAAGTGTTACCCTTTTAGTTTAGTTTTAGTTTTATATTAAATAATTTTGTGCACTAAATCTTCTAAATTTAAGTGCTTTTTCAGTACTCACCTACCATCATCTTGGTAGTAATTAGCATTTTGGAGAACGTATAGACCCATTTAAAAGAAAAGTCAACAGGAAGAGAAAAGGTCAGGGAATAATTGCTTAAAGATTTTACATCCTATCTCATTATTACAAATTGTATTGTAAATGTCTATTAACTTTAGCCAATATAGACATGCACTGTACACCGGCTGGTACTGCCCTTTCACTGACTTGACTTTATGTCAGCATGAATAGCAGATCGGTTTAGTTTCCTATACGCATCATACTTGTTGAATTATTTTGTATCTGCTTTATACCAAACTGATTTATATTTGCCAGCTCTTCTACACACAAACTTTTGTTTGTGGCTCAGGGTTCCAACAAGGGTGAACATAGACAGGCCAATATTGTCTTTTTGTCTCACAAACATCACTGAAATTGTTTATTTACACTGGCTAGGATAGCTCATGATGAGTACAGACCCCACAACCCTTAAGACTTCCCATTTCATTAATATATTTCTCCTGACAAGATGATGACCCAGATGGAGCTCTAATTCAACGTGTATGTGGTAACATAGAAGGGCCTAGTTTGCTATTCTAGATTTGTTTAAAAAAGAAAACCTTAGAAATGAATTACTTCCAGAAAAACCATGTTCTCAATGAAAATAGATTCTTTACTGTATGAATTTTATTGCTTTCCCTTCTAAATTTCTTATCAGAATTTGTTGCATTATTTTCTTTTATTTTTTTCCAGTTCTGGGAATCGAACTCAGGACCTTGTGCTTGCCAGGCAGGCTGAGCTACATCCCTGGTCCCATATTATTTTCATCTTAAACACTTAAAAAACTATTTTGAAAGGAAAAAAGATGCATCACAATACTCCTTTGGATTGCTGAATTTCTCCTGGTTAATGCTGGGATTTATAGAAAATATAAATCCTTCTAATACCTATTTAGCTCCTTACTTTCTGCCTGATGGGCTCTCACATTAGTATCCCAGCTGCAACTTGCCTGTAGTTTTGCAATTCTCTGATGATCTATACACAGCAAGATCATTTTACTAACATTTTTCTCACATCTTTATCTTAATTATGTATAAACAACCCAGTTATTCACTACATGAGTTAAAACTGTATAAACTGTTATTTGTTATTAATTCTTCTTTGTGAAAGAAATGTAAACATTGTGTATTGAAAACATACATTAGTAAAAAATTAAAATTTAAAGAAAGTAAAAGAAAAATTTCTGGATTCATTAAGGAAAGAAAAAATAGAAATAATTCTTTATAAATTCACAACCAATGATAATTTACATTGGAATTTGATTCTGGACAAATATAATTTTAGAACCAAGACATAAGAAACAAAATTACAGAAACTTTAAGATGAATTTCACATTGTATTAATGCCTTACATTCTACAGATTTGTATGCATTTAGTGATAATAAAGCTCTGGTAGTGTTTTTCTAGCAGACAGAAAATTTGTCACTCCATATTATCAACTTTTAGGATAAATTTGAATTCTCTATTTAAAAGTAGAGAAATCAGAAGTGCAAGTATATTTACAAAAAAGTTGAAAATGTCTATATAGTTACTAATCAACAAAATTACAGGGTACATATGTGTATTTATTACTCATATGTATATAAAGTGTTTTTGCACACATATTTATATATGTGTAAAAGGTTTTTATATATAAAAGGATTTTTGATTTCCCAATGCTTTTACAAAATTTTTATTAGAATATGTTTGTAATATGTAATATTTTATTTGTTTCAGGTAGCTGGTACATGTATATAACATATCTTGATTATTTTCTTAATATCATATCCCCTCTCTCTACTGTCCCTTTTCTCTCCCTAAACCCCATTCAAGTCTCCTGAAAGTCTTCACTCTTTCCTACCCTCTCTCCATTGTTTTACTCTTTTAGATTTTAGTTTCCTCATATAAAAGAAATCATGGAATATTTAAAATTCTGTGTCAGACTTATTTCATTTAATATTACATTTTCAAGTTCTGTTCATTTTCTTCCAAATGATGATTTCATTTTTCTTTATTTCACTGTGTATTTATACCACATTTTCTTTTTCCATTCTTCTTTGTCTCTAAATGCTTGTCTTTGGCTGCTGCAATCAAAAAGTACAATTATCTTATATGTTTATGTACTCTTTGGCCCATTAGTCTGGTTTTCAATCTGTATCTATGATGTGTATGATAATTAACTTTGTAAGTTCTTATAAATAAATGAATTCAATATTGGAAAAAATTAAAAGAGTATGGAGGGGTGATGGGAATTGAAATGTGTTATGTACCTGTACCAATCTCCTACAATGAATATAATCATTATGTACAGCACCATGAAGTAATAAAAGTAAAAAAAAGAAAAAGAAAATATGACCAATACACACATTTTGTGGCATTTGACAGCATTTTTCATTAAGGAATTTTAAATCAAAACTACAGTGGGATATCATTTCATATCCTTTAGTATAACCTTCTTTTAAAAAGTAGAAAATTGCCAAAAAGAAGTCCATTGTCATACCCCATTCAGGAAGAGAGCTAAATTATAACCATGCATTTCTATTGAACATAGCTGCTGGTCCATTAACTTCATAGGCCCTTTTGCACCCCTGCTTAACTGTTGAATTCAAATAGTGTTACCTTCTTCCCAGGACATATGACCTGTATCCAAGCCAGATCATAGACAATTGCAATGTTCTTCAGCATGTCAGCCCAATTATGGGCTCAGGCATAGGTTTTCCTTGATAACAGAGTCTAACAAGTTGTTCCTCTCAAATTCAGACCAAAGACAATAGCCAAGCTTTGGATAGCAAACAAAAGTAAAGTTCTACCTGTCTAGGGTCATTACTAGCTGATCTATCTATAATCATAAGCTGAATTAAATAATGAGGTCTAATTTGTTTAAAAATACCTATAAAACCCATAAAAGTCCTCTATGTCAACAAATGTACAAACATCAGCAACAAGACACAAGAAGTACAAAACTCAAGGAATCATGATACTTAAAGAAAGCTAACAAATTCTAACATGGACCTCATGGAAAAAAAAAAAAAAAAAAATATATATATATATATATATATATATTTCAGAATAATCTACTTTAAAATTTCAGTGAATTTCAAAAATATATGAGTAAAAGAAGTGAAATTTGAAAAATAATTAAATAATTCCTGGCCAAAATGAGATGTTTTTATAAATAAAACTAATAAACTATAGAAACCTCCGAGATGAAAAATAGTGTGAATGAGGTAAAAAACACAATAGAAAGCTGAAGAAGAGCACTCAATTGGCTCAAATGACTTGAAAAAATAATCAGTGCACTTGAAGATAGAAAATCTAAAGTTATCCACTCAAAGAAGCAAAAAGAAAAAAGGAGCATAGTGAAGAAATGTCATGAAAATTATGTCATTAAGGTACCTAACATTATAATATGATTCAAGGAAAAGTAAGAATATAAGAACCAGAAAGCATATTTAGAGAATTGACAAAACTTTCTTAATCTAAGGGAAGAAATCAATATTGAGGTACAGAAGGTAAAGAAGTCTCTAGCCAAATTAAATCCAGGGAGTAATTCACCAAGACAAACCTTAATAAAAAATATCTATTTTTGTACCAATGTCATGCTGTTTTTATCAATGTAGCCCTTATTACAAATAATATAGCTTGAGATCTGGGATTGTAGTACCTCATGCATTGCTTTTACTATTCTGGTTACATGTAAATTTTAGGATTACTTTTTCTAGTTCTGTGAAGAATGTTGTTGGCATTTTCATTCATATAGCTATAAATCAGTTTTGATAATATGGTGATTTTGACAATATTAGTTACATCTATCCTAAAACATGAGATGTCTTTCAATTTTCTGCTGTCCTCTTGAATCTTCGTTTTCAACATGATGTAGTTTTCATTATAGTGGTCTTTTTCTTCCTTGGTGAAGTTAATTCCTAGGCATTTAAATTTTGACCTATTGCGAATGATATTGTTTTCATAATTTCACTCTCATTTTGGGTGTTTTTGTTGTTCAGGAAGGCTACTGATTTTCATGTGTTGTTTTTGAATACTGATGCTTTGCTAAATTTGTATTAGCCCCAGGAGTTCTTTGGTGGAATAATTTTTTTTCTCTAACATCCAATATCAGATCTATAAATAAGGATAGTTTATCTTCTTTTTTCCAATATGTGTATCCCTTAAATTTCTTTCTCTTACTCAACTCTGGGTAATAATTGAAATATTATTTGAACAGAAGGGATGAGCATGGGCAACCTGAAAGTGTTCCTGATTTTAGGTGAATAGCTTTAAGTTTGTCCCTGTCTTGTATAATGATTGAAGTACTATTGTCAAGAATTTTATCAGATTGAGATAATGTTCTTCTGTCTATATTTTCTTCAGGGTTTTATCATAAATAGGTATGAGATTTTTGTCAAGGGGTGTATGTGCATTTATTGAGATCATTATGTGTTTTTTTTTTACTTGCTTCTGTTTAAGTGGTATATTACATGTATTGATTTATTTTTGTTGAACCATCCTTGTATGCTGGGAATAAAGCTAATATAGTCATGATGTAAGATCCTTTGTATGATTTGTTGAATTTTGTTGCCAGTATTTTGTTAAGGATTTCTGCATCTGTGTTCATTAATGAGATTGGCCTGTAGTTATTTTAATAAGGTCATTTAGTTCACAGGAATGAGTTTAGTAGTACTCCTTCCCCTCAGTTTTATTGAAGAGTTTGAGGAGTATTGTCATTTGATCTTAACCAAAGTTCTTATGGAATTTAATGGACAGGTTGTTCTTGGTAGATTGCTTATTACTCCCTCAATTTCAATGCCTATTATTAGACTGTATTTTTATATCTTCTTGGTTTTATTTTGGTAATTCATATACATCTAGTAATCTGTTTGAGTTATTCTCGATTGTCCAACTTATTGGAGGCAGGTTCTCCAGGAAGTTAGTTATAATCCTTAGAATTTCAGGGGTATCCATTGTAATTTAGCCTTTTTAATTTCTAATTGCATTGATATGGGTTTTTTTTCTCTTCTTCTTTAGTAAGTTTGGCTAAGGGTTTGTCTATTTTGTTTACAATTTGAAGAAACAGCTTTTCAATTCATTACTTCTTTGTAATTTTTCAGTCTTGATTTCATTAGTTTTTGCTCTGAACTTTTTTGGGGGGAGGTGTATCAGGGATCAAACTTGGGACCTTGCGCTTGTGAGACAGGTGGCAGAACCACTGAGCTAAATCCCGAGCCTCTTTGCTCTGATCTTTTTAATTTTCTTTCTTGTACTAATTTTGAATTTGGATTGTTACTGATTTTTAGAAACTTGACTTGCATCATTAGGCTATTTTTTGAGGATTACTCTATTTTTTGATGTGCTTGTTCACAGTTATAAACTTTCTTTTCAAAATTACTCAGCATTCCTTAGGTTCTGGAATGCTGTACTGGCACTATTATTTGGTTCTAGAAACTTGTTGGTTTCTTCATTTTTGACACATTGATTATTCATTAATATATTGTTTAATTCCCTTATATTTATATAATTTCTGTATTTCTTTTACCAGTTATTTTTCAGGTCCTTTTCCTATGATATGATAATATATATGTAGTTATTTTGATTCTTTTATATTTATTTTTATGTAAGTGTGCTCTATCACATAATATGTGGTCTCTTCTGGAGAACATTCTGTATGCTGCTAAGAAGAATGTGTATTCCGTTGTTGTTGGGATGAATACTTTATGGATATACATTAATTAAAATATCCAATGGTATTTGTTTTATGAAGTTGAATGCATTGGTATTTGGACCAGATATATTTTCAGCTCTTGTATCCTCCTTTTGAATCATTCCATTTACCAGTATGTAGTAACCTATTTTCTCTCTTCTGATCAGTTTTGGCTTGAAATCTACTTTGTCTTAACTATTACTAATTGCTTTTGGGTGACTGTTGTATGAAAAATTGTCTTCCATCCTTTGATTCTTATCTATGGGCTGCTTTAAATATTAAGTGTGCTTCTTATGGGGAGCATTTTGTTGTTTTCATTCTGCCAATTTGTGCCTAGTGACTGGGGAGTTGACATTATTTTGAGAGACATTAATGAAATTTATTGACTGATTGCTGTCATTCTACTTTTTTTCTGTTGTCTATTCTTTAAAAAAAAAACACAAAACTCCTCCTCACTCTCCTTGCTGTATTTATTCCAATAGCCTCTTTTACAATGATGTCTTCATTGTCTCTTTCTAGGATATTCCTGAGAAGTTTTTGTAGTATTGTTTAGGCAGGCATGAATTTCTTAAGATGCTGTTTGTCATAGAAGGTCCTAATTTCTCTATCAATTTTGAAAGATAGTTTTTCAGGGTATATGAAACTGATTTGAAAGTTGTTTTCTTTATTTTAAGATTTGAAGAGCATCTCTCTATGCTCTCCTGGCTTTGAATTTATTTTGATAAGATTTTTTTCTAACAACTTTTAAAATTTTGTCTTTTCAGACTTCTGAAATGTTTACTATGGTTTGTCATGGGAGAGTTTTTCTGATTTTAGTTATTTGGGGGTTTATATGTCTCATCTTCCCATATGTTGAATTCTTTTTCTACACTTGAAATGTTTTCTGTTATGATTTCTGTAAACAAATTTTTATCACTTATGTTGTTTTCTAATTTCTTTCTAATTTCAATTAGTTTTATGTTAGTCTTCTTTTGTCATCTTGCAGCTGTTGGATCCATTTCCCATTACCATTTTTTTCATTTCTAAGGTATCTGAGGATGTGATCACCTGCATCAGCCCTACCTTTTCTTTGTGACAATCTGTTCTCACATTGCTCACTTCTAATGCCCATAGTTCCAATAGATTATTTTATCTCTTGGATTACTTTTTGGTACATTTTTATTGACTAATTCTTTATTAAACTGATCATTCATGTCTTGTTTTGGATATCTCAAATAGCTTTTACTTTGTATGTTATTTAAGCTCACTGGTCATTGTGTTTATTAAGTCAATTTTCTATTTAGTTATATTATCTTTGAATTCACTTTTGATTTACTTTGTTGTTCTAATTTTATCATCTTGTATAATTCAGCAACTTGGTTTTATATTTCCTCCCCATGGATTCCCAGTGGATCAGTTTTGGTAGAGTTAGAAGCTTTTGGAGGCATTTTTGGTCTTGATTTTTCATGTTTCTAATTGTGTGTGTGGTGGGTGCTTGTACACTAAGGGTTCAGAATCAATTAGAAGGCAACACTTTGTTGGTAGTATGGAGATCTGCATAGCTACTGTCTCCTTCCCAGTGATGTGATCTTTGCTTTGATTCCACTTTGGTATTTATCTGCCTCTTTGACCTAATCACTGTAATAGGATCAGATCCAGCTGCTGCTTTGCAAGGAGAGAATCCGTGGCCACTATTTCAGGGTCAACAGGTCCAACTATACATCAGACACATACAGTAAAACTTATTTTAACAATTTCACTCCTTCAATGTCCACCCACAGTCTTCTATACTACTACTCACGAGCAGATTGGGGTGTGATAGGAGGGAGGAGGGAAAGAGGGTGAGAGAAAGATGGGGCCAAATCAGGACAAAGTGGAGGAGAAATGGAAAATGAGGACAGGTGAAAACACCGTGGATTGGACTCTGTTGTCATTATTTATGTAGCAGGACTAGAGGGCAGGTCTTGAGGAAGTTGGTCAGATTATTTGTGAGACTGGGAGAATGGATGCATAGGGAAACTAGTTTAATTGGAGAGTGGGGAAAACCATTATGTTCATGTTAGTTTCTGTTTAGATCTTCTATATACAGTTTTAGTGAGGGTTGCCCATGAAAGACTTTATTTTGATTAAATCAGTACTTAAATCTTGCTTAATTCTTATTCTCTTTGCATATACATGGGGGGAAGAAATGAAGAGACAGTAAAGAGAGAAGAAAAAAGAAGAAAATATTGGAAAAAAAAGAAGTCACATCTAAAAAATAAAAATCCATGTGGTTTCAAAAGTACAAAACTAAAGGGTCATCACCTTCTTGATTATGTTGCAGCATGAGCTCAACTAGGGAGTTCTTCCTACTGTGAGCACATGTGGAGAGACTGACCTGCAGGGGAAGCGGAAAAAGGCTGGACTGAAATCTCTCCCACTCCCTCATCCTCTGAGCATCACCATGACCAAATGCTACCTCCTTCTTCTACCTCCCCAGATCCCAGAGTGCTCTCTGTGATTGCAGGTCTCCTCTGGCTGCCTTAGCTGTGACATTCCAATAGCCCACTGAGAGAGGGGAGGCTTTGCTGGTCAATCCCCAAGGTGCTGAGTCCAGCTCCCTGTTGCATCCCTTGCCTTGGGTGTGGCTGTTAGACTTTGCCTTTGTCTTAAGATTTGATCCCCTTATTTAATTCAAAGAAAGGAGGGAGCAGTTTGATTGGCTTAGTGCCCAATTTTCTTCTCATTTCTGCCAAGATCTTCTTTATCCCTACTGTCTTCCCTGCCTGGAAAACCATGTAGCTGCTTCTGTACTATTCCTCCATTGGCTGCTGCTGCACATGCCATCTCCTCCCAAGTTGGTGTGTACATAGTTCCTGGTGTACAAGTGGTTACACAGTCCAGGTGCAGTTCAGCTTCTCACTCTCAACTCCTCTGATACCAGGCTCAGAACAGGGTAATTTCCCCTTCCATATGCCTTCCTGTATCTGGCTTTATGTTTTGCCTCCATTTTAATATAGCTGAATTTTAATGTTGCACATCTTGTAAACACATTGTCTTGCTGCTGTCACATATTTGGTCATAATGACAGCTCTCTCCTGCCACTCTAAAAAGAACTTTCTTAAGGAGAAATCAAGAGAATAATCCTATTACAATAATTAAAACAAATAAAATATTTAGGAATAAATTTTTGCAAGGATGCGAAGGACGTGTACACTTATAATGATGTGCTAACTCCTCATCATGGATGTAATCATATGTCCTTCAGATATATCCTAATAAAAATAAAAATTAAAAATGAGAAAAAAGTAATGCAACATTAATGAAAAGGATATTGAAGAAGTCATAAGTAAGTGGAAATATAGTCATATCCATGGATTGGAAGAATATTGTTGAAATGCACCAAAAGTAATCTACAGATTTAATTCTAAAATTCATATAGGACCTTAAAACATCAAATAGCCAAGGCCATCTTGAATGAAATAAAAGCAAATTTGGAAGTGTCACACTGTGTGAATTTTATGAAACCAAATAGAGAGATATGGAATAAATTCGTAGTTAATTGATATTTGACAAAATATCATGGGTATACAATGGCAGAAAGACAGTCTCTTCAATAAATAATGTTGAAGAAGCTTCATATCTTTATACAAAAAAGTGAAATTGAACATTCATCTCATATTATATATAAAAAAATCAATTCAATATAAGTTAAAATATAAATATATGACCTGAAACTGTAAAGCTAATAGAAGAGAACATAGAAAGAAATCTATACATGCATTGTAATAGTAATGATATCTTTTAGATTTGACACCAAAAATGCAGGCAACAAAAATTAAAGATGGACAAATTAGATTGCATAAAAATAAATCTTCTGCACAACATAGAAAACAATTAACAGAGTAGAGAAAAAACTTCAACAGAAGAAAATATTTGTAAATGTGTATCTGATAAGTGATTAGTATTCAAAATGCATAAGAACTCAAAAAAGTTTATCAAGTTCATAGAAATAAAACAAATAATTAAGAAATGGGCAAGAGAACTGAACATTTAACAAAAGAAGATATATTACTTGCTTACATATATACAAAAATGCTAATCTTTAGTTATATTAGGGTACTGTGCATTGAAAGGACAATGATAAAGCACCTCACATATCATAGAATAGGTACTATCATAAAATTAAAATTATATGTTGGCGAGGATGTGGAGAAAAAGGGTGCACTTGTTCGCTATGGGAATGTAAGTTAGTACAGTCAGCCTATGGACCTTCTTAAAAAATTTAAAATAGATTTACCATGTGATCCATCAATCCCACTTCTGGGGTGCATGTAGAAGAGATGTCTGCAATCCTATGTCCAATACAGCTCTAAACACAATGGTGGAGATATGGCAGTGTCGCTAGTGTCCATCAGTGCATGAATGAATAAGTAGAACATGGTAGATGTGCACAATGGAATCCTATTCAGCTTTGAAAAGGGGAGAACTTGTCATCATTTGTGACAACATAAAGGAATTGGAGACTACAATGCTATGTGAAATAAGACAAACACAGAAAGGCAAATATTGTGCGTCCTCAACCATATGTAAAACTTAAAACAACTCAACTCATGAGAATAGTAAATAGAACCATAGCAACCAATGTCTAGGGGTGGAGCAATGACAGGCAAATAGCTCTATACTTCAATATTATTAAGAATGTGCATTCTAAATGTTCTTACCAGCAAATATGTTAATTATTTAAGATGATATATATGTTAATTATGTTTAACTTCATCATGCCACATTGTATTAAAAATCATAACACCATTGTATCCCATAAATAATAAAACTATAATGTCAACACATGACTTGAAAATTTAAAATATGTTAAAATATACAGAAACAGATAAAAACGTACTATATGTGTAGAGAACAGAAATGGAGATGTCTCCCAAAAAATACACAAAGAGTGGTAGTAAAAGCTAGGAGCTGATGAATCATACAAATATAGTCTTGCTCCTTCAATAATATGCTTAACAGAATGAATCAAGTATTATCTTCTTGAAAAAATATCACTTTTCATCAACTAATTATGAGTTTACAGCTCTAGCATCCATGGCTTAGGTTTGCAAATTATCAATATATTAGCAATATTTTTCTTACTAGACCCATTGCTTTGGGAAGAAAAAAAAAAGCTTCAATGTGTTGGTATTTTAAAGACCTAAAGTTACTGTGGCCATATTAAATTTCATTTTAATATGTCCAATTGCCATATCAATTAGTCAGAGCTACATTATGAATTCAGTAAGATGTGTCGATGAGCCAAACCAGTCATTAGTAGCTTTTATCCTAATCTGAAATAGGACTCACCAATTTGGTCCTAAAAATCACATTAGGTGAGTGACCATATTACTGAAGGAGAAAGTTGATTCCATCCACTTTAGAGTCCTAAAGCAGGGGAGAGTTTGGTCAAGGTATCTACAATGCTCTTGGCTGGCTGAGAGAATCTAAGCTGGAAAGCATGTGACAGATAAAGCACATTAAATAAAAATATACTTCCTAAGAAGAACTTTAAACACAGCTTTAGTGGGGAAAATACCTAAAGGTTACTCTTTAAAGTTCTATTAAATTCTTCAAATCTATAAATACAAATGCAGTTACAGTACATTTGATTCTTTTTACTCTATAATTGTTATTATTGTATTATTGCTGAGAATACCCACAAGTATCTGGAGTCTATGTATCTTCTCAGTATAGTATAAAGGTGTCATTCTCATCTTGAGAAATGTGATTTAAAATCTTTGCAGACATTTGTGTCAAGCGGTATCAAATTTATAATTCATGTGATCAAACTTTCACACAAAATGATAGGTGGTTTTAAATCTTGATGCCAAGATACAAAGTTGAAAAACCAATGCAGGCTATGTTGATGTATAGTGAACATTTATTGTATTATCGTTTAGAATTGGGAGACAGAAATGTAGACAGCAGTAGTTATACTAGACAGATCTTACACTACTATTTCTGATCAGTTTACTCAGAAATGTACCATGTCATTTTAATTGGATTGGGAGTTGTTTTTACAGTAAGCCAGCATAAAGAGATTGACGTTACCATCTATTGTCATTTGCATTGTAACATCTGTAAAACATGGACCTGTAAAAGACAATTTATGAAGCACTAGTGAAAAACAAACATATGGAAAAGTGACTTCCAAGCACATGTGTGTAATTAGATTTCATGACAAAGCTTTCTACAAAAGGGAATGCTTTATGAAAATAACATTCTCTGCATAATAGCAAGCCTGTTAATTGTTCTTTAGAGAATATAGCTAAAATGACTACTAATTACACAGGAAAGGAAAGAAGTCTTAAACTATTTATAAGGATATCAATACTTTTTCCTAGCTATTTAGTATCTTTCATACCCATATTAATAATAAGATATGACTGAAGCTCTAAAAATAATCTATTTCTACCAAACAAAATCCTTCATAATATTTACTAATAAATGTGTGATGTATTTTTTACATTCATTAGTGCCAAAAACCTAAACTTTCAGTAATTAGAGAGTATTATAAGAGATATTATTACTGATATAAAGTTGTTTTGCAAAGAGATATGCAAGAAAATATATGAATAAAACTATCTCTCTAAAATCAACATATGTGAAATATTTCTTAATTATTACCTGATTCAGAATTGTATTTTAACCATATTTTGTATTGCTTGTACAATAAAACTATTGCACTGGATCATAATTGCCTGTCTGAACATTAAGATTTTTTTTATTGCAATGAGGTGCAAGTACATATCCATCATGCCCCAGTTTGAATACCATGAATGGTTGAAATGGAAATATAGATTTATTCTGTCTCAATATAGCAAATTAGGAGCTAGATAGCTGAGAAGAAACTATTTCAATGTCCCATTACAGGTCAACTGCTATACTAAGTGGCTTTGAATAATGCTCCAGTGAATACTATAATAGTTTTAGGTGGCAAATACAGTGCTGCAGCCTATCAGAGTGGAGATAAGTTAGTCCAGTAAACTCTCCGAGAATCAAAAGACTCCATTACAGGCTATGGAGATATTTTTCAGGCTGGACCATTATAGCTAACTTGATGAGCACATCAACAAACTGGATCACCATACCTTGATATTTTTCATGCTCCTTGATTAAGTTAAATTAATAAGTACTGTTAAATTTCTCTTAAAATTCAAATTGCAATGTTTTATGTCCATTTCAATCAGTATAGGTTTACAAAATTCAAGATTTTCTTCTTATAATATTCCATGGATATTTTCAATTCATAATTGTCATTAAATAAAAGATCAACTGAGTGATCAAATAATACAAGTGTTATTTATTTAATTTTCAGGATTTTAAGCTACAAAATCTATGAAGTAATTTTAACAAATAGTGATCTGACCAGGGTTTAAAGAATATCAGTGTGAGAAATTCTGCAATCTCGTAATGAAATTGACTTTTTAAAAAATTTTTAAGATTGCTTCATTGATACGTAGATACATACATTTTCTTATAGTATACTGTTACAGAATTTGAATTTTCCTTATGCATTTAAGTGCTTTTTGCATCAAATTCTTTAATATTATCTACTCTTCTAAAGCTGTTATCATTTCAGCTTATCTTTTTATATGCATTTTATGGTCTTTAAAAATTTATAAGCATTTACATAATATCTTTGTCTATTTTATCATTTTACTGTCAATACTGTCTTGTGGCAACTTGAAATAGGCAGACGAACAGGGACATAGTGGTACCTGCCTATAATCCCAGCACTCTGGGAGGCTCAGATAGAAGGATTCCATGTGCAAGCCTAGCCATGGGAGTTGCAGAAAAAGAAAAGAAAAGAAAAATGGGTTTGGGGTGTAGTTAAGCACAAAAAAATTAACTTCTACCACCTACTACCCCTCCCAAATTAAAGAAAATAGAATAGAAAAAGAGTAGAAAAAATTAACCAGAAAGAAGATGGGATATTTTCTTACACATTTGTAAGTGCATGGAATTCTCCTTACATAAACTGTCATTGTAGTGAGAATAAATATCAGTCCTGCATGGTTCAGAGGAAGGGGCTTTCCGGCCACTGTCCTTCCTGCCACTCCCAGTCCAGAGGAAGGGGCTTCTGAGCTGCCATTCCACAGCTCCTAGCTCAGAGGAGGTGAGCCACCAGGGCAAAAACAGCACCACAACCCAACCCACCCCCACTCCGGTTGAAATGAGAAGACATGAAAACAAGTCTCAAAACCAGACTTCCAGATCACCTAAAGCAAACCCAAAGGGAAATGAGATAGAACGCTCTGATACTCAACCACCTGGACTCCCTGAACTGGCAACATAAGAGGATCTGGAAAAAATGAAATCAGAAATAATTTCTCATATAACAGCAGAGATTGTGCTCCTAGTGCAAGAACCTAGAGAGGAGCAGAGGAACATGATGGAATCCCAACATAGGAAATAAATGGAATTCATAAAAGAGATGCAAATAGATTTCCAGGAGATCAAAAACTCCACTGAAAGTCTGCACAGCAGAATGAGCCAATGTGAGAACAGAATTTCAGATATAGAAGATAAGATTGCAATTAGTGACCAGGAAATGAAAAATTGCTTCAAAAATGTAAGGGACCACAAGAAATCAATCCAGCAGCTGCTACATGGTGCAAAGAAGAATAATGTAAGGCTGATTGGAGTCAAAGAAGAAACAGGAGAGAGTTCAAATGACATAAAAAAATCTTCACAGAAGTAATGACAGAAAACTTCCCAAGAAGGGGAAAAGAACTTGACATACCGATAAGTGAGGCATATAGGACTCCAAATAGCCTTGATCAAAAAAATCTACACATAGGCATATAATTGTTAAGATTCCAGAAACTCAACAGAAGACCAAAGTTCTGCAAGCAGTTGGAGAAAAGAAACAAATCACATACAAAGGAAAGCCCATCAGAATCACAGCAGGCTTCTCAATGCAAACAATCAAGGCAAGAAGAGCTTGGAGTGATGTATTTCAAGCCCTAAAGGAAGACAGCCTCCAACCCAGATTGATGTACCCTGCAAAACTATCTTTCAAAATTGATGGTGAAATAAGATACTTTCATGACAAAGAGTACCTTAGGAACTTCATGAATACTAAACCACCACTCCAAACAATTTTAGATAATATCCTGGGAACAGACAATGAGGATCACAACCCCAGAAAGCACAGAAGAATGAACCCATCAGGTGCATCAAGAAATTAAATATAAAGGGGGAGAATCCAACAAAAAGAAAAATGATAAGTCAGTACATATCAGTTATAACCATCAATGTTAATGGTCTCAATTCACCAATCAAAATAAATAGACTGGTAGAATGGGTCAGGAAGCAAAATCCAACAATATTCTGCATACAAGAAACACACTTAATTCAAAAGGAAACTCATAGACTGAAAGTTAAAGGGTGGAAAACAATACTCCATGCAACAGGAACCCCAAAAAAGCAGGAGTAGCTATCCTCTTTGCAGATCAAGTAGATTTCAAACCAACACTGATTATGAGAGACAAAGAAGGACACTTCATCCTTGTAAAGAGAACAAAACCACAGGAAGAGATGACAATCATAAGAATCTATGCAGCAAACACTAGTGTGCCCAACTATATAAAACAAATACCAATGGACATGAAAAGTCATACAGGCACTAACACAGTTATAGTGGGGGACCTCAATACTCCACTGTCACAAATAGACAGATCAACTAGACAAAAAATAAGTAATGAAATACTAGAACTCAATTGAATTCTTGAACAAATGAACTTAATAGATGTTTACAGAGTGTTCCACCCTACAAAATTAGAACACACATTCTTCTCAGCTGCACATGGGTAATTCTCCAAAATAGACTACATGCTCACTCATAGAACATGTTTAAGTAAGTGCAAAGGAATTGAAGTTATACCCTGTATATTATCAGACCACAGTGTGATGAAATTGGAGATCAATAGCAAAAGAAATTGGAAAAATGTCATAAATGTATGGAAAATGAACAACACACTTCTGAATAACCAGTGGGTCACAGAGGAAGTTAAAGAAGAAATCAGACAGTTCCTTCAATTAAGTCACAATTACAGTACAACATATCAGAATCTATGGGACACAATGAAAGCAGTCTTACGAGGGAAATTCATAGCAGTGAATGCACATATTAGGAAAACAGAGCAAGCCCAATTAAACAACCTGATGCTGAACTGCAAGCTTCTAGAAAAAGAAGAGAAGGACAAAACCAAAGTTCATATAAAGAAGGAAATTATAAAGATCAGAGCAGAAATCATTTCAATGGAGACTAAGAGAATGATACAAAAAATCAATGAAGCCAAGAGTTGGTTCTTCGAAAGAATCAAAAAAATTGACAAACCCTTAGTCAAACTTATCAGAAAAAGGAAAGAAAAGGCCCAAATCCATGTAGTTAGGAATGGAAAGGATGAAATTACAATGGACCCAGCAGAAATCCAGAAGATCTTCAATGCCAGCCTCAAGAACCTATATGCCAATTGGATGGAAAACACAGAAGAAATGGACAGATTCCTAGATATGTATGAATTACCAAAGTTGAACGAAGAACCCCTAAAAATTCTAAACAACCCAATATCATGCAGTGAAATTGAAAACATAATTAAAAACTTACCAACTAAGAAAACCCCAGGTCCTAAGGGCTTCACTGATGAATTCTACAAGATATTTAGAGAGGAACTACTGTTTAAAATCTTCAATGAAATCAAAAAGGAAGCAATACTCCCAAATTCATTCCTAGAAGCAAGCATCACCTTGATCCCCAAAGCAGAGAAAGACTCAACTGAAAAAGAGAACTATAGGCCAGTCACACTAAAGAAGATGGATGCAAAAATCCATAATAAAATACTGCCAAATAGAATGCAGAAGATCATCAAGAAGATTGTATGATCCCCTGACCAAGTGGGATTCATCCCAGGAATGCAGGGATGGTTTAACCTATGCATATCAATATAATACACTTTATCAATAGAGCCAAGGACAAAACTTATATGATTATCTCCATAGATGCAGAAAAGTATTTGACAAAATCCAACATGCATTTATGATAAAAACCCTACAAAAAATTGGAATAGATGGTCTCTACCTCAAACTGATAAAAGCCATCTATGAAAAACGAACAGCCAGTATCATACTAAATGGTCAAAACCTGAAATCCTACACACTAAAATCAGGAACAAGACAAGGTTGTCCATTATCACCACTCTTGTTCAATATAGTTTTGGAAACATTAGCCATGGCAAATAGGCAAGAGAAAGAAATAAAAGGAATAAAGATAGGAAATGAAGAAGTCAAATTGTCATTATTTGCAGATGACATGATATTCTATGTAGAAGACCCAAAGAACTCCACCAAAAGTCTTCTAGACTTAATAACCAAATTCAGTCAAGTAGCTGGATACAAGATCAACACACAAAAATCAGTAGCTTTCCTCTACACAAACAACAGACTCACTGAGAGAGAAATAGAGCAAATAATTCCTTTCACAATAGTATCCAAAAGATTGAAATACCTAGAAATCAACCTAATGAAAAAAATCAAAGACCTCTTCTCTGAAAACTATAGCACTCTGAAAAGAGAGATTGAAGATGATATCAGAAAATGGACAGACATCCCCTGCTTCTGGGTAGGAAGGTTCAATATAGTGAAAATGGCCATCCTTCCAAAACTGCTATATAGATTCAATGCAATTCCAATTGAGATCCCAGCAGCATACTTCACAGACATTGAGAAAATAATCCAAAAATTAATTTGGAACAAGAAGAGATCCAGAGTAGCAAAAGCAATTCTAGGTAACAGAGACATGGCAGGGGGCGTCACATTCCCCAACTTGCAACTATACTACAAAGCTACTGTGGTTAAAAACAGCATGGTACTGCCAAAGAAACAGACCTGAGGACCATTGGAAGTGATTAGAAGAGGCAGAAACAACTCCAGACACACTCATCGATCTCTTCTTCAATAAAGGAGCCAAACACCCTCACTGGAGGAAAGATAGCCTCTTTAATAAATGGTGCTGGAAAAATTGGGTTTCAACTTGCCAGAGATTAAAACTACATCTATATCTCTCGCCATGCACTAAACTGAAAACGAAATGGATTAAAGATATAAATATTAAAATAGAAACACTGAACTGGCTAGAACAGAGGTTAAGTAGAACTCTTGAAGACATTGGTGTAGGAGAAGATTTTATGAACAAAACCTCAGTCGCCCATGAACTAAACCTCAGTCGCCCATGAACTAGCACAAACAATCAACAAATGGGATCTCTTCTTATTCAAAAGCTTCTGCACAGCAAGAGAAACCACTAACAGTGTGAAGAGACAACCCACAATGTGGGAAAAAACTTCACCTGCTGCTCCTCAGACAGGCCTACTACCTCGAATCTATAAAGAATTTTAAAAGATCAGACCTCCCAAATTTAAAGACCCAATCCAAAAATGGGCATCTGAAATGAACAGAAATTTCTCAGACAAAGAAGTAGAAATAGCAAATAAATACATGAAAAAATATTCAACATCACTGGTCATTTGAGAGATGCAAATGAATACAACGCTGAGATTCCATCTCACTCCAGAAAGAATGGCTGCTATTAAGATATCAACCAATAACAAATGCTGGCAGGGCTGTAGGGAAAGAAGTACCCTGCTCCACTGCTGGTGAGAGTATCAACTAGTGCAACCACTGTGGAAATCAGTATGGAGATACCTCAAAGAACTAGGATTGGAAGTCCCATTTGACCCAGCTATTCCCCTCCTGAGTATCTTACCCAAAGAACTAAAAGAATTACACCATAGAGATTTATGTGCACCCATGTTCGTAGCAGCACAATTTGTAATAGCTAAAACTTGGAAACAGCCCAACGCCCATCAACTGGAGACTGGATAAAGAAAATGTTTTTTTTTTTTTAATAAAATGGAATACTATTCAGACATAAAAAGGAGAAATTAGAGACATTTACCGCTAAATGGGTGCACATTGAGGCTATACTCTTAAGTTAAATAAATAGGACCCACCTGTATAAATACCAAATAGTTTCTCTAGTGTGACAAACTGAAAGTGTAAATAAGGACTAAAAGTTATAATATATAATGTGAAATAGGAAGAAAAGTAGCAAAGGGGAAGGGGCAGTGGGAGGGAGAGGGTAAAAGAAAGAAGGGAATGGAATTAATATCAGAAAATGGAAAAATGGAAACAAAGTCTTTGTAAATAGAGAGGGATGGAGGGGTTGGAGGGAGGGCAGGGAAAGGAGGAAAAATAAGACTCAAGAGAGATTATGTAAAGGTGCAAATTTCCAATGATGAATGTCATTATATTGTATACCTAAAATTTACCAGTGATTAGAATGTATAATTGATAATGCGAAATAAGAAGAAGAGGTCCAAAGTGTTAGGGGAAATGGGAGGGGTAGGGGAAAGGAAAGAAGGAAATGGAAAACTGATGAGAAATGAAAAAAATGGGAACAAATTTTTGTAAAAAAAAAAGGCTGGAGGGGGTGAAGGGAGGGCTGGGAATGGGGAAAAAATAAGAACCAAGATGCATCATGTAAAGGTACAAGTTTCCAATGAGATATCTAAATGTATTGTATACCTCAAATGTACCAATAAAAGAATTTAAAAGAGAAAAAAAAGGAAAGAAGGAGGAGAATAAGGCAGGGGAAGAGCCCAAAGGGGATTTAACTATATAATGTTTTGCTTTTAAACTTTAAATATTAAATTTTAGATTTCATATCTGCAATCAATATAGAAAACTGTTTATATTTAATTCTCTACAGTGATTAAATAGGTGTTTATTATAAAAAAATATATCTATCCTGATAGGACATCAGGTGACATTATGCCCACTGTACAGGTGGTTCATGAAATACCTGTCAAATCAAATGTGTATTTTTTAAATAAATGGTAATATTTCAAGAATAGATACTTTAATGAACTTAAGATTCATTCCTTTTCTTGTATGTTCTACATTAATTGCTTCTGAAAAATCTGTACACTTGGCTGAATTTCATTTTAGGGAGAAAAGAAAGTAATTATGGTTCTATATGTTTTAGCAGATGAAGCTGGTTATTTTATTTTGCTTCTGAAACTGTGTTTCTTAAGCTAACATTGTTGAACCACTACAGTGCAATGCTTTCCTTCCAGCATATTTAAAATTCCTCTCAGTATACAGAACAGTTAATTATGAATGCAGACAATCTCCGGAAAATTCTATTTGGAGAGACGATAGCACCTGGTTCTTCTCCCTTTCTCTGTAGTCATAAATACAAAGGCATGGTTATAAAAAGAGTAAATTAGGAGAAATATCTCTAGTTGGGTAAAAAGTTGATTTGTGCCCATGTTATGAATGATGGCTAGAAGAATATGATAACCACCAATTTGAAATTTATAAAAATAAATGTTTTGGCAATACATACAAAAGAAGTCACAGTATAAAGTCACAAAATTTTATTGCTAAGCAGGTCTGCTGTTCAGAAGCCTGCATCTGTTGTAAACAGACCAGACGGATATAGACAGAAATAGAAAGCTTCAAAGGAAGGGTGTGATTCACATGCCTCACTTTAATAGCAATATCAAGCTTTCTTTGAAGTAGATCTGTCTGGGAAGCAGGTGTCCTAAAGGTACCCTCAGACTGCTGCAAGTCGCTAGTGTTTGAAAGCTTGTCAGTTTGAAGGCCGCTAATTGACAAGCTGTGAAAGCCAGGCATCCCCAGAAAGGAAATTACACCAAGGGATGAGTCTGGACTCCTCGCACCTCACCCAAGGCAACAGCAGAGGGAGCTGCCAATCTTTCCAGACCTGGTGTGTGGACAGGGAGCTGCTTCAGGGATGGACCTCAGAGCAGGAATTCCACTGAGCAGAAATCCATCTAATGTCTTTAATTGCTGTGTGCCATTTAACTTACATTATTTTCCCAAATTACCAACTCAAAATTCTTTTGGGGAGGAAAATAAAACAGAAACAAAAGAGCTTATTACTGCTTATGGTTCCAAGTTGCTAAGATTTACGCAGTGGTCAAAACATGACTTTGTGCTTTTCTGAAAGGAGTCAAAATGCACAGATCAGTTTATATTGCAGTGGTATTTAAATCCCTTCTTGTTTATAAGGATTGTATTTTGTGTAAATATGATTAAATTTCTTCTTTATCCTTTCTTAGTATATGCCTCAGGAGTACAGTGAAATTTGAAAGTATGGCCAAGGAGCAATTTTGAAGATTGTTAGTGATTTTTTTCCACTACAGCAATATAATAATTATGTCACACCAGAAATATTTATTCAGCGTCAACCACAACTTGAGATGAGGTGCACATCATCTCTCTCTCCCCACTTGACAGATAATTGCCCCAGGCAATCCTATTGAAAATACAACAGAGTGATAAACTACAAAACAGCAGAAAACCTGGCAATGCTAAATGACGAGAGAGCCTCATAAGAATGCAGAATTGGTTATTAGAAAAAGCATTCTGTCTACTACAGAGCAATTAAGCATGGTGACTTGACATTAAGAAGTGTCTCATTACATTTGTTGAGCGAGGAGCTATCTTGGTAGACAGTGCCTCATTGCTCTGATTTCTTTCCCACATGCAAGCCTGGATGTGACAGGCCTCGCTGACAAAAAGACTTCAAAGAAAATGATCATTCTTCCTTCCTCTTACCAGCTTCTTGGTTTTTCTTTAAAAATATGATCTATTTTCTTCTCTATTTTATCAAAGTAAGACTAAGAAAGGTAAAGATTTAAAATTCTTGTCATTTATATCCACATTGGAACAAAAGAGAATCCAGGAAATTTTTTTCTAAATATGAGAATCTAAAGATGTATACAATGTCATCCACATAAGTGGTGTCTGGCTGGCCCTGTCAGTGAGGTAGATATTTCCACATCACTGCGGGGAATGAGGAGGTTGTTCAAGGACATAGATTCCTAATTTGAAGATACCAGTGTGGCCTGTCATTAACAGCTATATTATTTCTAGAATGAACATAAGGAATTGTAAATTGAAATATTTCCAAATTATAATTTAAGACTTTGTAACAAGGGTTATCTATGGTATCTTTAAGGTTATAGAGCATCTGAACATCATTAGTTAATTTGTTTTAAATATATTCAAATAATTTGTACAGAGAGCATCTTTGAACTTTAGATTTTAAAATGGATCTGAATACACAGAAGAGTTATACAGCTAGTACAAAGAGTCCCAGCTTCTCCTAACATCAACATTGATATTCCTGTGTATTAGTCAGCTTTCTGCCACTTTAATAAAAGCCTGAGATAATCATCTTATAAATAGCAAAATGTTGTTTTAGCTCACAGTTTTGCAGGTCCTATTCCAAGAACACTGGACTCATTTTGGGATGTTTATGGGCACTATTAGCAGGAAGGACATGATAGAAAAAAACTGTTCACACCTTTGTCCCGGAAACAAAGAGCAAAGGAGAAGACCAGGATCCCATAATCCTTTTGGGGGTTACCTGGCCAATGTCCTGAGCATCCTCACAGGGCCCCACCTCCTAAATGTTTCTCCACTTCCAGGTAGTGGTGTTCTGGGGATGGAGTCTTTAATGTGTGGATCCCTGGGGAACATTTATTCAAACCAAAGCACTCCAATACATCTATCAAACCATACAGACTGCCAAAAATATCAAGGAAAGAAAACCTAGTATAAATATTTTCATGCTAAATTTATTGAGACATTATGAGATTAATACAAATTACCTATGTTCTCTACAATTACAAGAGGTAACCAAATTGGTGGCCATTAGTTTTCAGACATTTATTAGTATGGTGAACTGCTGAAGTGTGTATACATTTTTTATCAAACTCTGTATATTAACCTTGGCATAATATTATAAATATTGTTTGAGACCTTGTTTATACGTTTCCAGTTTTCCCACTAATGTCTTCCCCTGTCCCCATAAACCCAGAGTAAGACATCATTTTGTTTTTGTTTTCAGGTTGCCCTAGTTTCCTCTTTTTCTTTTATAACTTTGATAACTTTGAAGAGTATTTTTAAGTATTTTGTTGAATATGCAAATATCTGTTGTTTTCTCAAGAAGAGAGTGAAGTTATAAATGTTAGGGCAAAATATTACAAAGATTAGGTGCCATTCTTATCATATTACTTCCAGCAATGCATCTCACATGACTCACCAATGGTGGAGTTTATTTGGGCATTTGGGTAGCATCGTGTCTGCCTGGTTTATTGCTTGTACACCTACTATTTTTGTACTTATTCAATTACTCAAAAGTTCTAAATCCAGCTAATTCCAGGGGTCAGTTTGATTACAATATGTTTTCATGATTCTTGTGTTTTGGCTTCTTTGAATTTCTTTCATCTGGAAAAATTTAGTCATTATTTCCTTAAGTATTTTTTTTAATCTTTCCCTCAAATTTGTGGACTCTCATGATACTTATATCAACTTTTTTTGAAGTTGTACTATGGTTTGCTGAAGTTGTATATTAAACATACTTTTAATGTAGATCTATATTATATAAAACTATATATTCATTTCTGCTCTTTTGTCTTAGATAACACACTTCAATAATTTCATTTTTCACTAATGTTTTATAATAGTTAACTGATGATAAGCTCATCTAGTTATTTTATTTTTTAACCTAGGTGTATATATATCATACATTCCCAGGTCTTAGTTACCCTTTGAACATTCTTGGTGGCTCATTCTTGCACCTGTGTTAGTTGTGGGGCAGCTTTTGTTGGTTATTTTTTTCTTATAATAATGGATGCATACTCAACTTCTTTGTGCACTTGGTACATTTTGATTGCTTGCCAAGCCTATGAATTTTACCTAGTTCAGTGTGGGATAATTTTATATTTCTCCACTTACCTTTGAGCTTTGTTCTAGGACACACTTAAAATACTAGGAAATATTTTGTCATCTCAGCATTTTACTTTAAAGAGTTTTCAGACAGAATAAAACCTATATTTACCCCTGAGTTAATTATTCTTTTATGACTACTCTTCCTAATATCCTGTGAATTATTAGATTGGTCGAAATATAGAAGTAGCTCTTGTCTTTTTTGTGCTATTGTGATGGATGCACCTGTTTCTCACTGTGTTTTCTTACATGACTTCCAAGATCAATCAATTCTCCATCAAGAGGCAAAGGTAAAACTGCCTCATACCTCTATAATTTGGAAGAAGTTTGGTAGCAAAATAATGTACAATTTCAAAAGGAGACATTGCAGAAGAACTAAGCTATATCTATAAGGAAGCACACATGAGACAGCACTCAGATCTTTGAGCTAGCAAGGTCACTACCACCTTAACCAAATGCAGCTGAAATGGTACACTCTGGACAATTGGCTCTGTTTCACTGGGATGTGTCCTTTTGTTTCTATGCTCTGTACTCATCAGTTAGTTAAGCAAAAAACTATGTGAAGCCATTTGTTTGAAAAAAATAAATGTTACCTCTAACAATAGATACATAAATGTAAAGGACTCAGGGCATCTTTAATACCAAAGTTGGCACAAAATAAATAATCTAAATGTAAAACATAGACCTGTGGAAACTATAGAATTTAATATAGGAGGTATATTTTTATGAGATTGTATTAGGAAACAATTCTTACATTCTATACCAACAACATGTTTCATGGAAAAAATTAATAAATTGGACTTCATGGAATTTAAGCTCTTCTGTTCTTTGAAGGGCACTGCAAAGATTGCAGAAACAGATAGGAAAGTAAATATTCAAAAATGATGTCTCTAAAAAAGAATTCTGCTTTTGTCTCTGGCAAAGGAGTTTAATATATGTGGAGGTATATATATATATATATATATATATATATATTCAGATATATAGCTCTAAAACTCAATAATAGCAAAATAAATTCATTAAAAATGGGTCAAGAAATCTGAAATATATATATATATGTATACGTATATAGATATGTCTACTAAGTACATATAAAGATAATAAAAATCATTAATAAACAGAGTGATATATATTAGGGCAACCATGAAATATCCATATCCTAGTAAGGAATCAACCAACTGGTAGTCTCAAATATTCCTGGAATAATTAAAATATTTGAAACCACTTTGGAAATCATATTGGAGATTTCTTAGACATTAAAATATGCAATTAGCACATGAACTAATAGTTTTACCCTGAATATTTACTAAATAGAAATGAAAATGAATGCTTTGACAAATTTCTGTACATAAATGCTTATAGTGGCTTTATTCATTATAGGAAATAACTGGAAATAATACAAATGTCATTCAGCTAGTGAATGGGTATGTAATCTATGATAAGTTTTTACAGTGGAGTACTATGTAGCAATAAAAACATTACTAATACGTACAACCTGTGAATGACTCTACTATTAGTAGAGGAAACATGATTTAAAAAACATTACACTTTATATATTGTAAATGGTAAAATTATATAAACAGAAAAAAAGTTACTGCCAAGGATTGATAAAATGAGTTTGAATTTCTTTGATGTAACTTTTTTGATTGTTTTTTGTATATACAATTGTTATCAAAATTCATCAAAATTCATAGACATATACAGTAACAGGGTGACTTTTACCCTTAGGAAATAAAAATAAAAGTTCATTTGAAAGAACATGGTTATATTTCAACTTAATATTTTATGTTATCCAATATACCATCATATTTGCAGTTCCTTATGTATGTATAATTACTAATTGTTCTAATCCATTAAAGAAAATAAATGGAACTCTTGAGATGATATGAATTAGGTGATGTATCAAAACAAACAGAAACAAAAGTTGTCACACCTAACTCATTCTACCCGTGAACTTGAATACACTTGAATAAAATAAATGTTTATTTTTCTTCCATATTTCTGACCTGTTCTTTAAGACTAACTTTAAGTTTCAACATTTTAAGCTTCTCCAAAATACCAATTACTTCTTTAATGTCCTAACTCTGTTATATTCAGTAGCATTGCTTTGGAATGAGGCCAAGTTAGTTCTAATTTGGAGATACACTTTTAGCTATCAACCTTCTCTTCAATCCATTTTGTATCTTCAGTGAGAGTACACTGCCAACATAGAGTAAATGTTAAAAAAATAGATTGAATACAACAATGAAAACAATGATTAGATATATTTGCTTTAGTTATTACCCTGCATTAGGCTAATTAAATTATGCACACCTAGTTCTTTGAGGTATCTCCATACTGATTTCCACAGTGGTTTCACCAGACTTCACTCCCACCAACAATAGAGAAGGGTTCCTTTCTCCCCACAGCCCCACCAACATTTGTTATTGGTTGATTTCTTGATAGCAGCCATTCTTTCTGGGGTGAGGTGGAATCTCAGTGTTGTTTTCATCTGCATCTCTTGAATGACCAGTGATGTTGAACATTTTTTCATATGCTTATTTGCTGCTTTTACTTCTTTGTCTGAGCTATTCCTCTACTGGGTGTCTTCTACAATGAATTAAAAGAATCATAACACAACAATATGTGCGCACCCATGTTTATAGTGGCACAGTTTGTAATAGCTAAACTTGGAAACAACCCAATTGCCCATCAACTGGAGACTGGATAAAGAAGACGTGTTTTTGTTTTTTTATATAAAGTGGAGTACTACTCAGCCATAAAGAATGAGAAGTTAGAGACATTTATAACTAAGTGGATATACATTGAGGGAATACACTTAAGCAAAATAAATAGGACACACGTGTAAATACTGAAGTTTCTCTGGTGTGAGAAACTAAAACTGTAAATAAGAATCAAAATGTATAATTGATAATGTGAAACAGGAGGAGGAGGTCTAAAGGGGTGGGGGAAGTGGGAGGGGTGGGGGAAAGGAAAGAAGGGAAAGGAAAAATATGAGAAAAGGAAAAAATGGAAAAAAATCAAGCACACCTTGTATTCGATTTCAAAAGAGAGATGCTCAGACGCAAGTAGAAAAACCACTAGCCCCTCATCATCATCTCTCCTCTCTCAACCTAAGAATAACACTTGGTCTAGAACATGGCCATGATGGGTTGCTATAGAAATGTTAAGATTGATCCCTTGACCACAGTGCTATTTCTTTGGATGTGCCATAAAGAATCTCTTACAATGATGAAAAATTCCATATCATAACAGCCCAGAATGTTGTCACAGAATGTTTGCTCTTAGATGACTGATACGGGGTACAGTTTCACACTGTTTATTTTTATCACTTTCAACTGACAACCTTTGATATTTTACTTTGGAAATATTTTGCTACTTAAATTCCATGTAAATATTTTGAATTCATTGTTCTATGGAACTTCACATTCCATTTATGTGTTAAGACTCCTTTCAATTATTGACTGTAGAATAGATTACAATTACTTTTTAATACTCTACCAAGGCCTCTTAATTCAAAGAGTCTTGAATATTTAGGTTAATAAAATAGTTAAACATGAGTGATTTGAGATTAAAATATTGGCCAACCAATTCAGAGCAAGCACCAAGGTAGTTTAAATTGGCCACTCAAACTAGCTAATACCCAGCCTCTACCATAGAACAAGAAGAGTAATAGTAACTACTTCTTTGTTTTATGTGTCAGTCATGTTCCTTCCAAGTTACTGACCATTCAGCTAGACCATTGGCCAGAGCCAATAAATGAGCAGAGAGTTGCATTAGTGGACATTTCTTTTTTCCAAGCAAAACGTGTGACTAGACCACAGCCTGAAGTTTGTTTTTTTTAAATTTATTTGTTTTATTTGTAAAATATGAAGTTTACATTCATCTTAAGGAGTAGATACATGCACATAACACTTCTTAACTCTTTTTTAATCCGTACCTCGTCTCCCCTGACTTCCTCTTCCTCTATCTCTAAATACTATTTCTCCATTTTAATTATTATTATTGCTATTATTTTTAATTTATCTTTACAACATGTCATGTTTACTTTCATCATGGATGTTGGAGTAGGACAGGTCTTAAATCTTTTTAGTCACTGTGAAGATTTTTCTTCACCACTGTCCTTCAGAGATGTCCTGGAAGGAGCTGCAGATGTTCACTTTCAGCTGGTGCCTGCATACTGTGCAGAATCACTTCTAAATCAGGACCTAGTCCTCTCTTCTTCTTTAAACTGACAATAGGCCAGAAGCTATAGGCAGATTCTGAAGGACAGAGGGCAAACTAATAGGGCAGGGACTATGAGCATCTGGGCCAATTCACCAGGTAACTTAATTGTACCTTCCAGACCTGCTCTGGTTTGAGTGCGTAGGTACCACTTTCATTTACTAATGTCCTGTTATTGTGTCCATCCAGCTTTAGGACTCAGTAAGAGAGCAGCCTGTTCATGACAGCAGCTCAGGGCACACATTTATATTCCATGGAAGCCCAGTAAGGGCCAGGAGCTGATTCTCAAAGGATGCCTGGTTGTCTGCAGATAATTGCTTTGAAATGCCAAGAGCCTCCTCTGTGATTTACACTCAGAGGCCTGCCAGAGGCTTCAAAAATTTTCTGTCTTTCACTGATTCCTAAAGTCCCATTGGATCTGGTGGATCAGGTGGCTCAAGTGAGGGAGCAGACTGCATGGAGGCAGACTGGGCCCCATAGGGAATGTCTTTCCAGTCACTGCATAAACAGACCAGAGTAACACCACCAAGTGAAGAACATGCTGCCTCCAAAATCAAAGCAGGCTTACTGACCACAGTGCCTCTGTTTTGAACATTGGCATGGCCAATTGCAACAACTTATTTTTCACCTTAAAAGGGATAGCTGTGCGTGGTCCGTACCCTTGGACTCCTAAAATTTAAAAATTGTTAAAATTTACTTCAGGTAGAGGTATCTTGAATTTTGGCTAGATTCATTCTTCTTCCTCCTGCATGCAAATACTTTACCAACATGTCCATAGGAGTTGCTACCTCTTAGTAACTTGGTCCAATCCGCATACAATCATCAATATAAATGGACCAACGTGATACCTTGGGGAAGAGAAAAGTATTCAAGATGCTTGAAAAACTAAGTTGTAATACAGGGCTGGATAGTTGGCACACCCCTGAGGTAAAACAGTAAAGCTGTATTGCTGTCTTTGCTGGTTGAAAACAAATTATTACCAGTGGGCCTTATGAATAGGTATGAAGAAAATGGCATTTGTAAATCAATAGCTGGGTATAGGTTCCAGGAGATGTATTAGTCAGCTCAAACAAACTACACCTGGCCCAGCAACTGCCATGTAAGCCACTATTTGATCAATCTTAAAGTAATCCACAGTTACTCTTCAAGCTTCATTTTTCTGCTTCACAGGCCAAGTAGGGAATCGTCACATGTATATATTTCAAGCCTTTGATAATGGTACTAATCTCTGTAGTTTCTCCAGAGATGTGATATTGTCCTTGATCTATTATTTTCCCAAGTTATAATTCTAATGACTTCAATTGGCCTTTCCTACCACAGTAACATTTGGACCACAGATTAGAAAACTAGTATGGGGATTCTGCCAAGCACTAAGTATATCTACCCCAATTATGCATTCTAGAACTGGAAAAATGACTACAGGGTAGATTTGAGTAATCACCAGACCCACTGTGATTTGGATATTGACTAAAGCTCCATTAATCCCCTGACCTCCATAGATCCCTACTGTTACTGAAGGGCCACCGTTATGGTGTGAATCTCCTGGAATCAGCGTTAGTTTACAACCAGTGTCCAGTTATCACTGAAATATTTGCTTATAGACTTTTCACCAATGTGTGATTACCCTGGTACCCTATTGTTAACCAATAATTCATTTTGGGGAAGTTTGAGAGAAAGATTGACAGCAAAACATCTTGATTAGTGTCTCAAGATGCTTTCTCAATAGGACCAAGTCTCCCCTTCATTCCAAGAGTTTTGGAGCTGTAAACTGGCTCAAGTCAGGGAACTGATTGAAGGCCTGTGATTTTCTGTTGCTACAATTTGAGATGAATTTTTGTTCATTCTTCTCTTAACGTTTTTTGCTTATATAAATCTAACAAAACCATAGTAGGTATGATCATTAATTGTGATATGTTAACTTGATTTGACTAAGAGCCACCTTGCAGATTATTAATTTCCAGGTGTCTGTGGCTGATTGATATGTAGCCCAGGAACCTGAGCAGGGAAGTTCTACCCTGGATGTAGGTGGCACCCACCAATATCTTTACAGCATGTACAGAGGAAAAAGGGAAAGGAGGATGTACTTCTCCCTTCTGGAGAAGTTCTGGCATTAGTCGTTGCCTTTGGTCATGAGCCTCTAGCCTTCCAGGACAGACTCTTCGGTGTTCCAACACAGAGTCACACTGGAGACTGTACAGGAAGATTCCAGATTTTCAACCTTCAACAGTTGCTGGATTATCCAGCTTTCCAGCACACATGCAGCCACTTTGGATTCTCCCACCAGATTCCACAGACAGCTATTGTCACAATTCTAGTTCTGATCTTCTAAGCCTACCTAAGAAATTCCTTTCTATAATTACACAAATACTTTACAGTGATTCTATTTCTTTAGCAGACCATAAATAATACAAATTTTGGTCCGAAGACCGCATCTATAGAACTGTATGGATGAATCACTCACCTGTTCAGTGCTTCCTGGACTTGGCTGTCTAATTCAAGGAGTCCTAGAATTGCCATGATATCTCTTTCTTAAAATGTAGGGTTCTGATAGTACAATTTAAAGTAATGTACATCAACATAGATCTATTTGATTATCCTAATTTGCCACTTGTGAGATGCAAGGAATTTAACTCTATATACAATACTTCTGAACATGTTTGAAAGAGTAGAAAATACAATTATGGTGGATCATTGTTCTTAGCATCTCTGAATGCTAAGGATGGGATGCTACTACAGGAAAATGGTGCACTCCAATCACACGTGAACAATCTAAAGACTTCTAGGTTTAACAAATTAATACAGGAAAATGACAAGCTCAAATTTATAAACTAAAATAAATAATAAAAAAGGAAGAAATTTTGACATGGTTTAACAGAATAAAACTGAAAGATTAGGGAAAATAAGAGGAACTAAACAGTAGTTTAAAATTCAGACACCATGAAACTGATAATTTATTTTCTTTCACTAGATAGCTACTATCTCCAAAGTAAGACTGACTTGTAAATATTTCTTTTACTCATTAAGTCATAATATTATATTTTTACTTATTTAATTTTGTTTTCAGAAATCCCAGTATATATTTTGCCCTAATAATGCTAGTTAACATTGTCTCCCAACATAAATACATCTATTTCTGGTTTTGACTCTAACTAAAATTTGCTTCTCATTTTTTCTTAGACAATAAAATTCTACATTTCACTGAAGAAATGAAGACTTCTGTCTTGTAAATTTAGTATCTTTCTTTTATTATATCATATAGGTATATATATATTTTGAAAGAAATTTTTCATTACAGAAAATAAAAATTTTATTTCCTGTTACTTTTCAGAATGATGTAGTCTTCACATAATAAATCTACATGTTGAATATCCATCATTTTCCCATAACTTCCTCAGTGCTGACCTCTTATGGGTTAAATATGTTTTCTTACTTGTAATGCAAATGCTCTAAACAGTGTGAGGTGATTAGAGATAATCATGTGTCACTTGAAGAACAAGTCAGCTCCACACAGGGCTAACATACTGTACTAGCAGAGGAATTTGGAGCATTTCTGAAGTTATTTCTCTCAAATAATTCTCTAAAGAATGTGTACAATGGAGAAGACTGGATGAACCTACATCCAGAATGGAAGCTGCTACCCTACAATCACTTCTGAGAAAACGGAGTTCTTCATCTCATCAGTCACAGGTGAGTGGAAGAGGATTCAGCTCTAGCCACAGCCAGTTCTTTACTACACCCAGGGGACTGTGAAATAACCAGGAATGAGAGTACTACTCATTGGATAATGCAAAACTAAATGAACAAGGCATTGTTTAAGAATAGTTTGAATGGGAAATGAGACTGAGCATTTGTTAGAGGGAACAGAGGATGAACATCACTCATAGGCAGGATGGAAGCTCTGGATCAGAGCCCAAGAGACACTAGAATTAAGAAAAATGAATCTACAAATATTGAGTACTGTGAGTGCAGAGGAATATGGAAAGAGAACAGAATTACAAATGCCTCGAAGGAGAATGTTGCAAAGAGGGAGTAGTCAAAAGTATTACAGGATGGAGAGGTTTAGATAACAGGACTAGTACAATTAATTCTTAAATGATATTAGGAAGTTAGTAGTGACTTCAGTTATAGAAAGTTTATTCTAGTGTGACATGTAAGTGGATATGGAGTATGAGCTATTTCTGCATTATGTTTGCCAGCCAAGTGATGCAGACAGAAGAGACACCAATAGGTTAAAACAAACTCCTCAGAAAAAAAGCAAACTCCAAAATTTACAGCTAAACTTATGAAGCTTTAATTTATGAAATGACACTGTTTTAGAATGCTGAACACTACCTTCTTAGGTGAAAGGATGCAGAATTATCGCCAGTAGCTGGACTACCAGCTTCACAATGACAAAGAACATGTCTGTCTTTTGTTATTTGTTGCTATATAATTAATGGGAAGAGAATATAAAGCATATACTTTTATAACGGTTAAAGAAATTGTATCCCTGACCTGCACAGTGACTTTTCTTTGCTGTTCTTCCTATTTAACAGAAATAGTCCTTACTATCTCTTTTAATTGCTTTTTATCAGATAGGACCTGTGTTTAGCTTTTGAAAACAGAAACTAATGATAGTACTATTATTTTTCTAGCCTTTTGTTTTTCTCTCATGAGGAAGAAATACTAGGAAGGCAGTTAAAGTTTGTTATAGAAGTTTGATGACATTATTAAAATTCCAGACTCCTTCAAAGATGCTGAAGCAAAAGGATAGAAAATTTGAGTCCAGCCTGGGCAACTTAATGACTTCACAGGACTCTGTCTCAAATAAAAATTAAAAATAAAATTAAAAAGAGCAGAGCAGCTAGGGATATGTCTTATTGCAAAGGTCATGGGTTGAATTCCCGGTACCAACAACCAAATCCTGACTTCTATTTTTTGCTCTATATTTTTCATTGGGTGTCTTCTATGCTCAATTATTTCTATAATGTGACTTCTTCCAGCCATTGCATTATTCCACACAAGAAGGAAGAAAAATAGTTACGAGGGCAATTGTTTTCCAGGCCAGGGCCACTCAAACACTACTTATATTATGATGAGATTATAGGCATAATTGTAATTGTTACTTCCTATAGTTCTATTATAGGTAATTTCAGCAAGATAAAGGGAGCAATGTGGATTTTAAATTACATATTTTATCTTTCCCATCTTCATAGTGGAGAGCAGAGGTAGGAGGTGTATTGAATAGACAAGTAATAGTCTCTGACACACAGTGTGACACGCTAAATGCATCAAAACTTTGATAGCCTTGTTACCCACTGGAGTGCTCACTGTACCCCTCCTCTTTCTGCACTTTTCTCTCCTCTCAGAATAAGTGCATCAGAACACTACCCAGTCTCTAATTTTCAGCCTATGTTCTTTCTTAGGTGGTATTAACTAATTATAACTTCCAAATTTGTACTTTCAGTCTTCACCTCTCAAAAACCTGTGTATCCAATGGCCTTCTCAGCATTTCCACGTTGTGTTTTCACAGGAGTCCTTATACCCAGAACAAAGAAAATTAGGTTCATTATTATCCTTTAAAATGTATGTATTAACCCTTAACTCAAACTTTTTAAACTGTATTTCCATTCGTGCATTTTCTAAACTAGAAAATGGCAAGGAGAGTCAAAACTTTAATTTCTATCTATTAAACTAAAGGAGTCCATTTTGCTTACCACTATACTCTATATGGTTACAGTTGTCCAACATGAAGCCCCCCAAAATGACTAAAAATGAAGAAACAGAAAAGCATAAAGATTAAAATATGAGATATTATCTAACAACATAAAAGCTCAACTTTTATTGAGCCACAATTTGGTATCAAAAATAATATGTATAATGATGTGCACAGGATTTAATTGTATATAAGTGAAATCCATAGCTGTATGGCACTTTCTGCACCTCTGGCCCCAAAATCTTATGTTTATATCAAACAAATCTATTAATTAGAAATGAGAGATCTTATATTTAAGAGATAAAGGGTACTGTATCACTTCTGCTTAAGATACTCAAGATTCAACGTGATGTTTTTCTCCTCAGGAACCACAATAATATCCAAATGAAAAGCAATAGCAAATTTCAGAGATGCTTTCCAGGGAAATAAACTCTTAAATCAAACTCTTATTTAGAAATAACATGTTTGTTCTTGACAATGGAGGCTCAGGTGGATATAAACAATAAGAAAAAGACAATGAGATAAGTAGTTTCTTATTTTATACAAATTAAATGTACTCAGTTATATTTATTATCCATCTTCTGTGCTTAACACTTTTCTGGAGAGAAAGGTAGACTGCATAACTTAATATTCAATGATATCATTCATTTACAAGTAGTAGATATTTATTTTGTATTTATTGTATGAGAAATGCTCTGTGAGGTAGAAAGATGAAGGAAGAAAACTCTGAAGATTGAAAGAGAAAGAAAAATTTGTTTTTAAAAAATAAACTCAGATATTTAGGAGAACTTCTGTTACATCACAGGATAGCTACAGATATGAGAGGATGGAAATTTCATAGCCACATATAAGAAATCTAATTTTTTTTTTTTTGGTACTGGGGATCGAACTCAGGTCCTTGTGCTTGCGCTGCAGGTGGCAAAACCACTGAGCTAAATCCTCAGCCCAAGAAATCTAAATTTTACAAGTCTAGTTTGGAAAATTATCTGTACATGTGTATGAGTAAAGTCATCAATAAGTGACCTTAGTAATACATACAGTGGGAGAGAGGCTGAGCAGAAGAACAGCAATAAAGAAAATTGAAGAAAAATAAGCATCATCTGAGGAGAGTGTGAGGCCCCACCCATGATACCAAAATATGGATCATAAGATGCCAAAGAGAAGAGAGATAAAGGTGAACAAAAACCTTTTAGGAAATAAATAACAAAATTTTCCCATTTCTGATGAAAGTCATCTATACAGGATAAATTCAGGAATCTGCTTTATAGTTAAATTAATCAAAACTCCAAATGAATAGAGAATATTGAAAGCAGAAAGAAGAGACATACAATGCACAAGGGATATCCAGTAATGTTAACAGCTGATGTTTCAGAAGAAACTGGGACCAAAAGGCAGTAGGACAAAATATTTACGTGTTGGAAAAGAGCAACAACAAGGAACATGACAATAAACTCTGTCAAGTAAAAATTTAATATCTGGCAAAAATACCCCTTTAAGTACAAAGAGGAAATCTAGGCGTTCCAGATAAACAAAAGTTAAGGAGTCTATTATTAATAGATTTCTTACAAGAAATAATTAAGTGAATTCTTCAGTGTAAAATGAAAAGGCTAGACAGCAAATCAAATACATATAAAGAACACAAGAAAGTTTAATTATAAGACTACAAAGCTGGTGTTATTGTACTTTTAGTTCATAACTCCTCACCTGATCTATGTGATTTAAAAGACAGATGCATCAAACAATAATTATTATCTATTCTAATATGAACAAACTGGAAAATATGCAATCTGTGACAATAACAAAATAAAGATGAAAGCATAGAAGTAAAGGAGCAGTGCTTTTATCCTATTGCAGCTAATTTTCATTATTCAATCTACTTTGTTATTTTGAGATGCAGATTTTAATTAACATGGTAGCCTGACAAAATCAATAAAAAATTATGTGCAGTAAAAGAAGATGGGAATCAAAATGCCACACAACAAAATCAGCTAACTACAGAAAAAGGAATAATAAAACATGGAAGACATACAGGAAACAAATAGCAAAATGGGAAAAGTAAGTCCTTCCTTGTAAGTACTCTTTTTTAAGTGTACATCAACTAAACCAACCAATTAAAACACACAGTGATTGACAGATTGCATTTAAAAAGCCAACAAACAAAAAACAAGACCTGTCTATGTTCTGGAAATACATACTATGTACTTTAGATACAAAAGCACAAGTAGTTTGAAAATAAAAGTGTGGAAAAATCTATTCCATGCTGGAATGGCTATAGAATTATCAGAAAAGAATAGATATTGAGACTAATTGCATAATATAAAGACATGGACATTGTAAGACACTCCTACAATAAAAGTTGCCAGCTTTAATAACTTACTTTCAGTAATAACTAGCACTAGACAACATTGAAGAAACAAAGATGAGGGCCGGGGGTTTAGCTCAGTGGTTCTGGCGCCTGCCTCTCAAGTGCAAAGTCCCGAGTTCGATCTCCGGTACAAAAAAAAAAACACCGAAAACCAAAAAAAGCCCACATCAAAGAAAGAAACATGAGATTTTAATGACACTATAAACCTACAGGTATATATAACCCTTTACCCAGAAACAGCAGAATGCATATTTTTCTCAAGAAAACAGGAACATCTTCCAGGAAAGATCATATGATAGTGCACAGAAAGCAAAATCATTAAAAAAAAATTTTTTTTTGAGCCAAGGTCTTGCTGTGTAGTTCAAGCTAGACTTGAGCTCACTGTGTAGCCCAGGCTGGCCTCGAACTCATGACCATCCTCCTGACTCACCAAGCGCTGGGATTATAGACATGTACCACCTTGCCCGCTTTAAATTTTAAAAGATTGAAATGGAGCTGGGCATGGTGGAGCATGCCTGTAATCCCAGCACTCAGGAGGCTGAGGCAGGAGGATTTCACAAATTTGAGGCCAGCCTGGTCTACATAGTGAGTTCAGGGTCAGCCTGAACTACAAAAGGAGATCCTGCCTCAAAAAATAAATAAAACAAAATAAAATAAAATAAAAGATTGAAATAGTATAGTGTATCTTTTGCAACCACAGAAGAATAAAATTAGAAAGCAGGAAAACTCAGGGCACTCAAATTAATTAACACACAAATACTCAATATTTCAGAGAAGTTGTAAGGTGTATGAATTTTTGTTTGTGAAATACACTACAAGAGCTATATTTTGGTGATAGGATTAATTATGATGATAAAATCCACCCAGACATCTTGCAGGCCTACACTATCAGTCACGCAGCACTGTGCTTCACAACTCTGACCTGAGAATGACCGTTCATCTATGACAATGGCACCTAAAGCCCTGGTACTTGGAGAAAAAAGGCCACCTTGGCACAGATGCAATGCTCATGACACTGAAAACTCACACTTATAAAAATAGCTGAAATATCCTGTATGAAAAACATGAATGGTATCTAGCCCAGACAGAATGCAAGATTAAAAGACCAGTTCAAGTCTCTGAACTCTGAGAATTGTTTCTAGGAGGAGATTCTGCAGATATTAGGTGCCTGGCTCCACCTGGCTCAGGCTACCAGCTCTTCCTGGTGCACAAGAGCTTCTAGAATGAGTGTCTGAATACTAGATGAGGTTTATGATACATCTCTGATGCAAGTCAGATTATTTAAACATCAATAGTGCCTAAGATTCATATTTACCTCCACTCAGAGCAAAAGAGAAATGTCCTTGCTAGGAAGCTGGTTGACCAGGACCACTGGAGATTCCCAAGTATGACCAGGTATCATAACACAAATATCACAGCCTGGAGGGCAAACTATGAATAGAAGTATATTTTCTCACAGTTCAGGGGGCTGGACGTTTAACACCGAATTCTCAGCAGGTTTAATTTTTGTGAGGCTCCGCACGTTGGTTGCACGTGAACATCTTTCTGTGGCTCACAAGGTCCTTTCTTGGAGTAGCTGCACCCTGATGTCTCCATGGCTTCACTGCCTCCTGTTGCCACCAGTCCACTGGATTAGGGCAACCCAAGTGGCTTCATTTTAACTTAATTGCTCCTCATCAGCCTTGTCCCCAGATACACTCACATTCTGAGGGTCTCAGTGTCAGGTTCTGCATATTAATATAGGGCATACAGAATTCAGCCCAGAGCACAAGAGATATTAGTAAATAACTTCACACTAATGAAAGTGAAATAAAAACAGCACACCAAAATATATGGGTTTCCATGAAGCCAGTGGTCAGAGAGAAGTGTATAGTTGTAGTACCTACATGCAAGAGAATAAAGATATTAAATGGAGAACCTAACTGTACATCAAAAAGAAGTAGTGAAAGAAGATCCACTTAAATCCACAGTTAGTAAAAATGAAAGAAATGAGATGCGAAAAAAGATAAATGAAACTGATGAGAAAAAAGCTAAAATTAATTACATCAAAAATTAGCTTTTTGAAAAGTTTAACAAATTGATAAAATTTTAGCTAAACAATAAAAAGTGGAAACGCTGATTATTTAAACTAGAAATAAAATATAAAGAGTATAACTGATTGGACTGCTGTCAAGGGATTACTTAGAAAGTAAGAGCAAAATGTACACCTCTATATGAATAACTTAGATAAAATAAAAATCTAGAAACACGTAAATATTAAATTAACTAAAGTCAAAGTAGAAATTCTCAGCAGAACTGTAAGAGTTAAAGGGATTCCATCAATATTCAACAAAGTCAGACTTGAAGTAGCGATTAGATTAGAGGCGATTTCCTGAGGCAGGGGCAAGGGAGAAATTGGGCAAAGCGGCAAGGGCAATAGAAGTAAGTACTGTTGGAGATCCCGTACACAGCACAGTGACTAAAATTACTAGTAACATGTATATCTGAAAGCTAAGAGATTAGAATTTGTATATTCATACAACAAAAAATAAGTATGTTAAGTAATGGATATATTAATTGGTTTGTTTCAATTATTTAATGCATACATCTTCTGGACTCCAAAGACAGAATTCTTTGCTTTAAATTCCTTTTCCCCAGAATGTTCCACAATTGTGGCATTCAAGAGAAAGAGAAAAAGAGAGAGAGAGAGAGAGAGAGAGAGAGAGAGAGAGAGAGAGAGAGAGAGAGAGAGAGAGAGAGAAGAGGTAAATAGTGGGATATATTTAATCTCAAGACAAAACAATACATCCAACAATAACATCACCACCACAAACAACAACAAAAACCCTCAGGAATAAGTGGATTCATCAGTGAATTGTATCATACATTTAAAAAACAATTAATATGAAAGCTACTCAAAGTATTCCCAAAAATAGAAAGTAAAGAGGTTCTTTCCAAATTCTTCTATGAAGCCAAGATTACATTGCTCCCAAATCCACACAAAGAAACTACAAGAGAACAAAATGACAGAAAAATAATCCTTATGAGTACAGATGTATGAACATAGGAAAACAGTCAATATCCATGGATTGGAAGACTTAATATTGTTATGATAGCTCTACTACTCAAAAAATACATAATGTTGGTGAAACTCTTATTCATATTCCAGTGAGAACTTTACTAGAAATGGAAAAGCCCATCATAACTTATATTGAATTTCAACATATACCACATTTAAAAAAATATACATAGAAAAGTACGGGGTGAACTCAAACTTTGTGATTTCAAAAGATACTACAAAGGTGTAATAATCAAAGCAGTTTGGTTTTGGGATATGGATAGAAATATAGTCCAATGGAATAGAATTATAATCCCCACATTAAAATTTCATGTCAATGGTCAATTGAATTTCCACAAAATGATTGTTATCATTTAATGAGAAAACTATTTTGTTGACATCATCCTCACATCATGTACAAAATTAATTCAAAATGAATCAAATATCTACTGGTATGCAAAACTATTATATGAAAAAATAAGGCCAAATTTTTCACAACTTTCTGTTTTTTCTTTCTTTCATTTTTTTTTTTTTGGTGGTGATTGGGAATTGAACCCAAAGCCCTTGTACTAGTCTACATCCCCAGCCTTTTGAAAACATTTATTAATTTATTTTTTCATTTATTCATTAATTTTTTATGAAGCAGTGTCTCACTGAGTAGCTAAGTTGCTCATAGTAGGCTCAACTTTGCCATTTTCTTTCCTTAGCCCCAATGCCAGGCCTGTCCATCGCTTCTTACATATGAATTATCCCAATGACATAAGTGACAAAATAAAACAAAACAGAAAAAAAGGCCCTCATCAAAATGAAAGAGTGAGAAATGATGATGCTGAATTAGATTACACAAAGTAAAGTGACATCAATATCTTTACTACATAGTGCTTAATATTTGCACAGCAGTCTTTGCTCTCCCTCAGTCTTTCTACAAGATATCAAACTTACCTGATTTTTATGTTTTTTTTTTAATTTCAAAATAAGTATATAGTATTTTGAAAATTTCTAGATTTAGACAATCAGCCCAGCCATGCTCACCCTTACATCAAATACCCAGACATGGCCAAGCCTTTATGCTTCCTTTAATGTTGATTTTTAATCAAGAGAAAACAAAGTATACTTGCTTATCTCTATGGCAAATTGTGCCTTCCTATCACTTAAAGCATTTATGTGAACCTTCACAATATGTTGTAGGTCTATAACCACAAAAGACCTCTTTGAATATGATTCCTGAAAGCAATGGAGTTCCTTCTATAATTTGCCAGCTGAAAATATGCATAGAATGTTTTAAAATAACAATTTAATACTGCTCTTGCTAGTCTCACCTACTCCTCAGCTTTAACATTACCAAGTAATAGATTAACAAGGATTGGAAAATGAATGCACTGGTTCTCAGAATATGGTTAATAACAAAAGGATATTCCCAGAACTTCACAAAATAATCTCCATATTACTTTCATGCTTGACAATTGGAAAGTTTGAGGGAGATCGATAGCCATTAAGCATATTTCTTATAGATTAGAAACATGATCTGCAGAGGGATTACAACAAGCCATTTAGAAAGGCTTCTTGGCAGTTGTGAATATATGTGGCACATGATGCGTTGGCATCTGCTTGGAAAACAGATTCATCGCTTGGCATCCAGGCCTCCTGTTGTCAAGTGTGCCTGATATGATACATCCCCAGTCATGAGCATGGCTATTCAAAGAAGTTAAAACATGGAAATGACTTGCAAATCATCATTTGGAGCCTGCATTGCAGAAATATTGAAATGATAAGCATGGCCAAATTAGTATTTTCTGTCTAATTATTTTGGTTATAAAACAAAATATGCTTAATGTGGATATGGAGGCAATATAAAAAATTATAGATGCATAATAATTTAAGATATTTTTGAGTAAAAGAGATAAATCACCCCCATGCTGTTTGAAGAACTGCAAGAAATTTCCATATAGGGTTTAATTTGCAAACACTTTGTCTCATTAATGTTGCAGAATGGTGTCATATCCAGGTTAACTGCTATCCTAAAAATGTGATGGATGACCTCTCACAATAGCAAATAAAGAGAGAGACAAAATGGAGAGGTAATATTGAAATAAACATCATCATTCCACTTACTTTAGGAAATAAATTCTATAAATTTTATCCAATGATCCCTGTAGCTCAAAAATCTTTTATTTTAGTTCATTTTCATTAATAAATTTATCAACATTAGATACTTTAATTTCATAACATACTGTTATGTAAATTTATATGCATTGTCCTACTTAATGCTAATTCAATTATGGGATTAAGCACAAATAAAGAGGTTTGAGATCTTTAATTAATTAAAATTTTCTCTTTGGGTAAGTAACCTGGCGTTCATTATAAACAAGAGATTGATCAGTTAACTACTGCTTTCAAATATACACTTAATCATGTTGCATAAAAGTGTTTGTTGTCACACAGTTCGGTGGATGATTTCTACTTTATTCTTGGAAACTCACATTATTAATAAGACTGTGGGAGGTTAATGACTTTCATTTACTAAACACTCTATCAGTCTGAATAGCTTCAAGCATCATGACTTTGCATACCTATGTTTTAAATTGACAGACAAAGATTTTTTCTTTCCTTTTCTCCTGGACTTATATGTGTAAATTATTTTAGTTGAAGAATATGTTATCTTAAAAAATATAGATTTTCCTTTTGATCCAATGGCCAATCTGAATACAATCACTGGCAAAGTATGAGGATTTGGCAGTTGTGAATATATGTGGTACATGATGCATTTGGCATCTGCTTGGAAAACAGATTCATCACTTGGCATCCAGGCCTCCTGTTGTCAAGTGTGCCTGATATGATACCTCCCCAATCATGAGCATGGCTATTCAAAGAAGTTAAAACATGGAAATGACTTGCAAATGGACATGACTTGTGATGGGTGGGATGGGGAGTCGTTAATTCCAGTGATACCATCATGGCATCTTTTTCTTGTTCAGGGTTAAAGTAATTGGTTTCTTTTTAGTGGCATTAATCTCTCCAGCAACCACACTCTCCCTTAGTTCCAGCTCATATGTGGTTATTTTCATACCAAAGATAAGTTTTCAAATCTTTCTACTCTGTTTTTTGCTCCCGAATCTCAATATAAATTTGGTTTTAATAGCCATCACAATCTATGCTACACATTGAACATAGGGCTACCTTGAATTTTTCTCTCCCAGCTTAATTAGTTCATTTCCTTTAATTTCATCCTCATAAGAAGTTTTAGAAATGGACAAACCAGAAACAATTTTCTTTTGGCAGAATAAAATACACATGGCCTGTTCTCCAATTCCCAATACAATCATCACTCCCTTACAAAACTTCATGAGCTTGGCCTTCACTGTCAGCATTCATATCAGCATTCTAGAATTTTGACATTTGACCAGAATCAACCTATTAGACTGTGCTTATAGAACTGTAGGGTTTTTTAGCCAAATTATCTGAGCTTTTCCAAAGTCCTTGCACAAATCAGCTCCAAAGACTGCTCAAACACAATCAAGCACAGCTGATTATTGAATAAGCTTTTATGTAAATTGTATAAGCCATTTTCAAAAGGCCAGGATGCAAGTATGGTAGGTGAAGCCTTCTGACACTTCTTAATTTGCCTTAAGGCTACACAAAAGTGGAAAGAACATAATATATACATATACATATACATATACTTCCTGCTTCACATAGCACAAGGGTAAAAATGAATCAATCTGATATTGAATTATAAAGAAATCATTAAGTCATCTACATGCTCTTTCTCAAATGACAGTCCATGAAATAACCTATCACAGGTCCACTCAGAGAAAGGAACAAAATTTGAGACAGCATATTTGTGGATATTGACACAAAGTTAACATTGTTGAGTTAACCAATACCTTTAACAGTAGGTTCATTTCATTAATTTTTTTTCATTTCATTTATTAGGATATAAATCAGTTAAAGTGATCTTGAACTTGGGTGTTTTGTCACATGGCACATGTTGTGTGCACAAGTCATATACAGAATCTCCAGGTATTATAACAGAAATTAGTGAGACAGGAATTAGCAGTCCATTAGGCAATAAGGACAGCAGTCCCACAGAGGAGTCTGCCAAGTCACAACACTGCAGGAATCTAACAGAAAATACCCGCCAGGTGTCTTTCAGCTGTTTGATACCTCCTCAGAACATGATCAGGCAGGCAGTAGCTCAAGGGCACATGGGCCCTATGGGCACTGAGTGAACACTGAATAGATTGGACTCCAAAATGTCTATGTCTCCTATAAATAGAAACTGTTCTACTTCAACATATCTTGAGCTCCCTTCTAAACACCTTAGAAACTCCTAGACAAAGAGCCTTTTCAGATATCCTACTCAGAGCCTTCTGGCCACCAGGAGCTTAACTTCCTTCCTTTATATATTTTGCTTTCTTACCTTTCTATCTCTTAAAGACATTTGCTTACACCACACCTTCTCCATCTGCAGTTTCATTCTTTGTCACATAGGGACACAACCCTGATATTCTAATAACATTTGGGGAGCTCATCCAGTATCCCAAGAAGAGATGGGTAAAGTTTATGCTTTCTTTGCTTTCACTCTGTGGATTTCTGTTCAAAACAATTTGGAGACTCCATCAACAAATCAAAAGAGATGAACATGATGCTGACCTCTGAGTCTCTGGGGACAGGTTTCACTGGCATGGGCTGAGCCGATCACCCTGTAGCACAATTGGAGAGAATGTACGCCCAGTCTCACTTTGGGTTTCCTTTCTGATTTGCTCCTTATGGTGGCAAGGAGAGATCTCTGTCCTTGTTGCTGCTCTTGATTCTCCACATAGATGGTCCTTAAACATATCACTCCTTAACTCATTGCAATCAACCTTTGGAGGAAACAAATCATCCCCCGCCCCCTCCACTCCCTTTTCTGATGAGCTGAGCCAGGAGTTAAAGAAGACCTTCTCACTTGTCTCATCTTCACTGTCTGGTTGTACTCTGTGGGCATGAGTCAAGTAGTTAAAAGCCATTAGGTCATCACTGTTTCATAGACTCCCATAAAAAAATACCTTGGCTATGAGGTGAAACATTTTAGGCTCTGCTAGACTTAAGACAACTGCCATGCATCTGCTAGGTTTATGTTTCATAAGTGCCCAACAAAAGATAAAAAGTCTTTGTCACATAATCATTTCTTACACCCTAAATATTTTGCTCTGATTGCTTCTGAGTTCTGAGGGTCCTGCTTGCACTCCTTTGTCTACCATTTGAGTCACATTCTTCCTGTCACTCAAACTGTTTCTCCACCACTCCCACCTGCGAATTTGCTCTCCCATCCTTCTAGATGTCAGGTAATCTGATGCTTTTGGACCAAGACTATGGCTTCATCTCTGAGGTCTCACGAAGCCAATTTACAGTGCAGGACACTAGACAGGAGAAACACTTCTGAAAAACGTATGCAGCCTACACTGGCTCCTCATAGATACCAAATTTGGAGTTAACACTTCTCTAGGGATACAAAGGGAGGGAATAAACATTGCTCCAACCTTTGAGGAGGTAACAAGAGCTTTTGGGACAAATCTTGACAACAATAATCACACATGGGTTTATCTCTCCCAACATTTAGGCCTTGTACTCAGTGAGACAGACATAACTTTGTCCCCAGACTTTCTTGTTTTGCTCTCATCACCCAAAACATTACATGTCACCCCCCCCATCACAGCATTAAAAACCCCATGTACCTGGATGACTTGTTTTCTCAAATCAGAGCTTCCTCCATAGACCCATGGTCACCCTGGGCCTGCAGCATTGTCCCCACTATTGTAGGGTTACAATCCACATCTAAGTTTCCCTGCCTATCAGGCAAGACTACTGTCATCTCCTCTGTAGGAACTGCCTTCTATTTTCTCTACAAGAACTCTTATGTCATACTCTGCCTTTCCAATAAAGAGAAGATGTACTATTGCCTGCACTCTCCCTGATGTCTTATTCTTTAGCCAATCCACTTTCCTAGCTCTGGACCCACCTCTAATCTGGGCTCCTTCCTAAACAGTCTCTCATCCAGTTGAGGTTCAAGAGCTCCCTCTTGAAATCCCTATGAGGATGGGCCTTAACCCTTATAAGGCCTTTCATACCAGTATTTATTCTCTTGTTGCTCCTCTAATTTTTGGACCCTTTTTTTCAGTCTCCTTATTGGCTTTGTTTTCTCTTGTCTACAGTATAGTATACTTCAGATGCTCAGAAAGAAAGAGCCTGCCATGGAAATCTCACCTGGCATCTATCACAGGCATCAGACAGCCCTGTGTAGGGTGCCCCTTATTGTCATCTCTGTATAGCTTGAAGCAGCTAGAGCAGTCACTGTCCTATTACCCTAACAACAGACAGGGTCACCTCTTTGAGGGATGAAACAGAAATTAGTGAAATAGAAATTAACGTTTTATTAGGCAGTCAAGGCAGTGGCCCCAAAATGGAGTTGGAAAGCACATAATGTAGTTGGCTGATTCCCAATACTCTAGGAATCTTATAAAAACATCTGTCAGGTATCCTTCAGCTGTCCAGGACCTACCCAGAACACGAGCAGGCAGGCATTGGCTCAAGGGCACCTAAGTCCTATATAGATATGGGTACTGTATGAACACTACATAGATTGGGCCTTAAAAATATGTAGCTTCCTGTAGGATGGAGATCATATTGCTTACATGATGACTGAGCTCCCTTCTTAACCCCTTAAAAACTGCTAGACAAAGAGCCTTTTTGGATGCTATTCAGAACCCTTCCTGGCTAGAAGATTTCTTGCCTTTATGTCTTTTACTTTCTTCCTTTTGTATCTCTTGAATAAATTTGCACATGCCTTCTCTTCTCCATTTATGATTTCATTCTTCATCACCATCCCATGTTCCAATAAAAATATCAGCCTACAATTGATTAAAAAATTTAAAAACTTTCTTAATCTGTCTTAGAGGTCTAGGTCTTTCTTCTTCTCTCTTCTTCCTATCTCCAGGGTTTCAATCTTAGAATGATTTATATTCCAATAAATAATTATGAATTTTATGCACTTTATAAGCATCCAAATATAGGATCCAATAGGATAAACATTCCCAACACTGACAACTTTATATTTTTTAAAGAACAATTCAATATAGATATCCATGTCTAAAAAAAGTCCATGAACTCAGAGCTATAGATACCAAAAGGGTTGTAATTCAACCTGGTAAGATAGCTCATGTGGGGGATTAGAGTGTGTATTTAGTAATAGCATCAGAACCTTTACAAATTATAGCCTTTAACATACATTTTTAACAGATGTTTAAGTCAGTATTGTGCAGGGATCTTGTAAAATTGCCAAAATTTGCTATAAAGCAAATTGCCATTAGAAGCTATTGATAGTTGCTTTACTCTAAACAATTTCTTACTAATAGTACTTTTTATGATTATATTTTTTAATGTACTTTGATGGTTCTGTTGCTGAATTTTTTGTGTACTTTTGATGATCTGTCAGACTTACCTACTCTTCTGGCATCAGAAATATACCACTGGTTATTTGCAGTCTTATTGTATAATCAGCCTACCACAGCCTAGCATGTATAGTAAAATAATTAATATTGTGCAAGTGTAAAACACTTCTATTATAAAAGCAGTTTGGGAAAATAAGTAATTATTAAAAATGATGACAAAATACTAGTTAATTTTCTTTCATGACTTTCCTCCCTATAGCTTTAACAGCCACAGGGTCATCAACTTGTCCTTGACAGATTCTACAAAAATGTGTTTATCATCTTAAATACATTCAATACTATAATGTCTGTATTTTTTATTTCAGTATGTGCAGTAAATTCTACTGGACACAGATTACAAACTATAAGTAAAGAATGGAGAGAATATTCACCACTATTTTAAACTGTATGATTTTTTCCAGTTTTTTGTTTTGTATAGATTTTGAATTTCCTTAAATTTTATTGTATGTATTGAATACTGCATAGGTACTATTCTGATTGTTTATTCTAGTTTATTACTAATAAAAGTTCTGATAATCACAAAAAAGAAAAGTCTTTAAGCTATAGAATATAGAGATTATATAACAAGACAATAACTTGTTTTAGAGCAAAAGTGATTCATCAAAAGATCTCCAGTGCTGGAGGTCTTCACTATGATTGGGGTAGGAGAGCAAACCTTGATTATGAAATCTAGCCAGTAAAAAAAGATCAAATTAATTCAATAATGTAGCTGTCATGTTACAGAAGATGATCACTCAGTCAACTTATAAATAGAACCAAAATTAAACAATATCAAGGATATCATAAAATAAATATTTTGCTTGTGAGATATGATAAAAGATATAAAATGATATGATTAAAATTGTATAGTGTAGGTCATGAGAAAATCCTAATGTTTTCATCTTATAAATAATTAAGAAGTATTGACATTTAAAAATTCAGTTGTAATTCTTCTCTTTTTTTTTTTTGGTACCTGGTATCGAACTCAGGTCCTTGAGCTTGCACAGCAGGCAGCAAAACTACTGAGCTAAATCCCCAGCCCAGGTGTAATTCTTTATACAATTCAAAATTTCTCATGATCTCATTGTAGTCTTTCACTGCTTCAGCACTATTTTGGGCAGATAATTCTTTAAGAAATCTCATATGCCCTTTGGGAGGTTTAGAAGCATCCTCACTTCTACTCATTAGAAACTAGTAGTATCTCGCTTCTCTCCCCTGTTATGATGACCAAAGTTTCTAGATATTACCAAACTTCCTGAGAGATAATTCGTTTCCTCTCTGTTAAGAACCACTGCCATGCAGAACCACTATAGCCAAAATGCCCATACTTTGAAAACTGTTATATAGGTAAAACGCAATCCCAATCACAATACTGATAACATTCCTTGCAAAACTATAGAAACCAATTCTAAAATTTATATGGAAGCAGAAGAGACTTAGAATAGCCTAGGCAATTTTTGGATGTCAAGGGGAAGGCAGAGGGCATCACAATCCCATAAAAGCAGCATGGTATTGACAAAAAAAAAAAAATCAGACTTGTGGATCAATGGAACAGAACAGATAATACAGAAACAACTCCAGGCACACTCATCTATGTTATCATTGACAAAGGGGGAAAATCCCTTCAATAGAGGAAAGATCACCTCATCAACAAATGGTGCAGGAGAAACTGTCTATCCTCATGAGGAATGTTGAACCTAGACCCATATCTCTCATTATTCACTAAACTAAAATCAAAATGGATCAAAAGTCTAATCATTCTAACAAAAAGATTTATTCTGTTGTGAGACAAAATAAGTAAAACTCTTGAAGACATAGGTATGGGGAAAGACTTTCTGAACAAAACCTTGGTTGCACAAGAAATAATACTAAGAATCAACAATTGAGATCACATCAAATTTAAAAGCTTCTGCACAGCAAAGGAAATAATTAACAGAGTGAAGAAGCCTACCAAATGGTAAAAAGGTTTGCCAGTTACTCCTCAGTATAAGGCCTAATATTTACAATATATAAAGAACTCAAAAAATTAGAATTCCCAAAATTAAAGATCCAGTTGAAAAAAAAATGGGCATCTACAATGAATAGACACTTCTAAGATGAAGAAATACAAATGGCCAATAAATACATGAGAAAATGTTCAACATCACTGACCATTGGAGAAATGTAAATTAAAACAATATTGAGATTCCATCTCACTCCAAAAAGTATGGAGATCAATTAGAAATTAACGGAGAACAAATGCTTAGGGCTGTGCGGAAAAAGGAACATTTCTTCATTGTTGATGGGAGTGTAAACTGATGCAACCACTATGGAAATAAGTGTGGAGATTCCTCAAAAAACTAAAAATAGAAATTGCATTGGACCCAGTTTTTCTCCTTCTAGTTATCTTCCCAAAAGAGTTAAAGACATCATACCACAGTGATGTGTGGATGCCCATGCTTATAGCAGTACAATTCATAAAAGCTAAATCATGGAAATGACCTATATGCCTATCAACAGTTGAATGGATAAAGAATAGGTGGTATTTATACAAAATAGAATACTACTCTTCCATTAAGAAGAATAAATTTAGTCATTTGTAAGAAAATGGATACACCTTGAGATCATAATATTAAATGAAGGAACTGAGACACATAAGCTTAAATATCACATGGTGTCTCTTATATGAAACAATATACATATAAAGTATGAAATAAAAGACAAATAACAGGAAAAGGGAGAGAGGAAAAAAAGTATTGTAATCCAGCATGGACAATGTTTCTAAAAACATACTTTGGCTTAGTACAATTGTCTTACGTATTTTATATGTTCTTTGGCCTATTAGTCTGGTTTTCAATTCACATATATGATTATTAACTTTATAAGGTCTTATAAGATAAACAAATGAATCTGATGCTGGAAAAATAAAAGAGGGGTAGAAAGAAGGGAAAAAAGAATTGAACTGTATTATGTACATGTCCCAATATCCACAGTGAATACAATCATTATGTACTGCAAGCATGTACTAATAAAAATTTTTTTTTAAAAATTACTATTGCCATGTCTCTGGACTATTGCCAGGCATCTTTACCATGCCTGAGTTCCATCATATTCAAGGTAGAAGTGTGAGGATCACAAACTGAAGTCCAGCCTGGGCAACTTAGAAACTTAGTGAGATCTTATCTCAAAACATAAGAAAGGGTTGGGGTGCAGTTCAGTGAGCTTGTCCTGGATTTAATCCCAGTACCTCAATAAACCAAAAGCCAAACAAAGATCTACAACCAAATATACTGCCTCAGAAGCATGATTTTAGAAGCTTCTCATGATTAAAAGATAAGATATCATATCTTTTATGTAAATACCACATAATCAGATTCAAAATATTTTCTATTGACCTATAATTGCATTTTCTTTTGACTCTGCCCAACCTGGCATCAATAATTATCAATAGTGTCAGTGGGAAGAGAATCATTTCAAGAATCTTGACTACTATGTTCTCTGAAACTAAATGAATTCATTTCTGAGCATCTGGGATGACAAAGGATAAAATATGGCCATGATTATTTACATATTTCTCATTATCTGCTTTTAATGAGGTGTGGTCTGGCTATGTGGGCCACACTGATCTTGAACTCCTGGACTTAGGCAGTCCTCTGTAACCAAAGTGACATTTTAAATTTACAATAAATCATGAGTGAAACTCATGTAAAAGAATGTGCTAATGTTTTATAACACCTATTTTTTCAGTAACTCAGATAAATACAGATTTACATATTAGTTTTTAAATGGGCAACCTGAATTGGCCATGAAGTTTATTGATTTACCCTCTACATATTTATCACTAATTATGCTTTTTGTATGTTTTAGCAGTTATTTAAATACCATATACTATTTTCCTGACACATTACAAGTTTTATGAGGTCAGAAATTGTTTATAGTTTTATCCCTCTTTTAACCAAAAGGCCAGTGACCATTTCTGGGACACAGTCAATGGTTAATAAATGTGTAAATGTAAAAACAATCATCCAGTTTCACTGGAATGTGCTATTTTTAATTCTGATTATCCAAGCAGTTTCAAGTTCTCTATTTACAGCATTGCATTTTTAATACATTCTAACAATTCTGAGAACTGTTAAACATCAAATCATTGAAACAGTCTTGATTAGGAGATTTCCTTTAGTTTTCTTTCTAAAGAAATACATGTGCTCATGATTCACTATTTTAATTCTCAAGTCCTGGGAATCCACCCAAATTTAAAATGGCATATTAAACTGCACCTACAGAAGGAGCAAAGGATCTTTATTTAAAATTTTCTGAGAAATTTTTGACAATTATCTTGTCTGTGTTCCACTCCCTCGTTTTTCCCTTACTCTGTTACACATGAAACTGTTCAGATGTGGGAAACCTAGTATTTCTGCAAAGCTGAAATCCATATTTAATTAGCCTCATTTCAATGAACAGAGCTTTTCATTCGGAATATGAGATCATAGAAACTTTGAAGGATGAGGGTCCACCACAGCATGGGATAGAATTTCTCTTGTAGGTTTAGGGCTAGTTATATAAAATTCTCTTAATATGGTTTTGGTTTTAGATTCATTTCCAGCATTACTCTTGATCAACTTTATGAATCCTTGGAGACTTTAAAGTATGCAAATTCTTTAGCTGACACATATACAGACTAATGAAACTTTACTAAATATAGAACTATCTTTATGAGGAACTAGTTTATAATACTTAATATGCATATGCACAACATATATTTTATGCATTCTATTAAGTATATTTTATTAATTATAATAAGGTTAACTTGTTTTATGTAGTAACGTTTTAAAGCTAGGCTTCCCCACTGTGTTTTACATGATACACAAAAATCAATTTCTTTTGTAGTCACTATTTCTGCTTCTGTAATTATAGTTTCTTCAAATATTTAGTAACTTTTTTGATATTACTTACATTCTACAAAGCTCTTTCAAACTCCATTTATGTTTGCTACAAATATAAGCAAACCATTTATATTTACTACGTTTGTATAAATACATACAAAATATGAAAAAAGGAGTATTTTTGTAATAAAATGTTGCTTTTCTGCTACAGGTGAAAACTCAATGCAGTAATTGGTGGAATTAATGATTTTAAAATAACCTACACCATAATTAGAGGATAAAAGATGTATTCAGTCCAAGTCTTTGGTCACTTTGTTCATGTATTTGACTGTGGGTAAAATCCAAAAGGAATGTGTGATTCTATAATTTTCAGGTGACATACTATTAAAAACCTTTCATTAATTTGAGTTAGGGTTTTTGAGAATTCCTATTTAAACCTAACACTGGAATAAAGCTCAGCAGCTTATTCTAAATGCTGTATTGTTATAGGTTGTGATTCCTTTATTACACTTTAAGATTTAACTTTGTTTTTCTTCTCTAGGTCAACTTATTCTTATCCTAAACCTTAAATGCTCTTTACATTACAATTTTTATTTATCTCAATACCATCCATTTTATGGTTACTTAAAACAACCTTCCTGCTGAGACTAATAGTATGGTATGACTGCATTTTCATTTCTGTAGAAATTCTTATATTCTGTAGTTTTAAAAAGTATTGATGTTTTCATTTGGTTACTTTTTATACACCCATTTCTTTGTTGTTTAAAAGCACAGAAGTACTGCCTACATATAAATATTTTGAAATAGAAAGTGTTCCAAAATTGCTCTGTTACATTTCTATTATTTCTCAAAAGATCTTACTTTTGTTTACATTCTGCTATCTAGATTTATGGCTCTTTAGGCAAAGCATTGTTGATAATCTGGAACTTCCCATCATGGTTATCCTCAGTTAAACCTCCTGGTTTGGAAATTTCACACTACACTTTCTCTTATTTGCTGAAGCACAGAAGAGTGCAATCTTAGAATGAATACAATAGATAAGTACTTTAACTCTGTATATAATGTAAAGACCAGATAATACTAAGAAAACTCATTTGCTTTTGTTTTATTTTTGCTCTCTAGTGTTATCAATTAAACATGGTATTTTGATTCTAATTCCTATGTAAATGATTCTCAGATATCAGTATCTCTAGTTATTCTATGGTGACTCATTTCTTTAGAAATCATCCTCAAATCTTTTACACTTGCATAATCATGCAAACAAGGCACTTGAATGGTTTCATTACTCAGTTCTCCTTGTTTTGATATGATTCTTTCTTTGTTGTCTTATCTATGCCCTTTCACTGCTAGTAATCTTAATTTTTGACCTCTGGCTTCCATAAGCATAGATATTGATTATTCTTTGTTTGTCTCTTCTACAGGTGAATGAGTGCTAGTTGCAATGCTTTGAAAGATGGGAGAATATTCTCTTTATTGTCAAATAGCTGATAGAATTTACCCACATCTCTTTTTCAATTGAGAGGTTATTTTTAACATAGTTTTTGCTTAAAGATGAAATTTAATCTAATGCTTTATCAGAATTTAGCATAATACTTTATCAAACATTAATTTACAGGATGGTATTTGGATTTCAGGATCCTTTGGCTTTTCTCTGAGAAATTCCATTTCAATACATGTATAAAGAAATATAATTTAAATACAAGAGTCGCATTATTTTATTTTGAAAAAAAATCTGAAAATAATTAAATATAGAAATAATTCATTTAAATTTGATAGCTCCACCAGATGGAAATAAGTGTTCTTGAATTTAATCAACTATAAACTGTTTTTGGCATTTAGTCCCTGTTCGTTATGTATTGGACAATTATGTTATTATATAGTAAACTAAACAAAAATAAATATGCCTGGCCACTCTTATTATGTTGGAATTATGGATATCATGATTATTTGCTTATTGTGTGTTTCCACCCTCATTGTTTTCCCCTTATTAAAAGTTAATCACAAAGCTGATTGAAAATATCCTTTTTTTCAGAAAAAAAGATACAGAAAAGTATAAATTCAAAAGAGTAAAAAATGTGGTCACATGGGCACAAAAATTTAGCTCTCAGAATCAATTCCATTCTCATTTTTGAAACTTATTTCCAGTTTTTATTTAATAAATAGATGCTTTCTGATCTTACAATCCATTTATGCAAATTATAAGCCTGACTCTTCAGGTATGAGACCCTGAGTCTCATTTCTTTGATTTTTAAAATAAATGTATCAATATTTATCCCCACCCATTTCACAGAATCTAGTTTTTTTTAGATAAAGAATGAACTGAAAAATGCACAAATATAATTGAAGATCACAGGATGTGTGATGTTTTTCTCTTTTGAGTTTCATTCCAAAATAAGAATATCCAAACGTCTCTAAGATTATAAACAAATGAATTTAAAAACACACTAAGAACTGAAATTTTTACCAACAACAATGGTTCCTCTTTGACAATGTCATCATTAGTGTGGCATAACAAATACATGAACACATGAAAAATTCTTCAAAGCTTTAAGGATTTTAGTTTTACTTCTGGGATAGTTTTGCATACCAAAATGCGAAGAAACAAACCATCAGACTAAATATTAGATATTTGTATATTCAGTCCACTGTAATGATATCAAAAATCCTGAAGTAATGTTTCATTTTAAGTCGAAGTGGCTTTTTTTTTTTTTGGTCTTTCATAAACAGTGTCTTTTTTTTCTTTACCCTGGAGACCAAAAACATATCTCAGCAAACTGTATTTATCCCCAAAGACAGATTTGAAAGACAACTTAAAGATCATATAATTCCACTTTTCATTTTGGAAATGTGGAAGCTAAGGGAGTTAGGGATTTCTCCCGTGATCGCCTCTGGAGTGATGGAGTAATTTGGATCGGAGAGCAGAGGGCCAGGCCAGGTAAGTCCCTCCACAGCACCCACACTGCTAAGTATGCTCCTTCTGGTTTATGGAATAAGAGCTGTGCTTGTGGATATTTCAGAGTGGAACTTTGGCAGAAAATGATAAAATAGCATATGGATCTATTTTTAAAATAAATTCTAGGCTCCACAAGAAGCTCAAAAAAGCACTTAGCCACTTTCAAGAAAATTCATAAAACCCTTTATTTTGTTCAGACTCTCCTTCAAGTCTTTCAGAAGTCTTCACACATGTGTGTCCTATTTATCGCACTTAAGAGTATGGTTTCAATGTGCATCCACTTAGCTATAAATGCCTCTAGTTTCTAATTCTTTATGGCTGAATAGTACTCCATTTCATTTTTTTAAATCCACATCTTCTTTATCAAGTCACCAGTTGTTGGGCAATGGGCTGTTTCCAAGTTTTAGCTATTACAAACTGTGCCACTTTGAACATGGGTGCTCATATATCACTCTGGTATGATTCTTTTAATTTTGGGCAGAAGATACCCAGCAGGGGAATAGCTGGGTCAAATAGGACTTCTAATCCTAGTTTTTTGAGGTCTCTCCATACAGATTTTCAGAGTGGTTGCACCAGTCTACACTCCCACCAACAATGAAAAAGGGTTCCTTTCTCCCCACAACCCAGCCAACATTTGTTATTGGTTGATTTCTCTCTCTCCTTTTTTTTTTTTTTTTTTTTTTTTTGGTACCTGGGATTGAACTCAGGTCCTTGTGCTTGCAAGGCTGGCAGTGGAACCATTGAGCTAAATCTCTGGCCTCTTGGTTGATTTCTTGATAGCAGCCATTCTTTCTGGGTGAGGTGGAATCTCAGTGTTGTTTTCATCTGCATCTCTCAAACGACCAGTGATGTTGAACATTTTTTCATATGTTTATTTGTTGCTTTTACTTCTTTGTATGAGAAATGTCTGTTCATTTCAGATGCCCATTTTTGAATTGGGTCTGTAAATTTGAAGGCTCTGATATTTTTAAGTTCCTTATTGATTCTAGATAGTAAGCCTTTGTCTGAGGAATAGCTGGTAAAAGTTTTTCCCATATTGTAGGTTGTCTCTTAGGTCTGCTGGGGGTTTCGCTTGAAGTGCAGAAGCTTTTTAATAAGATGAGATCCCAGTTGTTGATTCTTTGTGCTAGTTCCTGTGCTCCTGAAGTTTTGTTCATAAAGTCTTTTCCTATTCCAATGTCTTCAAGAGTTCTACCTAACCTATCTTCCAGCAAGTTTAGTGTTTCTGTTTTAAAATTTATAATTTTGATCCACTTTTCTTTTAGTTTAATGCATGGTGAAAGATAGGGGTCTAGTTTTAATCTTTGGTCGGTTGAAATCTAGTTTTTCTGACACCATTTATTAAATAGGCTATCTTTTCCCCAGTGAGGATGGTTGGCACCTTTGTCCAAGATGAGGTAGCTGAGTATGTCTGCAACTTCTAATCTATTCCACTGATCCTTGGGTCTGTTTCTTTGCCAGTACCATGCTGCTTTTATCACACTGGCTTTGTAGTATAGTTTCATGTTGGGGATTGTGATACCCCCTGTCATGTCTCTGTTGCCCAGAATTGCTTTTGCTATTGGAGGTCTCTTCTGGTTCCAAATGAGGTTTTTGGATTGTTTTCTCTAGGTTTTTGAAATATACTGTCGGGATTTCAATCAGGATTGCATTGAATCTATAAAGAATTTACCAAGAAACACAAAACAAAAAGTATGATACTTATAGCATAAAATACAGTATTTTAGTTATAGTTCATATGAAGCAGAAGAAATAAAAATTTCCTAGTGGCAGAGTAATATATCTATCCATTCTCACAATACACAGCTGTGGCCTTGATGCTAAAACATGTAGCATATTTTGTGGAACTCAAAGGAAGAGCCATTGTTACATGTTTCTCTATTAAATGCTTTTTCTTTTATCCCCAGCTGCAAACAACCAAATGACTTTCACACTATGGACAGAGTGGAAGAGCAAAGACTTCACATTGGCATGTCCAATTTTATGAGTCTTTGTATACTTTACAATATCACTCTTCTTTGTATAGCACCTGACAAACCTTAAGAGAATAAAAACAAATTAATCCTTTGCATCTTACAATCGCTACTTCCCTTTTTATCTTTCATAGATTCTTTTTTCTGCTAAAGTGTGGGAAATCTTAAATTATGATCAGGCAGTATGTAATTTGCATATTCAGTTCACCAGAAGTGATAAAGCCTTCATTTGGGGATAAACATCAAGGAGATCACTGCCAGGTCATATTTAAACAATCTCTAGAATTGACATTTGATATTACTCTAACTTTGTCAAGTATGCTCAGGAATAGAAAATAAAAAAAATAACCACAAAAACAGTCTATGTCACTTATTAAACCTCCTTTAAAACAGCATATATACTCTGTATCCCTATTTTTGAATCTAACAAAAATTGTGGGAATAAACATGCAAATTTGTACCATCATTAGCATTCTTGTTCAGAAAAGGCAGCTAAAACACAGCATTGCATGTTATACAAAGAACAGTGCAGAAGTGAGATGTATTTTGTGTCTTTCAAACTCCAAACTTTGCACTTTCCTACTGAAATGTTTGCTGATACAAAAGCTATCAAGTCAGTCTTTATCAAATCTTTGTTAAACATCCTTGTTTATTTTAAATGTCTAGAGACAAAATTCAATTCTCCAGCATACAGTGGGAATTCAGTGTCGCCAGACACTGCCCACATCAGGCAAGGGAATCCATGAGTGAATATTTTTCAAGAAGATTTTCATTTGGGATGTTACTGTGAGATGATTCCTTTATATCCTAACGTGAATACACATTGTTTTATGAGTGAGAACACAAAAACATACACATTTTATTCATTTCATAATCTCAAAGGAATATACATTTCTGTTGATCGTATGTAATTAGTGGTTATTGTGCCATTATGTAGAATATATATTTCATTCTTTCATATAAATTTATTTCCCAGCTTTCTTCCCTACAATGTAAATACTTCAATTTAATTTCTTTTGACAAAGATTGAATTTGTTACATATTAGTTAAGACATGATGAGAATTCTGCTTTTGTCTTTATTTTATGTTCTAAATTTTTAAACTGTTCTAAAGCAGTTACTCATAACTCGTTTCCACAAATCAGTGATAACAATTATATTTTCTTCATATACTTTTTCATAAATGGTGCTATGTTTTAAGCATGACTGTATATTCCAAGGTATCTGAACAAAGCTTGCTGGCTCACAATGTTTGCTTTTCTGTATTCTCCATTTATGGAAATTGAAAGAAAATATGCAGTGCATCCTGTCCTCTACTGTATTCTCAGTTGTATCTTCAGTTTTCTGTGAGATTCTCTATATCTAGGTAGTTGGTCCAAATGTCAATCAGGCCTATATGTTTATCCAATAATTTGTAGTTTAGAAATTTGTAAAAGGTGTTATAGGCAGCAAAAATATTGTTTCAAGTTAGGTTTTAAAATACTTTACAGGGGAAATCCAGGGTCAATACTGTCATAGAATGAGGGAATGAATTAAAAAAGTAATATTCTGATTATTAATCTGCTATTTTAGTTGAACTCCATTATAGAAATCTGTGAAGAGGTAGACTGAAACTAAAATTCCATCAAAGTGGATACAGAATAATTCTTTACTCACTATCTACTTAACCAAGCCACATATAATCACTTTTCCCAAGAGTCATCAATAAATACACCCTTCTTTTCCCCATCTATGTTTAGCATTGAATACAAAACTACAAAGAGAGATGGACATCAAGATATAACTTTTAAAACTGATGTAGCAACATACTCTTACAGGGCTTTGTTATGTGTTTCACATGCCTTGAACAGAATTATTCCTTAAAGTAGTAGATTCATCCCCACGACACTGGCCCACCCAGCTATACTCACCGCTCAGTCACTATGCAGCCCTGTCCCAGAGTTAGGAATACCAGGCAAGACTTGGGACAGGGATGAAAAGACTTCAGCCAGGAATTTCCAATCTCTATTACGAAGTGTATTATTAAAATAAGTAGGACCAGGTGAGGCATAGAAGTCTCTACCCACACTAAAATGTAAAATGCATAAGATGCATTTTCTTCATTGTTGTATCCAAAGTTCTATGACAGTATTTGATACTGAACATATACTAAATAATTATTGAATATTGATACAATGAAGTAAGGAATTCATAAACCTTGGGGAAGAGCTACTTCCATCTAACAAAATCATCATACCTTAAAACACAGTGATGGTGAATATCAGAGTCTTTGCTAGAATTGCAAATCAAAATTTTATTTATATATTCACATACTGCCTCATTTAAAGATCCTAGAATGCAATTTCTAATTTTCCTTTCCAGAAATTCATAATAGAACTTATTTTAATAGAAGTAATACATATCTGCACTATAAACCATGTAAAGTGTAGTAACATGTATTATTAAAAAGTAAATCTCGGCAGAGGAGGCGAGCCACTCTCAGCACTCAGGAGGAGGCTTCTGGGCCTCCTTACCAATGCTCCTAGCACAGAGGAGGTGAGCCACGCAGGCTCCAGCAGCACCTCCCCACCCATCGAAATGAGAAGACATGTAAACAAATCTCAAAAGCAGACTTCCAGATCACCTAAAGAAACCCCAAAGGAAAAGGAGATGGAACACTCTGATACTTGACCACCTGGATTTCCTGAACTGGCAACAAAAGAGATCTGGAAAAAATGAAATCAGAAATAATTTTTCACATAACAGCAAAGATTGTGCCCATAGTGAAAGACATGATTAATAAATCTAGAGAGGACACAGACTAAAAAAAATAGAGGAGCTCAGGAACATGATGGAATCCCAACATAGGAAACACATGGAATTCATAAAACAAATGCAAACAGATTTCCAGGAGACTAAAAACTCCATGGAAAGCTTACACAGCAGAATGAGCCAATGTGAGGTCAGAATTTCAGATACAGAAGATAAGATTTCAATTAGTGACTATAAAAAGAAAAATTTCTTTAAACTTCTAAGGGACCATGAGAAATCAATCGAGCAGCAGCCAGATGATGCAAAGAAGAATAACATAAGACTGACTGGAGTCAATGAAGAAACAGAAGAGAGTGCGGATGACTTAAAAATACTGTTCACAGAAATGATGGCAGAAAACTTCCCAAGCAGGGAAAAAGAACTTGACGTTCAGATAAGTGAGTCATATAGGACTCCAAATAGCCTTGATCAAAAAATAATCTACACATAGTCATATAATAGTTGAGATTCCAAAAACCCAATAGAAGAACAAAATTCTACAAGCAGTAAGAGAAAAGAAACAAATCACATACAAAGGAAAGCCTATCAGAATCACAGCTGACTTCTCAATGCAAACCCTCAATGCAAGAAGAGCTTGGAGTGACATATTTCAAGCCCTAAAGGAAAACAGCCTCCAACCCAGACTGATATACCCTGCAAAACTATCTTTCAAAATTAATGGAGAAATAAGATACTTTCATGAAAAAGAGCACCTTAGGAACTTAATGAATACCAAACCAGCACTCCAAAAAATTTTAGAGTATGTCCTAGGAAAAGACAACAAGGATAAAAATCCCAGGAAGCCCAGCAGAATGAAGCCATCAGGCACAACAAGAAATTAAATGCAAAGGGAGAGAATCCAACAAAAAGAAAAAGTCATGACAATGATAAGTCAATACATATCAGTTATAACCATCAACGTTAATGGTCTCAATTCACGCAATCAAAAGAAACAGATTGTCAGAGTGACTCAAGCAGCAAGATCCAATTATATGCTGCATACAAGAAACAAACTTAGTTTAAAAATAACTCATAGAATGAAAGTTAAAGGGTAGAAAACAATACTTCATGTGACAGGAACCCCAAAAAAGCAGGAGTAGCTATCCTCTTTGCAGATCAAGTGGATTTCAAATCAAAATCTGAAACACTTCTGGTCCCAAGAATTTCAGATAAGGGATAGTCAACTTGTATGTAAAAATCTATTGTGAACATGTGTTTTCATTCCTGTTATGTAAAAACTGAAGAACAGAACTGTTGGTTCTTAACAGTAATACAAGAAATTTCAATATTGTTTTCCAAAATGGTTTTGTCATTTTACATTCACATTAGCAGTATTAGAAAGTTCTAACTGGTTCACACCTAAGCTGACGTTTGTTCTTTTAAAACTTTTAACTTTATCTCCCTAATGAGTGCTTAATGCCATCTTGTTATTGTACTGATTAGTATTTTTCTGATTCTAGTGTTGCACACCTTTCCTTGTGCTATTTATCATCTTCTTGTGTCTACTTTTTAACTGGATTGTCTATTAATGAGCTGTAAGAGTTCTTTATATATTCTGATCATAGGTTATATGTATTATAAATATGGTCTGTTTAAGGAATACTTTTCATTTTCTAAATTTTGATGGAATCTTGTTAATCAATTTTTTTCTTTTATACATCATGTATTTTGTATCCTAGGAAATTCTTACCTACCATAAATTCATGAATATTTTCCCTTATAAATTCTTCTTAAGGTTTTATAGTTTTATTCTTTCATTTTTAGGTTCATAGATCCTTTCAAGTTATTTTTATGTATGGAAATAAATGGTTAAGGTTAATTTTTTACATACGGATACTAGGTGTTACCATTTGCTGAAAACACTATCTTTTCCTCTGCACTTGAGTTGAGTTTATGTTCTATAAAATGTTAATGTTAAATAATCTTTTAAAACTCAGCAATTCCCCTGCTGGGTATGTTCCCAAAAGAATTAAAAAAAATCATACCACAGTGATATATGTGCACCAATGTTTATAGCAGCACAGTTTGTAATAGCTAAAGCTTGGAAACAGCCCAAGTGCCCATCAACTGGAAACTACATAAAGAAGATGTGTTTTTTTTTATAAAATAGAGTACTACTCAGCCATAAAGAATGAGAAACTGGAGACATTTATAGCTAAATGGATGCATATTGAGGCCATACTCTTAAGTGAAATAAATAGGACACACATGTGTAAATACTGAATAGTTTCTCTAGTGTGAGAAACTGAAAGTGTAAATAAGGATTAAAATGATTAAAATGAATAATTGATAATTTGAAATAGGAAAAGTTCCAAAGAGGTAGGGTTGGTGGGAAGAGAAGGGGAAAGGAAAGAAGGGAAAGGAAAAATTATGAGAAAATAAAATAAAATGGAAACAAAGTCTATGTAAATAGGGAAGGGTGGAGGGGGTGAAGGGCACACAGGTAATGGGGAAAAAAATAAGAACCAAGATACATCATGTACAGGTAAAAGCACCCAATGATAAATGTAAAGGTATTGTATACCTAAAATGTACCAATAAAGAATTTAATGAAAAAAAAAACAAAACTCAACGGACCATATATGTGTGGTTCTTTTTCTAGAGTCTCTGTTTTCTTCCATTGATCTATATGTCTTTCCTTACACCAACACTGCCTTGATTACTGTAGCTTTAGAGGAAGTCTTAAAATTAGGTAATAAATGCCTTCCAACACTTTTTTTTTCTTTTTACTTTTCTAGGTCCTTTGTACTCCAATATAACTTTTAAATTTCAATATCTAATTCTTCATTTATAGCAAATATACACAGACCTGAATTTTTATATATACCTTGTGTTTTCTAATCTTACTAAATTCAAATACAAGTTCTAGGGGATCCTAGAGATTTCTTAGTATTTTCTCTGTAGATGATCATTTCATCTACATATAAAGATTTTGCTTCTACCTTGCCAATCCTATCCTAATTGTGTCATTTTATTGCCAGACTATTTTGGTTGGGCCTAGGTTTCAAAGTTGAATGGACAGATGAAAAGTAAGCATATCTGCCTTTGTTCTCCATCTTAGGGAGAAAGCATTGTATCTTCTCCATTCATATAGGGTATTTTCGCTGGAAGTATGGAGTACATATCTTATCTGTTGAGAAGGTTCTATTCTACTTCTAGTCTCCTGATAGCTTTTACCGTGAAAAGCTGTAGAATTTAGTCCAATATTTTTCTGCAATTACTGAAAGGTTCATATGGCTTTTTCCTTTACTCTGTTAAAATGGTGACTTATGGGGGTGGATCTTCCAATGCTGAACCAACATTGCCATCCCTATAATAAAACTACTTTCTACATACTGCCAGATCTGACTTCTAATAGTTTGTGTTGTTAAACAAATTTTATCTATGTTCATACTTTTTTCTTCTACTATTTTTATTCAGTTTTATTATTTGCACAATGTTGATTTCCTAAAATGAGTGAAGTGTTCCTTTTGTTTCTGCTTTAAATGTTTGATATAATTCATCAGTTAAAATGTATATGAGCCTGTTGTTGTCATATAGGTAGGTTTTCAAGCCAGGAATATACTTTCTTTAATAAGTGCTATTCAAATTTTATATTTCCTCCAGAGTCAGTTTCATTAATTTGTCTTCCAAGTTACATCTTAGAAGTTGTCAAATTTATTTCCAAAAAACTTTTTGTAAGATGCTTTCTATATCCTTTCAAATTATGTAAAATCTCTGGTAATGTCCTCTAAATTTTGGTCTAATTAAAAAAATGTATAATTGATGTTGTGTAATAGGAAGAAAAGGCCTAAAGGAGTAGGGGAAGTGGGAGGGGTAGAGGAAAGGAAAGAAGGGAAAAGAAAAAATATGAGAATGGAAAAAAAAATGGAAACAAAGTCTTTCCAAATAGAGAAGGGTGGAGGCAGTGAAGGGAGGGTAGGGGAAGGGGAAAAAGAATAAGAACCAAGATACTCAGGTAATGGTAGAAGATCCCAATGATGAATGCATCTGTATTTTATACCTAAAATGTACCAGTAAACTTAATGGAAAATTAAAAGTAAATCTCTTTAACACATAGTACCTTATGGTAACGTTCATATTGTTAGGATATCATTTATTTTACCCAGAAATTTTTCGAATGTTTCCTCTGTTTGTACATATATCTTTGACTCAATGTTTTGATTGTTTTATAAGTAAAACACACATTAATTAACCATTCATTTCTTGAGTCATTTAAACTTACTTTCTGGTCAGGCATGGTAGCTTGTGCCTCTAATCCCATGTCTTTGGGAGGCAGGTAAAGGACAATCCTAAATTCAAGACCAGTCTGGGAAACTTAGTGACTTAGAGAGACTCTGTCACAAAATACTGATTAAAAAAAGCAGTGGTTTATCAGTTAAAATGTATATGAGCCTTTTGTTCTCATATACGTAGGTTTTCAAGCTAGAAATATACTTTAATAGTTGCTATTCAAATTTTATATTTCTTCCAGAGTTAGTTTCATTAATTTGTTTTCCAAGGTGCTTCTAAGAAGTTGTCAAATTTATTTCAAAACAGATTTTTAAAATATGCTTTCTATATCCTTTTAAATTCTGTAAAATCTGTGGTAATGTCTCCTAGGTCTTGATATTTTAATTTTAAAAATGTATAATTGCTATTGTGTAATAGGAAGCAAAGGTCTAGGGGGGCGGGGAAGGTGAGGAGGTGGAGAGGAAAGAGGGGAAAAAATATATGAGAAAGGGAAAAAAATGGAAAGGGGATCTTTACAAGTGGGGAGGGGTGGAGGGGGTGAGGGGAGGGCAGGGGAAGGGGAAAAAAATAAGAACCAAGATATTCGTGTAAAGGTACAAGATCCCAAGGATGAATGTAACTGTATTTTATATCCAAAATGTACTAATAAACTTAATGGTGAAAAAAAAAAAATAGGCAGTGGGAATGTAGATCAGTGAAAAACCCTGGGTTCAATCTCCAGTAAGATTGAAAAAAAAGATTCTAATTATCTTTCATAAGCAATGATGAAATTAATAATCCTGTGCAAGCCACTGTAGAGCATTTGAAATAGTTCTCTAGAATACATAGCCAGAAGCTGATCTGCTGTGTCTATTTAGGCCAATTTTCCTCAAAAGAATATGAAATTACCCTGTGATTTTTTTCTTAATTTTCACAAATAAAGCAAATTTAATAGGTGGAAAATAATGTATTGATAATTTATATGATACATTATATATATATTTTTGTGTCAAGGTCTTGCTAGGCAGTTTAGTCTGACTTGAACTCACTGTATAGCCCAGGTTGGCCTTGAACTCACAGCAATCCTTCTGCCTCAACCTCCTAAGTTCTGAGCTTATAGATATGTACTGCCACCATGCACACCTGATACATTGCTTCCTTGCATGGATCTTTATCATGTACAAATGTGTTTTTTGCCAATTTGGAAGTCTTAGTCTATAAATTGATAAAATATCCATTGGTATGCTTGATTGAGGATTCTTTACTGTATTTCCTTTTCAGTAATTAGTTCCCTTCCTCCCTTTGGTATTCTCTTCCAGCTCCTGTTCCTTTAGAGCAGTTTATCAAATGATTTCATCTGGAAAAAAACAAATTTATCCAATTTCCTAAAAAAAATTCTTAATAAATTACCCGGATCATTTTACAATACCTTCTTATGATTTTGCATTTGCTTGCCCTGGCCTCAGACTTTCTCTGAACTGCATATAGATTCTTAGTGTGATGTACTTTTATCTCACTTGTGAAATTCCAACAAATTATGGGAAGAATTTCTGACAATTTATACGTTGCTCATGATGCCTCCTCTTATTTTCAATATGAATATTCTAATTATTACTTCCACATTTTTAAGCTATTTGGAGCCCAAAGTAAGAGCCTGTAATCAAATCACCATCTATACACAATTTCCTAAATGAAGTCTCTAGACATCAATGCAAATTAGGTATAAATTAAATTTTTATAAGATTGGTTAATTGGTTTTAATGCGAGAGTACAGAAAAAGAAAATTGATTCAAAATTTGTCCTCACAGTAAATCTCAGGCAACATCCAAAAGGATATTATAACTGGAGTCAACAAAAAACACTTGTAAACATAAATCACAAATAAATGTCAAATACATAAGTTTTAAATTGCACTTGTTGATTTTTATGTCACTTGAATTTTAACAACTTTAAATTGTGTGCTTCTGAATGAGAAGAAATAAAAGTTTATTTATTTCATAATGATTAATGTTTTTTTAAACAATCTTTGCTAAGAAACCCTTGGGAAAACAAAATAAATTTTTAAATGGCAACAATAACAAAAATATTAATATAATTTTCTAAAAGATTGCTCTCAGCCAGATATTTCAATGCTTTGTTATTATCTGGTATAATTCTTTGAGAAAAACATTAATGCTCTTATTTTGTCCTCCAAATGGAAAAAAAAAAAACCTTGTGGCTTACACAGAGCGTAAAATGCATCAATAGCTGAAAAAGTTCTCATTTAAATGATTTTTGAGGAAGATAACTCATACAAACAAATATTGCATAATAAACCCTCATCACACACAGTAGCTTGCAACTATCACAATGGTTAGTGACACTTCTTTTAATTATTCTAATACATGTAATTAATATGTTTACTGCCTAGTTGTATTGGTATCACAGACAAATCATTGACATTGGTTTGGCTTTCACTTTCTTATAGATAGCATGTAGTAGTAATTTTGGGAACATGAGTGAACATTTCTAATGAATTTTAACTTGATAAATGAGTGAGATCTTGCAATATGATGCCAAATGTCACATGATCATAATTGAGCCAATGGTTTTCTCTCCCTCTCTCTCTCTCTCTCTCTCTCTCTTTCTGGAACTGTGGATGATCCTTTCCCAACAAGAGGTTATGGAGGAAATCTTTTCAGCAGAATAGGAAAAGAAAAACACAGGAATCCCTCCCTTCAAATGAGGCTAGGGATATGTGGGAAATGTGGGAAACAGTACAACATATTGTAGAAAATCACTACCAGAATAGGGCTGAAGCAGTACGAATGATGAATGTGTTTAAAAACAATGCAATGTCACATTTCTGTGAAATCCTCAAAATGAGGCAAAAGCAAGTTTATTTGATAGGTTTCTTGTTAAAGTTGCAAGAAAAGAGACAATTCATTGAGCCAAGAGATAGAGGTGATTCAGATAGTGATAGTGATAGTGAAAGTTGTCCTACACAGTGACCCTCCTCTCTCCTGTCTCTCTCATACCAGACACAAAGGTTTTCAAAGGTGTTAATTTGTTTATTTTTGTTTACATTTTGTATTGTCTTTGTTATTTTTATTGTATTATACCACTGTAATGATTTTTATATGAACTTTTTTGGGTTGTGGAATGAATCATCTGAGTTTTCATTATTTATAGGGAAATTTACTTTGATATACAAGTGCTTTGGGATACAAGGTTGTTTCTGGAATGAATTATGCTCACAAATCTAGGTTCTAGTGTATGTGAAATCATCTATTAAAAGGTTTGTATTGAGTTGGGTGTGGTGGCACATCTCCGTAATGCCACCGCCCTAGGAAACTGAAACAGACATTTGCAGATTCAAGCCTAACCTGGGCAACTCATTGACTTAGCAAACTCCTGTTTTAAAAAAGCCTGAGTATGTAGCTCATTGTAAAGGCCCTGATTTCAGATCCTAGTACTGGAAAATAAAAAGGAAATTTTAGTAAAATTTAAAATCCTGGAATTTTATTAATTTGTCCATAGATTACAAGATCAATGGCAATAAATTATGGTTAAATGAAATAATTACATATTTTAGAAACTTATTCACTTGCATGACTAGATTAGATTCAGACGCATAGCCTCTAGAAAAAAATAGCATCAACATATTAATGTGTGCTTTAGAGTCGAGTTCTGGAATAAACTCTAATGTGCTTAGGTTTAGCACAACTATGTATGAGTGACTTACAAGGTCAAGGAGACACTGAAGAAACTGACTGTGTTGGTCTTTCAAGAAAGATTCAAATGTTATGGTGCAAGATATAGCCAGCAAGACAGCTCTACTTCTATCATCAGCCAATGTGTCCTTAAACTCACAGTGATCATTTTTAAGGAAGAAGACTTCTAAGGAAACAAGGCATAACCAAAGTAACACTTAGGAACAGAAAAATGGCAGAAGCATGTTTTCAACTTCAACTTTGACATGCAAATTGCTTAAAAGATAGAAAACAAAAGAAACTAAATTGAATATTCACAGTTTTCCATAAAAGTTTAGCCAATGTTATCTTCTATTTGTAAAATGTAATGATTTTTGCCTTAGGAAGAGAATGTCAGAATTTTCATCTAGCCTCATTTTTTTTTTCTTTATGAGCTTTATTTTTTAAAATTAATTTTATTGGTACATTTTAGGTATACAATAAAATGACATTCATCATTGGAAATTTTCACCTTTGAATAATCTCTCTTGCTTCTTATTTTTTCCCCATTCCCCTCCTCTCCCTTCAACCCCTCCATCCTTCCCTATTTATAAAGACTTTGTTTCCACTTTTTCATTTTCTCATATTAATTCCATTCCCTTCTTTCCTTTCCCCTACCCCTCCCACTTCCCTTTCACCTTTGCCCTTTTTCTTCCTATTTCACATTATCTATTATACCTTTTAGTACTTATTTACACTTTCAGTTTCTCACACTAGAGAAACTATTTGGAATTTACACAGGTGTCCTATTTATTTCACATAAGAATATCACCTCAATATGCATCCATTTAGCTACAAATGTCTCTAATTTCTCATTTTTTATGGCTGAGTAGTTCTCCATTTTATTTTTTTTTAAAAACACATCTTCTTTATCCAGTCCCCAGTTAATGGGCAATTGAGCTGCTTCCAAGTTTTAGCTATTACAAACTGTGCTGCTATGAACATGGGTGCTCATATATCACTGTGGTATGATTCTTTTAATTCTTTGGGGAAGATACCCAGCAGGGGAAAAGCTGGGTCAAATGGGACTTCCAGTCCTAGTTCTTTGAGGTATTTCCATATTGATTTCCACAGTGGTTGCACCAGTCTACACTCCCACCAGCAGTGGAGCAGGGTTCCTCTTTCCCCACAGCCCTGCCAGCATTTGTTATTGGTTGATTTCATGATAGCAGCCATTCTTTCTGGGGTGAGGTAGAATCTCAGCATTGTTTTTATTTGCATTAATATCTATTTGTGCATAATTTTTAATTTCATTTTATAGTAGTAAATTACTGTGCTTTATTGTATACATAAGTAAGTAACTTGTATTGGGGTAGTTATTCAAAAAAACTTGTCAATAGAAATGCAGAATCAAGAGTTTATAATTGGGTGAGATAGCACATGCTTGTAATCCCAGAATCCTGGGATGCTGAGACAGAAGTATCACAAATTCAAGCCTAGCCTTTGCACTTTAGTAAATTAGTTAACACCCTGCCTCAAAATAAAAACAGCTTGGGAATGTAGCTCAGTGGAAAGGTTCTGGGCTCAATCCCCAATACCCGAGAAAACAAACAAATAGAAAAAGAATTCATATACTACTTGGCTGGAGAAGAGGGAGAAAAAAATCACAGATCACTTTCTTCTTACAGGGCAATTTACACATTTGCTTAAAACATTTTCTCACATATTTCTTCTCTGGGGAACACAAGTTTCTGCATGTAGAGAACATGTATTATTCAACTAAACCTGCCTGTGGGACATAATATGTACTATTTTAAATTTGGGAATGAATGAATGAAGATGTCTGAAGACCTGTCATGCAGAAGAGAATAAATGTAGTTGTGGTAAAGTGATGTACAGTACTAGAAATAGTACTTGGCAATCAGAGCATAAACATATGGGCTAGAATTGTGCAGGTATTGGCACCAAGCAAAAGTATGATGGACACCACAAAAAGCAACATTTAAGCAGAAACTGTAGGGCATTCTCAAAGGGATTCTCAAAAATTCAGCTTGAGTGTCCAATGTATGGGCTCCTGTTCAAGCTCTAAAGTCTCCTTAAACCTTCTGATCCTTCAATTAAAAAAAATAAGTGTTGTAAAAAAGCCTAAGTGTGGGATGGATAACTTTTTAAAGCTAGTGTACTTACTCTCACTGAAAATAGAATAATAAAGTTGTTGAAAGTCAATCCAGTCACTTAACATAAAATTAGACTTAGATCTATAATATAATAGATATAAAAAATCAAAAGAACATTGAAAAATGCTGATTCTAGATTAAATAAAATTTAAATACATGGTGCTTCTAGTATACTCTTATCTATACATCACTAGATTCTATTCTGGGGACTTCCACATACCACTCTTTTAAAATTCAAGAAATTTATCACTATTCTACTTAAACCTCAAAATATCACATTGAAGTTAAGGCTGTCAGTATCAAGTAAACTTTGGAGTTTATTCCACTTAAGAGAATATCAGACACATGACTCATGTCTTCCTTTAAATTTATACGTGCAAAGTTTATAGCAAGAAAAATTATGTATGTTTCAAGCTCTGAGATGTTTTACATTAGTAATTGTCATATTTTACACTTTTGCATATGACAAGACCTTGATGTAGAACATAATTCATTTGTTCTCAAAGAGACAAAAAATAACTAAGCAACTTATCAAAGAATCCTGCCATGACAGTAGCAGAGCAGGAAAGTATGCTTCCTTGTCTATCATGTGCTGAATTTGAACTCAGAATAGACTAAACAATGCTTGACAAATGTAGCTTGATTCTCAATAAACACACAGTCCAATTTGCTTACCTTTCATGTGATGGTCACTTTAATTGTGAAAATACAATTTATAAATAAATGGCATAGAAGCTGAAAAACTCATTAGCAATTTTTCCTAGATGAACTACTAAAGCATTGTTAATTCTATTATATTTTAATACTATTACTGATAAACTTCAAGAAGGACAAAAACAAATTCAATACTTTATTATTACTCTAATACTGGTCAGATAATACATTTGATGGTTTAATAAGTTTTTCTCATATCACCTGTCATGTTAAAGGTGGACCCAAAGATCTCTCTCTCTCTCTCTCTTTCTCTGTGTGTCTCTCATGTTTGCATGTTTTTTTAACCAAAAAATCCAGAAGCCTATATTTTTGACAATTACTTTAATTCCTAGAAACTCTCCCTTTTTTCTGTAGTTGAAAATCTTCTACACGTTATTTCTAAGTGAAATTAGAAAAGTTATCAAAAACCATGTAACAGATAAATCATGAGAATACTCTTCTTACTCCTTTCCATGTGACTGCAATCAGGACCATGGCGGGTGCTCATGGGATGGAGGTTGGAAGGATTGTGGCCTGGACAGGCCATAGGAAACTGTGGGGCCCTGAGGCGCTAGGAGGTGTATTTACTGAGATACACAATGACAATTTTTTTAAGTGAAATTAAATAGAAAGTTATAAATAGATGAAGTGACAGAATCAATCCAAAATTAAATGTGGAAATACATTGAAGAAGCAATTCAGGTCTATGACTGTAACCAAAATATATGTAGAAAACTTTGCCTATATTACATTTCTCTTTGTAGTTCGTAGAGTTAAGTGATTACAACAGGAATAGATGTATATAGTGTTTTATTTTAAACCATCTGAAGTACTAAAATTATAGTACTAACAATTCTAATATCACTTCTTTAAGACATATTGCACAGTTTGAGCCATTAAAGAAGATACTGATTTCATTATTTTATAAAACATTTTACATCAGGTGATGTGATATAATCTCAAATAAGTAACAGCAATTATATCTGTCTCACATTTCCTTCAGTAATATGCTGCTCTGTTCAGCACATTTGTCTTAAACACCTTCTATATCTCTTTGCTTTTCATTCACTGTGTATTTGTTACTTATTTTTATTATTCATTATCTATTATCAACTTGAGAGTCTCAATACTTTTGATCAGTAAGTACTTTAATCACGCACCTGTTATTTTCTTAGTGTATTGAGTCCTAGAATGGCCCCTAGTACTACATTTCCAAGAGCCCAGAGAACTAAAATGTTCTGATTACCTACCATGTACAGAAAATTAATTTATCTGTATCTCATTTAGTTTCAACTGTAATAAAAGTCTAGGACTATTTTCTATAGCCTTCGCTTATTGTAGTAAAAATCATACCTTTTGAACTAAGGCTTAAAATTAATTAATTCTTTTTTGAAATCCAAGAGAAAACAGTAACAAATGGCCCAAACATAATAAAGAATGGCTGATATAGCTTAGTCATGTGATACTGTCCTACTCAAAAATGTGAGTCCAAAGAGGAACTCCAAGCTATAGAGTAATCCTTCAAAATAACTGAAAGAATCCGTGTAAAGCTCTAAAAATGTTTAAATGCCCCATTTGTCCTTTACTTAACCACCTGGCAATGCAGACAGCTTTTGGCCCTCATTGGAGAAACCTTTCCCCATCTGTAGCCTTCTAACACCACGTCTCTCTATCCGTAGTCCTCACATAGCCCAGATCCCACAAGATCCTAATTCTAAAACCCGTGGGAACCTGGGGTCTGAGCAAAGTAATAAGAACAACTCCATACCAGTGATCAACTGGATCACTTCCAAACAAGCCCTCCCCATGATAAGACTTTGAGACTGATCTTGACCTACTTTTAAGCAGAAAAAGAACCTGAAACTACCTGGGAGTGCCTACTTTGGAAATTCTCAGGGAAATGGGGAAAAAATAAGAACCAAGAGAGATTATGTAAGGATGCAAATTTCCAATGATGAGTCTCATTATATATTGTATACCTAAAATATGCCAATAAAATTAATTTTTAAAAAAAAGTAATTAAAAAAATTCTTAGTATTTGAATTTCAACAACTCACTAGCTATTTGCATATTGTGCAAAAAATAAATATGTAGGTATATCAGGGTGTTGCTTTTTCCTACTGAAGCCCATATTACTAAAACAGTATTGGATCTACTTAATGATTAATGAAGCTTTCTAATGTTTTTAAATATATTTCCAAGTCTTTTAGCTGTGCTTTTCTGAGTATACTTGAAGTCACCTCTAAATTATTCTAGTATTTTTCTTGAAGTATGATGTAGGTAATTATAGATATGTAATTATGATTTATGAAGGAATAATTCATCAGCAGATTTTTAACTACAGAAAATTTAATTCACTGCTTTGACCATGTCTTATATATGTATCTGTTTTTGCTTTTGTATCTGTCTTTGGCTGCCTTCCAGAAATATTAATTATAGTACTTTTACTACTATTTTGGAAGTATTTCTGTGACACCTATAATATTATTTCCTAAATTCTTGATGTATTTTACTTGTTTCTGTCTGTGTGTTCACATGTGTATTTTTTTATTTGTTAAAAACACATATTTCAAATTCTTCTAATTATGAGGCCTTCATTAATTTGAGGGCAATTTGTTTTAAGTGAAAATAGATCTCTTTATTAATAATAAATAGTGAGTTCACAAATAAACATATTTTTCATTCCAGAGAACAAGAGAAGACAGGAGTAAGAAGGTATAATGTAGAAGAGGACAGTAAGAAAATGAAAAATTTTTTTCAATATATCTTATCTTTTATCATCATTAAACTTCTTAATTTAAAATTCTGATAACATTATTTGAATTTTGTGTGTTTGAAATAAATATATATCTAATCAGTGTTTAATTGATTTTATACATATAATATTGCTTTTACATAGTTATATTTTATTGGTCATAGTTTCTAAAAGACAAGCTATCTTGATAAGTACTTGTGTTCATCCATTAGGACCAGCATAACTACCACAGACAAGGTCACTTAAACATGAGTTCATTTCTAACAGTTCTGTAGGCTAGAAGGCCAGTACTTAAGGAACTATAGGGGTTCCTTTCCAGTGAGGCCTTTCTTCTTCTTACACAGTCCCTTTCTTGCTGTATCCTTGCATAGCTCTTTTTCTGGCAAGTGTGCTCCTGCTGTGTCTTTTTTTTTCTTAGAAAGACACCAGTTATGTTGGGGTAGGAATCTATATGAAAGACCTTAGAAGTTGTGTTGCTCAATTTTTCCTTGCTGTGGCCAAATGGTTGAGAAAAACTGCTTTAAAGGCAAAAGATTTATTTTGGCTCATGGCTTTAGAGGATTCAGTCCATGGTTAGCTGGCTCCATTAATTTTATATTTGAGGTAAGGAGAAATCTCATGGCAGAAGGGCATGGCAGGGAAAAAGTGGCTCACTATGTGTTAGCCAGGAAGCAGAGAGTCAGGTGGGAAAGAGTCAGGGATGAATTAAAGTACCCAAAGCAGCACCCCATAATTCACTCCCTTCAACTCGAACCCACCCCTGGTTTCCACTGCCTCCCAACAATGCCATAAAAATATGATCTATCAATTTACTAATACACTGATGAAGTAAGAGCCCTCATGATGCAATCATCTTCCAAAAGCTCCACCTCTGAACATATGAGAATTGGGGGGACATTTTAGATATAAACCATAGTAGGGGTTCATAAATTTATTATCTCCTTAAAAGCCTAGCACAAAATATAGACATTAAGGGTTACACTTCAAGCTATGTATTTTGGAAGGAACTCAGTTCAGTATACTGCAATGGCATAGTCCTAAAATTTTGCCACTTGAATACCGGTCCACTAAATTATACTCTTATTGTCACTTTTTTTGTTTTCAACTTGTTTCATGTGTGCTTATTTATATTTTGGATTAATATGAAAACAATTTTAAGATGTAACACCTATAGTTGAAGAAATAGCTAAGTGGGTTTTCATATTAATTACTTTAAAAAATATCTAAACATCGCTTCTCGGCCTTTTGGCTAAGATCAAGTGTAAAAAATATCTAAATGAAGAATAAAGGTTTTATGTCTTCAAACTGTACATTATATATATGTATATAATAATAAAGTAAGTTTTTAAAAGGAAATACATGATTATTTATAAGATTATAATATTTCACTAGTATTTGTAAAGAAAAAATATTCTTTTGACCATTGTTGTTGAATGGAAGGGAAATGTCTTCAAAGATAGCTGATGATTAAGTATTACCTCAGTGGAATCCTAGAACATAAATAAAATCACAATTCAGTAAAACATTAATTTATGAGCTGTAATCAAAATATAAAGTGAATGTTAATTTTTAAAATTTATTGCAAAAAAGACTTTTAATCACCCTCATAATACTCCATCTCACTTCAAATACAGTTACCCATTATCCTCGCCACTTCTTGAGATGGGTCTGGATTTGTGAGTGTCATTATGAGGAGCAGTAAAGCAATATAGTGTATGCCATTTGTTGCGTGCCATCCAATAGAAAAACGGATTCATAAAAATATTACGGTGTGTCCTCATCCACCTTATTCACCAGATCTGGCACTATGTAACTCCCAGCACTTCCTCACAGTGGAAATGACCATGAAAGGATTCAGGACATAAGGCAGGCACCCATGACAGTGCAACTAAAGACATTTATACAAGAGAACTTCCAGAGATGCTTCAGAAGATGGCAACAATGATAAGCATGTTTGAAATGAACAGGAGTATTAAGGGGAAATAATGGCAAATTGATTTTTATTGAGTAACTTTTTAATGTAAACAGTCACCATATACTTTGATCACACTAAATAAACTTCGTATGAAGAATCCTCAGACTAAGCTATTAGAACCAAGAAAACAAATTCAGTTGCTTGTTATGTGCCAAGAAGATAACACAAAATTGGAAAGCAGGTCAATACAAAAGCCTGGATTCTTTGCACAACTGAGGTTCAGACCACACCTCTAAAGGCTTCTGGGTGCATTAAATGTGTTGGAGAAGCCACAGCACTTCAAATGTGAAATGTAGGTTGTGTATTCCTAGTTTTCATTTTCTCCTATAATCTATAAAACATGGGAAGTGTGTTTTTGTTCTTTTCCTCTTAGATATCTCTTTAAAATTTTACATGTTTTGGGGTTTTGGATAAAATGCAGACAGTTAGCAATATGTAGCAGGCTAAAGTTTCTAGTATGTGAAATAAAGGGTATTTTGTTTGTTACTTCAGAACAGATCCTTAAAAGTAAAAGTCCATTAGTTACCCATGCTGCCATAATAAAGTTCCATAAACTGGGTGCACTGAACAATAGGAGTTCATGGTCTCCCATTTCTGCAGCTAGAAGTCTGAGAGGAAGGCCCTAGAAGGTTTATTCATCTTGAGGGCTGTGAGGACATGGCTTTTGTCTCTTCCTCAGCTTCTGTGGTTTTCCTGGAATCTTTGTCATTCTTGGCTTCTGGTGCATCACTACATTGATTTTGCCTTCAGTTCACATGACCTCCTCTTTTTGACTGCATCTATCTCCAAATTTCTCCTTCTTGAAAAAATAATAGTCATATTGTGATATTGGCCCATTCAACTTGAGTTTCACCTTGTCTTAATTAATCTGCAATGAGCCTCTTTCCAAATAATGACCCATCCTTAGGCAAAGAGTTTGGGATATGATTTTGGAGGAAAGGGGGCACAATTAATCACACAACAGGAGGATAAGAGCAGGCAAGATTCTTTACAGAAATAATAATTCAATTGCCATAGTGAGCTTTGCTCTTCAAGAAAGGTCATACATTTTTTCATATATTTACTTGCTGTTTTTACTTCTTTGTCTGAGAAATGTCTGTTCATTTCAGTTGCCCATTTTTGAATTGGGTCTTTGAATTTGGGAGGTCTGATTTTTTTCAGTTCTTTATATATTCTTGATAGTAGACCTTTGTCTGAGTTACAGCTGCTAAATATTTCTTCCCACATTGTAGGTTGTCTCTTAGCTCTGCTGGTAGTTTCTCTTGCAGTGCAGAAGCTTTTTAATATGATGAGACCCCAGTTGTTGATTCTTTGTGCTAGCTCCCGTGCTACTGAAGATTTGTTAATAAAGTCTTTTCCTATGCCAATGTCATCAAGAGTTACCTAACTTATCTTCCAGCAAGTTTAGTGTTTCTGTCTTAATATTTAGATCTTTAATCCACTTCAATCTTAGTTCAGTGCACGGTAATAGGTATGGGTCTAGTTTTAATCTTTGGCAGGTTGAAATCCAGTTTTTCCAACACCATTTATTAAATAAGCTATCTTTCCTTCAATGAGGGTGGTTGGCTCCTTTGTCAAAGATGAGGTGACTGAGTATGTCTGGAGTTGTTTCTGCATCTTCTAATCTATTCCACTGATCTTTGGGTCTGTTTCTTTGCCAGTACCATGCTGTTTTTATCACAGTAGCTTTGTAGTTCAACATCACTGGTCATTCGAGAGATGCAGATGAAAACAGCACTGAGATTCCATCTCACCCCACAAAGAATGGCTGCTATCAAGAAATCAACCAAAATGCTGGTGGGGGTGTGGAGAGAAAGGATCCCTTCTCCATTGTTGGTGGGAATGTAGGCTGGTGCAACCACTGTGGAAATCAGTATGGTGATACCTCAAAGAACTAGGACTACAGATCCCATTTGACCCAGCTATTCCCCTACTGGGAATCTTCCCCAAAGAATTAAAAGAATCATACCACGGTGATATATGTGCACCTATGTTTATAGAGGCACAATTTGTAATAGCTAAAGCTTGGAAACAGCCCAAATGCCCATCGACTGGAAACTGGATAAAGAAGACGTGGTTTTTTTATAAAATGGAGTACTGCTCAGCCATAAAGAATGAGAAACTAGAGACATTTATAGCTAAATGGATGCATATTGAGGCCATACTCTCAAATGAAATAAATAGGACACACATGTGTAAATACCGAATAGTTTCTCTAGTGTGAGAAATTGAAAGTGTAAATAAGGATGAAAATGATTAAAATGAATAATTGATAATTTGAAATAAGAAAAGGTCCATGGATTTGGGGATGGTGGAAGGGAAAGTGGAAAGGGAAGAAGGGAAAGAAAAAAATTATGAGGAAAAAAAATGGAATCAAACTCTGTGTAAATAAGGAAGGGTGGAGGGGGTGAAGGGTGCACAGGTAATGGGAGAAAAAATAAAAACTAAGATGCATCATGTTCTGGCACAAACACCCAATGATAAATGTAAATGTATTTTATACCTAAAATGTACCAATAAATATATATATTTTTTAAAAATAAAATTAAAAAAGTAAGGTCATACATTTTCCTTCAAATATTATATAAACTGATGAATAAATCAAAGAAAAAATATAAGGACACTCTTTCATGTAATTAAATTAGTCCTTGAGGGTTTAAAGACTTCCTATTGGAGTGGCACAGCTCGTGAATAGCTGACTCTGGGAACTTCTCACCAAAGAAAAAGACCCACCTATGGGCAACTCAAGAGAGCTCGGATAACCAAGAGTGTACAGCATGTGCCAGGATTTACCCAAGTTGTCTAGTAGCTCTGTCCCAGCTGCCCAGTTTGGGGGTTGTGCAGAGCTGGGGTGCTCAGTGTGGTATGGCTCAGAATCAGGTGAAGTAGTTAACATACCAACTTCAGAGATTTGGGTTTGGAATATCTAGACTCAACCCAGGTGTGAAAATATATTTTCATATTGCTGCATGTGATAATATTCTCATTAAGTTATTATATAATTTGATTAGAGTAGCATACATTACCTTTCAGTGTGTTCCACACATTTAGTTATCTTTATCACTGTACAATAAAGACAATAAATACATGAAGACAATATTGTTTTTGAAAAGATCCATAGAAATTAGCCCTTTAACCTGGCTCAAAACTAGAACTTCTTACCTGAGTTATCTATACCTATTGAATTATACAGATTTCTAAGACCATTTTAAATGCATTCATATTCTTAGGAACGTTGGAAACATTGCTTTGCTGAAGTAAGTCTTTTCATATGTGTGTATAATATATGTATTGCTAGATTTTTTTGTACATGTTTTTACTGTTAAGCTCAGATTGCTTGTATTTTAATCAATTCAGAAAGAAAAAGTAATGTAATAATCGAAAGAAAAATGATCAGAGTACTCACATAATTTTAATTTTCTACTAGAAATTATTGTATATGAAAGTTTTTCCAAATTCAATTACACTTATTAGTGACATTTTTGCTAATTGTCTGGTGGGCAATTGAGCAAATGCAAACAGAAATACTAGATGCTATATTTAGGTTAATGACAAGATAAATGGTTATCCCTTATTTATTATTATACAGACATAGGATTGCTTTTATTTATTTTGTTAATGATACTAGCACTGGCTTTTTCCACAAATTACAAGAGATTAATGTTGTAAATTTTTCTTCTCTAACCCACGCTTTTGATACAAATCGTGATGTTACAGGGTAAAATTAAGGGAATTATTTCACACCAAACCAGAGACTAGTAACGTTCTGAAAGGTGACTATATTTATGGAATCTGTTCTTCTCCAATTCTGGCACATATTGATTTCTATATTATAATTTGTATGTATCATAAATAATATATTTCTTCTATATTTTTATATGGTTACAAATGTATTTTAACTTTTATGTCAGGATTGAGTCTTCCTAGGAGAATGCAAAATTGTAGAGAAGGGAATGCTGTTTAATATTTCTCACATAAACACAAAGGGGAGTCTCAGCCCTGTCCTTGGTCCATAATGATGGAGAAAGACATAGTGATTTTTTGCAAGAAGTGTCTTTTACTTGTAGGGTACTTAACACTCACACTTGGTCCTCAGTGGATCTGTTTTCATGAAAATTGCCATGTCATTTCAAAATCTCTCACCCCAGAGAATAATATCACCTCCTTCACAGGCTACGTCTTCATACTTCTCACTCCCCAGTGTGTAAAGTATTTCCAAACACTATCATTTTTATTGTTCCATATTTTCTGTGAACCTTAAATCCTATTTTTATGGCAATATCCTACCCTAGTGTCACTCATATGTGTGCCAGTTCCCCTTCTCCCACTCTACTGCCACATCTGAGATTTTTTATATTCTTTGTGCCTCTGAGTATTTAATTCTATATAAAATAAGATTGGTGAAGAGGTCAGAATGGAACTTCCTTTCTGTTCTGTGTCCAACCAACTCCTCTCATTACCTGTAGGTTTTCAAATTGGAAATTTCAGGAATAAAAAATGCCTGATTTGACTGAGAGAATTAAATGAGGATTTTCTTAATAAATGTGACAATGAAGAAATCTTAGTCTCTAAAAATGAGGTACCTCAGTCCAGATAATTCTCTAAGTGGTTTTCTTTCTATATGTGCTTTTGTAGCTCCTGGAATGTATGAAAGCATCATACTTAATGTTGTCCAAACTTTATTTTAAGTTTCTTTGCAGGTAAGGAAATTGAGAGTCCAAGGGTTCAAAGGATTTTGTCTAAGCTACCACACAAATACTATTTTAGCTTTGTTTCCTATAAATGTCAGGAATAGCTTTTCTCCATTCCAACACTGTGACATATAAGTCACCCTCTCAAAGATTAATATCCTTTGCCAAGAGTGGAGTTGATTTATGCTCTGGCTTTGTTGGCAACAGAAGCCTCCCTACCCCAACCTCATCAGCCATACTGATTGGGCACCAGTGCTTCCCCAGCCTGCTGCTTAAGCAGATGCTAATGGGCAAATGAGCAGCAGCAGGGGGCAGGCTGGGGCGATCTCTGTTCATTAGCAACTGTTCAAGCAGCAGGCTGAGGGAATCTGCAGATGCTGAGAAAGACACTAGGATGAACATTGACCTCAAAGGTACTTTCCTGAACAAAACTTGAATTTTTCTACCAGAAGGTGAGGTTGATTTGTTTTCCAAAACTCATATCCAGTGATACATGATAAATAACAGGCTTTCAGTCTGTTTCGGGTTCTGGTTTTCTTATATTGATGTCAAGGCATGTATAAAAATCAGTCAAGGTCAGATTTTTGGTTCTAAGCCACTGTCTTGTGAAATTGCCCAGTCAAAATAATCCCAGCAAGTCCTGCAAATCATAGATTCTAATTCAATGGGTTAGGAACAAGAATTGGAGTATCTGTATTTTTACAAAGTGTCATGAGATATTTCACGATAGAGTAAGTGTACAACATATTTTTCCAAGCAGTGTACTTCAGAATGTCATCAAGTACTCTTTTGTCATGATGACTGAAATGATCATTAAAATGCAATAAGCTCATACCTCCTCAGCCTTATTGAATGACAGTTATTGGAGAAGATTCTAGAAGAACCTAGCAATCTATTTTTAAATATGAGAATTTTAAAGTCAGGTTTGAGAAATGCAGGTGAATAAAAGTTAAAATCTGTTCAAAAAGGCAGATTCCAAATTATTTGAAAGACTAAGATTTTTCTTCTTGGAGACATGAGCTCATTTTAGGGTCAATACCTCTATTCTTTATTTCCAAAGGATCAAATGTATATTTACAATTCCATTCATTAAATTTCTCATTCGACTTCTAAACTTCCAATGCCTGTGAAATTTGCTGTATCCTCCTCACCCCCATTGCTGCTGTCTTTCTTTCTTTCTTTCTTTTTTTTTTTGGAATATTTAGGAATTAGACTGAATTCTCCCAGGAAACATTTTCTGTGGTCAACTTTGTAGTCAAAGTATGCATATGCTGGGAAATGGTTCTTGTTGGGTTATTTGTACTGCTAATTGTAATTCCTCTTTTATATCTGAGATCAAATTTGGTAAATTAAAGCTGAGATCAGTGGTGCATTCATTTAGTGTTAGTTTCCTAGAGCAGTCCTCGAATGTTACATATTTGAAATTAATTATCTCAGATTTCTAGAAGCCAGAAATCAGAACACAAGGCACCGCTGAGTTTGGTTCCTTCTGAAAGGCTATGAGGGCGAATCTGATGCCTCATCCATATCTCCTGAAGGCTTGGAAATCTTTGAGTCTCTTGGCTTGTGGGTGCACCCTTCCAAGCTCTGTGGACTGCTGCCTCAGTTGGTCTGTTCCAGTGTCTGTGTATCAGAGCTCTCTTTTTTTTCTCTAATAAAGACATTAGTCATTGGATGTAGGGGCCACTTCAAATTTAGGACAATCTCATACCAAGATTCAAATAAATTCATATTCATAAACACTGTGGTATCAGTAAAACTTTGATACATATATTTTGGAAGGACAGTGTTCAAACCACTAAAATCACTGAAGGATAGATATATCACTGAGGATAGATATAGATATAGGCATAGATAGATACAGATATATAGTTGTAGAATAACCTGTACACATTAATTCATATAAGTTTGTAATTGTGTTAATTATATACATTACATGTTTTTCAAGCCTACCTTTTAAAGGAAAGCTAAAAATTATGTTTATTTTTTTTGAAGCAGTTAAAATACTCCTCTGAATTTAAAGATACTGACTTCCTGCTTATATGTGACATGTGTATGAATTACAAATCCAGCTGGAAATTTTAACTGAAACAAATTTAGCATGTGCATTTCTTGTTAGATGCATCTAATTATCTAACTCAGTCACCCAACATACTAAATTTTGGTTCTATCTAGATACACTAATTTGTTGTCAGTTTTCAAAATAGAACATAATTTTGATTCATTTTTACATGAACTTTGAGGGAAATGTTGTGAGCAGTTTTTCCAGTGTAGGTTCAAATTCACATCAGAATTTGCTATTCAGAATACTCTTAGTACCAAAAAATAAATATACCTCCCAAGTTATACTTTAGCTTCTTAAATCATCATTCTCCAGGGGGCATTCTCCAGCCAACAGTTACTGTTTACTTGTATCTCAGTCTTTTGCCTTCTTCCCCTACTTACCCCAGTTCGATATAAGAACACTTGTGTTTCATCTCTTTCTAAATTCTCAGTTCAGTGGCAGAAGGGAGAAAATCCGTCTGTAGCACACTCCTTGCCAAGCACTGGGAGGATAGCCTTCTCATTTTAAATGCGCCAAGTGTAGTTCTTCTGGGTCCAAGAGGCTTAGGCTGCTTTACCTTGCTGCTGTAATGAGAACACACTGACAAATTTTCATTATTAGATCAAAGCAAAAGGACATTACATGAAGTCACTCGCGAATGAAATATCAAAATTGGCTGGACTATATACTTTCATTCTAATCAAATACTGTTCTCTTTTTTCAGAATCAATAGAGGAAACCAAAGAAAGGAGATACACGGTCTGAAATGAATACAGCCAATGAAATCAGACTTAAACAAGGTCCACTTATTCACTGTTGACTCGAATAACTGAAACATGGATTTTATAATTAGAATGTCATGAAAAAGCAACTTAATTTACAGACCAGCCCCAAAATGTAACATGTGGTTTACTGGTTTTACCATTGTGTTGTATAATTCTCCTGATTTTGTAATTCAAGGTGAAATGGGTGAAGGAGATTACTTCAAATGGTCATTCTTTCTCCAAAAGATAACATCTTTTCAATTACATATACATTTAATCCAAGTAAATAATCATCTTTTAAAATAGTGCTTTATTTTTACTCAGCCTAATTGAAAGATAACTAAATTATTTTTCATTACTGCTATCATGTGTTCCTATCTATTGTCACCACCTATAACAAATCAACAAATTCTTTTGTTGGAGAAAGGTGAGATGTGCACTTCTTAGAGTGTGCCTTGATGACAAGAATGCATCAGTTTTCTTAAATTTATATGGCAATTCATCAGTGCCTTTAGGAGATAGTCTCTGAAAAACTGCTTACCTCGTTAGCGCACTAAGAAGTCTATAATTTGCACAAGGTAAAATTTTTTTGTCAGTGTGCAAAATATAAATGGTCTTAGCTGTTAGTGCCTAAATTTCTATAAAAATAATGTGTGACATGCATGTGAGGACATATTTACCGTTTAATTTCTAAGCAGTGCATTTTTATAAACATACATATCTAAATATGCATTGTATGTGCTGTTTAATATTTTTGTAATTATTATGCATTTGTGGATATATATGCAAGTTGGTAAGAATAGATATGGTTATGTTTGCAATTGTCCTGTTGCTCATTTCAAATGGTGCTATAAACGTTCACCTTTGAGGTTATTCTCTTAAACTTGACCTCGAGTTATCAGCCTTCACAATTCAATCAACAGAAAATTATTTTCAGAAGTTACAAGCATTTTGCCAGATCTTTGACCTTGGCAAGATATTGTTGTACTCACCAGACTTGTACAAAATTGTAAACAAAATGGAATGCTGACTGCAACAGCTTCTTTTTGTGTGTTAGATGTTTCATTTCAGAGTTATTGAAGTCTACTAGTCAAAGTGCACAGGTTCAAAAATGAACAAACAAAAAACACCCAAAACTTCAATGGTTCCTATGATTTCAGAGAGGAATATTAAGGTAAACAGCTGTCAATGTAACAAAATCCGTTTTCCTCGTGAAATTCTTTAAAAGGAAGTAAAGAAAATGATCAGAAGCAAGTCCACTACTTCGCTTATGTGTTCCTAGGCATTTGAGCTGTTGAAATTACAACCAAGATAAGTGAATCTGAGCATGTAGATTGAAAGAAGATCCTGTGATTTTTCATGACTCTTAGCCTCTAAAGGGAAACAATAAGACTGATCTGCAGATCATAGGCAATAGATGGAAAATAGACATGTAATCACCCTAAATTAAATAAGATGAAATATTTTTAAAAGGGGGGATTCATAGGCTTTGCACATACTTCTGGAGGAAAACAATGTAAGTTTATGAGTAATTAAGCAGCCAGAAAATTCAATAAAATATCACTTTAATGGTGTCATGTAATACTCATCAAAAATTAGATTCCTATGGCCACAAAATAATATGGTAGACATTGGTATATGAAATATTCTATAGAGAAGAATTATGCTATGGTTATTTATTAAAAGCAGTGAATGATAAAATCTATTCAGCTACTCTGAAATAATTGTAGTATGATCTTCACTAAAGTAACATAAGAAGACTATTTTCAGTGTAGAATTAATAGATTTTACCATATAATTAACTATATTCTGACTTGAAATCATATACAGCATAAATATAATTGTAGCCATATGCAACTTAAAGAAAATGTGCACCCAATTGTCTAGCTATATTCTTAAAAGAAAAGTATTAATAACTATTTTTCTCTTCATTTGGAGAAGACATTGTAACTACTAAATAATTATGTATGTCATACTTCTGCACAATACCTAGGAAATAAATTTCCCTCTATTTCACTGGAGATCATTTGAAATTTAGATTAACTCTGTAAAGATACATTAAATTTTGTGTCAGAACCCTGAGCCATTGTTTCAGGAGACTGGAAACTAAAATAATGTATATAAAGTGTGTAAATATTTCTTGGATGAAAGACAACCTGTCTGTCATCAAACACTTCACCTTTTAACACTAGTTCATTTTTTAAGAAAATGTCAGCTTTGTATTTTCACATGTGAATGGCCTAGTGTGGCTTTAACATAGCTTAACCAATGTGGAGTCATTTGTTGTTTTGCCTTCATTTTCGTTTGAGCTGACTAGGAAGTTAGAAGAAATCTATCTACAATTAGAGAAACAAAGGGAGATTTAAGATTTAATTACCTTCCTGATCGACTGGATCTTATGGAATTTTACCTCTTCAAACTTTGAAAATACAGAATAATACAATTAGAGTTGAACTTTTCAACTCATAGATCAAAGAACTCGAATTTCCACGAAATTTTTTTCATATGACTAATTTTTTTTACTAGCTCTTAAGCTCACATGCTTATCACTTCATATTTCAATAATAAATTGAAAAAGAAGAAATATTCCATCACTATATGGTGTTATGAATTATTAAAAAGCTACAATAACCAACACTATATGAAAATCAAGGCATTTTAGGTTATAATATTCTGAACATTTGGTAACTATAACTTAGTGTTGATGAAAAATAGACAAATAGGTCAAACAAAAAACTGGATGATATCAAAGTTTTAAAGTTCTGATCATTAGACTACACTAATAAAAAATGTGAAAGCCAAGTTATAGACAAGGCAACCCTCAAACTCAATAATAAGAAACAACCAAATAAATGAGCAAAAAATTTCAACAGATACTCCAACAAAAATATATAGGGATGAAAAATCCTACGAAAATATCTTCAAAATTATTTGTTGTTAGAGAAACACAAATTAATATCACAATAAATTTTCCCAATACACATAGAAGAATGCTTATATTGAAAATAGAAACCACAAGTGCTGGTGAGTAAGTGGGATGACTGGAATCTTCATCCATACTCATAGTAGAAATGTTAAACATGTAACAGCTTTGTAAAAAGCTTTACATTTGCTTACAAAGATTAATGTTCACCTCATGTGATTTAGCAATTTTATTTACAGTTATATATGCCCTATGTGTGAAAACATATATGCTTACAAACACTTATACATGAATTTTCCATTACTAATTTTATTAGTAAAAGCCAAAAACTGGAGATTATAGATATGTCCACCAATAGGTGAATGGGCAAACATTTATGATGTCTTTGAAGCAGAATGCTACTGTGTATTAAAGAGGGTTGGACGGTGGTGACTACATCCACATGGATGGATCTCAAAATGATAATGATTTGTAAAAAATGTCAGATAAGAAGTTCACACTTTTTTTATTTTACTTGCAAACTTACTGGAAATATAATTTTACATAGAGTGACAGAAAATACATTATCTGAAATTTGAATGTGTGTAGAAGAGAAAGAACTACAAAGAGACCTGAGGTGGATATGTCAGTGTACTTGGATGTTCGTGGTTTCACAGATTTATTCACATCACAAATCTTATTAATTTAAACATTATATCCAGTTTATTATTTGTCAATGATATTTCAACCTTTTAAAGTTAAAGGATTTTTTGTAATGATGACCAGCAATACAACTTGTTACAGAGAATGAGGGAAACCTGGAATTAAAATGAGCACCAGCATTTACAACCATGTGTGAATGAAAACATTATTGGTCCTGGTTTTCTCACCTGTGAAATGGAAAAACAACACTATTTCGGATTTAAATGTGCTAATGTATAGAAATGCTTGGCATAATACCTACATCCTTTTAGGGACTCAATAAATATTAACTTCTTTCCTCGGTCTTTACCATCGCAAAAATTCTTACTGTGCTACAGATAAAAATCATTGGAAATATGCTTAACAACTGTATATATCATAAGCTTTATTTTCTCCAGAAATGTCATAATCTACAAAGTGTATAGTATTATGCATGTATAAGACAGGCATCACTTAGCAGACAACTTTTTAAAGAATCATCATTTCATTTAAAATCGTACCCTAAAGGAAAAAGATATGTCAAAATAGCAGCCAAACAAGAAGCACTTGCATGCTAAGATGAAAAGACAGAATCTAAAACAGATAACAGACCCTGTCATGAACAGGAAGAATTAGATTATGACTAGAGACAATAATAGTCCTTCCCTATTACCTAAGAGTTGGAAAAGTTTCACCACTCTAAAACAGGGAGCATGTGATCCAAAGCAATGGATTGAAAAATGGTTGAGTCAGTGATTTTTGCAGAGTTAATGACAGAACTAGATCTACAGAAAATTCAGCCTGGTCCATCGTGTAAAGGTGGATCATTAAAATATCAAGGAGAAAATGACCAAATCTCTAGACCTTGAAAATTTAAAAGATTTCAATAAAACCATTTATGTGTAGTGCATATATTTGTTATAATATACACTTTAGATTAGAACTAATAAGTTGCTTTATTTAGAACATTCAAGTTAATAGATTATAAAAGTGTATTTTACAAAGTTTCAAGATCGAACAAAACATTTAGGCAACAATTGAAAGGGTGTGAGGAAAAATATATTAGCCAGGTGAGATAGTTAAAAATGAATTTCTACAAGATTTTATGTAATGAAGTTTCTCTTAAAAAAAGAGAACAAATTAAACTTTGAAAGCACAGTCATTCTCCCAAAACTATTTAGGCAATCACCATTTATATGAATCTTATAATCATCTCTTACAATGCTAAGAACTCTTATACTAAGAACACAATCACATCTTCACTGTCTTTAGTGTTAATCAAGTTTTCCATACCATTTCTTACATTCATACAACGTTCTCCAAATTCTAAACTTCTTTTACCTGTATTAGTTTCCTTCCCTTTTCTAATTTCTTTTTTGGTACTGGGAATCGAACTCAGGACCTTGTGCTTGCCAGGCAAGGATGGTAACACTGAGCTAAACCCCCGGTCCTAGTTTCCTTACCTTTGTAAAATGTAAAAAGGCTAAAATATTTAAAGAACACTTAAAACTCAAGAATATGTAAAAAGGATCAAGATGCAATATGTATATGTACCAATTCTCCATGAAAAATGTATTCATTATGCATCATAAACATATACTAATAAAAATAAGCCATCTGATTAAAATATGAGCCAATTTTCTTAACAGATATCTTACCAAAGAAGGTAGACAGCTGTCAAATAAGCACATGAAGCAAAGCTTCTTGTGACATGTCATTAGGGAAATGTAATTTAAATCAACACTGAAATACAACTTCACACCTATCACAATGATCAAAATGAAGTACACCTACTAGATAAGACCAAATAACAAAGTTGACCAGAAGGCCTTTTTATTCAGGGTTGATTGGAATACAAAACAGTCTTACTAGTTTGGAAGATAGATGTTGGTTTCATACAAAACTAAATATATTCTTGTTAAACTACCCAGCAGTCCAACTTCTTGGTCTTTGCCTAAGTGAACTTAAAACAAAGCGCCTGTGAAACCCAAGCACAGATATGTAAAGAAGCTTTATTAATAACTGGAAAAACACCCAAACATCTTGGGAGAAGCCAAGATGAGCTTTATTTGCTGCAGATAAATAGTAGCATATTCAGACAATACAATATTTCTTATGGCTGAACTTAAGTGAGCAATTAAGCCATGAAAAGGCATGGTGCAAATTTAAGAATATATTACTAAGTGAAAGAAGTCAATCTGAAAAGTCTACATACCGTAGAGTTCCAGCTATGTGACATACTGGAAAATGGAAGGGTAACCCATTTCTAAGATATAGTGAGTATCAAGGTCTAAATAGCAGGACATAGAGGACTTTCAGAACACAGAAACTACTCTTTATGATCCTGTACCCATTGGTAGATGTCATACATTTATTTAAACCCTCAGGACATCAAGAATGAACTCCAAAATGAACTAATGAGCTCAGGTGAAATTCACCAGTCAGTGTAGGCTCCAGATTTAGAACAACTATAACACTCTAAACTGTTGATCTGCATGGAGGCTGTATATGTGTGCATTTGGTTTTGCCATGAACCTAAATCTATTTTAAAGTAAAGTCTATTTGAAAAAAATAATTTAAACTGTACACATTTCTGATAATTAATATAGGACCTCTTTCAGTTAACTTGATTTATGATAATCCCCCAAAGAAATGAAAAAATATCTACATCAACTGAAAACAGAAGGGTCTGTTCCATAAGACAGATTGTGAGACAAATATGTATTTAAAGAGAAAATATACATTTTTATGTATACTTGTAAGCCCATTGACATGAAAACTACAGGGTGTGTGGGTAGGATGAAAATATAAAGGAATATAGAATATAAAAATATAGAGGAATACAGACTAAGAGGTGACTGTAAGCAGGCAAATGTTAGCAGCCAGTAGAAGTCTTGATTCTGAGCTGGGAAGACCTAGTATCACTGGTTTTTTGCTGATATAATGAGAAATTATCGTGGCATCACATTTTCCTGGGTGATTTAGCAGAATTTGTCTAATTAAGGAAAGAGATTGTTCATAAGTGCAATAGTAATCCTTTGGATAATGCTCTAGAGGAGCTTATTTCTTCCTGAACTGGCAAAATGAAAGTTCTTCTTTACAGAATCATGAATATCGCTTGTAGGAAATTGATACTATAGGCCAGGACAGAAGTATATAATCTTGTGGGAGTCTGTGCAGTATTACTTGTTTGCATTATGCATTCCTTCCTTTAAATTAGTTAATATCAGCATGGTCATTCTCTTGATTTGAATATAGTCTGAGGCAAGGTTATTATTTTTCCTAAGCAAATCTAATCGAATAAAACAGTAGTGACCCCATGTGTCTTTGTTACTTTGGTCATTGCTGAAAAAAATATCCAAAACCGAAAGATAAAGGGGAAAAGAGTTATTCAGCTCACACTTGGTAGAGGTTTCAGTCTATAATTGACTGGCTCCAAGCCAGAGTGGCACATGGCAAAGGAGCAATAGTTCATGGTGCTGGAAGACAGCAAAGGCAAACAAGGACCCTAGCAGGGTCTTTGTGCCCCTATCATATTCTATCAGGCTACTGGGATTAGGGGGGTGCCAAACACTGTCCTGATTTAGTAATCACACACCCTTAATCCCAGCATCACACACTCTAGATCCAGCCCCTTTTGAAAAAGCCACTTATGACTGCATGAGGCTTTGAGGGACATCTAGACACAAGCCATAACATGATGATTTCACTCCATTAATACCACACTCACACCAAATGAAATTAGTGATTTCTATAAAATAATTCATAATACAGACTACAGTGAAAGATGGGGACTTCAAATCATTGGTGAGTAAGCCCAAAGCCCACTCTAGCTCTATAACCTAAAACATGAATAATATCACAGAATGGATCATTTAAGGTTCAACTATATACTGAAGTTCAGTGACTTCCACAAAATGATTCATTCATACATTCTTCATTCACTAATACATCCCAAGAACTGCAGATCAATCAAGAGAGATACTCTTCCATATGAAAGATTATAGATTTTAGCCAACTAAAGTCCTTTCTGAACTTTAAGAGAAAAAAGTTGATGAAAAATACTAAATTCTTCTGTCATACTTTTCCTTTGTATAGTCCCACATATTGTAAGGTAAAGAGATATACATTATTTATTTTAAATTTAATTTAATTGAAAAATAGCATTTTCATATTGCCTATACTGAATTGTTTTTAATTAACAAGAACTTTTTAGAAAGAGCCAAATCAGTCAGAGTATAACTAAAGAACATGTACATAATTTATGCATCCAATAAAACCATTTGAGTTTGGAGGCGCTAATTGTTCATATCTTATCATAGCACTTAGTATCTCTGAAAATATTTTATTTTAATTTACTTGTTCATTTATTCGATATCTTTCTACCTCCACTAGACTTAATGATCCAAAAAAGTGAGAATTATTTTTGTAATGATTCCTAAATCTTTAATGCTTAGGACAATGACTGGTATATATTAGATGATTGAGAAAATAAATATAACTGCCTAAATGCAGCATGAAAAACAGATATAAATCTTTTGATCTATTAATATGAACATATTGTTTAGGTTTCAATGGTTTGCTTCTGTATATAGTGTTTCTATTTTGGAGGATTACATAGATCAAAAAGAATGTAATTATTACATACCTTTGAAAGAAGTGATTAAGTCCTAAATTGGTAAACATTCCCCTCACCTGTGATTTAAGGCAGTTACTGTCTGGCAGGTAGCATTTAATGGTTTCCATTCTATGTAATTATTAAATATTGTCACTTTGCTATTTATATATTCTTTTCTAGCCACTTTAATTTATAATTTCAGCTTCCTATTTTGGAAATGTGTCTATATGTGTAAACATTTGTGTGGGCAGTGAATTGTCAATTTGGAAAATGATTTCAAATTTAACAGCGAAATTGATTTGTACTGTGTTAATTTTAAATAAGAATCTAGATCCTGATTAATTCTTTTATGTTATTATGTTGTATACTGATTTGTTTAAACAACTTAAAGTGATTTACTAAAATAAAAGGATTGAACTGCAGCCTTCAAAAAAATAAGAAATTAAGTATATATATATATATATATATATAAAATGCAAACAGCTTTTGTTAAATCCTATTGAACATATAATTGAAATTGTTTTACTCTGTAGGCTGTGAATATAAAGATCATCATTTTGTTAATTTGTTTAAATAAGAAAATTATCTTAAATAATGGAAGGAATGTGAAATAGTTCTCATGTTTAGTTTGTTTTAGATTTCTAAATGTTATAGGACACATTATGGTTTTAATAATTTGTAACCTGGTATTTTATGAAGTAAATTTAATTTTAGTCACCAGAGTAGAAAGCCAAAGACACCATTAAAAATATTTTCCTCATTTAGCCATCTGAATTGTGACAAGACTTTGCAAATCTGATTTAGAAGTTCTACTCATGAATTTCTACATAGAGATGAGCTGTGAAATTAACTGCACTAGAAAAAGTGAACTATTTGCAGATTACATTGATCATAGTCTTTTTTTTTATACATTCAAAATGACTTGATCTTCAGGATACATTTCCCCTATAGAAACAAAATTCACTTAAGAAAATTTGCAAAACTAAAAGGGAATAACGTAACATTCTTATATAAAGATCAAGATGATAGGGAAATTAAATGCTTATTGATATATACATCGATGTGTTTAAAGATTTTTCAAGCCATTAATAACACAAGAATGTAGAAAGAATATAAACAAAGAGAATTTCTCCAAAGAGGTTGTTTCAGTGTGGAAATTGCGGAGAATAATTCTAAGTTACCGCTAATTTCCTAGGTAAACTGCATTTTCTGAAGCACACATTTTGTGATTGTAAATACTATTCTATCAGAAATAACTTCATATATTATGTGTAGGGTGAAAAAAGGGATAAGATTTTTGTGTAGCCGTGTACATACCCAGGCATGTAATATTTAGCTGTCAAAGTGAAAATCAAGTCAACTGTTGAACTTTGCAAGTTTTCAGTATGAAAGACAGAAATGAGTACACAAATTACAAGGGTCCATGAATACTAATAGTGTATCTAGAAGAAGGGCGTAAGATTAATTCTCCAAATATAATGTTGATAATACATTTTCTATATCCCTCAATTTTCTCCAATCAAAATACACAGAATAACTTCAGAGAAAAACAAGTACCAATAAATAGAACTTCTATTTCCAAACAACACACAATAATAGAACCTAAAGTTACCCTCACATGTCAACTGAGCTACTGAAGCAAATATAGTAAAACAATAATTTTAAGGATTTGAACAATAGACAATGAAGAAAAGTAGGAAGAGAAGGAGAGGAACATGAGCTGAACAACTGACCTAGCTTACTCCCTAGGTTATATCATAGTAAGGAAGAATGAAACAAAAACAACGATTTCTCTGACTTGGAGTCTAGTGAGACCAAAGTAGCAGATGTTCTTCAGAAAAAATGTTGGAGAAAATTATGAACACAAAGAGTGACTTCCAGGGATATCAGAAGGTGCATCTCAAGATATTTAAATAAGCAAATGTGTCTGAGAAGACTGAGACAGTAAATGCATCCACAAAAGGGACCAGAGAGGACAATTCCTGGAGCTCACAAAGAACTGAGGACTTGGCTCCTCCAGCCAGAGTAGAAAATCTTGCAAGCAGGGCCTTCGGGTAGAGTCTTCAGAACAGTGCTGCTTACTTAATGTGACAGAAATATTCCTGTACTTCCCATTGCTCTGGTCTCTATTAGCAAAGTGGAAAAATAAGACTCAAAAGAAATACATTGCTTTTGATAATTTAACTATTTTGAAACAAAGCCCAAACTATAAATAATAATTTTGAAATGTAAGAAAATAAGATAAGATGTAATCCAGTTTAAAGTTACTGGTCATGCAAAGAAACAGGAAAATGTGGCTTATAATGAGAAAAATACTTAATCCATGGGAGCAGACTGCAAAATCACGCCCTGATAGAATTAGCATACAAAGTCATTACAAAATTATTATAGCTATAGTATTTCTACATATGTTCAAAATGTATGGAAAATTAAACATGGCAGTAGGGATGGATGATTTTATAAATATTTAAATTGAAATTGAAAAGTTATCAAGATATGAGGCATTGCAGAGGAAAAGAGTAGTGAAATGAGCAATGAGTACACAAAGAAACTATGCAAAATCAGAAGTGGGGAGAGAGAGAGAGAGAGGAAGAAGAGGTGCAAAAAATGAAACAAACATCCCTAAGTTGTAAGCAAACTTCAGGCAGATCAATACATATGTATTTAAAGACCCTAAATGAGAAGGGAGAGTACTAGGATAGGGAACAAAACTGTGAAGAATATGTCATTTTTTTTCTAAATTTAGCAGAATCTCTGAACTGATATACATGGGAATGTCAATAAGCACCAATATAAGAAACACACACAAAAAAGATATCAAGATATTTCATCATCAAATTGGTAAAATAATTTCTAAAAAGATCTTAAAATCATCTGGACAACAAAATGTCACCATTATACAATGAGAAAAATTGACAGCAGAATTATTTTCAAAAACAATGCAAGATGTATAATGAGAAATGTGAGATCATGAACTATCACAATCACTAAAAGCAAAGATAAAATTAACAGTTTTTTCACACATAAGCTAAAAGCCAATATAGAAAATAAAATGGATAGGTCCCGGGGATTTAGCTCAGTGGTTTCGCTGCCTGCTGCGCAAGCACAAGGACCCGAGTTCGGTCCCCAGTACCAAAAATAAATAAATAAATTAATTAATTAATTAAATAAAATAACAAAATGGAACAAAAATTATCACTCAGAAGAATAAAAATCATGAATAGATTAAAAAGATCCAAGAATTTGATGAGATGAAAGTCAACAATCATCATAAAGATGCTGTATGGAAAAAGCCAAAGAATTTTGCATAAAAGGCATAGATAGAAATAGGCTAAAAAGAATAAGATATAGCCTGCTAGCAGTAATTAAAATAAAGATGAATTGGTTTTATCAATATCAAAGTAGATTTTATAACAAATAATTTTCAGGGACTAAAGTGGGTCCTTTAGTCACTGTAAAGTGGACATAAAAATTCTAAATATTTAAAGAATAAGCACACTTATTCAGTACATGGTTCATCATCTGTTTGAACATAATCACAAGGAGATATCAACACTCACACACACACAGACACACAGACACACACACACACACACACACACACACTGAAATGTCAGATTAAGGGAACTGGTGTTGCCAAATCTTTCCAAGAAAATGAAAGAACTAAAACATTTATATATTGATGTTGCAGCCTCTTTGTTTCTTAGTTGTACTGTGTGCATCTGCTTCTCTTTCTATTTTCATAAAAAGAAGCTGGAATCACACAAGTATTGTATCTCTCAATAGTTTATACACCCCACAGTTCAGACTTTGGGCTTTCTTAAATAACTTTTCATTTAGTCTTGCTTTAAAATTTTCCCATGTTTTCTTTTGGGTAACAGTGAGACTGAAGTGTATTTTACCAGAGCAACAACAAATAGTCAGCAAGCAAATGTCTTTGTTACTCAAACACTGCACCTGTAAAATTTAAACTAATAATATATAATCAAAGTTTGTGCATATTAAATGAAAGTAATATATGTAAAATAAATATTAGCTGGTACAGATGATATATAGAAGTACTCTGATAGTTAAAATTTCTTTTATACAAAAATTGACTTTTTATCATTTTTGTTTTGTTTTTTAAATTTTAACTGTACATAAAAATGCACAAATTGATGGGATACTGTGTGATGTTTTAATACATGTAAGCATTCAAATGTTCAAACAGGAAGAATATAATTCTCTCCTCAAGCAACTGTCATTTCTTTATATAGGAAACTTTTGAAATTCTTTCTTCTGCTTTAAAAAATCATGCAGTGCATTGTTCTCTGCATTATCCTAGTTTGCAATGTAATGCCACACTTTGTTCTCCCTCCTAAATATCCCTTAGTACGTAACTCTAATCAAACTTTCTTCATCTCTTCCTTCTGCCCACATAGTACAGTCTCAAATAGCCACCATTCTACTCTCAAATTATTTGACAACACTTCATAGATTCCACATATGAGTGCTACCATGCAGTACATGCCTGTTTGCATCTTATTTCACTTAATTTAATGATCCCAGTTCCATCCACATTATGCAAAACCTATAGGATTTCATCCTTTTGTGATTGACTTGTATTCCTTTGTGTATATGTATCACATTTCCTTTCTACATATTCATTAGTTGATGGATACCTAAATTGTTTCCATTTTTGGCTGTTGTAAATACCACTGCAATAAACATGAGAGTGCAGATACCTCTTTGATGGGCTGATATCAATATTTATATCTATAGATACATATAGTGGGATTTCTGGGTTCTATTTTTTAGTACTGGAGATTAAATTCAGGGCCTTATGTATGTATGCTAGAAGTACTCCACCACTAAGCTATATCAGTAATCCTTTTAGTTTTTATTTTGAGGCAGGGTCTCACTAAGTTGCTCAGGCTGGCCTAGAACTTGGATTCCATATCCTTCAGCCTCCCAAAAGCAGTAGCTCAGGGTAGAGGTGTGCAGCCCTCAGGCATATCTGGTACTTCTGTTCTTCATTTTTTTTTCCCCAGGAAGTAAAGAAAGACTTTATTATTGAGGGCAAGAGGATGAAAACAACATAACAACCAAAAACTTACCTGGCGTTTAATTAACTTTCCTTTCTCTGTTCGTCCAGTGAGATTTGGATGTTATTTGCACATTTTCTAAGGGTCCTGATCTGCTCATGAAATCTTTATACAAGGGTAAACTGAGGGGCAGATTCCTTAAGTGGCCCTTTGGGAGAACTTTTTATCAGGACAGGAGTAAATGTTCAAATCTGCCTACTTCTTTCCCTTCTGCTTCATGTATACTACAAAATAATCATCGCATGCCATGGTGAGGCTGCGATTAGTAGTGAAAAGAAGCTCTGGAACCTCACTTTGCCATCCCCACACTGATCCAGGTCCTTCATGATTTTGTCCACAGCTGGAGGGTCTATTTGATTTTCCAAAAATCCAGGAAACTCCTTTTCCATGAGTACTCTCAGGTCCTCCTTCGTTAAGTATCCTTTGTCCCAGGCAAATCTGTGAAACATAAACATCATGATGTTCCATGGCGTGTTGCATTGGTGATGGCATCTTAGTGAGGTCACTTGAAACCTTGCCGAGGAGGCACTGTGGACTGGCGAGGCGTGGGCAGGCAGAGATATCTTTAAGATTTGAAGGAATCTCCATACTGATTTTATGGTGGCTTTACTCACATTCTCATCCTACCAGCTGTGTTCTGAAGTTACCTTTATTTCACATTCTTATCAGCCTTTATTCTCTTTTGTCTTTTCACAATAGTCATTCTAACAAGAGTGAAGTGATTTTTGTTGTTTTGATTGCATTGCCCTGATGATCAATGGAGTTAACTTTGACCTTCAGGTTAAAATTAACACACACATTCAAAAAAGTTTAACAAAGTTTCTTGTCTAAAATGATAGTTAAAAGACCACCACATGAGGAATAATTTGTAAAATAAACTTGGGAAATCTACTTTTCTGTAAATGGTTCAGAGAATCTCAATGCACATGAACTTTCTTCCCTACGTACATCCTTTTGATAAAGCTAGTGTATACTGTTTATATGAACTTTATACTTATTTTTCACTTAAAACCTTTTAATTCATATGCAAAAGGAAAACATTTATTAAAGAATGCATCATTGTACATTTGTTTTGATTACTGAGATATAAGTTATTATAAGAAAAGAATGAAATGGGACAGATAGGGAAAAGGCAAGAAATTTTTGAATATTTTTTCCATAGCTCCAACCTAATATATTCTTTATAACTTTGGAAATGTCTTAACATTTTTGGACCTACATATTTATTATAAATTGACAATGACTTGATCACCATGAACTAAATTTAAGTTTTCTACTATCTAAAGTTATGAGGCTCTGTACCCTGTGTGACTTTCAGCTTAGCGATCTTAAACACTACCATGGGAAAGGTAAGTAGGAAAAACATGTAGCAAAGCTTTTATAGTTATCTAAAAGTTTGTTGGAGGAGCAAAAGATAAAGTCACACTAATCCCCTAGGTAGTGATGTAGACAAGAAAAACCCAGTGAAAGTTTTATTGCATGTAACAAAAGCATGATTTAGAAACTCCGGAATAAAACGTTGAAACAAAGTCAGTTAGAGCTTTCTACTTTCCCATGGAGAAAGCATCCCAGATATCAGGTTAGGAATTTCAACTCCTATTTTATCAGGTGTTAGTTGCTGACTGCTCAATCATTCTGGAGTGAAATGTTTCCTATACAAGATGGTGATAATGGCATCACTTGAATATCAAAGCAGTATCTGACATAGTACAGGGCTTGAGAAACACCGGTTGCAATCTGTGAGATACTGAATATTTCAGCATCAAGTTAGACAGAACTATCCAAACATGATATCAAATGTCACACAATATCAATATATTTTGAAAAAATGATAAATAAAAACAGAAATTTGTTCTGATTGTCTTTCAGCAAAATGAACCTAAAAATGAAAGAAAAGGCCATTTATTTTAAAACAGCAATGTCTAGGCAGTTGTCAGAAATTTTAGATGTTTTGAAAAATAAAGTTTGTTTTAAAATGTAAGAAAACACAAATGATTCAAACATGTGATGTAGTTACTAGAGTTACCTATGTATCGCGGGTGAAATTTAAACAGGCAGAATGGGTGTGGAGTAGAGCTTAATGGTGGAGTGTTCATCTAGTATTCACACTACATTGGGTTTGATCTCTAGCACTTAAAAAAAGGGTAATTATTTAAATCTGGTTAATCAATTTTCTTCAAATTACAAAAATACATCTAGTAGACTACACATATATTAAAGCAAAATCATCTTCTGGAGAACAACATTAAAGGCTTTGAAGATTGAGATATACATGACATAAGTTCTTATGGAATGATATATTACCAGTCTGATAGCCCTGGCATGGTATAATTTATCTTCTAAAACAACTATTCTGCCATAACTGAAATGAATTATTTCTATTGTATCCAAACAAAAAAGAACTCTTGAAATTACTTTCCAAATCAATTAAAATACAAGTACATTTTGTGTTAGTTTTTCTTATTTCTAGATACTATAGAAGAACCTACTGATAGAAGATCATTAAGTCATATTACATCACTAACACTGGGCATGGTGGTAGACATTTGTAATTCCAGTACTCTGAAGGCTGAGGCAGGAGAAATGCTTTGAGTTTGAGCCTAGCCTGGGCCACATAGTGATTCAAGGTCAGCCTAAACTACACAGCAAGACCCTGTCTAAAAAGAAAAACAAAAAGAAAAAAAACAGTCATATCACTAAAGTACCGATGGCATAGTGATTAAGAAACAGACTCTTAAATCAGAAACCCGGATATCACCACACTGTCACTCACGGCTATTTTCGTTATTTTTCATTTATTTAGTTCTTTCTCTGCTTCAGTGTGTAGAATGTTTACTGCCTTTTCTTCAAGTTCATTGATGCCCTTTTTGATATTGTTTAAATTACTGTTGTTAAATTACTGCTAATCTTATCCCTCCATTTATCATTTCCGATTTTGTATCTTCCAGATCTGTATTCTGCTTGGTTCATTCTCACCCTTTCTGTCTATTGTGACCTCAATTGTTCACCTATTAGTTTCTTGTTATTCCTTTAGAATTGAACACATTTTTCAATATCTTTCATTGATGTTTTGGATTCCTTATCCGCTGTTTCCAATGCACTTTTCATCTCTGCTTCTATTGATTGCTTATTTTCCAGGTTCTCATTTGCATTTTCCTCCTTATCTTCATGTTCTGTAACTTCATATTGTGCACAGTGAATGCTATTCTTGATTTGGCTTTAGTCCATTTGAGTGTGCTTATTGTTTTCTTGCTGCTGTTCGGTTTTCTGAAAGATCACCTTTGTCTTGTCAGGCCTAGAGCTTTGGTCTGACTGCGGTAAATCTATAGTGCTTCTGAAATGAAGTAAATTTTGTTTATTTGTTTTCTTTCCTTTTTTCAAAGATTAATAAGAGGAAGACTTGACTGAAATACTGAATAGACTTACCAAAATGTATTGATTTTGGCTACTCTGACCATTCAGAAATTCATTTCTCCCAGCACTGTATGACCTCAAGCATCTCTTGTCACCTCAAGTTCTCTCAACCTCCAAGTACTTGGTTTGTTCCCCTCTCATAGCATCTAGCTCTGAGCAGGCACTCTGGTGAGAACTCAAGAGTACCCGGAGACAGCTTTCTAGAGTGCCTTATGCTGCTCCTTGCTTTCCCTTCCCCCTTGGACAAGAGCTGCTGCCAACTTAGCAGCCTGCAACTGAGGATCCCTCCTCAGGCTCCTCAGCCCAGAGGGATTCCAAGTGTGGTAAAATGCCCCAGGGGCCAAAACAAAACAAACAACACTGAATAAACTAGGATGAATATGTTCTCTTCTGTTGTATTTCCCATTTAGTGAAGATAACAACCTTGAGCTAGCTTTTTTTGACCAATAACTGAAACTACATGCTTCATGTATTTTATTCAACTGTAAATTCATTTATAGACAGGTCAAATACTTGTAGCTGGTATCAAAAGTTTTTCCAAACTTTTGAAATACAGCAAATTTGATATTTTTGTAGAAGAGAAAAAAATAGGCAATGAAAAGTAATATGAAATTCCTAATGTCAAAATAAAATTAAGTGTTCCAAAATAGCTTACCTAAGCTGAAGCTCCATTATTAAATAGCTGAAGAACAAAGCCTGATGCCCTAGCCACAAACTTTTCTTTTTAGTAAAAATGAGTGATTCTTCTCTTTTCTTTAATCAGATTCACTTTGGCAAATATATCAGTGACCTGGGTAGTAAGATAAATTGAAAGAACTAAGCATTATAGAAACCAATATTTTTAATCTAAAGTTGCAAAAGAATAAAAGATAAAATAAAATATTTTTTCAATTTATAACATTAGCACCCATTGATATTGTTACTGCTGACCTATATCGCTGTATATATGTACCTATCTTTCCAGATGTCTGTAAATTCTTGGAAAGCTTTTGAATTTTTTTTTATTTAGTGAGATAACTCTGATGTCTTGTCCTTGGCTGGATACATCAAATACTTACTCAGTGAAACAATAATGTAATCTAGATGTACTTAGCTTCAAAAGAGTTTTGTTTTGGAATTTGTTTTTGTATTAGATGTTAAGTATAATATTGGTTAACAAATCAAGACACCTTATTCAGACAAAAATAAACCTTAGGAAACTTTAATGTATGTTAAATTATTTTAAAACAAATGCAGGGGCCGGGGATTTAGCTCAGTGGTTTCACCCCCTGCTGCGCAAGCGCAAGGGCCCGAGTTCGATCCCTGGTACCACCAAAAAAAAAATCAAATAAATAAATAAAATAAAACAAATGCAACAACTTATTCTTTGGCTTTCTTAGTCCTTGGTTTATGGAGGCTGTGTGGCATGCAAATTGTTGAGAGTAGAGGAACCCCCTCTTTTTGCTGCTTGAAAAAAGCATTTCGAAATGAGACATTCATTGAAGATAAAACAACCAAACCAAACAAAAAAATACACTGAATAATGATAATATTTCTATCATTTTTCTAAATACATAAAATTTATATTTATTAATTTTCATTTTAATTAGAACATGCTTGCAGGGCATAGGATCCCATTCATCATGGGGAGTTGGTATTCATAACACATCTTAATACTTTTCCTCTTCCCCTTCTCCCTTTTCCCCTCCCATCTCCTAGTTCTCTTCTCATTTGCAAAAGACCTTCAAATTCACATTGAAACTTTTAAGCACAGTATTAGAAGAATATAGGACTGCTGAGTGTTAAGGAACTAGTTCACAATCATGTGACTCCAGTAGTGGAGAGGAGATTTCCTCCAACACAAAGCTCCTAATCTAAGTGATAAGCTACTCATCATGGAGGTGAAATGGATATATGTACAAAATTTTTGAGAAACTGAAATATTACTTTTTTATAAGCTCCTAAGCATGCTAGAGATTTGACAGGAGTAATACAGAACATTAAAATCTATCATTCAGTATCTTTTCAATGAACCTATCAGAAACATTGCAGATATGGGTAGCATTATTGTTGAATCCATTTAGAAAGGGAGAAAACACTCTGCTTGGCATGAAAGAAATTTTGGAAAACCCAATAATTCAAAACAAGTTGGGAAAGATGAGAGGTATGGGGCAAAGGACAATAGAAAACTTCAGAGTTTACACTGCCTTGTTATCTGTTAAGGAAGCCATTCTGGAGGTGGTGTTTGAAAATCATCAATACATTTGATAGGTGATGAAGTCTATTTTTATTTATAGTTTGATTGTTTATACCCCCGAAGTTTGAGTTCTTTAACATTCTGCTCCAATACTATTTACTTAGACTTGGGTTTCTAATGATATCAATGAATGTCCTCTTGAGATTGGATCCAATGTAGAAAATCAAAAGCCTATATAATGTCAAAAATTAAAGTGAAGAATTTTACAAATAAATTTCATCACTCCTGTAACTTTTACAGAACCTAATCTGGTAAAGGAGAATATTACCGCTAAATGACAGACAGGGGAAGTGTCCCTTTAATTTGGCACTGGACAACTTATCAGCCTCTGTTGTCAGGAACACTGCATTAGGCTGTGAGAAGGTGATTGGTGGGGTGGCACTCAATTGAAAATCTCTGTGGATGGCAGTTCAGGCCACCTTTGCAACAACTCAATGAATGAGGCCCAATAGCTTCCTCCTCCTCCTAGAGGGAAACACATCCATCATGGTACAAAAGATTCCTCAGTGCCAACAGATTGTCAAGTTTTTCTCTTCTTAGTGTATGTAAGAACAAAACATTTTCAGGCTAAAATAAGAATACCAAACATCCCCAACTCAAGGAAAATAATTGCTTGAATAGTCTAGTCCACCACAACCTATTACTACTGCTATCCAGAAGGGGATAGAATGCGCATAGTCAGGCCTTAGTCTAAGAGGAGATTCTTTCCTGTCTTCTTCCTTCTTGGGATAAATAAACATTTTCGTGATCTTGAAAAGCCACACACACACACAAACACACACACACACACACATACACACAGTCTCATTGCTATGCTTTTCAGCATAACCTGTAAATGTGTCTAATAAAATTTTGAAAATATAATAACTAACGATGACTAGAAAATACATTTCTTACCATTTCAGAAATGTCTTCATCTGTTTCTCAAATTTTATAGAGATGGCACAAGAGGAGTGCATGAGAAGGGTTATCCTTTATGTCTTTCATTTTCATTTCTTCCATTAACTTCACATTCTTTCTATCTTTTCTGGATTTCTTTATCTCCCTCCCAGTACATGAGAAAACCTTTCAAACATTATAGGATTCAAGCACAATGGGAATAACTTGAAACTGACATATCAAATTTCTGTTGGAGAAAACTGAAAGGCGCAAGAAGGGTGTGTTTGCATGTGCTTTATTTTTTGAAGGGATTTACTTCTGACACAGTGTGATACATGCATTCTTGTCTTGGCACTGTGATCTGGCCCAGATAAAACCATATCACATATTTCACATTAGCAGATTCGACTCACCACACCATCTGCCTGTATCAGCATCTAACTGCACAGAGGTATAGTTTACGTGAAATGTTCACAATCAGCTTAAACTGTGTGTCATATTCACCTTTTATATCAGTGAATATCACACCTTTTCCTGCTTTTTCTCTTGTTTTACCTTCAGCCATTTCATCTTTTTTAGTTATGGTAGCTCAAATTACAGTCAATTCAAATTACTGTCAGTAATCTAAGTGTTCAAAGTGTTCACTCCAAATCCAAAATTCAAGTATTCTGTGACTTTCAAAATCATTTTTTTAGATAACAGCTATTCACTTCTAACAAGAAATAAAAAAGATTTGAAGGTATGTTTTTAATATTACTGGCAAGAATGACTCTACATAGAATAGCTCAGGGTTATTTTTTTCTGTATTTCATTTTATTAGTTTTTTATTTTTACTGCTGATAAGTTATTCTGTCAAACATCAGAGTTTAATGAAAAATAAGCATGCAAGTAGAGTCTTGCCAGAAAAATTGATGTAACAATTTCTTAGAACTAATGTGAGCTACTTTTATTCAAGTGAAGGAGATTTCTTTTTATCATTTTCTATGTGTATATATATATATATATATGTATATATATATATATATATATATAAATGTGATTGAAGTAGATAAAACTAAAGGAGCATGTTATGATTTTGTGATGAATTCTATTTAAAAAAAACTTTAGCATCGATTTTCAATTGTTCCAAGATGTTATAGTTTTCTAAATGACATAATGTTAAATGTTTATTGAGATACTGTTGAATTTCTTCATAATAACTGCGGGCCCTTAAAATTACAAAAGGTGAGTTTCCAGCTTTTGCAATCCTTAAAATCTAAAATCTAGTATACTGAATGAAGATTTCAAGCAATCATCATCCTTTATCTTACAGAATTTCAAACACTTTTATAACAATTTATCTTGCTAGAAGTACTGGGATGTGTATGGCACTTTCTCTGCCTTAGCTATTAGCTTTTGTTTGTTAAGGAGAAAATACAAACTATATTAGAGATTAGCAAACAGTCCAGCTGTGGGAACTACCCACTTAGTAGGTAGTTTCATGGTCCTCCCAGGCCTTCAACGTTTTCTCTGGCTGTTTCTGTGCTATTGTAAGGCAGCAAGTTGGTTTTTGTAGAGTCCTTCCAGGTCTCACATATTTTATGGAGTTAATTTGGGCATGTCTAGAAGAAATCATGTCAAAATTAAGAATTTGATCAATAAATCTGGTTTATGTTAAAAAAAGATCACATCTAATGAATTGATTTAAAGTCTCTATTAATAACTAATATTTAAAAGACTGTCTCTCCTATTGACTTTCTCTCTTGAGATGTTCTTTCTCGTGTTGGCTTTAAGATCCAGCTCATTTTTCTCCCTTTTAGTAAAGCCTGGTCTAATGTCAATAGGAAGAAGTCTCTAAGCACTCTCTTTTGGAAACAAGAAGTTTATCATTCTATTAAAGCATCTATCAATCTGTGTTGACATTATTTCTTGTAAATTTGACTCTCTGAGTAACATATATGCTTAAGATTGAGAACTTCCATATAATTTATTTTATATCACAACAAATCCAACATTGATGTTTAACTAAAGTTGCTCCCAACTGTCTATTCCTTCAATGCCATCACTGAAAGATTATTAAGAATACATGAAATACCTATGTAATACAAGGATGTATGTCCATACATGTTTACTCTATACTTATGCAAATACAGAGAATATAAAGAGAAATATTATATGTGGTTTATATTGCCTTTCAATGTTTTACTTAATTGTTGTATCAATACTATGGATAAACCAAATTTTTAATTATTTTTTAGTCTGTATCTCTATTATGTTTGTTGAATAATTCTTCCACTGAAATCTGATCCATGCCATGAGTTTCTGCTTTGACTTATGAAACATAATTATGTGACAACATCCATTCTGATTTACAATTGTGGTCCAGTTCCTTCATGGCAGAGTAGAGTCTTCAGTTATCACTTTAGCTAAATTACTGAACAGTATCTAAGAGAAAATTTAATTCTGAATATTTTTACAATCCTGGAGAAATTGAAGAATGCTTAAATGTCTCCTCACTTTCTTATGCATAAAGTGAGGGAATTACATAGTGATAAGAAGATCAATAGTGTGAGGAAATAGCAATCATTTGTGTATTATCCACTTAAGAACAGAGCATGTAAATCCAAAGTGTGATAAAAAAATATGGTAAATGACTAACTTTAAAAATGTTACAGTAATAGACACCTTATGCTTATTCTACCTGGAAACAACCCCCCCGCCTTGCTTCTCTATGGCACTCAATGACCCTGTGGTCATTCCTGCCGCTTTCTGAAGCAGCCCTGGAACTCCAATGTTGGGCTCTGATGGCTGCCTCAGTTCCTGAGTCACTTCAAAATGTTAACCTTTTATGGTCATTTTGAAGAGTCCAGATTGGGTGAATGAGGTAGATGAAAACACAATATAGTGTTTTCATGAGCCTATCTTTCTGTTGGATGAGACGAGGCAGCAGCATTCACCACATTCTAATCAAACCTCGTAAAGACACTCACAAAAGAGGACTTCCAGGACTGCTTTATAAAAGGACAAGAAGGATGGGATAAGTGTGCTCCAAGCAAGGAGGAAGATTTTGAGGGAAATTAATAGCAATGCATTTTTTATTGTAATAGTAAAATTTATTTATATTTGTATTTAAACATTCACCATATAATTTGTTCACACCTTGTATGTGAGGGAAAAAAATGATAGGATTACAGAAAGAAATAGACAAATCAACTTAGAGTTGGGCACTGCACTACCCTTCTGTCAGGAACTGAGACATCCATCACAGTGTTGGTTAATGAGGAAGAAACTTCCTGAAACAAGCCTTAATCACAAGGCAATTTCCTCACTGTGCAAACTTAGTGTGATGCTTAACACAAACCTAGAGGCCCAGGGTAGGTCATTTGATGTCACCTCTTGGTGCACCCAGGAGATCTGGGAAATGTGAGGCTGGTGACTACATGACTCATCATGTTGGTTTTCAGTAACCACATTTCTAAGTACGGAGGGAACAGACTTTAATATAATAGCAAAAAGAATAGTCAAGTAAAATTCCATAAACCAGTCATTTAGTCTTATTGTTATCATGTACTGTACATAACAATGTGTGCTTTGTAACTAGCCATGCAGCATTTCGGCATGCCAGCATCACCATGAATACATGAGTAATGATCTGTGATATTACAGTGACTACTATGTCTCTAGACAATGGGATTTTTTTCAGCTCTGTGACAATCTTACCCAACCACCTGCTACAGTGTGGATCTGAAGAGCCCCACAGATCCATGTGTTAGGAGATGGATTGCCAGGCTGCTGTGCTGTGGAGGAGGGGTGGAATCTCTAGGAGGTGGAGCTCATGGAAGAAAGCTACATTGTGACTGTGAGCTTGAAGGTTTGAAGACCTGCATCCCTGCACCTCTTTCTCTTTTTGCTTCCCAGATGCCATGAAATGAGCAGTTTCTTGTATCCTGCACTGCTGCCATGAAGTACTGACTTGCCCCGGGGCCAAAAGCAATGTGGTCCTGCAATCATGGATGGAAGTCTTTGAAACCAAAAGTCAAAATAAGCCTTCCCACATTCAGTTGATTTATCTCAGGTATTTTATCATAACAATGGCAAGCTAACACATCACTGTTGTATATGCAGTCTGTTTTTGATAGAAATGTTATTGTGCAGCACATAACTTTATTGAAACTAAATAGGACCATTAACTAATTGGATCTTATTGTCACTAACAAAATATTTTATCTAGCGACAACAGAGAATACATTCTTATCAAGTGCATATGAAGAATTCACCAAGATCGGCTAATTTTGGGTCCATAAAACACATCTTAGCATTTTACAGGAATATATATCATACATAGTACACTTTCAAGTTATGATGGAATTAAGCTAAAAACAAATAACAAGATAGTTTGAAAATCTCAGAATATTTGGAGACTAAACAACATAATTCTAGTTCTGGTATTGGTCAAAGAGAAAATCTCAAAAGAAATTTAAAAATACTTTGGACTAACTAAAATGAAATACAGTCTGTCACAATTTATAGATGCAAACACAGCAGTGGATACAGGAAAGTTCATGCTGTTAAACATATAAAGAAAAGACATCTAAAATTAACAACTTATACATTCACATTGGAATTAGAAAAGGAAAGGCAAATAAAATAAAAAACAATTGAAGCAAAAGAAATGTCAAGCAGAAATCAATGAAACTGACAAAGAAAAGCAATAGAGAATATCACTGAAATAAAAAGCTCATAATTTGAAGAGACCAATGAATTTGATGACCCACTACCCAAGTTAACCTGGAAAAACTGAAAACACACAAATTACTAATAGAATGAAACAGAGGCCATCACTACTGGTCCTATGGATATTCAAAGAATATAAAGAAATATAAAAAGTTCTATTTCCAAATTTGGTGACCTAGATATAAAGGAACAATTTTTTTTCAAAATCATAAATGACTAAGTAATCTAAATAAGTTTATCATATTAAATAAATTATCAACAATTAATAACCTTTCAAAATAGAAAGCACAGAACAAGATGGCCTTATTGGTGAAAAAACATTTCTATGCTCTACAATCTTTGACAAAAAATTGAGACAGAAGAAATGCTTATTAGTTTATGATATGAGACAAACTCCTCCATAATATCTAACCTAGACAAACATATTACAATGATGGAAAACCTATAGACTAAGATCTCTGCTTGAAATTGATAAAATATCCCATCCAAAAATTGTATATAATAGCAGAGTCCAACAAATTATACAGATTTGCAAGGATGAAATCAATGTAATTATTTTCAGATGGCATTATTATCTATTTTATTCCAAAAAGCTCCTTTGATTCATAGGCAGTTATAACAGTTGCCGTATAAGAGATTAATACATAAAATTCAATTATTTTACAATATGCCAGCAATGAGTTAGTATATTTTGAAATTTAAAATGTAATTCTCACTTCCCTTACACCAAACAATGAATTACATAGGTGTAAATTTAACAAAACATATGTGATATTTGTATAGGGAAACTACAAAATTCTGAGTAAAAAAATGCCAATCTAAATGAATGATGAATATTCCATATTTATGAGAAACAATACTTAATATTTTTTAAGATTTAATTTTCCCAGCACAATATACTGAATCAATGTAATTCCATTAAATCACAATTCTATCAAAGAACTTTAAGGATTACAGAGTTGATCTAAGATACTTGGGAGGCTGAGGCAGGAGGACGTGGAATTCAGTGCCAGCTTAGGCTACATAGCCAACTTGAACTGCATAGTACTAAAAAAAATAGAAATACTTTCCTTTTATTATTGCATAGTTTTCCATTATATCCATATACCATAATTTGGTGCTAGTCTATCTAGGACCTAAGCTTTCTCTTAGCCTTATACCTAGTTGTATAATGAAAGGCTCATGTGATTGAGGCATGTTTAAACATTTATGAAAGTACTGGGTTCTCTTTGCTTCTTTCTCTTTTTCTCTATTTTCTCTGGGCAATGTCTGTTTCCTTCAAATTGTATTCCCCTACTGTCTTTGCCACCTTGTGAGAAGTTTTCCTCAGATAATTGTTGAGTGGCTTTTCATAATTCTAAAGCAGCCTGAAAACTTTCTTGGAACCTTTATACATATGAGTGAGGCTGCAGGCTGTACATGGTTTTGTTTCAAGAATTCCAGCCCCCCCACACTCCCCGTCTCCTTGTTAGATTTTTCAGAGAAGAATCATTCATGCTTTCACTGGCTTTACAAGCAATTTGGGGTTGGTGTGGAAATATGCCTGGACATGACAGTGTTCATGATGTAAACTTTTACTTCACCCTCCACTTTCAGTTATCCCTGATTTCCTCTAGTTACAGTTTCCTTTTTACCAGAAACAAAAAGGAGCCTCATTGAGGAGTGCATTTCTTCTTTAAAACAATATCCATTCCTTCTGGCTTCATTGGCATCTCATACTGGAGTCACAGAATTAATTCTCTGGAATTGCTGCTGGGCAAATTGGAAGTTTCTTGCAATCAAATAGCTGTCGCAGGGTTCACCCTTTTCAGGTCTGCTTTCTAACACTTGCTTTTTTGTTTTTGTTTGGCTATAGTTTCCTGTCCTACTCTGCTTGTCCTTTTTTGTGCCTTGAAAAATAATTAAATTTTTTTTTAAATTATCTGTGTATTTCATGTGGATGTTGTCTTTTCAAACACGAATTCACAGCATTATCCTTATCAGTGTCAAAATATTTATTTTGGTACTTCCCTCTTTTGTTCCTAAGAACCCTGTCACCATTTTCTCTGTAGGGATGAAATAATAACTAAAGGATGGATCATGAGTATATGAAAAAAAATCACTTAAATATTATTCTATATTCTACATTCTTAATCATTTAAATATGTATCTATATTTCATCCTATGAGAAAACATGACCTCAATTTTTTTAAATGTAGGTTAATAATATCTATTTTTCCATGTTGTACTCAAAATAAAATAGGGCAATGTGCACCTAAGTGTCGGGTGTACCCGAATACCCTAGCTACTGGGACATTTGTAGCTGGTATGTTTAGTTTTATGTTGATTAGTGATTGAAAATTACTTTTTGATCTCTACACAAAGTGTCTAAAATCTGCAGTCAGACTTCTGAGGGAAAAAATGGTTAAACTATGGGTGATTTGCAGGTGGTGCACCACCAGGGTACACACTCAAGCCTTCCGTGGAACTAGTTCCTTATATAACCCATGGACTGCACCACAGGTAGCCACGTCAGACACGTTCGTCTCTTGTACCATCTTCTCACTCACCCTTCTCGTTGTCCTTACATCCTAGTCACATAGATCTGAGGAACAACAACAAAAGAACCTGATCTAAGTATATGCATTGGATTACTTCTCCTCATAGATTATTAGCTATTTGTTTGAGTCTTTGCTCATGGCTTTATTTAAAGAATAAGTACTTTTAAATTAATAATAGATCAAATAGAAAAGAATATATACCAATGCAAAAATGCTAATATTTGTAATATGACAATTTCATACTTATAAATTGTTCAACAGAATGGTAGGTAAACATATGTGCTCTGGAAATGTTCACATTCTCTCTCCTGTTCCTCATCTGTGACTACTATAATTATTGGGATAATTACACTGTTGAGTGATGTGTGCTGAAGAACTTCTACATCATCCTGCCCTATCCTCACAGCTATCTTCTTGCATATGCCTGTGATATTTTGTCATCCCTTTTCCTGTATCTTAATGTTAAATGAATTCCCCAAGTTATATGTACTTTCTCTATCTGGTGGTTTCTGATCCAACAGAGTTTGAAGTCCTTGTAATTAATCACTATAGCAGGGCTTCCTCTTGTCAAGTCCTAATTTCTTTGTCACCTTGCCCCGATGTGCTGGACCCCCACTTCTCTGTGGCCAAGGACACACAGCTGCCTCCACAGTAGGAGGAGAGGAAATCCGCCCAAGTGGAACAGCTGATGCAAAATGACGTGCTTGAAAACATTTTTGAAAACTCTATCATTATTGCCACATTTGTATTTTTTTAGATAAGTACTCTGTTGAAATGAATCTTAGTGTGGAGACACGCATTTTTTTGCACTGTATGTGTCCTTCGGTGCCTTGGGAAAGCAAACAGAAGTCTTCAGGGTGAGCAGACTTCAGGAGATGAACTGCAGAAATGCCTAGAAATAAGGAAGTGGAGATCCTAAATCCAAGATTGCTTGTGGAGATCCACAAGGCCCCAGAAGCGAAGCCGTAGGTCAGAAGGGAGAGCACCTCAGAGGAGCCCCCTTCGTTTTGCCTGGTGTCAGCTTCTGGTCCAGAGTTAAATCATCTGATAAAAGAATTATTTTGATGGCTTTAACATCTAGCCACTTTAATCTTAATGAACTACCGCTGGTTTTGCCTATGACTGATTGTTGTACTACTGTCAGCTAATTTATATAATGGAAATTAGTCTAGCTTTGAAACTATGAATCTTTGGTTAGGCTGGAAACCTGCATTGCATACTTTCTAGCAAAGAAGTTAAAACACAAGCAAATCTAACCTCCAGCAAAAGTCTTTGCTCTGTCACTTTGTTCCACAGTTCTTCAAAACAAACACACCTATATTGAAAGGACTGCCACCAGATGTAATAAAATTAAACAATGGGTTTATCTACTATATTTGATAAGAGCCAGATGGCAAAGCTTTGAAGGGAAAAATGACTCTGGTATGTGTGCGCACGCGTGTGTGTGTATGTGTGCGTGTCTTTGCATATGTGTGTATTACTGAGAAGTAAAACAGGAATAAAAAAGCTGTGATTATTTTAGGTTGCATTTAGGCATTTTCCTCGAATAACTAAGCATATGAGTTTCCGTATTGTCTTCTAGTGACAAAGTGTATGTTCAGTTCATGGAAACAGACAGAGAAGTCAAAACAACTGAGATAGAAAATAAAATGATATTAAGTGAAAGACAGGTCTAGAGAACAAAACTGGCACCCATGAGCCACTGGGCACTAAGGGAAATAAGAGGAATCAGACTGTTACCTATGCGGACAGCAGTACAACTGTTAAGGGAAACAGTGTTATTAAATCTTGTTTGCTATTGGAGGATCATTGCAAGGGAAGAAATAGTTACTAAAATTGCCCCATAATCTTTACTGGCAAACAGCTGAAATGTTACATATCAAATAAGGTAGAATTAAGTCCTACAAGAACAATTTTTATTGGTGATCATTTACCTAATCACAAACGGGCACACAAATCATAAAATCCAAATTCCTCCCTACACCTGAAACTCAACTGCCTAATTTTAAAACCCAGATTCTCATTTTATCTTTCTTGAAAATGATTCTAACTGGAAATTTTATACAAAAAAACCCCTAAAATATGTTGAGGACCACTGAATTCACATCATTTAATTATATATCTCATTGATTTAAGATATACACACTGCCTAACATTATGTAATAAAACAATACAGAAACATGACTAAAATGCAATTCGTCTCTCTGCACCAGTTCTTATTTTTTATATGTTTGTCCAGCTTTAGCATATCCATTGACATATTTCTCTCTGCATACAATTTTATTGCCAGTTCTTTTTTGGCTGGGTTATTTTTATTCAACCACAAGATACATCATTAACGTGATCCATTTGAGCTACCTTGACATTTTCTTTGACAAATTAGCACAATTCACTATCAGCTTATTTTTATAATAAAATAACATATGTAGGATAATTTTTCAACAAGATGTTCTTTGTTTTATTCCAGATACTTTTTCTTAGTGTTTAATCAAATGTAGAGTTACTATTATTATTATTTTGATACAAGGCTGTTATGTAATCCAGGCTGACCATAAACTCACTATCTAGAGAAGGCTGGCCTTGCAATCAGGATCTTCCTGTCTCACCCTCCCAAGTCCTAGGATAAGAGGCATGTATCTACATGCCTGCCTGCAAGTGAGATTATAACCAGTCTAATAGAAATTGTATATGACACAAATTGATTACATACCTAGCAGGAAGCAGCTTTTGGTGATTTAATATTAATAGGCGCAGTAATTATGAATTATTGAAATGCTGTAGCACAAGTATCTTTTATTAGTCTTTTTGAACTGCCAAAATAAAGTAAGGCTGGATGGTTTAAACACAAAAGCTTATCTTCTCATCTGGACCTGGAAGGTGCTGTTAGGATTGCTGTCCAGGGAGGGCTTTCTCCCTGTCTTACAATAGCCCACCCTGTCCTTTGTCCTCACCTCTGTATTCACCTGTGCTTGTACACGGAAGGAGATCTCCGCTGTCTCCTTCCTCATAAGGTCATAGACTACGATCCCAGCTCACCATAGCTACCTTCTTAAAGGCCAACCTTCTAATACAGATGCATTAGGTATTAGAGCTTCATCCTGTACATTCTGCAGGAATGGAGTTCAGTCCGTATGGCATCCCTACTCCAACTATGTGGGTTATACCCAGTGTACTTATGCTCCCATGTGAACATTAAAGCTCGATGAAGGAAAAAAAGATGTTACTACTGCATATTGTTAAAAACTCCTTGAGAACAGGAACTATATCTTCTATGTGCTGGAAACTTCCTCATGTTAGAAGAAGTCCTGTGTCTAAATAAGCACTTTAAAATGCTTATTATGCATAACATCTGATGGGACACTTTTGTTCCATATGGATCTGTACTGGGTTCATCTCAGACTGAACACTTCTTCATATTGTATAACAGTTTATTAATTGCAGAAAAATCTAAATTTTTCAATGTCTTTCTGTTATAAGACAGCTCTTTATTTCTACTTCCCACAATTTTATTCTGAACTTTGCAGTCACTTTGGATGCTGTTCTTCTTCAAGTCTCTTGACAAAATGCAACATGTTGAAAATGCTTTGCATATTCATGTCATCTTAACTTTGACAACATTAGGCCAAATGCCTGTCAAGTACAGGCCCAAAGTGCTTATGATGAAGACTAATTCTTTAGATAATTTCTACAAATCCCCCTTATACTACTAGCAGTTTAAACACACACACACACACACACACACACTTTCCTGAAGTTTTACTCTTTTGTTCTAGTTATGTATATTAAAATTAAACTCCAAAATAATGATTTGACATATTATATCTTTACCTTGTTGTCATGGCATTTTGTGAAAATCACTGAAATAGAGTTGAGATAATAGTGGCATTTATATTGCCAGAACATTCAAGCAAGATCATTGATTGGATAAAGCAGATGCACAAACACACCAAAATAATTCTGCTATCTTTTTAAGGTTAACGTATTTGTTACTTATGATTACTAAGATTAGTTACGTTTGAGAAAGAATAGGATAGAAAACATTTTCCTCTCTCTTGTGCATTTTTCTTTTGCCCTTCCATATGTAAGTCATTGTATGATTCTTTATTTTTTGGTACCGGGGATTGCACTCGGGTCCTTGTGCCTGTGAGGCAGACGGTAGCAACACTGAGCTAAATCCCTGCCCCATTGTATGATTCTTGAAGAAAGATCAGTATAGATACTCATAATTGGTATGTTGGACAATATGTGGCCTTCAAGAATTCAACTTGATCCCTAATAACAATATCCACTATAACACAGAGTTGCTTATTAGTTCTATGTGACTGAATTTTTAAACACGCTTTTGGAATACAATGCTGTTAAGAGAAAGTTTCATGTTTATTTGGCAAACTTACTTGTTTAACTAAGTTGTCTTTCCTCAGTCTGTTTCTGGTACCTACCCTGCAGCCTGTATTTATTACTTCTCACTTCTTAAACTCACTTGCTTAGGTTTCAATGCCTGAAGTCTTTTTTAGTCAAGCTCTTCCAAAACCATGTTCTCATGAAATTCTTCTTTTGTTGTTCCATGTAACAATGTTAATTTTTTAAACTTTATGTTTATTTAGTGTGTGTATATATATATATATATATATATATATATATATATATATATAGTGCCTCTCAGGCATGGGATCTTACTTAGAGAAAGAAAAAAAAAAAAGGTCATAGCTCATATAAACTTAGGCCTACATCTATTTTTGAGAAAAGTTGATCATTATTTTTAACCTTTCTTCATGTTATGAATTATACTGTCAAATTTTTCAAGTTGGATTAGTTTACATCTTCCCAACATTACCCTAGAAATGCAATATATAAGAATGATAAAGTCTCAGCATATTCATCTTTATTAAAAAGACTGGGCTATGTAATATGTAGAAACTGGGCATCCAAAATATTTATATATTATATTATATTTATATATTACCTTTCAGATTTCTACTAAGACTAAAAATGGAGTCTATTTTAATAACTAATGACAAAATTAAAAATAAGGAAATACAATAACAATGATACCTCGAACAAAAACTTTTTACATATAAGGAAAATAAATATTTTATGTATGCTGCAAAATACAGATTTCTAATATATTGATTGAAAAATTATTTTTTATTCATTGAGTAAATAAACATGGGGTGGTTTTACCATTCTAAAATTAATGAATTATAAAAAGAAATATTGTTGAGAAAGTAAGTTATTTAATATATTAAACTATGGGAAAATAGTCCTGACTACTGAGATTTCTCTGTATTCTCTGTCTATGCTTTGTAAGTAATCTCTAGCACAAAAATACTGTTAAATATACCATATATTATATAATTCTTTGAAATAATTCTATAGCTTCAATTTCAAATAACAGTATCATTTTATGGACATATGGCTGGTGAGTGCTTGAAATGTAAACAGTTGTAACTACAGAATAAAACTTTTAGTTTAATTGTAAATAACAGGCTTACATTGAATCACGGGCAATATTTTTTCATTAAATAAAACTTTATTGTTTACAAGCACTGCATTTCACTTTAGCCATTGAATTTTGTTTTAATGTTTGTTTCACACATGTGGATCCTTTCTGAAGTTGCATATAAATACATCATTGATCTTGTTAAGGTCAACAATTTGCTCCAGTTTATGTGATTTTTTTTGCTCACAAATGTAAAACTGTAATATGTTTATTTGAATACTTTAAACAAACAGCATGAGTTGCAAGGACTATATAGATTATAATTATCAATTATAATAAGATATGTATTATTACTTTCATTGTATTATAAAAATTATTTTTTGGCCTAAAAAATAAGAAAATAAATTTTTAAAAACTTAAAAAAGCTAGGGCTGGAGATTTTGCCCAGTGGTTCTGGTGCCTGCCTTGAAAGCGCAAGGTCCTGAGTTTGATCCCTGGTACCAAAAAAAAACAACCCAAAAACAAAAATGCTTGGGCCAGGGATTTAGCTCAGTGGTTCCGATGCCTGCCTCGCAAGCACAAGGACCCGAGTTCAATCCCCGATACCAAAAAAATTTAAAAAGTCATGATACTGCATAAAAATTGAACGGAGTTGCAAAAGTGAGTGCGGTGTCTGGAACCCTAAGAAAACACTGAGGAGGGCACAGATTTCATGATAAATAAAATCAGTTTCCTGCAGAAGAGCAAAATGAAACAAATCCTGATTTATACACAAAAATAAATTAAAGATAATAAAGTAGGAAGTGCAAAGTTTCTTCAGCAGCTACATTGCAACTTTATGAAATTTGATTTTAATAATCAAAAGAAAAAAATCAATAAAAGTAAATGCCTCTTTGGAGTACATTCAAAGTCCAAATAATGGCACTTAAATGGTTAGGTAAAAACATGTGAAGTGGAAACTTCTCATAATATAAATTGGTAATACTGATTTTACAGATTTTCCTACCATGAATCAATGCACAGGCATTTTAAATCACAATTCAACATGTAATACAACTCGGTGTATAACCAGCAAGTGAAGTTTGAAGAAAATATTGTTGAATGATACATTTAGAGTTGCTTTACAGTGTATGAAATAATAATTCAATATCTGAAAGTGTTTAAAAGTATTTTATTCTTTTTAAAACTTTTATTTATTATTGTTTACATTTATGGAAATTGAACAAGGTGAGTGCAAAGCTACAAGACTCATTTTTTTTTTTTTTAATTTTGAGATAGGATGTCCCTAAGTTAACCAAGCTGGTCTCTAATTTCCATTCCTCCTACGTCAACCTCCAGAATAGCTAGTATTACAGGTGTGCAACAGCGTGCTGGATTTTTAAAAATATCAAAGTTGGTAATTTGGTAAGGTACTCAATGGCTTCATTCTTGAACAAGAAAGAAAACGATTTTTATTTGAAGTAATGGTAAAATAAATTATTGCTTTTGTCATGGAAATAGTTTTAGGTGATTAAAAAACCTGAAAATATTATTTTTCAACAGGTAAAAATATCGTCAGATTAACCATAAAGCAAATGTTTACAGAACACCAGACCTTTGTAATACTATCAGAAATCAATTGATTCCAAGTTATCTAAAAAGGAAATATTCTTTAAATTTAGGTGTGTAACATGATAAAAAAGACACTTGGAATTATACTTTGGATACATTTTGTTTGAAAGAACTTCTAAACATTAAATACCACATTTCTGATAAAGATTTTTACTATATTTGTATGTCAGCAAAAAATGTTCAGTTGGATATGAAAAATCTGTTTTATGATGGATGGTGTTTAGTGGTATTAACTTTAAGGATATAAATGAATTGAAATTTTAAAACAAAAGCTTATATTCCTGTTACTGCCTTACTATTGTTGGATACATACTGAAATTACTTTGCAGTCTTATTATGCAGAATCTAGGAAAAGTGCTATGGATCCAGTTGTTAAATATTTATTATATCAAGGCATATACTATGAAATGGTCAGTTTATGGAATTTATAAAATTTATTAAAACTTAAATTAAAAATAAAAATAAAATGTATATAAAATTTAATGATTTCTAATGGTTACTTACTAATCATTGTTGCTTCAGTCCTAGGAAAGTTTTTCACACATTCACTAAAGTGTTAGATGCAATTCTAGACTTTCTTAAAACAAAAGGAATAGACTATCAAAAACTAAATATGCATTTGTGACATATTTCCTCACCAGGTTCACACTGCACATGAATAAGATAAATGTGAAGCTCAAAGAAAAGTACAACTTATTTGTGATGTAGTATAACGCTCCACTTCTGGTCACTGGAGGAAATACTTGAGGTAAATTATTTTGATTCGTTTCTGACAGTTCCAGTCCATAAATGGCTTCATTGCTCAGGGTCTGTGCCAAGGTAGTACATAGAGTATGGTGGGAGAGACTTGCTTGCTTCATTAGTCAGGAAGTAAAAAAGAGAGAAAGTGTCCGGTTTGCCATAATACCCTTCAAGGAGGTGCACCCATTGATGTAAGGATTTCCCACAAACCCCCAACTCCCCAAATCCCAATAATGGCACCCTGGGGACCAAGATTTTAGCACATGGGCCTTTGGCAGCCAAAATCCAAATTATAGCACTTAGCTAAATAAGTAAAACACATGTAAAGTGGAAACTTCTCATAATATAAATCAGTGATACAAATTTTACAGATTTTTCTACCACAAATTAATACACAGGAATTTTAAATCACAGTTGATCAAATACAACTGGCTATACACCCTGGCTATACTGGCTATACACCCTAAAAGTAAAGTTTGAAGAAAAGTTTGTTGAATGATAAATTTAGAATTGCTTTTCAATTTATAGCATAATCTATTGAATTGTATGGTAAGTAAATAGGAGTTAATAAAATTTATTTAATTTGATCAAATGTAGTTTCAAAAGTAATATGATTTTGCTTCAATGTTAAATGTATTCTTGTGAAAATGTTAATGTTTTGTCAATGTGAAAGCAAATATTAAAGAATTTTTTTACTTAAGATGTTATTGATGCATGTCTAAAATGTATCAATAAATGTTTCACTATTTTAGAAAGTTAATAACATAATATTATTCAACAGAAAAGATATTGAGCTACTGGAAAACACAATCTTTTTACACTTGGGTATATGAATATAGTTTTTTAATGATAAATTTTTTTAAGTTCTAAGTTCAGATCAAGAACATTCAATGAAAACTGAGTGTCTGAATTGAGATGTGCAATTGTGAAGTTAATATCAGCTTTTGAGGAATTAGAATGAAAAACATATCAAAATTTCTTCTCATAATTCAGATCTTAGATGCTCTCCAAAATCACATGTATTCAAGGTTGGGTCTCCAGCCTATGCAGCTGTCGAGAGGTGTTGGAACCTTTAGTAGGTAGAACCTATCTCAAGGTTAGGCCACTGGGAGTCTTGAACACGATACTGGTACCTCAGCCCCTCCTGTCTCTTTTTGTTTATCTTTTCTTTCTTCCTTCTTTTCCCATTTCCTTTTCCTCCTTCTTTTACTTCTTACAGCCATTACTTTAGCAGTTTCTCCTGTCATATACTGATGCCATGATGTACTGCCTCTCTAGAGACCCAAAAGTATAGAAAAACTGACCATGGGACTAAAACTATCAGCCAAAATAGATCTTGCCATTTTGTGAGTTGATAGCCTAGGGTATTACATGACAATAATGGAAAGCTGACTAATATATATTTCATAATTATTTTTACATTAACTCATTTTAAGGAGTTAGAATTCTATATGGGCTTAAATAAAATACACTATTAAATTCAATTTCACTGTTTTAATTTTCTTAATATGGATGCTAGAGTCTTTAATACCAATGTTTATTCATCTTATATTTCTATAATGAATTCTATAACTTTCATATTGTCAAAGGAATTCTACCTGGAAAACTGTTGAGAATTGCTGCTGTAGGGAAGAAAACAAATGTAACACAGTTACATCTCCTAAAGGAGTATCTCATGATTATTTGGCTATAATTCACTGTAGTCTATCTCCTATGCTTTTTTCGGATGATGTTTCCAACAGCATGGAGAAAATGTTTGTAGAAAGGTGATATGATGCAGTGTAGACTGAAAATACAGTGATACTCAAAGATCAAAGTCAACTCTTAAATTTACACTTAGAACCAATTTTCAACCTGAGCAAATGTCAGAACCCAGATGTTATCTGAACCACAGAACTAATACCCATTGGAAACAAAGCATCTGATTTTAGCGCTTGAAGCTGCCAAGAGGCAAAACACTTCATCTTTACAAAGACAGCAGCTTCGGGCTCTCCAGCTCCTCACTTTCTCAGTGCACATTATAAATTTCAAAAGAAAATACTCAACCAAAATAAAAATTTTCTTTTTGAAACCGAGAAGATGGAAAGGAATAAATTTTATGTGCATTCGTCACCTTGAAAATGGTGCTGCTCTAGCTTCCCGATCTAAGGGCCAGAGTTGGGGCACGTGTCAGGTTTATTGTAATATATGTAGCCTTTTTGCACACAGATCATATTTTAGTTGTTTCTAAGAAACCCTTCAAGCATTCATTGGCAATCTCACAAATACAGAACATGGTCATCATATAAATCTAATAATATAGTTAGATTTAAGCATAACAAGTGTTTTAAAACAATATTATTAAAATGAAAGTCATGCCTTGAAATATGAAAATCAATTATAATAATAATACATATTAAGCTACCATGTTTTCCATTTTAACAAACATATTATAGGCCAGGTCCTCCATTTGTTTTACTTTCATTCAAAGCAAATATCCTTTCAACTTTAACCCATAAAGTTATTAAATTGTAAATTTATTAGAGAAAGTGATTATTTCCATTTCTAATGACTGCATTCTGAGATGTAAATTTAAAATATTATTATTGAATCTAAATTTAGAAAGCAAGAAAAGCAGAAACCTAGATAAGAAATCATAAAACACATGAAAATTCAGGAAATGGACATTCAATGGCCATTGCGAGAATGAGGCCTTGCTTCAAAGGTAATCTGAGAAACATCCTGCATACTTCATAATTGAACTACCAATTTTCAAGACTTAAAATACCATAATTTGTGTAATGCTTATTAGGTTGACAATTTTAGTCTCTTCCTGTATGATTTGGTGTATAATTTAGGAAATTTATCTCTATAGCCCATCTTTGTCAGTACCAGAAAAAATTTTGAATAAATCACATTTATTTTTTACTTTATAAAATCAAATATGTGAAAATAGAATGTCAGGCATACTATGATACGCTAATTTTGTGAGCTGTTAAAAGATTTTATGGTGAAGATTTTGCAATTTATTTTTTCATTAGTCCATGTTTGCAGGACAAACAGTTCACATGCCTGGTATGGAGTGGGTGCATAGACACAGCACATCTCAATTCCTTTCTTCAACCTTTCCCTTCTCTCCCTCACTCTCTCCCCTTTGATATCTTTCAAATTTGAGAAAGATCTGTCCCCCTACTTCCTATCATCTAGCTTTCATCTTGCTCTTTATAATTTGTTTCTCACATAAGAGAAACCATGAAATATTTAAGCTTGTGTGTCCACTCTACTTCACTTAATATTATGGGCTCAAGGTACAACCATTTTCCTACAAATGACTGAAGTTCACCCTTTTTTCCCACTTATTTTTGTTATTTTTCCTAGAATACTAAAAACTTTATATTGCCCTGTTTTCTTCTCACAAAAAATGTCTCCTAATTTTTTCTTCTAAAAGATTCAATACATTCTTCCTTTACCTGGACACTTTCTTTTGAAAAGTTAGATGAAAATGGTCTGGTATTCAGTGGCAGATTGGAAACAACAATTCATCAATTAGTGCTGCTACATGATGACTAATTATTTAGCTAGCAAAGATGTCGTATGTTAAAATAAATACCCTATAACATGCTCTTAGTTTTGAAAATGCTGTCTTTTCTAGCCTCCTGAATTATGCAACATAATTTATTTCTAGAAATCCTTTCATAGCAATTTGTTTTCCAATTCAAATATGAGTCTCATTGACCACCTACTTCCTGTAGAAGATAAAGACATAAATTCTGGAGAAAGAAACTAAAGGTAGTCACAACTCTTTTTTCATGAATGCAGAGGAAAAAATGTTAATTTAACAAGTATTCTGTATTATAGCATTGAATAAATAGTTTTATCTTCCACTGTGTTAGTACAGAAGTCTTAGCAATTAATTATGTAAAATGAAGTCAGTAAGTATCACATCTAAATGGAGTGCATGTGTTCTCATCCTTTTTAACAACCAATAATGCAGTGTGGAGTCACTGGGAAAGTGTAAATTTTCCAGACAAATTATAACTTTCAGTTTCTGCAGCCCTACTTTACCTGGCTTGAGCAGTTGCATTGATAATCTATCACACATGCTGTTGCAAATTTATGTGCATCGAGTTCTATAAGCAGAACTGCTGACATCTAACCTCTGTTAATTAGAAAACTGTACATTGCTCTTGGGAAAATTGTTTTAGTGCACCTCCAAAAGGGTGGGGCACTGAATGGTCACTTTAGGAAATTACAAAAAGTTTATGGATTATTAGCTTTGAATTTCAACTCCAACTGTACCAATTTGCTACCACTGTTACATTTTTTACCATATGAACAGCTAGCTACTTCCTACTTTAAAAAAAAAAAGATTCCATACTATTTAAAATAAAAGTTTTATTGTCAGTCTGTGAACTGAGAATCAGACCCAACTGATACAACCAGTAGCAAGGAACCTTGATGCATTATTACAAATGTCTGAGTCCATAAAGGAAAGAAAATATAGATGACTTAGCCTAACTCAAAATTGCCAATCTATGACTTGTGTACTGAACTCATGCCTTCCCTGTTTTGTAATCAAAGATTAGGGGCGTGCGTTCATGCTAATTCATTTTTGCAATTTATAAATGTTTATGCAGGATCTTGGCAGTCTGGAGTAGTTGCTACAGGGAATGCATAGCCTTTAAAACCTGAGATATTTATTATCTGGCCCTTTACAGAAAAACATATGTGCTGTTCCAAGCCTACCCAACAACCAGCAAAAATATTTTTTAATGCAAATTTATTTTCTGTACTTGGAGAAATGGAGCTCAATGTTCTAGTTGATCTTGGTATTTGAAGGTACTAATCTTCAGTATAATGTTCATCATATAAGAGCAAAACCAGTGTGTAGGTAAAATTAGGAGTAATAAAAAAGTGATGTGAGAGAAATGGAAAGTAAAGGAAGAGTTAAGGGGAAGGAAGGAAATAAACATTGGGGCAGAAATGAACAATGATGTTAAAATATGGAAGTCTATTATGCCTAACCTCATTTCTAACAAAAGGCCAGCTTTGATTTCATCTTTGAGTTCTGCAGAGTACACTTTAACTCTAATTGTAAATTGCTTCTTTTAAAACTAGTTGAAGTCAAATTTTTCTTATTTGCAACTGAAAAATTCTTCATCAATTAGGGAAAACAACACATCTTATGATCCAAAGTGGAGGGAGCACACATAAAAATAGTCTTTAAACAAACACGTATGGTGGCATTGTCTACCTTCTGGTTGCAAAAAATCAGTAGCATGCAAATGTCCAAAAGAATACTCAGGACTCATAGAGAAAAATGTTCCCCTAAAGGTGAAACTATGGAGTGGCAGAGATCATCTTCTCTGCTTACAGAAACATTACATACTTTTATTAGACTGTTAGACGTGTAATTGACTAGCAGCTTCATGCTATTTTCCTGTGTTGGAATTTCACTGAAATTCACTGAAGGGAGTTACCAGTAAAAGCTTTAGGAACATACACTGTTGTGTTTGTTGTCAAAGTTCTTTTTCTATTAGAAATTCCAATGTCTGAACTAGGTAGATTAAAAGATTAAATAACACTATGCTAATTGTGTAAGACAATTTTATTACATATACTTTTGCATATATTTATGATAGTCCATTAACGTATTTGGCATTGCAAAGCCTGCAGTCAATTTTTTTTTTAATCCTAAAAGCATTAACACTAAGCACTAAAATGTAGTAAAGGTGGTTAAATCAAAGTGAAGCTGGTACCTGAAGGTTATTCTATTTTCTATAAAACACACTAATAGGTATCTAACTAGGTCAATATAATAGTTTCTATGGGAACTAATTAAAACCCAAGCAAAGAAAAATATTGGCATTGCTGTGTCTTTAAACTCAACTCAATGGGCGAAGTGAGTGCTTAATAGATATCACACATGGGGCCAGGGATTTAGCTCAGTGGTTTCACCACCTGCTGCACAAGCGCAAGGACCCTAGTTCAATCCCTGGTACCAAAAAATATTAATTGATATCAAACAATGTGCAAAGTTGCTGGAATAAAATAAAAAAGAAATGGACTTAGACTTGTGCTAAAACTGCACATAACAATTCAGGAGAACCATCTGACCAATAGTAATCTAAATAATCACAGAGGTTATGATTTCACAATAAATACATTCTAATCACTTCAAATGCCACATATCGGAAAATAATACCACATGCCTGTAATTTTGCTTCAGGGAATCAAGTTAATAAGACAAAAATTGTATTAATATTCAACATGGGTTATTTTTTCCTGTGAAATAAAAATGAATTTTCTTTAAAAAATAAATGATCTTTTTAAGATCACATACAGTATTTAATAAAATAAATGTTGAAAATGTTTTAGGAATAAAAGCAAACTGAGATTTTAATTCGATGACACTGGAATATGTAAAATTTTGTGCTCATTTCTAATTTATCTTTATTTTTTCAAGTAATAATCACACACTATATTGCTATATTTTCTCATGAGAAATTACAGGTGCTCAATATATATCAATAAACTAGTTTTTAAAATTTGGAAAATAGTAATTTCTACAACTAAAATATAATAGCCTGTTATATTTCAAAATTATATGAGGGTATGTGCATCATACATATGTGTTAACAATGGAAACAGCCAGCACTGACAAAAATGTGTTATTTGAAATATATATTTAGGCTCCCAGCCCAGAGGAAGGGGCTTCGGGGCTGCCATTCCACCACTCCCACCCCAAAGGAAGAGGCTTCCAGGCTGCCTTTTCACCACCCCCAGCCCAGAGAAATGGGCTTCCGGGCCACCATTTAACCACTCCTAGCTCAGAGGAGGTGAGCCACAGGGGCACCAACAGCAACCTACCCTCCCTCCCCCATCAAAATGAGAAGACATAGAACAAGTCTCAAAACAAAACTTCCAGATCACCTACAGCAATCCCAAAAGGAAATGAGATGGAACACTCTGATACTCAACCACCTGGACTCCCTGAACTGGTAACAAAAGAGGATCGGGAAAAAATGAAATCAGAAATAATTTCTCAGATAACAGCAGAGATTGTGCTTGTAGTGCAAGACATGATTAATAAATCTAGAGAGGACCTGAGGAACATGATGGAATCCCAACATAAGAAACAAATGGAATCCACAAAACAGATGCAAACAGATTTCCAGGAGATCAAAACCTTCATTGAAAGTCTACACAGCAGAATGAGCCAATGTGAGGACAGAATTTCAGATATAGAAGATTGCAATTACTGACCAGGAAAAGAAAAATTGCTTCAAAAATGTAAGGGTCCTCAAGAAATCAGTCCAGCAGCTACTAGACGATGTAAAGAAGAATAAAATAAGACTAATTGGAGTCAACAAACAAACAGGAGAGAGTGCAGATGACATAAAAAAAATTGTTCGCAGAAGTGATGGCAGAAGACTTCCCAAGCAGGGGAGAAGAACTTGACATACAGATAAGTGAGGCAGATAGGACTCCAACTAGCCTTTATCAAAAATATATCTAAACATAGGCACATAATTGTTAAGATTCCAGAAACCCAACAGAAGAATAAAGATCTACAACCAGTTAGAGAAAAGAAACAAATCACATACAAAGGAAAACCCATCAGAATCACAGCAGACTTCTCAATGCAAACACTTAAGGCAAGAAGACCTTGGAGTGACATATTCCAAGCCCTAAAGGAAAACATTCTCCATCCCAGGTTGATGTACCCTGCAAAACTATCTTTCAAAATGGATGGATAAATAAGATATTTTCAAGGCAAAGAGCACCATAGAATCTTCATGAATATCAAAGCGGTACTTCAAAAAATTTTAGACAATATCCTAGGAACAGACAATGAGGATCACAAACCCAGGAAACACAGCAAAATGAACCTATCGGGCAGAAGAAGAAATTAAATGTAAAGAGGGAGAATCCAACAAAAAGAAAAAGTCATGAGAATGATGTCAATGCGTATCAGTTATAACCATCAATGTTAATGGTCTCAATTCATCAATCAAAAGAAATAGACTGGCAGAATGGGTCAGGAAGCAAAATTCAACAATATGCTACATACAAGAAACACACTTAATTCAAAAGGAAACTCATAGACTGAAAGTTAAAGGGTGGAAAACAATACTGTATGAGACAAGAACCCTAAAAAAAGGAGGAGTGGCTATCCTCTGTTCAGATCAAGTAGATTTCAAACCAACACTGATTAAGAGAGACAAAGAAGGACACTACATCCTTGTAAAGGGGACAATACAACAGGAAGAGATGACAGTCATAAATATCTATGCATCAAACACTAGTGCACTCAACTATATAAAACAAATACGAACAGACATGAAAAGTCATATATGCACTAATACAATAGTAGCAGGGGACCTCAATACCCCACTGTCACAAATCGATAGATCAACTAGACAAAAAGTAAGTAATAGAACTCAGTTGAACTCTTGAACAAATGAACTTAACAGGTGTTTGCAGAGTGTTCCAGGCCACAAAATGAGAATACACATTCTTTTCAGGTGCACACATGTTGTTCTCCAAAATAGATCACATACTCACACATAGAACAAGTTTAAGTAAGTGCAAAGGAATTGAAGTTATGCCCTGTATATTATCAAACCATAGTGTGATGAAATTGCATATCAATAGCAAAAGAAACAGGAAAAATCTCTTAAACACGTGGAAATTGAACAACACACTTCTGAATAACCAATGGGTCACAGAGAAAATTGAAGAAATCAAACAGTTCCTTCAATTAAATGACAATGACAGTACAACATGTCAGAATCTATGGGACACAATGAAAACAGTCTTACGAGGGAAATTCATAGCAATGGATATACATATTATGAAAACAGAGCAAGCCCAATGAAACAACCTGATGCTGAACCTCAAGCTTGTAGGAAAAGGAAGACCAGGACAAACCCAAAGCTCATACAAGGTAGGAAATCATAAAGATCAGAGCAGAAATCAATTCAATGGAGACTAAGAGAATGATACAAAAAATTAACGAAGCCAAGAGTTGGTTCTTCAAGAGAATAAACAAAATTGACAAACCCTTATGCAACCTTATCAGAAAAACAAAAGAAAAGGTCCGAATCCATCCAATTAAGAATGAAAAGGGTGAAATTACAACAGACCCAGCAGAAATTCAGAGGATCATCAATACCTACTTCAAGAACCTGTATGCCAATACGATGGAAAAGCACAGAAGAAATGGACAGATTCCTACATATGTATGAATTACCAAAGTTGAAGAAAGAAGACCTAAAACTTCTAAACAACCCAATATCAACCAATTAAATTGAAAACTTAATTAAAAACTTACCAACTAAGAAAAGCGCAGGTCCTGGTGGCCTCACTGCTGAATGCTAAAAGACATTTAGAGAGGAACTATTGCCACTACTTTTTAAACTCATCAATGAAATTGAAAGGGAAATAATACTCCCAAATTCATTCCTAGAAGCAAGCATCACCTTGATCCCCAAAGCAGAGAAAGACCCAACTGAAAAAGAGAACTATAGGCCAATCTCACTAATGAACATAGATGCAAAAATCCTTAATAAGATACTGACAGATAGAATGCAGAAGATCATCAAGAAGTTCATACACCCTGACCAATTGGGATTCATCCCAGGGAGGCAGGGATGGTTGAACATATGCAAATCAATTGATGTAATACACTATATCAATAGAGACAAGGAAAAAAGCCATATGATTATCTCCATAGATGCAGAAAAAGCTTTTGACAAAATCCAAAACACATTTATGATAAAAACCCTACAAAAAATTGGAAAAGATGGTCTCTACCTCAATCTGATAAAAGCCATCTACGAAACACCAACAGCCAGTATCATACTAAATGATCAAAAACTGAAATTCTTCACACTAAAATCAGAAACAAGACAAGGATGTCCACTCTCACCACTCTTGTTCAATATAGTTTTAGAAACATTAGCCACGACAATTAGACAAGAGAAACAAATAAAAGGAATAAAGATAGGAAATGAAGAAATCAAATTGTCATTATTTGCAGATGGCATGATACTCTATACAGAAGACCACAAGAACTCCACCAAAAGTCTTCTAGATTTAATAACCAAATTCAGTCGAGTAGCTGGTTGCAAGGTCAACACACAAAAATCAATAGCTTTCCTCTACAGGAACAACAGACTCAGTGAGACCGAAATAGGGCAAACAATTCCTTTCACAATAGCATCCAAAAACTGAAATACCTAGGAATCAACCTAATGAAATAAATCAAATACCTCTTCTCTGAATACTATAGTACTCTTAAAAGAGAAATTGAAGATGATATCAGAAAATGGACAGACATCCCCTGCTCCTGGGTAGGAAGGATCAATATAGTGAAAATGCCCATACTTCTAAAACTGCTATATAGATTCAATGGAATCCCAATTGGAATCCCAGCAGCATACTTCATGGACCTTGAGAAAACAATACAAAAATTCATTTGGAACAAGAAGAGACCCAAAATAGCAAAAGCAGAGACATGGCAGGAGGTATCACAATCCCCAACTTGCAACTATACTACAAAGCTACTGTGATAAAAACAGCATGGTACTGGCAAAGAAACAGACTTAAGGACTAGTGGAATAGATTAGAAGATGCAGAAACAAATCCAGACATCCTCATCCACCTTGTCTTCAACAAAGGAGCCAAATGACCTCACAGGAGGAAAGATAGCCTCTGTAATAAATGGTGCTGGAAAAGTTGGGCTTCAACTTGCCAAAGACTACAACTAGACCTATATCTCTCACCATGCACTAAACTAAAATCAAAATGGATGAAAGATATAAATATTAAAATAGAAACGCTGAACTGGCTGAAACAGAGGTTAGGTAGAACTCTTGAAGACACTGGTGTAGGAAAAGATTTTATGAACAAAACCTCAGTTGCCCGTGAACTAGCACAAACAATCAACAAGTGGGATCTCTTCTTACTAAAAAGCTTCTGCACAGCAAGAGAAACCACCAGCAGTGTGAAGAGACAACCCACTATGTGGGAAAAAAATCTTCACCTGCTGTTCCTCAGACAAAGGCCTACTATCTTGCATCTATAAATAATTTGAAAAGATCAGACCTCCCAAATTTAAAGGCCCAATCTGAAAATGGGCATCTGAAATGAACAGACATTTCTCAAACAAAGAAGTAGAAATAGCAAATAAACATATGAAAAAATATTCAACATCACTGGTCATTCAAGAGATGGCAAATGAAAACAATGCTAAAATTCCACCTCACTCCAAAAAGAATGGCTGCTATCATGAAATCAACCAATAACAAATGCTGGGAGGGCTGTGGGGAAAAAGGAATCCTGCTCCACTGCTGGTGGGAGTGTAGACTGGTTCAACCACTGTGGAAATTAGTATGGAGATACTGCAAAGAACTAGGACTGGAAGTCCCATTTGACCTTGCTATTTCCCTGCTGGGTATCTTCCTCAAAGATTTAAAATAATCATACCACAGTGATATGTGTGCACCCATGTTCATAGTAGTACAATTTGTAATAGTTAAAACATGGAAGCAGGTCAGATGCCCATCAACTGGAGACTAGATAAAGAAAATGTGGTTATTTTATAGGATGGAGTACTACTCAGCCATAAAGAATGAGTAATTAGAAAAAATGGAAACAAAGTCTTTGTAAATAGGGAAGAGTGGGGGGTGAAGGGAAGACATTGAATGGGGAAAAATAAGAACCAAGATATATCATGTAAAGGTACAAGTTTGCAATTAGAAATGTAAATGTATTTTATACCTAAAATGTACCAATAAAAGAATTTAAGGTAAAAAAAAATTATGTAATATATATGTATATATCCTATAATTAAACAAAATTACTTAAGCCACAACATTTTTAGCATACAAAATGTGTTTGATTTTCTGTGACCTATAGTTAAATATTTTCTTACTTGATTTTAAAAATTTATTTTTAATGCTATTAACGTATATTCATTGTAGAAGTTAGTAAGAATCTCTGTGATATTTTCATCTATACATGCATCCTACATCAATCTCTTCCACCTCCATTCTTGTATCTTTACTCCCTTCCCTAGGTACGTTCATTAGTTCCTAGTAGCCTTTCCTCTACTTTCAGGTAGACATCTTTTTCACTTGTTTCTTACACTATCTACCTGTGAGAGAAAACATGCCATTTATGTCTTTCTGTACCTGGCTGATTTCACTTAACTTGATGTCCTCCAGTTCCAACCATTTTGCTGCAAATTACAGGACTTTGTTCTTTATAACTAGAAAAATCCCATTGTGTATGTATACCATGTTTTCTCAATTTATCTGTTGATGGGCATTTAGGCTGATTCCATCTCTTAGCTTAGAGTGTTGCCATAAGCATCATCATGCAAGTATCTCTTTTGTGTGCTAAGATTGTTTCCTTTGAATGCATACTCATGATTGGAATAGCTGAATCATAAAGTAGCTCTAGTTTTGGGTCTTTGAGAAACCTTCACAGTAGCTTTACTAATTTATATTCCCACCAACAGTGCTTTTCTCTCTGCACCTTTGCTAGCATTAGTTGTTTTTTTTTTTTTTTTTTTTGGTAATAGCCATTCTCACCGGGGTGTGATAGTAGATATTGTAACTTTGATTTACATTTCCATAATGGTTAATTATATTGAACATTTTTAGGTGTATTTGTAGGTCATCTGTATTTCTTCTTTTGAGAGATGTCTATTCAGATAATTTGCCCATTGATTTAATTGGATTATTTGTTTTGTGATTGTTGTTAAGTGTTTTCAGTACTTTGTGTATAATCAAGATATTAATCCTATTTCAGATGAATATCTGCCAAACACTTTCTCCTATAATATAGATTCTTCCTTCATTCTATTGATCATTTCTTTTGTTCTTTTGGAGAATTTTAGTGCTATGTAATCCTATTTGTCAATTTTTACTTTTATGTTTCGTGTTTTAGGAATCCCCCCCAGAAAATCATTGATTGTGCCCCTATATTTTTCTCTTGTAATTTCAGAGTTTCTGGTCTTGAATTAAGAGCTTTTATCCTTTTAAAAATTTCTGTACCGAAGGATAGGGGTCAAGATTCATTCATATATGCAGCTACCGAACTCTCAGGGGACCTCTGTTGGAAGAGGCTTTGCCTTCCCCAGCATCTGTTCTATGCACCCTTGTAGGGAAACAGCAGTGTAGGTGTGGAGTGATTTCTGAGTCCTCTATTCTATGCTTTCTCATGGGTCTGTGTCTCTTTAGATGACAATACTATGCTGTTTTTATTACCACAGCTGTGCAATATTTCTAGAAATCAGATATGGTGATGCCTCCAGCTTTGCTCTTTTTGTTTAATTTATGGCTATTCAGTATTTTATGCTTCCATAAGAATTTTGGAATTTTTTCTAGTTCTTAAATAATGTCATTGATATGATATGAAGATTGAACTGAAGCTATAGATTATTTTGGGAAGTCTGAACATTTTAACTTCCTTAATTATTCAAGTTCAAGACTGCGGTGGGGGGAGGGGTGTCTTTCCACCTTTTAATGTCTTCAATTCCTTTCTTCAGTGTTTTGGAACTGCTTTTTTTTTTGGTACCAGGGATCAAACTCAGGACCTTGTGCTTGAGAGGCAGGTGATGGCACTGAGCTAAATCACCAGCCCTGGAACTTTTATTGTAAACGTATTTCACTTTAAATTTGTTTCTAAGTGTGTGTGTGTGTGTGTGTGTGTGTGTGTGTGTGTGTGTGTTGCCATTTTGAATGGGCTCGCTTTCATAATTTATTCCTTAGAAAATCTGTTATTGGTGTGCAGAAAAACTCAGTCTTGTTTGTTGATTTTTTTATCCTGCTACTTTACTGAATTCATTCATCAGTTCCAATAATGTTCTGGTTAAGTTTTTAGATTTGTCTATCTATACATACAGATTATCTGTCAAAAGAGATAATTTAAATTTCACCTTTTCTAATGATATATCTTGTATTACTTTCTCTTTCCTAATTGCTATGGATAAAAGTTCTAGTTCTATATTAAGAATGGTAAGGATCAACATCTTTGTCTTGTTCTTAATATTAGCGAAAATGTTTTAATTTTCCCCTATTCAATGTGATGTTCACTGAGGATTTGCCATACATAGCTTTTGTTATGTTCAAGTATGGCTCTTCCATATCTAATTTGTTTATTTTTTTATAATAGTATATTGAAGTTCATCAAATGCTTCTTCTGTACCTATTGAAATGACCATGAGATATTTTTCCTTCATTCTATTTCTTTAATTCAATATATCATGATTATTGATTTGCATATGGTGGTGAGTCATTCTTGTACTACTGCAGTGAAACCATCGTGATCAGGCTGTATGATCTTTTTGATGTATTGTTGGATATGATTTGCTATAACTTATTGAGGTTGTTTTGTACTATATTTTGAGGAATGTAGTTTCTTCTTTTTTTCTTTTTTAGTTTTGTTGCATTTGGGTAACAGGTAATAATAGCTTAATTTAATGAGCTTTCAATTCTATGGAATAATCTCAGAAACATGGGTATTAGTTCTTTAAAATTTTGGTAAAATTCAGTAGTAAAACATGCAGTCCTGGGATTTTTTTTTTTTTTTTTTGGTGGGAGACTGTAATTCTGTTAATCTCATTGTTTCTGGTCTATTTAGGTTTCTTATATCTTCATTTGATTATCATCAACTATATGTGTCTAGAAAATTTTCCATTTCTTCAAGATTTCCCAATTTATGACATATAGTTTTAAAAAAATAATACCTAATGATCATTTGAATTTGTGGCATCAGTTGAATGTCTGACAGTTCATCTCTACTGCTATTCATTTGCTCGCTCTCTCTCTCTTTCTCTTTCTCTCTGTGTGTCTGTGTCTCTGTGTCCCTCTTCCTCTCCCTCTCTTTCTCTTGCTCCCTTCCTCCACCCTCCCTACCTCTCTGCTTCCCATTTCCTCTCCATCTCTCCTGCTTTCTTTGGTTAATCAAGGTGAAATTTTATCAATATCTCTTGTTTTTCAAAGAACCAACTTTATGTTTCATTGATCCTTCGTATGGTTCTTTTAGACATTATTTCATTTAATTGTGCTCTGATCCTTATTATTTCTTTCCCTCTTCTAATTTTGAGTAGGGTTTATTATTGATTTTCTATCATCTAGTGATACATCATTTTGTTGTTCATTTGAAATTTTTTTTTGGATGTATGCACTCATTGCTAGAAACTGTCACACAGGTTTGGTATGTTGTAGAGTTTGTACTCAATTTTGGGGGAGGTACTGGGGATCGAATTCAGGACCTTGCACTTGCAAGGCAGGCATGGCACCACTAAGCTAAATCCCTGGCCCTGTACTCAATTTTCATTGGTTATATAGATTAATGGGCTTGATTTTGGCAGATTTGTACATGTACAGAGCATACTATGATCATTTTCACTCCCTATAACCCTTTTCCCCTATTTTCCCCCTCACTTCACACTTTTGGGAAGATCATTGTGCACAGAATATTGTGCTCATATCTGTCCCCATAGCATCCACCTTTACAACCCCTCAGCCTGCCTCTTACATCCTACCTCATTTTTTAGTAATTGTCCCCCTTCTACTGTCTTCATTTATAGATTCCCTATATTAGAGAGAATATATGTTATTTGTCTTTCTTGGTCTGCCTTATTATACTCAACATGATGGGCCCCAGGTCTATCCATTTTCTCACAAGTGACAGAATTTTAGTTTTCATTTATGCTAAATAATACTCCACTTTTGATACACACCACATTGTCCTTATGCATTAGACTGCTGATGGGCACCTACGCTGGTTCCTTATCAGTGTTTTTCAGAATTGTACACAATAAAGATTGGTAGGGCTGGGGATTTAGCTCAGTGGTTCTGCCACCTGCCTCACAACCACAAGGTCCTGAGTTCAGTCCCCAGTACCAAAGATCGGTAGGGAGGTTTCCTTGTAGTGTACTGACTTCATTTCTTTGGGTATATAACAAAAAGTAGTATAACTCAATCAATAGCAGCTGTATTTCTTTTCAGGAATCTGCATACCGATTTCCATGTTGTCCTTATTAATTTGTATTCTGACCTGAAGCATAGAATGGTTCTGCCCACCATCCTCGGCTGGATGTTTTTTTTTTTATATTCCTGATTCTCAGTATGTTTTATTTGGATATTTCTAATGGGTAAAGATGTTGAACATTTTCATATAGCAATTAGCCATTTGTACTTCTTCCTTTGAGAAGTGTCTATTCATTTGCCCATTTATTGATTGGATCTGTGATTATGATTCCTACATACAGAAGAGGAAGACTAGATAACAGTTTGATAATGAGGAAAGAGTGAAATACTAGAAATCATCAAAATGATAGGAATTTGTATATACCTTTTCATAATAGCCCTTAATGTATAATAGCTTTTCAATTAAATTGCACAGATTGGCAGATTGGACTCAGAAAGAAAGACCTAACTCTTCTGTTTGCAAGAAACATACCTCACAAGCAAAGATAGCTACAGACTAAAAATGAAAATATGAACAATAATATTTTTGACAAATGGAACCCAAAAGCAAGCAAGAGTAGCTATACCCATGTTTGACAAAATTAATCATACACAATGAAGATTAATACATAATGTAGAGGGAACAACCCACTAAAAACATATAATAATTATAAATTATATGCAGCTAAGATTAGTGCACACAATTAAAGAGAAACACTTTTCAACATAAAGGGAAACATAGATCCCAATACGGTAATAGGGAATGACTTCTGTATTCCACTGTCACCAACAAAAACATCTTCAGGTCAAAAGATCAACAAAGATACATCAGCATTAAATTATACTATCGATCAAATAGGCTTAATAGGTGTCCACAGAACATTCCATTCAGTAACTACAGGAAACAGAGTCTTTTCAGCAGTTATGGAATGTTTCTCCAAATAGATTATATTTTAGGCCATAGAGCAAACCTTTACAAATAAAACAAAGTTGAAATAATTTTTTGCATCCTATCATATAACAATTGCAAAAAACTAGAAATCAACAAGAGAAAGCACACAAACTACACAAAAACTTAAAGATTAATATTCAACTTTTGGGTAATCAGTGGGCTATTGAGAAAATCAAGGAGGAAACTTTTAAATTTCTAGAATCAAAGAAGATGGAAATATTACATACAAAATTCTCTGGGAGTCAGCAAAGGCAGTTCTAAAAAGGAAGTTATGAATGCCTACATCAAAAAATTCATAGAGTTCACTAATAAATATCCTTTCACCACAGGGCCTTTGAAAAACAGGAATAAACACAACTCCACAGAAGAAGATAAATGATAATGATTAGATCTGAAATTAATGAAATTAAAAGAACAATACTTAGGATCAATCAAAATGTTTTTAAAAATTGGTTCTTTGAAAAGATAAGCAAGATGGATACCACTTAGATAAACAGAGAAGCCAGGCAAATCCATATAGTTAGTAAGAAGGGCGATTTTACAACAGACACTGCAGAAATACAATGAATTATTAGGGACTAGTTAAAAAACCTATATTCTTAAATCCTGGAAAACATAGAAGAGGATAAATTTCTAGAGATGACATACCAAAACCAAGACAAAAGGGTATAAAAATTCTAAACAGATCAATTACAAGCAATGACATTAAAGCAGTAACAAACAGTGTTCCAAAGAAAGAAACCCCAGGACCGAACAGGTTCACAGTTAAATTTTTAGGTATACATTAGGATCACATTCAACATTGGGATCTTGTACCTCTACATGATACATCTTGGTTATTATTTTTTCCCATTCCCATTCCCTCCAATCCACCCCTTCACTCCTCTCTATTTACATAAACTTTCTGGTTTTTTCCCTTTTTTTCATTTTTTTTCTTCCCTTATTTCCTTTCCCCGGCTCCATCTCTCCAGTTCCTCTTCCCTTTGAACATTTTCTTTCTATTTCACATTACCTATTATACATTTTGGTCCCCATTTACACTTTCAGTTTCTCACACTAGAGAAACTATTCAGTATTTGCACATGTGTGTCCTATTTATTTCACATAAGAGTATGGCTTTAAGGTGCATCCATTTAGCTATAAATAAATGTCTCTAGTTTATCTTTCTTTATGGCTAAGTAATACTCAATTTTATAATAAAAACCACATATTTTTTATCCAATCACCATTTGATGGGTGTTTGGGCTGTTTCCAAGATTTAGCTATTACAAACTGTGCTGCTATAAACATGTGTGTGCATGTATCACTGTGGTAGGATGCTTTCAACTATTTTTGGAATATACTCAGATGGGGAATAGCTGGGTCAAATAGGACCTCTAATCCTACCTTCTGAGGAATCTCCACACTGATTTCCACAATGGTTGAACCAGTCTACACTCCCAGCAACAGTGGAGAAGAGTTCCTTTTATTACACAGCCCAGCCAACATTTATTATTGGTTGATTTCTTGATAGCAGCCATTCTTTCTGTGGTGAGGTGGAATCTCAGTGTTGTTTTCATTTGCATTTCTCAAATGACCAGTGATGCTGAACATTTTTTCATATGTTTATTTACTATTTCTACTTCTTTGTCTGAGAAATGTCTGTTCATTTTGGATGCCCGTTTTTGGATTGCAACTTTAAATTTGAGGGATCTGATTTTTTTAAGTTCTTTATATATTCTAGATACCCATCTTTTGTCTGAGAAATAGCTGGTAAAATTTTTTTCCCACATTGTAAGTTGTCTCTTAACACTGTTGGTGGTTTCTCTTGGTGTGCAGAAGCTTTTTAATAAGATGAGATCCCAGTTGTTGCTTCTTTGTGCTAGTTTTAATTGGACTGAGGTTTTGTTCATAAAGTCTTTTCCTATGCCATTGTTTTCAAGAGTTCTACCTAACCTATCTAGCAGCAGGTTTAGTGTTTCTGTTTTATGTTTAGATCTTCAATTCATTTTGATTTTAGTTTAGTGCATGGTAAAAGATATGGGTCACATTTTAATCTTTGGCAAGTTTAATCCCATTTTTTCCAGCACCATTTATTAAGGAGGCTATCTTTCCTCCAATTAGGGCATTTGGCTTCTTTGTCAAAGATGAGGTCACTGAGTTTGTCTGGAGTTGTTTCTGCATCTTCTAATCTGTCCCATTGATCCTCAGGTTTGTTTATTTGTCACTAAAATGCTGTTTTCATTACAGTAGCTTTGTAGTATAATTTTAAATTGGGGATTCTAGTACCCCCTGCCTTGTCTTTGTTTCTGACAGTTGCTTTTACTATTCTAAATCCCTTCTTGTTCCAAATGGATTTTTGGATTGTTTTCTCTGGTTCTGTGAAATATGCTGTTGGAATTTTACTTGAGATTGCATACTATCTATATAGCAGTTTTGGAAGTGTGGCAATTTTTACTATATTGGTTTTTCTTGACCAAGAACAAAGGATTTCTTCCCATTTTCTGATATCCTCTTGGATCTTTTGTTTTCAGAGTGCTCTGGTTTTCAAAGTATAGGTGTTTTACTTCCTCCCTTAGATTGATTCCTAGGTATTTCATGTTTTGGATGGTATTGTAAAAAGAATTTTCCCCCAATTTCTCTCTCAGTGAATCTGTTATATGTGTACAAGAAGGTTATTGATTTTTGAGTGCTGACCTTTCATCCAACTACTGTACTGAATTTGGTTATTAAGTATAGAAGTCTTTTGGTAGAGTTTTGGGAGTCTTCTACATAGTGTATCATGTCATCCACAAATGACATTTTAACTTTCCTATCTTTTTTCCTATCTTTATTCTTTTTATTTAGTTCTCTTGTCTAATTGCTGTGGCTAATATTTCCAAAACTATATTGAACAGGAGTGGTGATAGTGTACATTCCTGTCTTGCTCTTGATTTTAGGGGGAAAATATTCAGTTTTTGGCTGTTTAGTATGATGCCGACTGTTGGTTTTTCATGGGTGGTACTTATCAGTTTGAGATAAAGACTCTCTATTCCAATTCTCTGTAGGGTTTTTGTCATGAATGGGTGTTGGATTTTGTCAAATCCTTTTTAAGCATCTATTAAGATGATCATATCATTTTTGTCCTTGACTCTGATAATATAGTATATTATTTATTGATTTATACATTTTGAACCATCCTTGCATCCCTGGGAGGAATTCCACTTGGTCAGGGTATATGATCTTCTTGATGATCCTCTGCATTCTATTTGTCAGTATCTTATTGAGGATTTTTGCATCTATGTTCATTAATGAGATTAGCCTGCAGTTCTCTTTTCTCTTTTTGGTTGGATCTTTCTCTGCTTTTGGAATCAAGGCAATGGTTTCTTCCAGTTGTGAATTTGGGAGTAATGCTTCCCTTTCAATTTCATTAAGGGGTTTGAGAAGTTTGGTTTTCTCTAAATGTCTTGTAGAATTTGGCAGTGAAGGCATCGGGACCTGGGCTTTTCTTGGTAAGTTTTTAATTACGTTTTTAATTTCATTGATTGATACTGGGTTATTTAGAATTTTCATATCTTCTTCATTCAACTTTGGTAATTCATAGGTATCTAGGAATCTGTCCATTTCTTCTGCGTTTTCCATCTTATTGGAGTACAATGTTCTCAATGTAGGTATTGATGATCCTTTGGATTTCTTCTGAGTCTGTTGTATTTTTGCCCTTTTCATTCCTAATTGCATGGATTTGAGCCATTTGTTCCTTTTTAAAATAAGTTTGGATAGGGGTTTGTCAATTTTATTTATTCTTTCAAAGAACTGACTCTTTGATTCATTGAATTTATGTTTCATTCTCTTAGTCTCCATTGCATTGATTTCTGTTCTGATCTTTATATTTTCCTCATACGATCTTTGGGTTTGTCTTGCTCTTCCTTTTCTAGAAGCTTCAGATTCAGCATTAATTTGTTTATTTGAGCTCACTTTGTTTTGTTAATATGGGTATTCACTGCTGTTAATTTCCCTAGTAGGACTGCTTCCATTGTATCCCATAAATTCTGGTGTGTTGTACTGGTATTATCATTTAATTATAGAAACTGTCTAATTTCTTCATCAATTTCCTCTGTGACTCATTGGTTGTTCAGGAGAGTGTTACTCAATTTCCATCTCTTTGTGAAATTCTTGTGGTTTCTTTTAGTATTGATCTTCAATTTCACGGTTATGGTCTGACAATATATGAGGGTAACTTTAATTTCTTTGGATTTACTGAAGCATGTTCTATGAGCTAGCATGTGGTCTATTTTGGAGAATGACCTATGTGCAGCTTACAAGCAATGTCCGTTCTGGCTCTGGGTGCCTCTGCTGTGTAGATCTGGATCCCCTACTGTAGCCCTCTCTGGCATGGCAGCTCAAGGTCTCTCGGGCACCAGCAGGGCCTCACAGTTAAATTTTACCAAACTTAAACAAGAGCTAGCACTGGTGCTCCTCAAATTAAATCTATTTGTTGTATAGAGTTTAACTCTGATTTTTTTGGGGGGTCTTAATAATGTAGGTAGTGATGAGAAAGGGATATTAAAATCCCTTACAATTATTGTATTGGAATCTTTAAGTCTTATACTGTTCGTTTTTACAAAGCTCAGTGCTCTGACATTTAACACATATAGATTTATAATTATTATTTTATCTTCTTGATGACTGATCACTTGATCATTACATATGACTGGTCTCATTCTTTTTGTTTGTTTGTTTGTTTGTCTGTTTGTTTTGGTACTGAGAATCAAACTCAGGACCTTGTGCTTGCGAGGCAGGCAGCAGAACCACTGAGCTAAACCTCTGCCCCAGGTCTCATTCTTTTTGCTAAAAGTCTATTTCTTTAGCTCTATATGTGCTTATTCATGCTTGCTTTCAGAATCCCCCACTTTGGAATATTATTTTCCATTCTTTCGCTTTGAATCTATTTGTGTCCTTACTGGTGTGGCAAGATTTGTTTGTACATAGCACAATCTTGTTCACATTTTTAATTCATTTTTCCATTGTGCATCTTTCAATTTGATAATTCAAATATTTTATATTCAAAATTATTATTATTAGAACTTACACATTTGTTCCTGGTATTTCATTGATTTTTTTCCTCTTTTTTCACAATATTATTTGTTCCTTCCGATCTTACTCATATTTGCAGTCTGCTCATCCAGTTTATTGGTAATATCTGTTATTTTCTATTTTTCTTTTATGTATCTAGTTTTTTAGTGAAATTTATATTTTCACATGCTTTCATGATAGCAGTTATTTTTTTCAATTGGATATGAGAACTGCTTAAACATCTATTATTAGATGGTCATAAATTATTTTAGTTTTTGCTTATCTTGGAAGATCTATTTCTCTTTTGATTGTGAAAGATAACCTGGTTGGTTATACTAACCTTGGTTGACAATTATTGTCTTTTAGAATGTAAATTACATCATTCTATGTCCTGCTACCTTCTAGGGTTTCTGCTGAGAATTCTGTTTTAGTCTAATTAGGTCATCTTTAAAAGAGAGCAAATAATTTTCTCATGCAGGATTTAAAATTATTCATTTGTCATGTATTTTTGACAGTTTGATTGTAATATGTAATATTTAGATTCTATTATGGATTTTTTAAATTTGATATTTGATAAACCCCTGTAGGTGGGTTTCTATGTATTTCCTTAGATTAGAAGTTTTGTGGGCCAGGGATTTAGCTCAGTGATGCTGCACCTGCCTCCCAAGTGCAAGGTTCTGAGTTCGATCCAAGGTATAAAAAAAAAATGAAGTTTTGTGCTATCATTTTATTAAATAGTTTCTTCATGTTTCTAACTTCTGTTTCTTTCCTATAATATGTGTGTCTATGATGTAGTTATTTGACCTTTTACTGGTATCATATCTTAAATGCTTTCTTCATTCCTGTTTATTTTTTGCTTTATTTTTGGGTGAATGAAATATAATGAAACAACTATTTTCAAGCTCCATTCTTTCTTTCTCTTTATCATTGTGATAGATTCCTTTACAAAATCCTTATCTCTTCATTAATTTCTCATTCACATCTTTCCTTATGTTCTTAATTCTATTTATGTGCTTTCCTATATTTTCTTGAGTCTTATTGGGCTTTTTATAATCATTTTTTTGAATTATTTATCAGTTATTTCATTCACTTTGATTTTCCTGGAATCTCTTGAGAGTTTTGATCATTAGACTTGTCATATCGCTTTGATTTTCATATTTCCTGTGTTCCCATGTTGAGGTTTGCATATCTTATCTATTGAATATCTTTAATATTTTTACAGGGAGATCTTAGTTAGTGGCTTGCCTCCAGATGTGTCTCCGTGCAGTTTATTTCCAGCTAGGCATGCTAGTGTAGTCTCACTGTAGCTTCTCTCAGTGTGATTAGTGAGTTGGGGCTCTGGCATACCACATCAGAGTTGGAGAGACTCACTGTCTCTGTGGGCCATGCAGGGTCAGAGGCACTAATAGTTTAGGCAGGCGTGGTTTAGACTAAGTATGAGCATCCCCTGTGTGATGACTTCTGCAGTGGGAGTGTTGTCCTCTATCAGAGGATGCAAATTTCCTCAGGCACTTTTGATACAGGCTGTTGAAGCATTCTCTGCACTTGCTGTGAAAGGCCTGAAATGCCTGCTCTTTGATAAGGCACTGAGGTGGGTACTGGTGCCTCATGAGAAAATGCATAAACAGAAATCACAGTCCCTCTGTCTTATTCACTTTCTGCTTTCTGAGAGAAAATATCTGATACTCACAGCTTAAAGGATGAAAGGTTTATTTTGGCTCATATTTCAGTCTATGGTTGGCAGGCTCCAAAGAAAACACAACATGAAATAAATAGAACACACATATGTAAATACCGAATAGTTTCTCTAGTGTGAGAAACTGAAAGTGTAAATAAGGACTAAAAGGTATAGTAGATAATGCAAAATAGGTAGAAAAGGGGCAAAGGGGAAGGGGAAGTGGGAAGGGTAGGGGAAAGGAAAGAAGGGAATGGAATTAATATGAGAAAATGGAAAAATGGAAACAAAGTCTTTGTAAATAGAGAGGGATGGAGGGGTTGAAGTGAGGGCAGGAGAAGGGGGAAAAATAAGAACCAAGAGAGACTATGTAAAGGTGCAAATTTCCAATGATCAATGTCATTATATTGTATACCTAAAATGTACTAATACAATAATATTTTAAAAAAGAAAAGAAAACACAGCATGCCATAGAGACGTAGTGGAAAAAGAGTGCTCCTATCATGGCGTCAAGGAAACAAGAGAGGAGCCAGCCAGGAAGGAAGAGATACACACTTCCTGCTCATTTCCACAACTCTCTGGCCAGATCTCACTTCCTAAAACCAAGTAAGCTATAATTCTCCTATACTCCAATCACTTTAGCGAGGCATGAGGCCTTTAGACCTGCACTCTCTTTCATACTTACATGATCCTCTAAGCAGTCTTTGATGAGACAAGAGTGGGGCATACTGTTGTAAGTGACCAACATAAGTATTGTGGCAGCAAAAAGTATGTTGTTCTCTCTACTGCTACAGTGGGTATGCCCACCCAGGAGTAGGTTTCCAGACTTCCTGCACTGCATGTGCCTGTGGATAGGGTAGCAGCCAGGGGCTTTTATTTCCCTATTATTTCAGTTGCAGTTTCTGCCATGGATCAAGTTAGGGTGGTCATGGTTATAGCCAGGCAAGATTTTTCTCAACTGAGGAGCTCATAGGAGCAAGTGAGAGTGATCATGATGAGCTTGGCACAGTTGTCTCTGGGCCTCTGGAAGACATGTATTGCAGAGATGGGGCACCAACTGGAGCTTTGGTGGCATCGTTAGCCTGCATCCTGGCATGCCTTTGTGGCAAAGCAGTAGCAGAGCCATAATTAACAACATAATTACCTGTCATCTGTGTGAGACTACATGTGACTTCCCATGTTCTAAGTTTCTTAGGGCAGGCTCACTGTTTCTTGGTTCTTGAGAGTGGTGCCTTCCTTCCTCATCTGTGTAACAAAACTCATTTCCTATGGTATAGTGCTTTCAGCAAGTTTGTGTCACAGTCATTGTATTAGACAATTTGGGTTCATAAGACAGTCATCCCCTGAGCCACTGCAGTGCAATGTCTGTGGAAGCCCAGGAATGAGATAAGCAGGGCCTTCTGTTCCCTAAAGAAGTCTGAGTTCATAGAATGGGTCTTTTCTCAAGATGAGTCCTGGTGCACCACCCTGGATTTCACTGGAAGATGAAGTGAATTTCTTTACCAAACCAGTCTACATGCAGATGTCAAGTTCATTTATCTATTTAGGCTGCAATCCTAGAACGGTTGTGAACTTTCCAATAGCTAAGATTGCCAGCTGCACTAATGGGGTTTGTGGGAATGTCACTTTTGCCCCTTAGAAGGAACATTTCCCCATTCCCAGCTGTGTAGCTGGGGCAACCTGTGCTGGAATAGTTCCTTTCTCTTGCTTGGCTACTGTTCATGTCTCTGGAGTTTGCAAGTTTTCTGCCACTACTACTGAATTCCAGTCTTCCCCCATGGTCACTCAATTTAATATGTAGCTCTACTCTTGCTGCTTCAGTTCATCATTGTGCAGGAGAAAGTGAGTAGGAGACACTTCTATTTATTTAGTCTTGCCCTTTACCCGAATGTAAATTCCCTGTATTCCTCAACATCTAGTGTAGTAACCAGATAATGCCCAACCTCAAAATAAAGATATCCCTTCCCTGATCTCTAGAATCTATGGAAATTTTAGCTCATATAGAACAAAAAAGACATTGCTGATTGAAGTGAGGAAATTAACATGAATTAGGCAAGTGAGTCCAATGTAAATATATTGACTTTAAAAGTAGAAGGAGACAGGAAGTGCATGAGAGACATTAGCCTTGACATTTCAGCAGACCACTACTGGCTTTGAAAATAGAGGAAGAGCTCAGGAATGAAGAAATTCAGGTTGTATGGAAAAACAGGCCACAGGTGGCACATGCTTATGAAGAAAACTGGGTTTTCTCTCCATCGCTACAAATAAATGATTTCTCCCCTACAACTTCACTAAGGAATACAGTCTTACCATTTGTTTTTCTATTGGTGAGAACTGGGTCCATCTTCTGAACCAGAAAACTGTAAGATAGTGCATATATGCTGTTTTGAGCCACGAAAATTTAGTTAGATACATACTAAATTTAGTAATTTAGTTAGACATATCCTTCCCTTCTCAAGCTAAATGTATCTTGATTAGTTCTCCATCAAAATTTGGCAAACTAAATCTTACACCAAATATTTAAACCAGTTTTGTAGACCCTGAAGTAAAATAATGTGACAAGAACTTGTTCTACACAAGCTATTCATTTGTCCAATTCTCTAATGCTAGCTATAGGTCCAAGAATGTATTAGATGATTGATAAATATTCCTGACTACTAACATAATGACTGATTGATAAGTTAAAACAAATCCTTAAAGTTCTTTCTAAAATGTTAAAAGAACATAGTTGGTCAGTCTAATGTCCTGAACAGAATCCAGAAGGGACATGAAAGGCAATTCTTGAGAATCAGGCTGAGGATTCCAATTTGTTGTACTCACAACAAACTCCACTAATACTTACCAATCATTCTTAATTTGTATTATAATACTAGCTCTTCATATTCACTGTGGTGATTCTTCCCCTACTGTGTTCTAAACAGGAGTTTCCTGCCCAGAGTATTCTCAATACTTTTGTCTTTTTTATTGTAATAATAAAGGAGTAATTGACTTTTGTGGGGGACTGCCTTATTGATTATGCCCAAGCAGGCTGTAAGCAGTACAGGCTGTAAAGAGTTAACCCCACAATTGGCTTGTTTTGAGAGGTGAGTCTGGCCAAAGCTTATATGCCTGCTGAGATCAGAGTAACTCTCACCCCAATTCCATTCCCACAACTAAAACCTTCTTAACTAGAAGGACAAGGTTCTAATTACAACCATATATTTTTTCTATTCTGTTCCCAATATGAGAATGCTTTGTCGTTTTCTTTACAAGCCTTGCCCTCATATTATCCTTAACAACTGCATGACTGCACATCCTCACAGGTAAGTTCCCCTTAATGAGTAGTCCCCCTTTACTCCAATTTGATTAACCCATAAAAATCAGTGGCTTGGACTGACCAGTTCTTCTGCTGGTTGCTCAGTGTTGGCCATTTTGGCTCCCCATTTCTCTGTTTCTTTCATTCTGTCTTTGAGTCTTTCTTCAGCCCTGCATCATGCACTGGTCAGGAGACTGGAACCTACTGCAGAGGTGTACAGTAGACTTTTCATCCTATCATAAGAAAGAAGATAAGATGCCTTTACTCATCACTGTTATTTATCACTATACTAGAAGTTCAAAATAATGCAATTAACCACTAAATAGTTTACTCAGAGCATGACTTGCGTAGCACATTTGTTTACTTATTGAGTATCCTGAGCATTCTTCCAACAGGTGTCATCTCAACCAATTGATTCTTGTATTGAATAAATTTGATAAAAAATTGCCATTTTTATATTTTGTGCTATAGTGTCTTATAAAAATAAATGAAACAATATTCAATATTTGGTCATCTTGTATTTAAATAATTGTACGGGTAAGTTGTTAAAAAAAGAAAAGATAATAAAGCTATGTAGTTTGGAAAAAAGGAAATAAAACCTCCTTGTTCATACATATTATGAATGTCTATATAGAAAATCTGAAGACATCAATAATTCTTGAAATTAGAAAGTGATAATATCAAGGTTATGCAATACAAATTTAATATACAAAAGTCAGTTACTTTCTTATATATTAACAATAAAGTGTAATTTAAAATTAAACATAGGGCATCATTTATATAAGCATCCAAAAATCTGAAAAGTACAAATCTAAGAAAACATTTAAAAGATTTATATGCGGAAAATGAAAAATCTGTCATGTAAAGAAATCAAAATATCTAAATAAATGAAGGGATATTGCAAATTAATGGATATAAATAGTATTATTAACATTGATTTTCCCCATGTAATTTATTGATTCAATAAAATTTAAATCAAAATTCTAAGGAGATGTTTTATAAGTATTGACAGATTGAGTCCATAGTTTACATGGAAAGGCAAAACAACAGAACCAACACAATTTTGAAGAGCAAGAACATAACTGGAACACTGACAACACCTGAGTTCTAGATTTTCTATAAAGCTACAGAAATCAAAATAGAATGTTATTGGTTAAAAATTAGAGAGCCAGACCAATAGCACATAGCATATTAAGAGACTCACCCAAATACAGATAGCTGATATCCAACAGAGAGCAGAGGCAATTCAATGGGGAAAGGATAGTCTTCAGCACACATTTCTGGGACAACTGGACATGTGCCTTCAAAAAATCTGCCTGGAGAGAACTTTTCACTTTTCACAAAAAATTTTTCAACATGAATCATAAACATAAGTATAAAATGTAAAAGTGTAAAACTTATGGGTGATAACATTGGAGAAAATCTAGATGTTGAGTATAGCAGTGAGCTTTAAGATCCAATCCCAGCTTTATACCTGAAATATTAAAAATGGTATGTTAAATTTCATTAAAGCTAAAATCTTCTGCTCTGTAAATGACACTCTATAAAAGGGAATAAAGAGACAAGACCAGGCGAGAGCAAAATACTTATAAGGTATATATAAATAGGAATTTGTATGCAGAGTATACAGAAAATTCTAAAAACTTAACAATAAAACCACCAATCTTAAAATAAATGAAAGATCTGAACAGACACCTCATCGAGGAAGACACACAAATGAACAATGATCATACAAAATGATTCTCATTATCCTATTAAGAAATTTCAAATTGAAGCAACAAAGATAACCCATCATGCATTTATTAGAATGCTTACCATCTAAAACACCAACACCACCAAATGTTGAATATCATGTGCAGTACCTGAAATTTATTTGTGATAGGGTCCACTTTAATGGCATTTTCTTACAAAGCTAAATAGAGTCTGTCATTTCATCAAGCATTTATGTTCCTTGGTATTTCCCCAGATGTGTTCAAACTTATGTCCACAGAAAATCATACAAATGAATGTTTATAGCAATTTCTTCTCACACTTGCCAAAACTGAAAGCAATTAAGATGTCCTTAAATAAGTTATTAGAAAAACAAGTTATCATATATCCATGCAATGGAATTGTTCCCAGCAGTGAATAAAAATGAGCTATCAAATCATGAAAGAATGTACATATATTGTTAACTGAAATGAAGTCAGTCTGAAAAAGCTGTGTTGGTGCTCAGAATATGATACCTCAACCAAAGCTGCCTTCAGTAGACTCAGAGGGCCTCCAAAGCAAGCAGTTCTATCTGAACTCTTCCCACCATCCTTTCTCCTTTTCCGTCTCTCCTCCTAGGTGGGTCACAAAAACTAGAACTCTTCTCAAACAAAGCAAGTCATAAAAGCAGGAAAGACACTCCTAACCTCTGCTTTCCCCTGAAGTTCCTCAAGATGAGGAATCTGCCAAGGATCCAAAAGGAGGTGAAGAAATATTATATAGAGATACAAGAACACACATTGTTGAGTTCCTCCCCCATTCATCACTATTACCTCTGCACAGTTACCTACTTTTTCTTCAGACTTGACATAAGAATACACAGTTTTTCCTGCATATTTGCTGACCTTTATTTCTGAAGGCACCTGGTAGCAGTGAAAGTTTGAATAAGTACATGTGTGATGATTTTTTCTTTAATTTCTCCTTTTTATAAAAAGAGGTGTTCATCTGTGATTTTTCCACCGAGTAAGAAAAAGATACTACTTTTTGTGCCCTGCAGCTATATATCGTATCATTCCAATTCTGTGCCATTCTGGAAAAGACAAAGTTTTAGAGAGAGTAAAAAGCTATGCTTCCTGCAGTTTGGGGACAAAAGGGAGACATGAATAGATGAATCACAGAGGATATTTAAGGCCTAACTATGTTGTATTGTAGTGGTGTATATACATATATTTAACAATTTGTTAAAAATCACAGGGATATACAACATGAAGAATAAAATGTAAGTTATGGGATCTAGTTTATAACAATGTATTGATATTTTTTCTAAATTTAAAGGCAAGTATCACACTAATGTGATATTTTAATAATTTGGGAAACTGGATACAGGAAGTACACAGGTATATGGGAACTCTATTTTCTTTGCTTATCTTTTAGTTGAATATAATACATGTCTAAAATGTAAATTCCATAAGAAATTATCTGATTTAACTGTTTATCCACAGTGAGGGTTTCATTGGGAAAAAAACAGTTAATTGAATATAAATTCTTCCCTGTTGTTCAAATGGAATCTTGCTACATTAATTTGACATATTTTAGCAACATTTCCTAAAATCAGAATTGAATATTTTGTCTTCTCTTCTTTGCCGTGAAGATAATAAATAAGTTTAGTTACACTACACTTTCCTGTGGTTTTGACCATTGTATTTGCCATTCCTGTGTTGTTAGAATTTTGTTCTTTAAAAAAATTTATTGCAATGATTTTTAGAGTTAACATTTCACTTTAATTCCAGAAATAAATAAAGAACTCTAAATAATAAATGAAATAATTAGGTACATTTAAGAACAATTTTTCTCATGCTGAATGTTCAGATCACCCTGAATGGCAAAGAAGAAAGAGCAATAAGACTTGATTCTGATTGTCACACTGTGTGTAAATAGATGTTTCCATGCCTCCCATCCTCTTCCATTCTTCTGATTTTTCATCCATTTTTCTGTTATGCAGTTACTGGGATTTCATAAGCTCCTTTTAACCTCAAATATTATAAATTTAAAAATATCTATTAGTTCTAAAAGCAAGGTCTCCTGTGCTAAGGACTGATGAGGATAACCAGATTAGAAACTCCTAGCAATGATTGTCAAAGAGCTAATGAATTTGCAAGGAATATGAAACATATGCACAAATAATTCTAACACTTAACAGAATGTAACAAGTCTCATAATTAGCAAAAATAAATGCTATGGGAGTTCAGAAGAAGCAGAGCTTAATTTCTACAGAGGAATGGAAGATTGTGGGTGGAATTTGAGATATGCTTTGAAAAAATGGGTATGGTTTCTGATGCTAAGGAACCAAGCATAATTCTAAAAATATTCATCCAAGCTCTGTATGCAACAACACTTCCTTTTGTTGTTATTGTTCTATGGTGTAGAATTCACACAATTTAATGATTTGCCTTTTAAAGGACTTTTCTGTTACTGGTATTAAACATTACTGATAAAGGTGCTACCAATATTTGTGCACAAGTTTTGTGTGACTATAAATTGTCAAAGTAGAAATTGAATTCCTAGGAGTACAATTATTGGGTTTAATGGTAATTGAATAATTTTTTTTCAAGAATGGCCAATTGTTGTTCTTGTTACTGTGGTCCTGACAAAGAGTCTCATCTCACTATGCAGCTGACCAAAAACTCAAAGTTCTTTTACCAAAGGTTCCCAATAGCTGAGATTACAGGCAGGCTAAGAATCGGTAATAGTTTGTTGTTGTTCAGGGCCAGAAAGTTAATATTTCAGGCTTTAAAGTCTCTAACAGAACCACTGAAAATATTACACTAAGGCAGCCATAGATAAACATAACCAGTGAACTTCGGTACGTTCCAATAAAACATTTACAAAGTAAGCAATGATTGAATTTGCCCCCCAGGGCAGAATTTCCTAGTTCACGCAGAGATTTGTGATATCTCTTCCTTTCCCATCACCATGTTCATGGCTGAAGCACCCATAAGAAAGATATTACAAAGAGAAAATCCTGTCAATTTATTTAACATAAATTTTAAGTTTCCTTCACAAGGAAATGAAGAGTTTTTCCAAAGAAACAGAATATACTTTATTGTCATGCTTAAATTTGATGAAGAATTGACAACCATGGGGAAATCTGATTGGACAACTCGGATTTGATCTCATGACAACAACCATGGGATTCTCAGCAAAGCCTGCTTGCACAAATTCCTCCGCACCTATTCTGCAGAGATGAGGACTTCCCTCGGGCTGTAAGGAGATTTCTCCTCAGATGAAAGACACATGACTTCTTTAGAGGAAGGGCAGATAATTTTTTTGTGGACTGTTTCTCTGCTTCACAGAAAGGGTGGGAGAAAGTGGGACAGACCTTGTTTTTGTTGTTTTTTCAAATTCCAAGGTACTGTATTTTGGGGTAGATTATCCTAATCCCATTGTCATTCTAAAAGTCTTGGTGCATATACAAGAAGGCATGCAGGAAGAAGACAGGATGACATGTGGATAGTGAATGGCACTGTGATGGTTCCATGGGGGTGGAAATGAGTTATATACAAGAAAATATTTTCTTTCATAAACCCTTAAAAGTGATAAAAATACACTTTTAAGGTTGCATCTACATAATTGCAAAATAATTAACTGTTAAAAATCAAAACCATTGTTTCATTGTTTATACTTGCTACAAGTCTTAAACGAATTGATTCTCATTTCTGGACCTACCATCCAAAATTCTTAACATAAATTTTCAAATATAGATAAAATATTAATGTAATCCTTATATATTTTGTAGTAATTTCTAAAGTAAAGGAAAATTGTGATGTACAGGAGCAATCATATTTGCTCTCGCGTTTCATGCCGTTGTTATTAAAAGAGTAAAATTCATGATATTATACTGACTTATTATTTTCCCCCAAAATAATATAGATGATATAACCATGTGAATAATTCCCCAAGCATATTTAAATAAAATGCTTTAACTATTAATTTTGTATATACCTGTAAACTTTGGACCACAGTTTCAAAAGCAAGTTTCAGATATGGAATTTCAGATATGGTAACAATGTTTCAAACATCTGTATTAAGTGCTGTAGGTTTTAGATGTTCTGGAAGTGGGGAAGATTTTAATTTTAAAAAATTCATAAATCAGTGGTCAGCATATGTGAGGCTGTCTCTGATCTTCTTGAAGTTATGACATGCTTATCAACCTGGTTGTGGCACTCTTTGGAGCAAATCAGCGGAGGAGGGTTCTGTAAGTTTTTTAAAACTTGATATTAAAGAAGGCAAAAAGTAGGAGGCAAAGTTGTACTATTTAGCATTGAAAATGGGATACATTCTGAACCATTATAGTACAGTAGTAATTTCATTCACATGTACAGAATAAAAACTGAGGATAGACAACTAAGCACATAAATATTTTTCCATAATTAAGTATGAATTCAAAGATTGTTTTTACTCATCCAGTTAGTGGGTATTAGAAAGAGCAGCCTATTACTTTCAACATAAAAAATGAATTTCAGTCAAGTTAAATGGCTTAAGGGAATATAGCAGATAGGAAAGCTTTATATATTATCTTAATACCAAGACAATTGCTCTATTTCAGGGAATTATTTTTTTGACCATCATTCAGTCTTCAGCAGATATAGCCAATTGAACTATCATCCTTTCTGTCTTTTTTCATGATGGCAATATAATATTTAAAAAGTTGGAGAGATGCTATCAACCCTCAATTATGCATTATATAGTAATCACATCAGGGCTCTCTGTTTTCTCAGCAATAATCTGATTTTCTAGTGTTGATAAATGGCTCTGCCTTTTGCCTTCTAGTTTAACCATTTAGGAACTGGATTATTATCCCATAAAACAGAGGGGCAATGATATCATTGCTTAATTATAATAATTATTAAAAGTTCTGAATCATCCCATTATCAGGAAAAGGGCAATTGATGGTACTTTAATGAATACTCACAAATATTTGAACTTTTTCTGTTAGGAAAAATAAAAACACATTCGAAGTGTACTATGCAAAGTGGGACAACCAAGAACACTGGTTAAGCGTTTAAGGCTTTGAAGCACATAAAATGTTTGAAATCCTATTCCAACATTCATTGTGTAGTCTTCAATTAAAATAATGAACAAAATGTTCTGTGTACAATTACACTATACAGAATTCCTCTAAAAATGAAATGAGATCATGTGTTTCATGTTCAATATAGTTCTTGAATTCTAGAAAACACTCAACAAATGAAGGTATTTTAAAATAATATTCACAACAATAATAATGTTGATCTTAGCTATTTCAAGATGTACTTAAGTCCCCTGAAAGTAAAAAATCAATATACTCGCAGTCATGCTATTCTTTCACCTAGAGGTATGCAACACCTTGGACTTGTGTTGTATTGTGTAATGCTCTTTTTCAAGTCAACATCTATCCTATCCACAAAGTCCTGAGCCAGTTTCCAAGGAGTAAGATAAACTGGTTCATTCAATAAATACTCAGGAAATGTTCATTTTGTGCCAGATAGAAGGTTAGGAGAAAAAAAAAACACAGTTCTTGTATTAGGAAGGCTCAAAGCATTGTTAATGCCATCAAAACAGAGGAGAATAAAATGAACAAGAAAAGTATCAAATACCAGGAACATTCAATTATGGAAAGGTGCATTGATGATTTGTTGGAAAACAAATCAAGTGACATAAATAAAAATGCTTAGAAGTAGATAGATGTCAAATGCTTTTTCTGCATATATTGAGATGATCATATGGTTTTTGTCTTTGGCTCTGTTAATATCGTGTATTACATTTATTGATTTGCATATATTGAACCATCCCTGCATCCCTGGGATGAATCCCACTTCAGGGTGTATGATCTTCTTGATGATCATCTACATTCTGTTTGCCAGCATCTTAACTGAGGATTTTTGCATCTGTGTTCATTAGGGAGATTGGCCTGTAGTTTCTCTGGTGTGAGAAACTGAAAGTGTAAATGAGGATCAAAATGTATAGTAGATATTGTGAAATAGGAAGAAAAGGTCCAAAGGAGAAGGGGAAGTAGAGGGGAGGAGAAACGAAAGAAGGGAAAGAAAAAATATTAGAAAAGAAGGAAAAAATGGAAACAAAATTTTTTGTAAATAGGGACAGATGGAGGGGTAGAAGGGAGGGAAGGGGAATGGAGAAAAAAGAAGAACCAAGATACATCAGGTACAAGTACAAATTTCCAATGATGAATGTGATCATTATGAGTTCTTAAAATGAACCAATAAACTTAGTGAATAAAAAAAAAGAAGTAGATGCCGCAAGGATTTAGACACTGGAGAAATTCTGACTGAAGGAGTAAGGAGTGATGAGCTTTAAGCTAGACGTTTAAAAATGAGGAAAATTTAAACAGGTACAGAATAAGTAAAGAGCAGCTCAGATTGATAGAAATGAGTATATATAGTTACAAAATTCTGTTTATTAACAGAGTAATGTTATATTATGTAAGTTTGGAGAAGACAAATTGCAAATGTTGAATTGAATGGAGATAAATAAATTACAAATAGATAAAGCTAGAGTTAAATGAGGCCCAAATTACACAGTAAAGCAAAGAAATATAGAAAATTTTCTGTTTTCAAGGACTAAAATATTATGATTAGGAGAACCTTATAGTACTAAAAAAATTGATTGTGCCAGAGTCATAATAAAAGGTATACTGAGATATTTCTGTTACAAACACACCATCCAACAAGACATTGGAAAGAAATATAAAAACATGGATTTTATGACACTTGTGTTATATGAGAAATTAAATGAGATGAAATATTTTAAATCTTGTGATAAAGTTGGCAGAAATTTTTCCATTGGTGTTGGAGAGAGAGAGAAGTACTCAGTAGTCAGGGAAATGGTGAATACTAGAAAGTGTCTCTGAGAAAAGATAACGTATTTAAAAACAGAGAAGGCTCAACAGCATCAAATGGCAGATTAACTTCAAGTAAATAGATAAATTAGAAAATATTTGGCAGTTAGGTAAAAATTAGTGACTTCCAGAGTAGAACTTGAAAGTAAATGATGAGGTATAGTATATTTCAAGGACTAAAAATTGTGTGATAAATAAGACAGAAGATTAAGCAATGATAGACATTTATCATAAATACGTTAGCTCAATATGGAGGTTGGAAAGTAAGTGATGTTAAGAAGGGCTAACAAAAGATGTAGAAGAGGATATTTGGGCAGTGTATTGGTATTGAAGTTTAACCTGCCTAGATTATTGTTTTCCCTATGAAAGAAAAAGAAAGATAATCAAAAATGAGATGAGGATTCAAAAGGTCAAATGAAGGGCTGGATATGTAGCTCAGTGGTTCCGCCACCTGCCTTGCAGGCACAAGGACCCGAGTTTGATCCCCACTACCAAAAAAAAAAAAAAAGGTCAAATGAAAATTTGTAATTGTTATTGAAAAGTACAGTTTAAGTCAGAGATAAAGTAATTGCTCTGCTTGTGAAGGGAATAACTTTTCATTTTGGGACTTTTCTTCCCATCTGGGTTACTTTTTGTACTTGTTTCTTCCTGGGAGGAAAGCAAAAGAGAAAGTATAATAATGAGTTGGAATGGACAAGAGGAACATTTTAACCATTATCTTATATACTCTTTATCTTTGAAATAGAATGGGACCCGGGAGTATTTGGTAAAGTAATGTTGAAGATGGCTTGTTAGTTTCTGAGTTAAGATTTGTTGACACCACTAGAGGAAATGGTTCGAGTAGACATTAAAGACAGCTAATTAAATGTTACTGAGATGAAGCAAGAGGCTTATGCACTTTAATATTTTTCATTTCTTTCAGATTTTAAAGTTACTCACATTAGATACACCTTTTAAGTACAAAAATTTAAGTGCAGTCAAACTTTAATGCAATTGTAGATGTAAAAGTCAGCCATACTAAGTGGACAGTGCTTTTCCTCCTTGTCCTTAGAGCCCCTGCTATGTGCCTGCAAGTGAAAGGCTGGCTGTATTCCTTTACTAACTCAGCAAGTTCAGCTGTGGGGCCATATTCCCTTTAAAGAGCCAACTAAAAGAATATATGGAAAAAAGGAAAAACAATTGGCTCTTGGAAGCAAAATAGAAATACAAGTCTAGCAGTGTCTTAATTTTTTATTTGTTTTGCAAAATACTACTTAGTAGATTTTTTGCATTTGTTCCAATATTTTACTAATTCTTAATAATGTGGCATAGATAGAAAGCTGTGTGTATGTTCTGTTCAGGGAACATTTTTAACGTTGTAGGAAGTTGGCTGTGGTGGCACAGGCCTATAATCTCAGTGCTGAGGAATCTGAGGCAGGAGGATTGTTCCAAGTTGGAGGCCAACCAGGGTTGCATAGTGAATTCAAGGCCAGGCTGAGCTACATAGTAAGATTCTGTGTCAACAAAACAAAACAAACAAAACTAAACAACATTGTATGAGTAGTTACTGGACTCTGGGACATTGCAGGTTTTTTTTTTTTTCCTGTTTTCTTTCCCATGGTCCATCAAAATTCATTTCAAAATGACTTGCTTCTTAATTCTATCAAGCCTTTGTCAACATCTATCTACTTATCAACCTATCTAGTCCTTTGCCTATGTATCTATCTATCCAGCAATCTATCCATCCATACCTGTATCCATCCATCCACCTATTCATCCACACATGATCCTTCTAGTAACATTTGTAATCTTAGTATGTATCTGATTTTATATTCATATCAAAGCAAGGAGATGAAATACAACTTTTTTTCACTTTTGATCCTAATAGTCATCACAGTTTGACTAAAAATATGAAATAAACATTTAATTTCCTAAAGTTTTGTGATATTTATTGCTAAAAATTTATTGTAGAGACCAGGGGAAATATTCAGTTGGTGAAAAATCATACATATTGAAAGTAGCTCCTCTGAAAACAGAACAACATAACTCATTGTGTTTTCAAATTTAATGTTTTATATATACATATATAGGTATATTAACTTACAAAAAGAATAACACATATCAATAATACTATTTAAAGCACTCAAACATTTCCCTTTCTTAAAATATCCTCAAAATACATCATTCATTCATTTTATGTAGAAAGTGATATAATAGTATATGATTTTAATCTTGCATTTTAATTCTCAATGTTTACAGCTAGTGTATATATGATTATATTATTGAGCACAAAAATGTGTTCCCCTTGCTGACATATGATTACCTTTTGTTGTCCATAGAGTTGCTGTTTACTCCTCCTACAAACACTGTATCCATAATTCAGCCTTGTTCTAAGCGTTAGTGATACAGTGAACACCGAAAATGATTCTAATTACAAGGACCATGCACACTGCTTTAGATAATGTAGGAAATATAATACTACGCCTTCACAAAATCCAGTTTTTCCTTTTGATTTTGAGACAAAACAGCATACACTGGCATCACTGAAGCTACGCTGAGTCATATGGTGGTATTCTGGCCAAAATGTTATTGATCAAAGTGAAGCATATCAGGTCCTTGAAAACTTGTCACTTCCCATTCTATGATCCTGTCCACACAGAGCTGGGAACTCACACGAAGGCAATGGAGGTATAAATAGAAGCATCTTAAAAACCTGATTCTCCCAGAGCTTCTTGAAGCACATTGTGATGCCAGGAGAAAAGAGTTATTATGTTAAGTCACTGAGATAGGGAGTTGCTTGCTACTTCACTTAGCAAACACTGAACAATGCAAATAGCATGGTTATAAGAAGAGTATCCCAAATTTTCTTTTAAATTCAGAAGCTGATGATAGCACGAGCAAAACATAACACAGGAAAAATGAATCTAATGACTGTCCATGATCTCTTTAGCAAGCTCACCTCGAACATGTATATAATCTTTGTATTAACTTGTTTTTTATTCCATTGAGAAGTAAGATGCCTCATCAAGCCACAGATGGGTCGGCTTCTGAAAGGCTCTTTTCCCCCATGGACCACACACATGTTCTCTGAGAATACAAAAAGGTATAATAAAAAGAGGCTACAAATGGATATCAGTGGCTTCCTAGTCTGTTCAAGCACAATATTCAGAGTGTTAAGAGAGAAGTAGTATAAAAGTATGAATAAAGTTTCATAAGAGACGTTTTCTCAAGCATAGCATAAATTTTGCCTGTAAGATGTGGTCATAAAATTTATTCTGAGAAGAAAGAAAGAAACTGATGTTTATTCTGAAACATCATTTACTTATATTGTGGCAGGTAAAGCTCACAAGAATAAAATATAACTCCTGTTAATGAGGAACAACAGGTCAGAGAGGTTGTATAATTTACCCATGATCACATAATTTGTTGGAAAAAGTTAAAATTAAATTTGTCTTAATTTTGATCTCACTAATTTCTTATTCTCATTGTTCTTTCTCAGTGTAAAGCAACTTCTGACTTTCACTAACTAGTGAGGACAGCTCAGTGTATGTATGGATGTAATGTTGATCCTATTTGTTCATTGACTTAATTTTGTATAGTAAGATTGCAGATGCAAGAAAAAGTACCTTTTATACAGTTTTTCTAATTGTGGTGGAATTAGTTGATGCTGATCTCTCATTTTCTATTGCACTAGACAGAATATGGACAGTCAAGTAAACTTGTACTATTTATGAAAATTTATGGAAGAATCTAAAGTCTGACATAGAAAAATATTAGTGGCTGACCTTATGACAGTTTTGAAAGGAAAATTATTTTATTAAACAATTACAGATGTTTCACAAAAACCTGAATTATTTTTTTGGTTTTTTAATAAAACTTTTCTGATATTTACTAGATACTAAATTATGATACTTTAAAAACACACCTAGCCTTTTTTAGTTTGAATATAATGGATTTCTAGAAATATTTGAAGCCAATGCTTTTTGCTCCATGGTGATGAAAAGTGCTCAAAACATAGCAAAACAAAGCCACAGATCATTTCTAACTGATACAAAATTCTTTCCCATGAAACTTTGGGGAAAAAGTAGAATGAGTGCACTGATTTGTGTGCTGCTTCTTTTCATTTTTAATGCACTTCAGAAACAAGTAAATTGAGTAAATGGCTAAATGTGTTTAAGAAGAGGGAAAAGAAGTAGAAACAAAGCACCCAGAGTGTCCTCCCAGTGAATAATAGATCCTTGAAATATTGTTAGCTGAACATGCTTTCTTCATACCTTGTAAACAAATGAAATTAATCCCTTTAAAACACAACTTCACAAACCAAGTCAAGCTCTTTATTTCAGGAAGCAATATTTCTCTTGCTGATGTTAAATGTAAAACTTCAAATGTATCTTATACTATCAAATTAACTATTGCAGCATTTTAGTGTGTTTGCACGAGTAAAAAGGAACTTCTCCTCTTTACATTGGTACCTGCTTGTCAAAAAGAAAGTATTTATAGAATGGCATGGAACAACGTGACAGCTCCTTTCCTCAGAAAATGTGTCAGGATTTCTTATGGAAATGATAGAGAATGAAGCTTCACCACTGGTGTTTAATAAAAAGGAAAGAAAACTGTCCTGGTGTGAGAATTATCTTTAAAATCGCACTGTGGGTAGATAAAGCAGCGCTGTCAGAGGATATCAATGTTAGTCACATCATTCTGCTCAAAACCTCGAATGACTTCAGGGTAAAATCTTGTTTCCTAGCATGTCATTCACATCTTTCCAAGGTGCAGCCTCTTCCATATTTAGCCCCTACCTCTTCTGCCTCTTACTTATGTCTGCAGCTGTAGTAGAAATGTCTGCCAATCCATAAAGCTAAAGCACGGGTGACTAACAATGTGGCAAGGCCTCATCACTTAGCTCCGATCTGGATTGGACCAAATGAGCTAGTGGAAAAATATAATTTTCTCAGTTAACTAGAAAATAACTATGACCAGCTGTACTTTTCTCATTTTAACTAGTGTGACCTGAAAATTGGCAGCACAAGAATATTTCAGTGTGTTATACGTCTCAGGCTATATTGTATAAATAAAACTCACATTTCAAAAGTAGCTATTTAATATGTAATTTCTTTTATAACATTTTAGTTATTCCTCTTTTCAAAAATACAATTTCCAAATATGCATTCTTGAAATTAAAATTCAATATATTCTTAATTATATAAATTAAAATATTTTAGAATTAAAATTTCAAGATATTTTATTATCTCTATCATTGAATTCTTTATAGATATCTGATATGGAAATTTCATACAGCACCTATTCAGAACTGTACTGAACATGAAAGGCGATAGTGGGCATCCTTGTCTTGTTCCTGATTTCAGAGTGAAAGCTTTCAGTTTCTGACCATTTAGTATGATGTTTGCTACTGGTTTGCCATAAATAGCTTTTATCAGATTGAGATAAAGACCTTCCATTTAAGGCACACTATATGGTAAGAAGCAATGTCTTGGATTTTGAAAATAGTATTTTTTTTTTCATAAAGTACTATGATCTTAAGTTTTGCATGGACGATTTGATGGCATAACTGGTTACAAATATATGCTTTCAAAAGATGAATCAAATAATACTTTTTGAAATACTTTCAAATATGAAGAGTAAGCCAACAGTCAGAGAGACTACTCTTAAATTAATTAACTAATCTAAGCCTAGAACAATAATGATTAAAAAGTGGTAGCAGAAATAGAGATCAATATATAGATTCAAGATGTATTTAAAAAAAATATTGATAAGCACAGTGACCCATTCACTGTGGGTTGCAGGTTTTAATTCAAACAATTGTGTAAAGTATAAAATAATATTTTCATAGAAAGCAAGAAGTTAAATTGAAAATGTACATGAGAAAGAAGAAATAGAAGACTTTAGTTAGAGATCTTGTACAAAATGTCAAGTATAAAAGGAATTTCCATGTGAAAGAGGAATCATAATCACACTGCTCCATGGTTACACAAAGAGCAAGAGTCAACTACTCAAAGATACAAAAGGATCCTTATAATAAATTTCTAATGAATGTTAAAATGAGTTGTCCGGAGATTAAACTACCCGTGTTCTCAAAGACATCTATAAATATATCTGGAAATTTGGTATCCAAAGGATGAAAGCATTGCAAAACTCATTACCTTAAGTGAACTTAAATATTTTTCTGGGTCTGTAACTTTCCTGTTTAGTGTTGAGTACAAACTTTCCAGCCAGAAACTCTGTTAATATCTTTACAGAAGATGGAGAACATATAAAAAAAAATTCCAAATTCTTAAACATCTCAATTGTTCTTATATATTTTTCTTAATGTGCTTATGTATTGTCTTTTGCAGTTGTCCTTCAAAATCCAGGAGCAAATTCCCAGTACTCACCAGAGCAATTCATGTCTAGGAAAGTGCTTATTAACCCACTGGATGACTAAAGAACAATCTTAGCATTTATAAATTCTTAGAAATGCGGTTTATTTCACATCTATTTTTGATATTAACAATCCTTTATGTAAATTGTTCAGACTCTCGGTAGAAAATTGGACAAGAAGGAAAATGTACCAAAGATCAATTTAATTATATTTAAAGCAACAGCTATCGTTGGGAATATTTTTGGTATTTTTCTTTGTTTTACTTATGAGAACTTTGTTTTGTACATGTGTATGCATGTATTGAAACATTACAGTTTTGGGCTCCCGCACTCCCGCGCCCGTGGCTCCTGGCTCAGGCCCGCGCAGCCCTCGCCCCGCTCCCAGCTCGCCTAGCGTGGGGACGCAGCCCGCTGCCTGGTCGCCCTGCCTCAGCGCCCCCTGGCCATCCTGCTTTGGGAAGCGCCATCCCTCCGGCGTCAAGGCGCACTCCCCGGTGTATCCGGGCATGCCGGGCCTGCAGAACCTGAAAGCAGACCCAGAGGAGCTTTTTACAAAACTAGAGAAAATTGGAAAGGGCTCTTTTGGCGAGGTGTTCAAAGGCATTGACTATCAGACTCAGAAAGTGGTTGCCATAAAAATCATTGATCTGGAAGAAGCTGAAGAAGAGATAGAGGACATTCAACAAGAAATCACAGTGCTGAGTCAGTGTGACAGTCCATACGTAACCAAATATTATGGATCCTATGTGAAGATTACCTTGTAATGAAGGTAATTTGCAGTGAAAAGTATCCATTGAGGTTACCAAGCAAACCAGGACCAAAGAAGTTGGAGAAAGGATGACAGCAAGATGTATGTTGCTGCAATGGTGCATCTGGGCTGGATCCTGACTGGGCAAAGGGAGAGTGCGATTCATTTTGTAATTGATTTGATCCAAGAGAACTCATGCACCAAGATACATTTTAGCATTCTCTTGATCCAAGAGAACATGTGCACCTTCCCTAGGGGAAGGCCAGGGTGCTTGATGTTAAATTTCTACGAATAACTAACTGCTGAAGAGACTCCGCTTGGACTCTGCCCCTGGTACTGTTCACTGTCCTCGGAAAGTGCCTTAAGCAGTGGTGGTAGAGCACATTCCGAGTTGGATGTCTTATGCTTTGCTCTGTTGTGTGGAAGATCCTCACTGGCTTTTGATGATGTATACCAGCTACCTGTGGAGACTAAGGTTCAAAGTGCCTCTCCAGCCTTGGCCTGGCAGCAGAATGTCCCTGCGTGCTGGAGTAGTTGGCTGTCTGGGGGCCAAGCAGGTGTGTCCCTGACTCTGTGCATCTAGAGATTCCAGCCATGTGTCCTGTTCTGGCCTGAGTCACTAAGTCTGGAACATTAGGTTCCAAATCAACCAAATCTTGATCTAGGGATCTAGGGTTTCCTAGTGTATTTTATTTAGTTACCATGATGCCAGCTGGTGTAATAAACTCCTTAAATTTATAATGACTCAAATACTATAGAAGTTTCTCTCCTGCTCATGGGGTGCCCTGATCTGTGGGCTCTTTCCCTCCATACACTGAGTCAGGAACCCAGGCTCCTCTGTGTTTTTGTGCTTGCTGGGTTAGATTGATGGGTAGGAGGGATAAATGGAAACTCCTGAGAGAAAATCTAATGTGCTTAGTCCTAGGCAAAGAGTACATTACTTCTGCCCGTGTCCCCAGGCCAGGACGTGGCCCATCGCCATACCTGACTCACAAAACTGGGTGTGTAATCATATTTTTGTGCTGAACTGGAGAGGAAATGCGCTTGATGCACACTTCCAAGTCTTTTCCAGAATCCACTAACTCTAAAGGAAATGGAATAACTCACTGGACGGTAATTGTCTTCTGATCAGATGTAAAGTTCAGTAATTTTGTCTAAAATTACTTTTCCAGGAAAATTGTCCTTTAGGAAATGTGACTGCTACAAGAAAGCTAGGAATAGCATCATCTCCACTGTGAAAAGTTGCTCTTGATTTCTGAAGTCATGTAAAAGATGATGCTGTCCTATTTGGCTAAAAATGTGTGAACTGCTGGTACTAAACAATATTAGCTGTTACAAGCAGGCAGGATTGGAATCCAGAACTGTAATTCTTTCTGCGCATTCATGTATGATAGAATTCCAAGTAATCCCTGTCCACTGGAGGACAGTGATGAGCCAGAGACTGCTCTTCCGTCATTGGAGTGGGCTCAGCAAGTCTCCGTTAGTACAGTCTTGTCAGGCAAGATACAGAATAAACTGATCACTCAGACAAAAAAAAAAAAAAAATCACAGTTTTATGGTGGGGATCATTTTCTGTACTTATACATTCAATTAAGTGGGTAAACTTTAACTCATAGTTAATACTCTTTGAAGACATGATGTCTCAGTGTAGCTTAAATAGACATCTACTCAATTTCCCCTCTTTTTTCACGTCTTTCTGGGGCTGCTCCTAAGGTGTCTATTGAGAAGATACTGGGCTCTCTGACCTAGAAACTAGGTGACTATTGGCCAGGGGTAGATATCAAAACTGGGTCTACTTGACTTTTTAGTGCATGTAGGAAAATATAAAGAAACAAAACAGATTAAATTGCTCTATATTTAAATTGATGAGAAATAAAATAGAGAGAAAATATGGGAAACAAGTTCTGGAGAAAGGAAAGGACGCAGGGAGAGTCAGAGTCTTTGAGAAAGAGAATGAAAACTAAATTGTTTCATGTGGTATTTCCAAATCCTTTAAGTATTTAATATACCTTGTTAGGGTCGATGCATAGAGCAAATAAAAGTAGCAGGTACTGAGTTGCATTTGAAATTTAGATACACAATACATCAATTTTTAGGATAAATGTACCATAGTAATGCAATGTTGTGAAATCACTATGCTCGAAAAATATTTACTGTTTGCAAGTTGAAGCTACTGAATAATCCATAGTTTAACTGGCAATCTTTCAACTAGTGTTCTTCCTAAGAAACAACACTCATTTAGCTGAAGTGGCCGTGAGAGGTTCTCTTTATTAATAAGAAATAGAATCTGGATACGCAATGGTACTGTTACACTAGGTCGGCTACACCATGAATATTAGTTATTTCATAATTCTTATAAATTTACCTTTTCCCCCTCACTGACTAATTTCTATAATCTTCTTTGTTCAAAAATAATTAACACTGGACAACAAATTTTCAATCCTTTTTTTATATAATTTCCTTAAAATATTTCCACTGTTCATTTTTTGGGCAAATTCTGTTAAGTCTCAATTTATAATCCCCTAGGCCTTCTTCTGAAAATATTTCTCGACAATGTATGTGATACTTGTTATAATTTTATGGAAAGAGAAATAAATAGGATGTCAAGAACTTAACAATGCATATTTTATTTTAAGAATCATGATTTTTTTTTCATTACTATTTTTCCTCAGCACCTGCTTGACTTCTCACAGTTCTCAGTGTGTTAAGAATGTGGGCATTTCTGATTGCACAGGTGGTATTCCCTGTAGCATTTTAATGGGAAAATAAGGATTTTGCTATTTTATACTTTTTCTTGTCTTGTGTTCATATGCCCTGACTATATTTAAAAACTAACTCCACAAAATTGAGATTTAAAAATTATAACTTCTGTGCTGGAATTCTGGATAAATTTAGAGAAGGACATGCCAACGAGTGAGTGTTTTATTTGATAAATGACTATTAGAAGTGAGCCTCCAACCTTGTTGAAGGAATTACATTTTCTGTGCTTCTCTGTCTCTATTAACCAGAGAGCTCTCAACAAAGAGTATCCATATGACATCTTCCAATAAAGAAACAATGCCTCTCACTTGAGTGTTTCAAAATGATATTTGGGAATACATGAGACATATGTAGTTGTTTGTATGTAAAAAATATGAGTATTTTCTACTAGAGGATAATTTACTATACTGTCAATACCTTTCTTTGAGGAATGTGTATTTCAGTGAGTCACTACTTCAGGTCTGCTGGAGTATACAAATCATCTCAAATTTTGGGTGCCTACATGATAAAAGATTATTTTTTGCTACTCCAGTGTAGTATTTGTTCAACCTAAGGGCATCCTCAAATGAAGAGAAGAAAAAAATATTCTTTCAATTTTTTCTTCTTACTCTCCTTACTTCCCTTCCATTATATGTCTTCATAGGCATATAATGATATACGTACAGAGAAATTAATTTGATTATCCTCAAAGATCAATGGTAGTAGTGCTCTTTCGCTCATACTACATAAATGTATAATATTTCTAAGCATAGACATGCACATGTATAATTTTGTGTATTTATTATAATTGTCTAAAAAGTACATTTGACTACTCTTTTACCTTAGAGAAAGATCTAGCATTGATTCTATTTACTTTTACCCATGTTCACGTGTTTGGTAATTTTTGATTTATAAAACCACTCCACCAGATTTCCAAGCCTGCACCTTTTATCTCAAAATACTGACTACTGTGGTTTGGATCTAAAATGTCTTTCAAAAGTTTCACATGTTCAGAGCTGACCTCTGGAAGGTGATAAGTGCATTAATACATTGGTGGATTCATAATTTGGTAGCATTATTGGAAGGTGATGGAAACTTAAGAGTTGGTGCCTGGTTGAAAGGAGGGGGCCATTGGCGTGTGACCCTAGGGATTATATTTTGTCCCTGAACCTTTTCTTTCTGGTGTGCTCTATTTCTTCTATCTTCTTTCTATGATGTTTCTTTGGGGGAGTCAGCCAAGTGTGGGCTAAAGCTTCTGAAACCACGATTCAAAATAAACCTTTCCTGCTTGAAATAGATTGAGTTAGATATATTGTCACATTGACAGAACGCTGACACCCATGCCCCTGTGGCAAAAACTGGATGTGGACTGTATCTGTCTCCTTCAGATTCTGTACCAAGTAACCACAAACTAAATAGTTTAGAAAAACAGAATATATTCTTTCACAGCATCAGAGGTAAGAAGTCTAAAAAATGGTGGAACCAGGTCCACACTCTGTCTGGGAGTTCTGAAAGATTATCCATTCCTTGCTTTGTCCACCTCTGTGGGGGTGAGGGTACCTGGGCTGGTGGCCATGTCACTCCTTTCTTAGTCTCCCATTTCCTGCCTTCTCCTCTGTGTGTCAGATGAATCTTCTTCCGGTTCCTATGTTGCTTGATACTTGTGATTCCATTCATAATCCAGGATGATTTCAAGATACTTAACTTAATCAACTTTGCCCATTGTTTTGTTTTCTTTTTTATATTTTTTTATTGATAATATAACAATAACAGGTTTGAAGGGCAGGTTGTGGCTATATCTTTGGGATGATTTTTTAACCCTATTAATGGGGTCTAGTTATGCCTAAAGCTACATGTAAACATCAATTTACCAAGGCAATAAATAATATGTGACATTTAGCTCATTATAAATTGGGATATTATCAGTCTACCAAGAAAGAAAACTCATGATTCTTTCACACATACATTACATGGCACACTTAGGTGAGGGTTGAATGGTTCCTATATCTCACTGGATGTGTTCTACAGAAACTGAGTTTTGGCAACAGAACTCACAGAATTAGAAATTGTGAATCTGTGGATACTGACTTAAATCTAGTCCATTACAAACCTAATTTGTGTCCTCGATCAGCTTATTTTTCATTACATCTTCACTTTAACTTCCTATTTGCTTCAGAAGCTCTAAGAGATTATGTAAATTTTTGCTCTTATTTATCACATATTCCTTCCTTTTTATGCATCTGGCCCTGTGAGAAAAAAATCCTAAAATATCTTGGCTAATATGCAATATTGTACAACAATTATTAACTGTATTGATCCTGTTGCATAATCAGTCCCACATAACAGCAATCAGATTGAGCAAAAGTTGGTAGAAACATAATGAAAAACATTAATATATTTTGCACAATGATGAGTGTTACTATTTCATGATAATAACCTTTCCAGAGAGGATAGTAATATTTATAGCGTTACACTTTGGTATTTTTGACTGGAATCAGTGACCATACTCAAAATTATCTATGAACATTGAGGATTTTTCTACATACTCAGATTTGAAACATCAATGAGAACAATAAACATGAGAACATGGAATACGTATTGACTCAGTGATGCTTTGAAAAGCTCCTTCAAGATTCAAGCCATAATAACTCAACTTCTCTTAGAAGTAGCTTTCTTTACATATATAGTTAACCTGATTATCATCAGCATGGCTATAGCATAAGAAAAAATTATACCACAGTTTGCATCAACTTTTTAATTTTGTCATTGGCTAATTTCTTTTAAAACTCTCATTTATATTGAAAATGAGTTCTATTTATAATGATTAAAAATGGCAGCTGTGTTTTTCCTTTTCTATATGTCATTGACTCAGATATTTCTCAATTGAATTTAAGAGTGGGCACCTAACAGAATATTTTCCCTTAGTACTTAGATACCTAAAAGTTTGAAGACAAATTTTGCAGCAATTGCCTTTAGCCTAAGTGTTGTCCTTCAGTTAACAATGAACACTTTGCTAAATTTGCAATTTGATTGTATGCTCCCTCAGACTTTTATTGAAATAAATGCAAAAAGTAAGAAACAAATAGGACTACTGACATGTCAGTGTGTTCAGATATGCACAACATGCACTGTGCTTGCTCAAAATAATTGTGCACCCTATCAGAGTAGGCATGAGCCTAAATACAAATTAACATAGAGAAAGCAAACACTTTAAATTAATAGAGAGATTGAAAGTACCCTCAAAACCATTATTCTGTCCAAAACTTTTTATGAGAAAGTTTTTTTTTTCTAACTGTGGAAGTTCTACTCTTATGGTTGGCAAATAGAAATCCAATTTAATTTTTCTTAAGAAACTGGAGGAATATATCATAAGTGTACAGATTGTGTTAGTCAGATTTGCCTATTGCTGAATTCATTACTGAACACCTGCAACTTAAGGAAAGAAGCATTTAAATTGGCTCACATTTTAAGGGAACTTGGTCCATGACCACCAGCTCCAAGCTAGAAATATGGCAGAAAGGGATGGTGGAGCAAAGCTTCTTATTCCACGACAGCCAGAAACAGTGGTAAACAGTACTATAGAGATGGGAAAGGGATTGGATATATCCCCAAGGTCATGCCTCTCTGACCTACCTGGGCACACCCAGAAGTGTGTTTCACTAATTCCCCAACAGATCCCAAAGCCAATCAAGTGGACACTCCATAAAGATCGATCCTAAAGAACCCACCGGGTAACCCACTTATAGATGGAGACACCTAATGCCACTGCTCGATGACTGCCCATGTAACCCATACTGCACTTGCAACCTTTTCCTGCTCTGCCTTTCCTCATAGTCTGTCTGGACTCATTTGCATCGAGTGGGATCTTATCAACAGTAGAAATCTCTCTCTTCTTATAAAACTTCTGGTTCAAAGGTCAAAAATATGTGTCGAAAAACAAGCATTTTCTTTTTGGTGCAAACATCCAGGGTGAAAAGTAGCACTTAGTCCAGATCCTATCATCAGGAATGATGTTGGCAACAGTTGATTGACCTTCCCATCCTTGAACAGGGAAAGCATGGTTGTATGGTCAGTGTCACTGATTAGAGACAGTAGCTCAACAACAACCATATGAGTTGAAAAATGGCTTGAAAAGATAGTTGTTAGACAGACAATCCCACATGTTCCCATGTTCTGTCCATCACCACTATGTCCAAATCCTGACCACAGAAAACTTAAGTTGTAGCTCCTTTCTCATCCATATCATTCCTACTTATTCTTCCTAAGGGTTGTTGCTTTTGGATGAGAAAGACTGCAAGAAGAGAGGAGAGTAATAACTCTGTTTCACATTTATTATTCAAATTAGCCCTAATATATTGTTCTCTCTTCCTGTGATGTATGTTAACATATTTACTTATTTTTGCTACTACACTATCACAATAGCCTCTAAATTTGACTTTCTTGTGATTAAAACTTTCCTCAGTTAACATGTCAGCCCTACTACTTATAGATCAAACATTGATATTTCATTCCCCAGTCTTAAAACATCTGTAGATGTTATGTCTTAGTAACATTTAGGTAATTTTTATTATCACAATGGATGGAATTCTTAGTAAAAGTACGTAGAAGTTAAACAAGTCAAATAGTATACTAAATATTTGATTCAGAAGTTACAATTAGAAATATTGGCAAAGTGTGGTTAGTGTGTGGAAAATTTTTTATCCATGATTTTTCTCATGGCACTTATCACCTATAATGTATATTATATTGAATTTATGTGTATACCATCTGTTCTAAAAGACAGTAAGCATCTCAAGGGCAAACTCCACAGAAATTGACATTGAAATATCTCAAAATGTAACATCATGATTTGTACTAAATAGTTTTCTAACATACAATGGTAAAGGAAAAAGAAAAACAATTAATAAAGAGTGAAAAGAAGGTGAAAGGCCAAAAGAGAGGAAAATCAAACAACAAAAAAATGATGAAAGATTTTGAAAAGGAAGAAAGCAAAATAACAGAGGTAAAAATTAAAAATTTATGAAAGACAATTGCTGAATAAAATTTATTTCGGTAGCACTTATGTGGATAATTTTGAGGCAGTCAACATACTAAATGTGAGTTAAATACTCCATGTAATTATGAAGAAAGAAAAAATATACAAAAAGTCTGCCATGAATTTTAGTTGGAATATTTGTGTTGTCACCCATGGACTCAATCATTCAGATATTTTAACCTAATGCCATATACAAATTTAGAGACATATTTTTAAAAGATTTCTTTTGAGAAAATATATAGCATGGAATATAGAGAAGAGTGAAGACAATTTTACCTTTAGATTTCCCCTTTTTATAGGTGGAAAAGAAACACATGGTAAATAAGTTAATTAATCAGCAGTGAGCCACAGAATGCAGAGTTTATTGTGTGTTGACAGGATGGATGTCCACCAATTCTAGAGGGGATATTCCCATCTGTATTTGCTGATTGAATGTGAAATTTCTTGAAATTTCATCTTCAAATGCAAGTTGTAAACCTACTACTAACAAAGCTGGTTAAAATATAAAGTACGCATATAGACATTCTCATCAATAAATCATTCAAGGATTTTTCTTGATTACCATTTTCTATCCATTCACGATTCTGTGGGCCACTGTGGAAAGATACAGAAGACATACATGACATAGATATAAAGATACATGACATAGCCCATTCCACACAAAACTTAGTATCTACTGGGAACTGACATGAAAAATAATGAGACTACACAGAAATAAAGGCAATGTATTTTTAATCAGTAAAGAAACTGAAATAATTATCTGAGATAGGGGATGGCTAAAAAAGTTGCCTTAGTAAAGGAGATTCGTAGGAAAGTAGAATATGAACCGGATCATTTGGGTTTTGGAAGAATTTCATAATTTCACAGCAAGTGGAACAAAGCAACAAAACGTATTTGTGTGTGTGTGTATGTGTGTGTGTGTGTGTGTGTTTCTGTTTGTGTATGGTTGGGTTGTAGCAGTTCAGTAATTTAATTTGATTTTAAGCTGCCATTTTTAAACTAGTAAAGTAGCCATGATGATTATTGTTTCATTATCAATTTGATGGTTTCTATATTGATTCATGTTAAACTATGTTTTATAATTAATACAGAAACTCCCAACATATCTTGCTATATTTCCTTAATCGAAGTTGAATTTAACATGGCAAGAGAAAAACAGCTCAGCTGTTGGTAGGTCAAATGAAAACATCTTAATCAGAATGATTCCATCAATATAATAATATCTGAAGATACTATGCTGAAAAACTGAGCTCTTGGGAGGTAGAATATTAGCAACTTTTCCAGGCATCTCTGTTTACTATTTGTGATCTATATTTGATTTTACTATATAGTGTGCGGTTCAGGGCTTGCTTTTCTTATAGTTTCAATCCATTTTACCTGCCTGACTGTATCAATGTAATTGGTTTGAGCAATTACTTTTGTGTTACAAAATGCATTAATTATAATTACTAATGAATCCAAAAGATAAGTTTTCTTTTGACCTTTTGGTTTTTTATTTATTCAAAAATTTTTAATCTTCCTCCTACAACTTCTCATTGAAAGAGTCTCACTTTTTTCCTAAAGTAGACACTAGAAAAATTGTAAAGTCTTTTAGCCCCACATTTCATAGGTCCTTAATAGACATTAACTCTACTAGACTCAGAGTGGTCCTTTTGTACTACCCTGGAGCTGAATTTAGACCTTATTAAAGACACTACACTAAATGGGTGCTGTTTTCAGGATTATCTGTATCTTTCTGGTGAAATAATAAACGAAAATATTTTAAAATCCATCATCCCCATCACTTTTCATAATGTAACAGCATATTACATGTTGAAGATCAAAATTATATTTGGCAAAAACTATGAATGGTCAAGGTGCAGATGCTTGGCACCCGTTGACAAAGTCAGTCAAGAGTGCATAGGCACAGCACTCAAAACTTGTGAGCTCAGGCATCTGCAATGGTACTGAACATGTAAACTGCAGCTAGTCAGTGAGACAGAGGAAGAGAGCTGTAACTGCTGATCAAAGAAGAACAAAAACAAAAACAAAAAACCCAAATTCACATTTGTTCTTTTACATTGAAGCACAGAGATAACTTGATTAAAGCCATATACTATTGTGTCTGTTTTAGTGACTTTTGTGTTACCGAGAAGAAATACCTGGAACCCATAACTCACAGAAGGAAAGGTTTAATTTGGCTCATTATATTAGAGGATTCAGGACATGGTTGGCCACCTCTGACACAGGCTCTTCATGGTGGAGGTAGTCAGGCAAGAGAGCAGGGGAATAGCAACAGAGAGGAAGGAGTAGAGGACTAGATGTAAACCCAAAGCCACCCTTCCACAGCGTAGGCAGACAGTGAGCAGTGTGATTTACTAATGCTCTGCGGGGCACACAAGCAGTGAAGTTGACAGTCCTCTCTAATGATCACATAGTGCTACATACATACTTACAGGAAGCAGACAACTAGAAATTCATTTATAAAAGAAACAGAACAAAAGTTGAAAAACAACAAACACCAAAACTAGAAAACTTAAAAAAAGACCAAACAAACAGAAAAATAACTATCTAAAATAAATGCTTTTATTTGCAAGAAAAATTTAAAGCCATTGATAGTAGGGGTGATTTATTCATTTCTCTTTTTCTGTGCCCAACAATTAGGGAAACATGACCCAATATATTTGTATATTGTTCAAAAAGGTATTATAGATTTGAATACGGATGTATAGATTTTACTATAGTATATTATGATATAGATTTTCATTTAAATATGTCTACAAAATAATAATGTTCATACTTCCCTTGGAAATCAAAAATTACTTGTATATAACTTCAAACCATTTTAGTTTTATTTTATGTATCTCTAACCATATGCTTGAAAACACATAGGTGACCAGCTCCAATGAAATAAAAAAATACTAAAACTAAAAATCAATAGCATGAAGACAACTACATCACTTGCAGAATTAAAAACAAGCATTCAGCTGTGAACCATGCAGATTACAAACAATGTTTGGGCATGGTAGTGACATTCATATATTGTATGGAAACAAGCTGTTTATTTTCCAAGGGAGTTGACAGACAAGGTGATCAGACAGGCTGCTGACACAACAGCCATCACTGGAAAGGGCTTTATAAATGCCAGAGCAAGCAGTTGGGGCTCAGCTGAACACTTCTTCCCAAATTTTCCATGAGTATAGCCATATCCTAGTGGTGTAGTCTGAGAGAAACACAGGATTAGTCTATCCTGAATTTAAGTCTTTCCCTCTAAGAGCATAGAGTTGGGAAGTAATATTACCCAAATGCACTGCCAATTTTTAAGTCCAACACAATTAAGAGCAAGAAACAGTGTTGACTATGATCATCACAGGTAGTATTAGGGTAGTACTACCCATCAAGCCCATATTATTACATGTAATATGGTACAACCTTGTCAAGTGAGAATAATTATGAATATTAAAAATACTTGCACTCACAGAATTACTTCATACTTAAATGTGGCTTCTGTCTTTTAATCTCCAGTATACAAGGCATTGATTAGACTATCATATGCTATTCATTTGGACAGCTGAATAAGGCTACTACGTACATTCTTCAAAGCAGTTTTTCACTGAGTGATTATAGTTTTTCCAATTTCTTCTCTTCCACACAGGAATAATGTGAACTTTTCTGTTTGAATATTGCATGACTTCAAGTTTCTTTAAATGGTTAAATCATTTGAATTATTACAAGAAGTTCCTGGTTGCTAAACAGTTTGTCAATTTTGTTATTGTGTTTTAATCATGGAACATGAATCATATGGTTTTCCTTAGGATGAAGGTGGGTTGCTTTCATGTCAGACTTACTTATCTCATCATTATCAGAGTTCTAGCTATGTGCACATGTAATTTTATGAGCTAAATCACTCAAAATCATCATTCATTTTACTTCAACAGCCACACATCATTTTAAAAAATTGCTATCTAATCAAGACTGAATACACAGGTAAAGCTCAATCAAGATTTCCCAACCTATGACTCATAAAGATAGAGTTAAGGTGATGAGTTGGCTCCTTATTAATAGCAATATCCTGTGTCTGTAGCCATGCTGTGGATTACAGTGGAGGAAGTGGCCTTTGTAGGTTCAGAACGGTTTTCTCCAGTAGAGACATTTATGGGTTTTTTTTGTTTGTTTGTTTGTTTGGTTTTTTTTGGGGGGGGGGTTGGTACCAGGGATCGAACTCAGGTCCTTGTGCTTGTGCAGCAGGTGGCAAAACCACTGAGCTAAATCCCTGGCCCAAGACATTTATGATTAACTGGAGACAAAAAGGTAGAAATGGTCACTCCTGTCTGAAGGCGAGATTAAAAATAGTATCTGAGTGTCACAAGTTAATTAGACATTTTTTAAACTATAATGAGAAAGAAATTTTAAGCAGAGGGAGGGAGACAAATGACAGGACAGATACTTATACTACCAATTAATTATAACTATTAAGCACCCAATCAGTGTTCGGAACAATGTTGTACCATTTGGAGACTAGTAAAGATATATATTACACTGTCAAGGTATAAATGCTCTAAAACTTTCCATACAAATGAAAGTTTGTATTTTCTTATTGAAGTTTCCTTATATGTAATGAACACCACTATTATTAAATTCAAGAAGAACAGGTAGTTTTTGTGCTTTCAGTTTTTCCAAGACTATCCTGAGCAGTACTGTACTAATAACTAAATAGCAAATTGAATTCTAATCATCACAAAACTTTGCTCTTAGTCTCCCATTTTTATCCAAATAAATGAGAAGATATTAAGAAAAATAGTATGTTGGCTGCAAAATTCTAGCTTGCATTTGCCTACCACCCACATTTTACCAATAATTGCCAGTCACGCTGTACTATGTAGACATGGCAACTAGGTTATTTTGAGTAACTCATTTATTTCCTTTGCAATGCCTGAGCTTTCTTTTTCATATGAAAAGAGAACCCAAATAATTGTATAAAATGATTTATAGAAAATTCTGGAGTAAAATTTAAAAAGTATTTTTGTTTAATATGTGTAAGCTTTCACAATTATGTTTACTTTTTAAATATATTTTTGAAATTTTATATTTTCTCATGATATGTTTATTTCACTGCAGAAAGATTTACAGAATTTCCATAGAAATATTATAATTTAAGAAATCTTTGAAAACAGAATGAAAGAGTCCCAGCATATTCACTTTCAGGTACAAAGGAAAAAGTAACTCATATGGCTTCACAATTCCAACTACAATTTTACTAAGTCATTAAAGGTGAATTTAATCAATGTAGATGTAAGAATTCTTTCCAAATACTTTAAAGATGCTTTACATATGATTACTTATTGTTTGAACTTTATTCTCTTTTCAAATTCTGAACATAACTAAAAAATACAAAAAATTTTTCTATAACTAACTGTTATAAAAACTGTCAGATTAAAATAGTTAAGTAATATTCAATACTTTACATCTTTCTCCATTTTATAAGACATATTTCCCCCAGGAGAACATAAGTCTTCTCTCCTGATACTCAAGAATCATACAGACATTAATTACCAAATATCATTTTCTTTTGTCTTGCAATAGGCTTAATGCTGTCTCAAATGTGAAGGTTGATTTGATAATACATGGGTCCAGCTAGGGAAGCCCAAGGTTCACTTTAGTTCTTCTATGTAAAGCAGTAGCTATATTGTCTTTTCTAAAAGAACACTGCCTGTCTAAGTCTCAATTGTTGCAATGAAAAGAAATAGAATAATAACAATAAAACTCTCTGAAATCTAGATTTCAAAGACATATTAGATGTCAGAAACTAGGTTAATTTGAGTTTTGAAATGTTTCTAATTGAACCAGAAATTTGGAATTACATCTTAAGGAATAATACTCTACGATTATGTGCTAAGTTGCAGCAAAAAAACATAAATAAGAAATACAGGAGAATGAAAGAAAAAAAATAAGAAAAAGAGATCCATGAACAGTCCTTAAAAATGATTCAGTAAACTCAAACTCCAAATATATAAAAATTCCAATGCAAGAAAAAATAGCAATCAAAATGAGAACTGGGAAGAAGATATGTAAATGTTAGTGGCTATTCAAAATGATTTTGAGTATATTTATTATGTACATATTCTTAAAATTAGTTTCATACAATTTTTTAAAAATATGAAACAAAGGTACAAGGATACAATGGTAGAGATAGGAAATAATAAGAAAAATCTCAAATGGAAGCAGCACTGAAAAGATAAATAACATGTGTGATAATTCCACCTCTAGAGTGTCACAGCTAAATTATTTGGAAAATATTTCAGAGAAATGTACTTAAAACTCAACACTAATTCATAAAAATAGAGACCATGTACAGTTCTCTATGTAAATGATTACTGGAGATGTAAAAGAGATTAGACAACTTCAGGAAACATTTAATATGTATCTCAAAAGAACAGAAAAAATATTCTGGAAAATTAATCTTTAAATATAAAACTAAGGATCTGTTATTGGAGAAAGACATGAATTTTTCAATTAAAATACCAGTATGTAAACAAGAAAATAAAAGTAAAAATAAATACATAGAATCAACATGCTGTAATTGTGGTAATTTTAATTTTACTAAGTGTTAAAGAGCTACCACAGATGTACAACCATCAATGCATTGAAGATTAGAATGAGAAGAAAAAAATTCATTCAGAAAAATGATACCAAAACAAAGGAGTGCATTCTGAAAATATGTGCTTCTTCATAATTCATGAATCGGGAAAAGCATAAGGAAATTTAGAAGACATTATGTACTAGATAAGAATTAAGATTGAAATGATAATTTCCAAGATAAAGCTAAAGTTCTTTACATAGAAAGTTGTAGCATTTAATATTTACATTAGAAAAAGGGAAAAAAAGCCTCATATCAATGGTATAAGTTTTTATCTTTAGAAAGCAGAAACAGAAGAACAAATTAAAGCCTAGTTAAAGTAGCAGTAAGTTCAGCAAAGATAAAACAAATAAATAAGCAACATTAAAGTTAAAAAAAAATCAAAAGGCAAGATATCTTCAACAAAATTGAAAAATCTTAGCCAAATTGACTCCTTCAAAGAAAAGTGAGACCAAATATTAATATCAGAATTGAAGGGGAAGTATTATTACACATTTTACAGACATGTAAAAGACAATAAGGAAATATGGAAATTTTCATTCTAATAAACATTACAGTTTAGGTAAACTTGACCAATTCCTTTTAAAATACAGCCTCTAAGGTACTGTTCATGGCTAGCATGGGTTTTATTTCATGCAGTCTTTTGTGGTAGAAATTGGATGTGGACATCATGCTGGTGGCCATCACCATTCCCAGTTTCCTCCTTACCCTCTTCTCCAGGACCTTCTAAAGGGGAAGGTCCACAACCAGATTCCAGTATGTCACCAGTCAGGTGAGGGTTCTCCATCAATTTGTGTAGAAATCATAAATACGTCACGTGTGGCTCTTTTAGTGTTAAAAGCCTTAGGCTTTGAAGGCCAGTGGTTAGCAGTGTTTTTAATTTTAGCAGCCCTTCTTGCTGCTTGGACCCAGCAGTTACTAGCAGCCCCAGGAACCATTCTGTCTAGCAGAGATGGCAGGCCTCTCTCAGATATTTCTTGTCAGTGTTGCTGGTGACTCAGAGTCCCCAGCCTTAGTAAATCCAGCTCCAACTGCCACCCTCTTTCAGTGCCAGCGGGTACTATCAACCTCAGCCGATGGCCAGTTTCAGCACTAGCACTCTTCGGTATTACTAGTTCCTAATTTACCAGCTCAGCATGTTCAATCAGAGAAAGTAATCACAGAAAGGCAAGAATATTGTACCTCAAAGATGTTTTATTTGGAATTATGCCACAGAATAAGAGGGGACAGTGCATGAGCTGAACCTGCTAACAGTGTGGGGAGGCTGCAGAGAAAGGAAAAATATTAAGCTCCTGCAGGTGCAAAATCAAATGCTCTGCTTGGTTATGGGTAGGAAAGGGGCCCCTTATGGAGTTAAATGAGAGACTGCAAGGCATGGTCTAGAACAGAACAGGGACTTACCTGCTCCAGCTAAAGCAAACATCTCCGGGAGCAGCCATAGTCACGTGCTACAGCCGCACTGCCTGCAAGGAATTTGGGCAACTGTGGAATTAAAGTATTTTGGGGGTAGAATTGGGTCCTTCTTTTCCATCTCAGTGTCACAAAAAAAAACAACAGATGATGATGATGATAGCCCTTTACCTAATTTGGCAATTGAATACATATTTAAAGCATTCCCCCCACAAATAATTACAGTTTCACCAAAATGCAACCAAACATTTCTAATCACTCTATAAAAACATTTACAGAGGCTTTTTCACAATGAGTTTGCTGCGAGAGCACAGGTGTAGTGAAAACCACCACTAAATCAAAGCCAACATGGGAAAGGAAAAGATTCATTTCAATATCGTTGTCATTGGACACGTGCATTCTGGCAAGTCCACCACTACTGGCCATCTGATCTACAGATGTGGTGGCATGGACAAAAGAACCATTGAAAAATTTGAGAAGGAGGTTGCTGAGATGGGGAAGGGTTCTTTCAAGTACTCCTGGGTCTTGGATAAATTGAAAGCTGAGCGTGAGCATGGCATCACCATTGACATCTCCCTGTGGAAATTTGAGACCAGCAAGTATTATGTGACTATCACTGATGCTCCAGGACACAGAGACTTTATCAAAAACATGATTACAGGCACATCTCAGGCTGATTGTGCTGTCCTGATTGTTGCTGCTGGTGTTGGTGAATTCGAAGCTGTTATCTCCAAGAATGGGCAGACCCGTGAGCATGTCCTTCTGGCTTACACGCTGGGTGTGAAACAACTCATTGTTGATGTTAACAAAATGGATTCCACTGAGCCACACTACAGCCAGAAGAGATACAAGGAAATTGTTAAGGAAGTCAGCACCTACATTAAGAAAATTGGCTACAACCCTGACACAGTAGCTTTTGTGCCAATTTCTCATTGGAATGGTGACAACATTCTGGAGCCAAGTGCTAACATGCCTTGGTTCAAGGGATGGAAGGTCACTTATAAAGATGGCAATGCCAGTGGAACCACACTGCTTGAAGCTTTGGATTGCATCCTGCCACCCACCTGCCCAACTGACAAGCCTTTGCGGCTGCCCCTCCAGGATGTCTACAAAATTGGTGGTATCGGTACAGTCCCTGTGGGCAGAGTGGAGACTGGTGTTCTCAAACCTGGCATGGTGGTCATCTTCGCACCAGTCAATGTCACAACTGAAGTAAAGTCTGTTGAAATGCACCATGAGGCTTTGAGTGAAGCTCTTCCTGGTGACAATGTGGGCTTCAAAGTCAAGAACATGTCTGTCAAAGATGTTCATCATGGCAATGTCACTGGTGACAGCAAAAATGACCCACCAATGGAAGCAGCTGGTTTCACTGCTCAGGTGATTATCCTGAACCATCCAGGCCAGATCATTGCTGGCTATGCTCCTATACTGGATTGCCGTACAGCTCACATCACTTGCAAGTTTGCTGAGCTGTAAGAAAAGATTGATCACCAGTCTGGTAAGAAGCTAGAAGATGGCCCCAAATTCTTGAAATCTGGTGATGCTGCCATCGTTGACATGGTTCCAGCCAAGCCCATGTGTGTTGAGAGCTTCTCTGACTAACCACCTCTGACCTGTTTCGCTGTTCATGATATGAGACAGATAGTTGCTGTGGGTGTCATCAAAAGAGTGGACAAGAAGGCTGCTGGAGCTGGCAAGGTCACCAAGTCTGCCCAGAAAGCTCAGAAGGCTAAATGAATATCACCCCTAACACATGCCACCCCAGTCTTAATCAGTGGTGGAAGACCCGTCTCAGAACTGTTACTCCAAATTGGCCATTTAAATTTAATAGTAAAAGACTGGTTAATGGTAACAATGCATCATAAAACCTTCAGGAGGAAAGGAGAATGTATTTTGTGGACCATTTGTTTTCTTTTTGTGTGTGACAGGTTTTTGTTTTGTTTTGTTTTGTTTTTTGTACCAGGGATTGAACTCTGGTCCTTACACTTGCACAGCAGGCAGTGGAACCACTGAGCTAAATCCCCGGCCCTGTGTGTGACACTTTTAAGTTATTAGTTTTTAAAATCACTTTTTAATGGAAACAACTTGGCCAAAAATCTGTCACAGAATTTTGAGACCCATTAAAACAAAGTTTAATGAGAAAAAAAAAAGCATTTACAGAGGAAACAACTGTCCCAAGATTAGGATATGACTATTATACCAAAATCAAAATGAATATTATAAAAGTATAAAAGTAGGTACTTCAATTCCAACTTTTTGATTATAAATGCAAATCCTTATCAAATTAAAATCCATGTTAACTAATCTTAGCATTACTCTTATCAGTTATAAGATTGATATTACCTTCACACCAAAATTAGAATGAATATCACGACAGTAAATAACCATAGTCCATGTCTTCGCATTAACATAAATGGAAATCTCTTACTGAAATTTTAGTAAACCATATTAAACAACATATAAAAACATATTAACAAGATAATCATTATTACATGGGGCTATCATAGGAGTGAAAGTTTCACTTTCATTTTCATTTCACTTTCAATTGATATAATTCACCAAAAACCAGAATTTAAACAATGACTGTCTCAGAAATTCCAGAAAAATATAATTTCATAAATTTCAGAGCCCATCACTGTTTAAAAACAGAAAAAAAAATTTAAATCTCTTAGTAAATACTTCAGCCTTATTAACCATTATCTATGAAAAATCCACTGCTAACATCATATATAACAGTGGAAAAACTATACTTTTTTTTCCTCTATGATTGTTATAAGTCCCAGGATATCTACTATCCTTACCAGATCTATTGAACTTTGGACTGGAAATCCTTCTCAATGCAATAAACAATAAAAAATAATATACTCAAAGAGAAAGAGAAATTGGTCTTACTCAAATGTGACAGAGCAGTCTATGTTGGAAATTTTAAGGTACAATATCTTTTAAAAGCCTACTATAATTAAAAAGTGAGTTTACGGAGGCCACATGATACAAAGTTAATAAGCAAAGCAATCAGAATTTATGAAATGCAAGCAACAAACCACTGAAAATACATTTTAAAAAATAACATTTAAACAAGTATTAAAACAGACAAAGGAATATATTCAAAACATTTAACATTGCACACTGATATAGATGATATTATTGAGAAAATTTAAAACCTTAATAAGTGAATAGATAATTTATGTTTTTAGATCCAAAGATTCAACATAATTAAGATATCAAATGTTCCCAAATTGATTCACAGATTAAAGAGAATACCATTTAAAATTCTAATACGCTCTTTTTATGGAAGTGGAAATGTGTCTACAATTTGTATGGGAATGCGATCTACTGAATAAAGCCAGAAACTTTATTTAATGTCACAAATTTAGAAGATGGCATTAGCTGGTTTTGAGACTTCTAAAAAGGCTAAAGTAATTAAATCCATGTGATATGTGCATAAGAATAAACATATGGCTCAACAAAACAGAATATAGTACATAAATATACTTACACATATATAGATGATATTTGAGCAAAGGGCCAAAGTATTTAAATTAAGAAAGATATTTTCATTAAATAATATTGGGACAATTGAATATCCCTATTAACAAAAACATTAACTTTAATTTTTCTCTCATAATATATGTACAACAAAATTAACTGAATGCCAAAATTGGAAACAACCTAAGAGTCTATCAGCCAGAGAATGGAGGAACCAATAGTGATCACATCATATTATGAAACATTAATCTGTAATACAAAGAAACAAATCACTGATTGCCATCTATTGTATTACATGAAAGAGGTCAGACACAGAAAACTGCCTTTTATACAACCCAATTTACATAAATTCTACAATTGACAAAAATCATAGAAGATCAGTTGTTGCCAAAGGCTTGGGTAAGGGCCTGTGACTGACTAAAGTGAGTACAAAAAAATATTTGAATTTCCAGGGCTTCAGAAAAGAGTATCTCAAATACAATTTTTATTGGCAGGCTGAGCAATTTGGTCTAAAGAAAATTAAATGGCCTTGAAAGCAAACTCAGAATCAAGACCCGATTAACCTTGTATTGCTTCACTCTACTCAAGGGCAGGAAGAGGTTCTCTCTGGGATTCTTTTATCTGCATTAAGTGTAAACTGCAAAAAAAACCCATACTGTCTTAAATTCCCACCTTGTATTTTCATTATCTCAGAAGAGAACGCTAATATGTGGATATGTGTAACTACATCTGGCCAGACTTCCATTGCAAGAGAATGTCTATTCCTTGGGCTTATCCAAATTCCAAAGTAAATTACTTGAAAGCTAGTTTCTGTCTCTGGGCCCATTCATTCCCTTAGTAAGCATTGAAAGCCCTCAAAGTATCTACATTCCTCGTTCTCTCTCCCTCCTGTAGAAAAGAAAATAAATAAGTTACTTAGCCCTGCTAGGCATACAGCAATTCGTTTGCATTTTGTGATTGTTTCTGTCCATGCAATTAATATATCCATATCTTTTCTTCAATTACTTTTTATCAGTTATTCCAGTGAAACTTAGAAAAGGGAAAAGCCCCTATAGGTTAATGAAAGAAATTTTATAATATGATTATAGGAGTAAAACATGGTAAAATAAGTGCTTTTTCTTTTCTAACATTAGAAACTACATTATATTTGAAAAAGACTTAGTGTGGTCAACAGAATGTATAAGTCATAGTTCTCAAATCACCACCATTCAAGCCAGCAGCATTAAAAAAGGACTGGGCCTTTTATGTTGTTTCTCTGACTTTATATCTAACACTTTTTATTTGTTAATGGATTTGAGTGCATTTAATTTATCTTGCAATCTTCATTTTTCAAACACAGCCACCTATTGCCTTCATTGCTCATCCCATAATTTTGTTTTCCATGGGCCATAGTATAATTTGAGTTTGCAACTACTCATGTAAATTATAACCCAGATACTCTGGAAATCAAAGTCACACAGTTTTCCTGAATTTTATTATTTACTCATAATCACTTTGATATTAGACAACTAAAAGCAACTTTGAGCTATAAAATGCTCTATCAGCTTATATCTTCATAAGGACTTCTTATGAACAAAACCTTAAATTATGGAATAAAATAAATAAAAACTTAGAAAACTTTTTTAATACCACCAGTTAATCTGTCTTTTGGTTTTTTAATTTTTTTTTTCTAATTGAAAGATTTTTAAGAGATCAGGATGTCACCTGACAGAGTCCCATGTGTTCCCTAAAAAGGACATAGGATCCACTACTTGGCTGGGGTGGTCTCTTGACACTGACACAGAAAAACATTTCAGGATGCATTAGTGAAAAGCATAGGCTGATTTATCAGACAGTTGGAAAGCTACAAGAAAATAAGGAAGAAATTCAGTTCAAGTACCTGTAAGAGGCACAGCTCTGAAGGTGAGGATCAGACTGTTCTATTAACAAAGAATGAGGCCCCGTATTGCAGATTTCCTGTAGTAGGCTAAGGCCTGGTTGATCACTATGTCAGTTCTAGTTTAGCAGAGTGACTCTAGGAAAAGTCTTTATCACTTGAACCTGTCTCCATGAAATGATTGCTCATGCCTGGGGCAGTCTCTTTTTTGTGGAGGCTGTGCTGAAATCCAAGGTGAATGTTAGTTTAGGGAAATGATCCGAGACTTTTGGCTACTCAATTAGCAGTTCGATATTCTGGTAGATCTCTTGTCTTCATGTGGCATTTATAGTGTAATGTCAACTGGATTGGCTTCAGGATCTGCCCAGGGGATTGGTGGAATACACTCCTGGATGTGCCTGGATGGGTCATGGAAGCACGATCTTGGGTATATCTCTTCTTATTGCACATCCATAGCCCAGGTGAAGAGTCACTAATATTTAGAAAAAGCCATTTTCCAATTCTTGAGTGCCTGTAAAGAAAACACCAAACATATTTTTAATAAACAGCAAGTTAAAGGACCAAGACTTTATTTGTCATGTTTCCCTATGGTGGTTTGTGTTTCAAAGCCAAAACAATACATAGCAGATAGTTTTGAACATATTTGTTTCCCAGTAGTTAAAAACTTGAAAAAATACATCTTCAAGAAAATGTAGTCTGTAGCATAAAGGAGACCATATTTCTGTATTATTCTGCAGAACAGCAAAACAAAAGTGATTAAATTTGAAACACTATTAAATTTTAAAGAATAAAGTTTAAGGCCATTATAGAATGCAATTACAGCAAAAATATTAAACATCTAGATAGACAGTTACACTCTGTTTCAGACTAACACAAAACATTTTAAGGTCCTTTTCTTTGTGCTTTTGTAAAATGAATATGAACTAAATTTCATTTATATTGAACAATGTGTGTAATTATTAGAGTTGTAAGATATCTTGTTTTAATTTAAAGATATATTTATATCTGTATTTTAAGCAATCCTTTTAAGTGGATTCTTTTACTTGCTATTGAAAGAGAGTTTCTTTTTTTTTTTTTTTTTTGGTACCAGGGATCAAACTTGGGACCTTGCACTTGCAAGGCCAGTGCCTGAACCACTAAGCTAAATCCCTGGCTGAAAGAGAGTTTCTATAAGTAAACATTAGAGCAGTTACTATCATGAGTGTTATCATACAGGTATTAAGAAATAGTTCTATTTGTTTGTTTCAAGATTCAAAACATATTCACTTTTTGTCTTTTTATCCAAAGTCACTAAATATCATGTTGGGTGGGAATCAAAAGAGACCTGACAGATACCTGATTTTAATGAGATGCGCAGGGATTATGATAGTCAACATTTCATGCTAAACACATGCTCTTCCCATTCTCATTGCAATTTCTCCTCTTGTCCCAGCATGCACAGAAGTCTTCTTCTCTAGTTGAAAAGCTCATCCTACTAGAAACATCATTTTATGTAAGTTTTTAAAATAATAATGCTACCTTACTTTAGCAGTGTAACCTAAGAGTGTATGTGAAATCACTGTGTAAAACCACAGTACACTCTCCCAATCTCAGTACCTTTGGTATAGGTTACCATCTAAGGCATTTAGATAAACTGGCCTTTCAACCATTACAAATTGTATTCATTTTTGTGTCTCAGACTTTGTACAATATTAGCACATAAAATGGCTCTGTAAATGTTGGAGGGTGAAAAAAAAGCTAAACTAATACTATTTATTCTTATTGTCTGAGATTTTGCTTTGCATCATTCAAACAATTCCACATCATCACAAATAGAATGTTTCACTTAAATAAGATGTTAAATGTAAAGTGTCCCACATAGTGCGTGATAACTGACTATAGACACACACACACACACACACACACACAGCTAGAAGGCAAGTACTACAATAGTTTTATGACTAAAGTTGATAAACTGAGGCACAGAATATTTGAAAACTTTAATAAAGGACACAGAGGCAGTAGGTAGTAGACAACCATGTGTCTCTGTCCAAATCTGTCCTCCTTTTATTATGCTGCTGTAGTAGAGATAAAATTTTGCCTCTATCCTCAGTGTTTAAAACTAGCTATGCAATTAGAGTGACATATTAGCAGAAGAAAAGTATGCAAATTTAATGTAAATTGTATATGACATGGGACTTCTCATAACAAAAAGAAGATCCAAAGAAGGAATAAGAGTGGAAATATCCACAGAGTTTGATAAAGAAGAGTAAGCTGTAGAATGGAAAAAAGCAAAAGGATTGGACAGAGAACTCAATCAGATCTGAATGTGACTGGGAAGATAGGGCTGAAATTAACAAGGTCTATTTGACAGAGTTTCCCTTGGCCTGAACTGATTATTCTTGATGATAAGAATGATATTTTCCTTCTGGTAAAAGAAAAAAGATTCACTTTATATGATTATTTTATCTCCTGCTTTTAAGACAGCAGTCAGAGTGTTCTTCTTGTACCTACCATTTTTTAAAAGCATCTTTACCTCAAATAGTCAATATACCAGAGTGACATATTTTTGGGTAGCATGTTCTGAACTCCTTCACCACAGTTTCTAAAGTTGTCCATTTACTGTTTCTTTAATCGGTACTTGACACTAATCCTTTGTTTTCTTAGCCTTAGTTGCCATGTATGACAAAGTAAAAATAACAGTCAAAGCTTCGTAGTATTAGGTGAAGTTTTGAAACAAGAGAAATAATTGAAGATAACTGAAATTTATCCTGACACACATTAGACCTTAATCTAAAGTCTGTATCAAATAAAAATCCCAGGCTGGAGTGAATATTGGGAATACAGCTTAGTGCTAGAACATCTGCCTAGAATATATGTGGCTTGGATTCCCCACTGCCCCCAGGAATAAAATAAACAAATAAAAATATAGTTCCTCAGGCAGTTATTGAATAAAGATACTGTATTAGATTCAATTGTTTTAATTAAATGATTGTTATAGCCTTTATTCCATCCAAAATAACCAACTCATATTCTAATCATATTCAACCTGTTTCTGGATCATGATGGTCAAAGATCTAATAAGAACCTCAACAGTCATATATTCTTCTATGACTTTGCTGGGGTTTTTGTTGTTCTTTGTTGTAGTATTAGAGACTGAAAAGGAGGACTTTGCACTGAGCTACACCACCCCTTTTTAAAAATAATTTTTTGTCTTAAGATAGGATATCACTCAGTTAATAAACAGCCCAGGCCTGGCTTGAACATGCATTGGCCTCCTGCCTCCTGCCTCAGCCTCTGAGAGTGCTAGGATTATGTGTGTGCCACTATACCTGGCTCTGACTGCTGTATATTTTTAAAATTGATTACAGTTTAATTTCATGACATTTATTTATTTCCTAATGTACTTATACCTTTTAGACTAGTTATGACATTGTCATAATGTGCTGTATAACAAGAATAATGTCATTTTCTTATAATGGCTAGGTAGTTTTGTTACAGTGGCTGAGTAACATTTATCCATCACATATATAGGCAAATTTAAATCCTTTCCAAAAGATTCATTCTAATAGAAATCTTTTATATTCCTTTCACTGCTTCAACTTTGACAAATTATATTTGTTTTGGTTTTGGAATTTACCTGTTTGTTGAAGTTTTATTACTTAAGATAGGATTTTATGGTCATTATCTTCAGCTAGTCCAACAACTGTAGGCAAAGTTGGCTTCTGTGGACTTATATAATTAACTGGTTTACTTCACTATTCACAGGAGAATAACAGACTGGAATTTGCCTGTTTCCTGCTGTTGGTATATGAGAATCTTCCAGTTTTCCTTTTCTTTCCTAATGCTATATGTCTATAATGTACAAATATCCAAAGCCTCATCTTCAATGCATGCTGTTCTGTTAACTATGAAGGTGCCACAACTCATTGGCTTGAGCTTCCAAATGGCAACCAGGATATGCTCATGGATTTTCATCTTGACTCGGTGTCACAACCAAGTACACATTTGCATCACGAGGTAATAGTTATCATCTTAGTACAAATTCTCACTTGCTCTTAAGCTCCTTCTGCACAATAAGAGAAATCTCAGCTAATGGGAGTTTATTAAAAGGATTCCTGGAGTATTTAAATTAAGTATCAAAAATAGAAGAAAAATAAACCAATATTTACACTAAAAAGATCTGCAGGTAGACTAAAGAAGAAGCTATGAAGTAGCAGAAAAAATTAGTTCCTAGTCCATAAGAACTGAGCAGTGATATTGGAAGGTATGTGATAGTAGTAAATACAAAAGGTGGTCAGAAACCTTTTAAAGGCATTATTAACTTCCAATAAGATAAGGGAACATAGCAATTATTCATTCTACAAACTTATGTATAAAGGCCTTCCTTGCCCAAATATTTTCAATTATACATTTTTCAGTTCTTCTTCGCATGTCATTTCATTAGCTTTAAGTATTTCATTAAAAAAGAGTGAACAGAATTGTACTTTCATACTTGACAGAATAACTGCTTCAGGGACTTGCCTTCCTTCATAAACAATGAGGAAAATGAGCACAATGTTTGAAGCAACAGCTTAAGGACATTCAAAATGGGACTGTAGTTTTGATAAGAAGAAAAATTAATGAGGTAAAACTTATGACTGTTTCAGCTTTCTGCTAGGAGGACATTTCTTGATGGTACATAAGGAAGGATTGCAAATATAAAAATCTCAGTTGTCCTGGTGAGTTAAAGAGAAAAGAATGAACGAATGAAGATAAAAATCAGAGAATTGGAGGTGAGTGTATCTAGAATTTTACAACAGAAAACTACAGAGGGTGAAGATATACACTGAATGTTACAGAAAAGTGCATAGGGTTCCTTAAGTCCTTAAATGAGTACAAATCTGTGCATAGATTTTTTTAAAATGCCATTATATGACAAACAACAGTTGATAGGAAAAGCATATTACACTGGAAAGCTATAAAGGAACAAATCCTGCAGTGCATAAAGAATAAGGAATTACTCAGGTTTCTATCAGCTTTATTGTTCTGATCTTGACTATAGGGTATTACTGACAGACTTCAAAGGGTACCATGATGTCATCATAGTATTGAGACTCAAATATTGCCAGAATAAATGGCATTCTTTTAGAAAGCATTAGGAAGAAAAACAAAACAAAACTTTGAAAATATTAGGCCACTCTGAGTAAATTTCATACTCTTTTTTAAACAATATGAGATTTTTAGCATACAATACAACAGAGACAGTATACTGAGGACTCACAAGATACTGGGATATGTAAAAAGGTGCTATGAACTATTACCGACAATGGAGAGAAAAACTCCTAGTTTAGGAAAAAGAATCAAGAATTTCTATTTCTTCTTTTATTACCCTTCATTTGAATTGCCAGTAGTATGAAAGGTGAAGGAAACTAAGTAACTTAAGAGATTGTGATAATGATTCCTCTTTGGTGCTGGCCTAGCTACTGAACATCTTTCCTGCAACCCTTTCACTAAAATATTGGACGTTAATAGTTTCTTCTTCCTCCTCCTTCTCTTCTTCTTGTTATCATCATCATTATGATGATGATTGATGATGATGACGATGATGATGATGATGATGATGATGATGATGATGATGATGATGATGATGGAGGATTTTAGTCAGGCTTTATTTTCAAACATACCAGGAATGTTTCTGGGGATACCATCTGATCGATCATAATTTCATGTGATAACTCAGGCTTATTTCTTTCTTAGCAACTTTCAGTTAAGGATCCTAGATTGTGTATTGTGAAGCAGCCAAAAAAGACTAAAGCAGAGATCTTGGACACTTTTGAATGATCCCTTCACGGTACTTCAGCTCTCTGTCATTACATTACAAACCCTGCACCACTCTCTCATTCTAATTCTCCCCACTTTCTACATCATCCTTCTCTTGGTGTCTGCTTGGGTATGGATTTTTCTTCACAGCCTCTCAGCTCTCCTTTCCTTCTCTGCCATACATTTTATGCACTCCTGTGCTGGTTATGTCCCTTTCTGCATCTAGCATTTCACCTCAGTGGGGAAAGTTTGTCACTTTCTCTGACATGCCAACCACATGTACAACTCTGTGAGATGAAACTAAGCTGCTAGAAATCATTCTTCAGTGTTCAACATTTGTATGATTTTTTTTTTTAGCATGAAAATGTAAAAGTTGTGGGGTTGTGGAGGCTTCTGCCCAGCTGTCAAAGAAAATCCTCCTGGGTCAGGCATTTTAGGCTATGTGTGAACCTGTGACAGTGATACCAAAGATGCAGTGCTGAGCCCAGGGGGTCAGAGACACCTGGGCCATGGGTCGCTTCTGGGAACACCTGCAGCTGCAGGCACTAAGCAGGGCCTGCCCAAGCCAGAGGCCCTGTGGGCTGCAATGGACACAGACATGGGATGGAACTGCCCATGTCCTTTGCAGCTCACACTATACCACAATGTGCACCAGTGCTGGACATGCACCTAGAGGATTGATTTAATGTTTATCCTGCTGTGTTTCAGTCTTGTTTTGGTTTCCTCCCTTTTGGAATGTGAATGTTTACTTCATGTCATTGCATGTTGGAAGTATTTAACTTTCTTTTCAATTTCTACAGGGGCTAACAGCTAAGAGTTTGCCTTGAGTCTCAGAGGACACTGTGGACTTGGAGTTCAGCAATGTTGGAACTGATAATGTTTTGATGACTGTTAAACTCTTAAAATATTTTGTACAGTGAGGTAGTCATGCATCGTTTAGAAGCCAGGAGTGAAAGGCTATAGTTTAGATCTAAAATGTCACCAAAATGTCTCATATTCAGACATCCCTTTTTGGAAGGGACAGGCCACTAGAGGCATGAACTAGAAGGGTGTATTCTTGTCTCCAGATCCTTCATTCTCTCTCTCTCTCTACTATCTGTCCACCATCAGGAAAGCAGCTTCATTCCCCCATCCCCTTCAGCCACACAATTTCTATCCTGGAGTCAGCCAACCAGAGACTGAACCCATGGAAACTGGGAGTCAAAATAAACTCCTCCTCCTTTAATCTGCAAGTGTCAAGTATTTTGTACCAGTGATGGGAAAGCTGACTAATACAAATGTTATGGTCATTTACCCCATGAGGAGCTACATGTGAGACAAGCCAAACTGCCACTTACCTGTGCAATTTACAATGGTTACAGGCTGATGTATGTATCTGGAATTCAGAGCAGATTCTCAGACTAGAAACATGAGGCTGGGAATCAATAGCATAAAGACTGCACTTACAGCTGTGCAGTACACTAGATTACACGGAAAGTGAATAATGAAGGTAATTAAGATGAGAACCATCTACAACAAAAACTAAAACAGAATGATATATGACAAGAACCTTCCCAAAGTCCCCTATCTAGCAGCTATCTATAAGGAGAAAAAAGCAATATGATATATTGATTATATTAGCGATAGTCACTATGATGTATAATAGATAGATCTCTACAAACTTTTTTTTTGTATTTAGTTTACTAAGAGGGCAGATCCTATGTTAGCAGTTTGAAGGTAGGATGAAATATTGGTCCTAATGGACTTGTCTCACCCAGAATGTAGTGATGATTTCACAGATATATACTCATTCCCAAATTTATTGATGTAGATACATTAAATAAGGACAGCTAAAATATGCCTTAATAATTTTTTAAAAAATACTGGTGATGGACTAACACAGTGGCTCACACTACATTCCCATTTGTTCAAGAGTCATAGGCAGGAGAATCACAAGTATGAGGCCAGTCTGTGAAAATTAGTGAGATCCTGTCTCTAAGTGAAGTCATGAGGAATGACTTGGGATGTCATTCAGTAGCAGAGTGATTGCTCAGCAAGAATGGGCCTTGGGTCAATCTCCAGGAACCACCTCTGAGAAAAAATATTGCTGATGATGACACATGGCAAAAGCTGAGAACCGATTATTGTGTAGACATGGGCTGATATTAGTAGGAGAGGTGTTTTGTTTTGATGATAGTAAAATCCTAAAGAGAATGAGATTAAGAGGGTATGTGGAAAGAAAAAGCATATTTTGAATATAGAATTTTTCTCAAATGTGTTGTCAAAGGAGGAACAAACAAACAGGACATAGATAGCTAGAGAGAGAATTAGTGTCAAAGTATTTTACTTTCCTTCATGGGAGCAATGAGAGCATGTTCGTATACTCATGAGAATTGTCAACTTGAAATACAAGAGAATATGATTATTCAGGAAGAACTGAAAGAAGAAATTCATGAAATCATCCCAATGAAATGAGAAGAGATGGAGTCTGTTGGCGGGGAGGGGGGGTGGGCAATGGAGATTGGCCTTAACTAGGACCACAGTGTAATCAAAACCAGAATATACCAACACAGTTGTTGAAGAGGAATCAGTTGCTAAAGGTAGTCATGAAAAACACCTTCTAGAATTCTATTAAGAACTGAAAATTCAAAGCCCTGGCCAGTAGGGCATTTTTCATGTATTAACGTTACATTATCCACATAATTTTTTGTGTGTTCACAGGGAAAGCATTTTAACCAAAAGTACATCTCTGTTCCTTAACTGCCTTTTCCTTGATACCATTTGAATACATTAGTAGAGGGGATACTATTCATTATGTGTAGCTCTAAAATGTCCTCCAAATGTCTGATGTTTAGAAGGTTATTGGATAATGGGTCATTATTGTCACCATGACCACTTTACCAATCAGTTCATAGCTGACTTGCTGTTAAGAAGCAGAGCCTGGTTAGAAGCCAGTCAAGGGGAGCATAATCCAGAATGTTGTATTCTGTCTCTGGCTCCTCCCTTGTCTCCTTCTGTTTCCTGGCTGCTATGCGGTGAGCATCTTTCTTCCACTGTGGCTTCTACCATGATGTTTCAGGCATGGAACCAGCTGATCAGGAACTGAAACCCCAAAACTACAAGCCAAAATAAACTTCTTGTCTTTTAAATTGTAGATGTCAGTATTTTGTCCTTGCAATGGGAAAGTGACAAATACATCATTTATTAAAATAAGAAGTAAATTCACAGCCAGAGTAGAACACATAGTGAAAATATTAGTAATTTCATTGCTATCTATAAGAATTAACAAAAATGTCTTCACAGTTCTATATACTACAGTCAAGTGACTGTGATCATCTTGGTTTGATATATTACTTGTAAAAATTAGTCAATTCAAAATAAGAAATAAAGTCATCCTTATCATAATTCCCCCCCAAAAGAAAATAAATAAATAAAAAGCAAAAAGAATAGACAAGGAAAACCTGAAACAGGTGGGATATTTTTTCATAAAGTTTTGAGCTATTTTATCCAATTCAAGGCTTGATAATTTATCTCATATGGTTATGACACTAATATAGCTTGATGAGAAGTTAGAATATAAAATGACTAACAAAAAAGTGATTAAATTGATGACTTTAAAATTAGTTTTTGAAATAGAAGCCCTTATTTTTCATTCGATTATATGATAGATATTAAATGCACTACATACTTCTCAAAAAAAGTCTTACAATACACATATTATCATTTCTACTTCATATATGAGAAAACTAAATCCCAAAGTAGGCATTTTTTCTAAAATCATAATGATAAGTCTTTGAAAAGGGGAAGAATAACAAGTGAAATCACTGCCATTCCAAAATCCTCTCCCTTTAAACTGAAACATGCTCCCGGTCATAAGGTTTTGGTGAGAATTCTGCACCTGCATTTTCTCCCATGACATCTCAGCCAGTGATGCAAGATTTCATAGTCTACCAAGTGACCACAAGAGACTTTTAAGGCAGAATAAGAAGCTGATTTTTTCTTTTACAGCTGGAATTCATTTGAGTCTCTTATCTTTCCATCTGTTTGAATCCCTTCAAGTCACTGTATCAAGTGCCTTGGAAAGTATTTTACTATCATTGGTTCACCCCTGATTTTTTTTTTTTTTTATCCTCTGGATGATAGCAGCAGTTGAGAGAAGAAATTCTGTCAATGTGTTTTGATATCTTTTTGTTATTACATATGCATTGAGAGACTGTGGTCAAATAAAACCTCATCTTACCTAGTTTCTCATTCTTTAAGTAATACAGTATTTTATTTCTACACAACCTGGAAAGAGAAATGTTAGAAAAGAATGCATCATTTTCTCTAAGTGAAGATATATCTAGGATTTTATATTTGGTCTACACTTTATATGCTCCAGCTAGTTTTCTTTAGTATGAAATGTCAAAAAAATGCAGTGTTTAACTTACTTTTGAAGTACACCTTTATTAAGGAGAAAGAAAAATTCATGTTTGAAAAAGCTAAAAGGTAAAAGTCACAGTATTTGGCTTCTTTTCAATGTGAGTAAATATATAAACAGCCTGTTGAAATACAGATCCCCTAGCAGGTGAATGGCTTTTCTTTTCTTAGGAGCTTAGCTGGAATTTTCATTGATCTACTTTATAAGACAAATCCCCACTGGAAATGAACCAGCATGTTCATTTTTATTTTATTGATATTTAAGGTTTTGAAAACATGAAAATGTACTTCTAAAATATGTTCTTTAAATGTTAATAAGAAAAGACTGAGTTGATTTAGATGTGGATGTTTTTTGTCCATGAGTATAATCTTTTAAAAATGACTCAGAAAGCAAATTATTTAAAAGCTAAAAGGAAGGTGTAGATTGCAGTTAGTTGTGTAACATCAATTTGTATCAAAACACATATGTCTTAGACTTTACATTCAAAAGATCTTGGTTATACTGTGCAATCTAGTCATCTGATTGGTGCCACACTACAGATGTAACAGTTGAAGAAACAGATTTGATTAGCAAATCAGGTGAAAGCAAAAATGAAGGAATCCATAAGGAGACTGATTACAAGTTTTCAAATTATCTTTAGAGATAGCACAAATGAGTGAATCTCCTTGAATCAAGAAAGATATGTATTTCTTAATAAGGTTCCCAAAATATTGTGGTATTAAAAATCAGCTGTTCATATAACAAACATTGATAAATATTTTCTTCAAAGGAAAGCATCTTTGATATCATTGAAGAGCCAGTTTATCATTAATTTATGAGAGTTGTCCTTTTGCTATATTATCTCTGAATTAAATTAAACACACACTTAAAATGTCATAAATCACAGTGACATGATTATTAACCATATATCTGCTCACAAATAAATTGAAGAAATGCATTTGTACGGCTGTCACATTAAGAATATTGCAGAAACATACAGAAAATGAAGCTGGCAAAGGAGATTAAATAAAAACTGAGATCTGAGAGTAGTAAGCATGGAGTTTCCTCTGCAATTAATATAGTTTACTCTACTACTTATCAAATAACACCATAGTAACACTGAATACCAAAATATACACACATTGTGTCTCTTTCATTTTACACCATTTCAAAAGAAATCATTTCTTCTACTTAGCAAAAGGTCAAAAGTTCATCTGATATTATTTACGGAAACCTGCATTTCAAAATGAGAGCAGACAAGATTTATCTTAAATATGAAAGCTATTGTACCATCTCAGCATTGGAGCTCCTTTATCGGGATGTATGGGATATTTCAGCACCTAAGAAGATGTTTCAAAAAAAAGGTCCAGGGCTCTAAAATATGAAATTGAAATTTAAAATAGACCTAAATAAATCTGAATTATGTGACTCAAAATACAATGTTATAGTCAAACTAGTCAACAGAAATTCAACTTATTTTATCTACTTACAGAAATGTTATAACATTAAACTCAAGAGGATAAAATTAGTATATTATTCTAAAAAGCAAAAGTTATTTGTATTATTTTAAGATGTAAGACTCCAGTTATTTATATGCAAGGTCTGTGAAGCTTTGTAAATGACAAATATATTACAACCAATTATGTTTTTGTAGAATATTAGGTATCACTGATTGACTTTATAAAACAAAACACACTTTTCATTGTCCATGTTAAGATTTCCATGCTGAAAGAAAAACAGTTCTTAATAAGAGGAAGAAGCTATTACAAGTATAACAGAGTTTATCATACAATCTGGGTATTTCTACCATGAGTAGTGTTTCAAAATAATAATAAAATCAGAGACTTATCAAGATAAAAATCATGTCTAACAGGGGAAACATTGCTGGTACATAAAGAAATATTTGACTTACTATATTTTGTATTACTCAAGCCAAATACTCGAAGCTGGGTACTTCTTAAAGATTAATTTGCTTATGATTCCAGTGCCTAGAAAGGCCCACCAACTTGGCACCTGGATCTCTGGCTGTATCCCAACCTGATGAAGAAGCAGAAAGGGACCTGGCTATGTTCAGCAGTCAGAACTAATCCTGCAAAAGGAGAACTGACCCACTCCAAGAGACAGCATTCATCCATTTATGAAGGTAGATTGCCATGTGACCTAGTTATCTCCCAGCAGGCACGTCTCTTAAAGAAAGGTGAATTGATAAATGCCATTAATAACCTGACAGTAGGAACTGAGCTTCCAGCATATAAACCTTTGGGAAACAAACCATATCCAGGCATAGCTCTGTATAAATACACTTCAGACTACCTTACCCAGTGCTTATCTCACCATAGTGTCACATTTCCAAAGCATATGGTATGGAAATTATATATCAAATAATCATCTAAAAAGAAAGAATGTAAGTTGAACAGGGAGAGTAAAATGCAAACTTGAACTTATTCTTTAGCATGAGTATGCACTTGAAATAAATAATCAACCACAGGAATCCCCTGAAATTTTGTTCTATGTCCACCATAAACTTGAAGTTTCCTGTCATATTAGAGGAAGGCACCTTGATAATGAATGAACCATTATAGCTTGGTAAAAGACAGAGCTCTACCACCAGCATCTCAACATGGCTGGAGAGACTATTTAATGGTACTAAGTTCACTCTGAACCCTGTTTGTTGAGTCAGAAGGAAGATTTTTCTAGCTACAAAAGGACCACTCCAAAAATGGTCATTAATCACCAAGTTATTTTATTCAAATGTTATCTATTGGGTTTTTTTTTTGTTGTTGTTGTTGTTACTGGGGATTGAACTTGGGACCTTCCCCTTATGAGGCAGGCAGCAGGAGCACTGAGCTAAATCCCAGGCCCATGTATTGGTTATTATAGCCTCTGAGAATCGATGTTCCTGGAAACACTCAAAGTGAAAGTCCCATCACAATTTTGGATTTCCAAGTAGTTCCCATATTGGTGATGGAGCCAAGACAGGAAGATTTTGACAAAAATAATTATAATATCTGGGAGTAATATTTTTGAGTTATTTATAAATTCTAGATATTAGTTCTCTGCCCAAGAAGTAGATGGCAAACTTTTTTTTCCATTCTGAGGGACTAGACCACAATGGCAGACCTGAGTGTAATACCTGTCAGTATTTAATGACTGTGCCATGGATTTGAGGGCTCCCAGGTGCTGACTCAAGGTGGCTCTCTTAGCAGTTTCACAGGTCATCTGTTAATGGAGCCTCTGGGGGTGGTCAGCTAGATCCTTTGTGGCTGACTTGAATGTCTAGGTCTGCAGAGCCTGTGGAAACAGCTGTGTCCTGACTTCACAGGATGATAGCTGGGCAAGGTCTCAGCAGCCTGGGTGCGGGGAGCACAATGAGGTCTGGGACCTTTCTTCAGGGCCATGCAGTTATGTGCAAACCTGGCAACTCCTAAACTCTGTCCTTGACCAATATCAGATCTCCATAGTGGGGACCACTGTGGACTTCCTCCTTACCTTTCTCCTACCTTGGAAAGTCTCCCGTTTCAGAATTGGTAATAAAAGTTGGAACAGTAGATGTTATGCTTAGTTCCTTGCTTTATAAGTCAATCAGGTGTCTCAGTGTTCTGCAAAATCTCTGCCATATCTCTACTATCCTCTGGTGCTCAGCATCAAATGCACCAATGATATGTCTTTGGCTTCTGTACTTTGGTCCTTTGTTGTTTGAAGATTCCCAGGTCACTCTACTTAGCCATGTTGCTGATATCAACTCTCTCTTTAAACAGTGCTAGAGTCTTGTACAGAAGACCAAAAAAAGATCATAGGTATATAAAATATAAATGAAGTCAAGAAAACTATCTCAAACAATGTAAAAGGAAAATTGATATTTACACAGACAAAGAAAAAGAGAGGGAGAATTAGTAAAGTGAAAAAAAATGTTCAGAATACTAGAGACAAAACAAAACATGATGCATATGAGGACTTGGATTCCATGATGTCTAAGCTTGTAGTTGAAGAAGTAACTAGCCTAAAAATAGTAAACTCCTAGAGGTAGTGAAACTATTCTGTATGCAACTGTTTTATCTGCTTGAACCCACCTACTTTTATTACATGATATTAACTTTCCTTCGGTAATTATCTGGTTGTCAATTTCAGTTCATACATTTATTGGAGTTTCTTTTGTTCCGGTAACCTCCAAGGTGAGCATGCCGCCGAGTTTCGGTCAATGAAGCTGAATGAAAACTGATTCTGAGCTGCTGTTTTTCATACAGCGTGTGCGCGCGCGTGTGTGTGTGTGTGTGTGTGTGTGTGTGTGTGTGTGTGTGTGTGAATTTGTGTGTGATTGTATGTGTTTGCATTATTTGATAGCATTTGAACCCTTTTGTGTTTTTACTGGCTTTTGGTGTGGAGACTAAATGTAGTGAGAGTTTGCCAATGCACATATTTCCTCAATTCAGTCATATACCAAAAAAATCATTTTAGTCGATTACAGATCCCATATATAATGATGATCCCATGAAATTATAATGGAATTGAAAGATTTTTCTATCACCTACTGACATCATAGTGCAATGTAAAATTCGCATGTTGGGTGCTGGTGTGGATAAACTCATGGGGCTGCTTATTGTATGAAGTATAGCATGTACAATTTTGTACAGTAAATAATACTTGGAGATGATGATGAATTTATATTATTGATTTCTATACTTAGTCTTCTATAGATAAGACTAAATATATTAGAGTGTACTTTTAGGCTAGCCAAGGAAAAATAGCCTCAGAGAAATATCTACCGTATTGATCAGGTATGTAGTAGATGCTATCATCTAGGTTAGTGTAAGTACACAGTGCAATGCGGGATCGATTTAGATATAAATTTTAAAACTTTATTTTCCTTTCTATTTTAGATCTATGCTGAAAATTTAAATAAGGCAGACATGGTTGAAGCTACTCACGTGTGTGTGTGTGTGTTTGTGTGTGTGTGTGTGTGTCTGCCCCACTCTTTAAAAATATTCTGATGATGCCTGACAAGAAGGTAGCATGGATTATCAGAGACATCTATAGGAGCAAATTTAAGAGAGTCAAGATTCAAAATAAAACAAATGATATCAAATAAAATTTAGGGTATCATTTTTAATCAATCTCTGACATAACTGAAAAATCTATATGGTTTCTTGTACAATGAGAAAACGTGCTTTAAAAATATATATAAACATTGTAATGAGAACATGGAGAAAAAAATTTTGCTTAGTTTTTCCATTTCAACATTTTTGTTTAGTACAAGGATTGGTCTACAAGAAGTATCTGAAATCTCTGAAATAGTAAGCATATTTTTTTTGAACTAAAGCTCCATTGTGTTCTTAGATTCTCAAAGGAATCTATGACCATAAATCACAGGAAACAATTTCTACAGAGATTATCTTTCAGGTGTGAATGTTTTATGATTGTTTCCAAATCTGTTATGTGCCATGGGATAATGTGAGATGGAATCAAGATATGCAAAACAAAATAGCTACCCAGCTGATCTTTGTAACATGGGTCAAGCCTGGCTTTGATTATTTGCTTTATTTGTTTTGTTGAATACACTGTTTTGAGACAAAAAGGATTTGCCACTGCCTTGTTAAGCCGCATTTTTCTTGGTGCTTATTGTGGATAAATGTATCACTTTGGGATTTTTCTTTTCTTTCTTTCTTTCTTTTTTCTTTTTTTTTTTTTTTTTGAGGTCAAATGAGCTTTGACATGAATCACAAGAGATATAAAAATGAGAGCTGAGATGGTACCACTTCTTGCCTGTTCTATTTTCACCCTGCATGACCAAGCTAAAACCTACCTGGCAGTGCCTACTCTATCGCTTTGATGATATTGGAGACCCTGGAGATCAGTTTTACTTCTACAGTTGGATATTTGTTATTACTGCCTTTTTTCTTCTTGTATTTTCATCCTTTATAAAAGTAGAAATGCTCTCTTTCTCTGCCTCTTTCTGTCCACACAAATACACCCTTTGGGAATATGACAATGACAACTTCTGACAGAATAACCACTTAAGGATGTTTTCTCCTCTTCCTTATTCCAACATGACATTTTGTTACTGAAATGATCAACATATTTTAATTGAATTGCAAAAATAAATGCAGAACTTTAAATCAGAAACCGGTAATATTCATTTACCAGGTTACCCACTACTTACCTGAGCATCCAGAGGAGGTACGTAGAATGATGTTTCTTCAGATATGCCAGGGGAGTGATGGAAGTTGGTAGACAGGAAGATATCAGATTCCATAGTCACCACTGAAACACGACTTTTGTTTACTCTTACCTTGGATTTGCTCATATTGGGACAGGATATGATAGGATGCTTTTATGCAGCAATATTTTATTTACAAAAGCAGATCATAAGCTGAATTTGTTCTGAGTGATACCTTAGCAAGATTATGGCTATTTCCCCATATAAACCCTGACTTAAACTAAATGAGAAAATAGTGCCTTGGTATAAAGCTATCAATCCCTGGCATAACTGTTTCTAACACTAATTCCATCTGTTTTCCATACTCAACCATTGATTCATATCTGATATGTAACATGACATAATAAATCTGAAATCTAAATTTGAACACTATTTAAGTTCCACAGAGTATTTAATAATATCTGTAATAACATCTGCAAAAGAGGCCACCGCTATTCCCAATATTGGAAGCTACCAATTACAGGGAGGTATTATCAGCATTAGGAAAGGTATGACATTAAAACATTTCTTTTAAAGCCAGGATTCAGGATTCATAAATCTTTTATGTAAAAAAAAAAAGTTTTAAAAATAGTAAATATTTAAAACATTTTTGCAAAAGGGTCTCCCTTGCAACTACTGAAGCACAGAAAAAATTATAGCCAATATATAAACAAATGAGTATAGCTGTGTTGCAATAAAACTGTATTTACTAATATAGGTCAGAGACTTATTCTCCAGGCTATAGTTTTCTGACCTGTGTTCAAAATTCAGAAGGAGCATCTTCCTGACTCAGAGGCCTGGAAGCCAACCAGTATCCCATGGAATCATGCCTTAACATATAAATAATAGAACATTGTAGAAAACTGTTCATTCACTGCAAAGATTCAAGGAGAAATTGATTATATAAAATACTGCAAATAACTTTGAGGAGGAAACATGAAGACAGAAGTATAAATGTCAAATTTAAAATTATAGTACAGTTGGTGAACAGCCTTTCAAGTACTGCAGAATACTGAATAGATGCAGTTTCTAAAAGAACAATAAGAGCATCTTAATCTGAAGAATTTCCTCTAGAACTAGAAAACAATCACAAAAGAAAAAAAGAAACAAAAGTAAAAAATAAAGAGATCTTGTGACTGGATTCTGGGGTGCTGGGGTTTCCTTTTAGAGATTCTTCTAGGTTCTTCTTGTCCAGAATGGAGAATTGGACAAAATAAGCAAAAAACATAGGGAGGTTTTACATTTATTAAAGATAGGAAAAGAAACATGCTCTGCAGAGTGAATGCCAGCCAATCAAAAGTAGGAAAGAAAGCCCACTGTACAGGGTGAGAGGGTGAGAGCAGAGCATTTTGAAGGAGAAAGCACAGTGGTGAGAGCTGAATGTCGGCCATCTTCCATCTGCTCCTCCTGCTGACCTCTTGAGCTTCGCTTTCTGATTGGTTTCAGGTCCAGGGCTTGGGTGCTGGTCTCCTGGATCCCCGTGATTGACAGGTCACACCCACTTGCCCAGATGGCTGCCACACCGGTATCTCTTGCCTCAATATGGAGCACCATCAAAGGTTTCAGAGCTAAGATACACGTGTTTAACAACGTGACAGAACACTTACATGGATTTCTAGAAACTTCTAATTCTTCCTAATCCTTTTCATAATTCTGTTAGTGGCCACTTAGGTTCATATGCTCAGGTTCATTTGCTCACCACTGACCAAATCAAAGGAGACCATTTATTTTGGTAAAGAGGAACAATGATTTATTCAAAGCTGGCTCTGAGAAAATTGAGAGGCCCACGGGCCTCACATCACCATCTCTCCATGTCCAGATGGCCAGGGGTCTCTTATAATAAGGAATGGGGTGGGGCACAGAGAGATAATAATATTGATCTTCCTACTTGCTTTGTCACATCCACCCATTTTTAGTTCACTGTCCCTTTCCTTGTGAAAAGACAATTGGGATCTTGCCTTCTGGTACCAGGACCTGCACTTTCTGTCCATTCATTTAGGCTGAGGAGAGAAGTATTCCTTTTGTGCTCAGCAGGAGGAAGCTGCAGATTTTGCTTAGCCCTAGAAGGAAGAACTCTAACTTTTAACTTTCTATATTGCAGTGTCTGTTACCATACTTCATTTCGATTTTTTTCTTTTTCTTTTGTTTTTTCTTTTTTTTTTCTGTACCAGGGATTGAACTCAGGACCTTACACTTGCAAGGCAGGTACAGCACCACTGAGCTAAATCCCCAGCTCATTGTGATTTTTAATGGGTGATTCACTAGTACTATTTGACAAGTGCCACAGAATAATTTTTTCTAGTCTTTTTCTTCTGGTGCTTTATACTGATGATCCAAGAAAATTTTTATCTGTTGAAGACAACAGTTTTTGCTCTGATCACCTTATCATTCTCTAAGTGAAGATTAAGTAGAGGACATTCATCTCCCCACCTCAGAAGGAGCAGTGCTGTTTATTACTTTCATCACTAATTACTGAGGAGTTTTAATACGTTCCCTTAAGGCACCAGACTTCTACAGTTCTTTCCAGAGTGCATAAGCATGCTGCTGCTTCTCTTTTTGCCAAAAGTACATTCAGCTTCTCTTTACCTGGGAGCTTCAGAGCCCAAATTCGCACAGTGCACTGAGAGAAATTTGAAAATTATGAGTTCTCATCTTAAAATATTTTATTTTATGCCTCTGATATTAACCATTTCCCTGGAGAGTTGAGAGAGAAAATACTTCTTGTATTCAGTAGTGTTCTTATGCCTTGCACTGATGTGGAGTTTGACCAATGTAAAGTAAAACTATAAAACAGGGTAACATTTCTAGGCCTTTTGAGCTCCATGGCTATGCTCTTGTCATTGACTCTCACCTTGCAATTTCAGCTTGATAGCTAAGCATCCTCCACTATCTAGTTCTTAGAAAAATCCCTTGTTATTTTCCATTTTATCAGAGTTTGAGTTGTAATCTTTATACTTCACTTCTTACCCATCAGCTCCATTCCTTTTCTCTTCAGGAAGCTGTTAAAAACCTTGGATTGTTGGTAAATTGTTCACAGGCAATGATCAGCAGGATGACTTGTATTCCTGGAGAGCTGAATGGTTTGTGCTGTCCATCTCTTCTCTGCTTTCTGGTCCTTCTGAAGAGAGTATCTTTAATCTCATAATCATTGCTATGGTTTGAATATGTCACCTCTGTCTTAGTCACTGTTCTCCTTGCCAAGGCACAATCCCCAATACCCAAAGTTAAAGGAGAAAATGTGTATTTCCACTTACTGTTCCATCACTGGCTGGCTCCAAGGCAGGGTGGCATGGCGGAGGGGCATCGCAGAGGAGAAACAGTCCATGGCAAAACCAGCAGGCAGGAGGCAGCCAGCAGTGAAGTAACAACCAACAAGCCATAATAGCAGCTTCTTTCAGCCCCTTTTGTATTCTATTTGGCTACCTGGCATAGGGCAGGTGCTAAACCAATCAATGGGCAAATTTAGTAACCACACACCTTCAACACCAGCACCCTAAATCCTAGCATTGCACTATGACAAATCACACACTCCAGTTCCAGCCACCTCTGAAAAAGCCAGACCTATGCCTGCATGAGGTTGGCGGGACGTCTAGACACAGCCATAACACCCTCCAAACTTTAGGTGTTTCCAGTGTGGTAGAAAAGGAGATGAGACCTTTAGATGACTAGGCCAGGAGGGCTTTTCCCTGGATGATAAGATGAGGGTCTGTTTACAAGTGGCTTTAGGCAGTGTTGAACTAGTCTCCCTTTCTACCTCCTGCTGCCATGTGAACAAGCTTTAAGAAGCCCCTCAACAAACACCAGACATTGAGGCCTTGATCTTAGACTCCTAATGTTCAGAACTGTGAGAAATAAATTTCTTCTTCATAAATTACCTAGTGTCAAGTATTCTGCTACCTCAAGTCAAAAGGACAGAAATATTCACTTTAAAGACTGCTTCCTCTGTGTGTGCTTTCAGTCCAGGCTTACCTCTCAGGGCTTTCTTCTCTTCATCTAGCTCATTTACCATAATGTTTACTCACAGAAGTTCAGTTTTGAAAATAAGCATCAGAATCCCCCACTGGCACCAATTAATTAATTAATTAATTGATTTTAAAAGATTTAGTTATTGCTTATTAAGCAAGGAAGTGATAAAATCTCTCAGCACTGTTCTCCACACAAGGAAGTGATGGTACAAGGGCCCGGGAAACTGAGGTTCACAGGTGACTAAGGGCTTGGGAGTGGCCTGGCAGTGAGGCTCAGGAGTCTGGTCCCTAGCCAGAGGCTACTGATAACCAGGTCATATTCAGAAGCACTGGAAGGGCAGGAACTGGTTGATTTCGAAATGCCTGGGCAAATGATGGGAAGCTGTCACTGATTGATTAGTGAGATTTAAATTCAACTCAGTATTTACTGGAGGAAGGGCAGGTTAGGATGGAAAAAGAAAAATCAATCATTCCCTTTCTTAAATTCTTAGAAGAAATTTTTATGTTAATTTTCAAGCAAAACATCCATGCTGATAATATTCTTCTTAATTGCCAATTTATGAAATGTTACTTAATAAAAGGACATTACTGAGTGTAAAGAAATCATCATGTTGTTTTCGGTCTTATCATAACAGCCTCTTTTTTTTTTTTTTTTGGTTTCAGGGATCGAACTCTGGACCTTCAGCTTATGAGGAAGGCAGCTGAAACACTGAGCTAAATCTCTGGCCCTTCAGGCTCCTTATAGCCCTTTTAAATTCCAAGCTTTTGTAGAATAGAATTTACATCAGACTTTGAGGAAAATTTTGTGACTCAAAATTCTTTAATGAAGTCAGTATTCCAGTGTAAATATAAAAGATAAATATTCTCAAATATGTAAGTAGGTTTTATTGAATGTATTATGATTTGGTAAAAAAGAACCAAAATAAGGAATGAAATATGAAAAAGACAAGACTAAAAGTGATAATGATAACTACTAAATCAATTTGAGTAAATTAAATTCAGGCACAAAATTAACTTTAAAGCCCTGTGGGTCATTATGATGAAGACAAAAGTAACTGTCAGTTTGTTTAAAATAAAATAAAGTCATAAGCATATATAATTTTTTAAAATTAAGTTTCAATAAATTCCAAATCATATCAACCAAAAATTGGGTACAGTTACTGATATTTAGAAAAGTGAAGATTTCAGGAAGGCGGAAAGTGAATAAGTAGTTAATGCATTTGTATTTAAGAGATGAAGTCTTAAATGTCAATTTAGTTTAAGTCAATAAATTAAGAAGTGAAAATCCAAACATTATTTAAAATTATAAATATATTTTAATCTTGATTACATTAATCTAATTAACTAAGAAAAATATATGAAAAATCATGAAATTTACAGTCAAAATATACACAAGGATAAGACAGCAAAAAAATAGGTAAGTAAAAATAAAACAGAGAGCAAATTACAATTGTAGATGTCTGAGCAGGTGTATAAATATAAATGAAGTTAACCTACTTATAAAAGGGACCATACAAGGTCTAGAAAATGAAAAAAACAAAGAAATGAACATACCTTCTGCATACAAGAGATATTTCTAAAATATCAGTTTTAAAATTACAAATTAAATAATAGAAAAATATGCGTAGCATAAGAAAAGAATGTAGAATGTCACAATTTTTTATTGAGCAAATTTAAATTTAAAAAGTAGAGTTTGGATAACCCTTAACTTGTTACAACAAAGTTGACCATTAAAAAAAGAATTAAGATGTGTTTAATGTCTATAATTGCACACATAATGTGAAATGGCAATACATAAATAGAAACATCAGAAGCAAATTAAGATGCTTGTTACATAATAAGATGTTAAACAAACAGAAATAGAGAAATATTTTATACAGAACATAAGCAATTGAAATTTAAAATACTATTCATTAGTAGATAGGTAAGAAAGCAATATTTTGAAACATGAAATAACATTTATTTTCAAATGAACAAAGGATGTTTTTGAAAACTGACTTAAAATTAAAGAAAAACATCAGTGAATGATGCAATAATTGAAATCACATTCTCTTATGTTGCTAACATACAGCTAGAAATGAGCTGCAGAATTGAAAACAAGTAAGCCAAACCTAATTATATGGGTATTTGAAATTTATTTGTTAAAAAATTCCTGGAATTTAAAAAAATATCACCCAAAAAACAAATAGAATAGAATTAAATAAAACACTGTTAATTAGAACAAAAGGCTTATAGATTGATTTGTACTCAGAAAAAAACTATAGTAATCAATATTTAATTATCATTTCAACTAAATAAACCATTTAATTCTATAAAATTACACCAAACAATAATGTCATTATTATTTTTCCATTGAATTTTATGCATGTATAAAAGTGATTCCCAAATAAATGCATCCAACATAAAATAAAATGTATTTTCCTTATTATTTTGGTGAAAGTTCATAAGAATAGAAATTTGTGTTAATAAAATGTGCAGAAATAAATATTTACATGCTTATGATGAACATATATATTAGGATAACATATTTAGGTGAAAAGAATGTGCTATCTAGAAAGATCTTTTTCATCACATTGAGAAATACTACCTAGTTCTAGGAATCTATCTTAAATAAAATACTTACTGCCCCAATTTACAAGCATATCTTCAAATACATTTATTTTCTGAATTATGAAAAATGCCAAAATAGACAAAAGAGGATAATTATGTAATTTAGAATACATCCACTGAATATAGTGTGTCACCAAGAAAAATGTAAATAGATATATGATATGGTTGTCCCATTGCTGAGTAAAATAAAAGAAGTTAAATTATGTGATCTACATCGTTACCTCACTAAGCACTTTCACACAGGAGACTCCAATAGCCTGCTCTGCATAAGGAAAATCAAAAATTCAAGCAAAAATAACAAAACCTGACCTTAGCCATTTTAATTATATGGCTATAAAAATTAAACCATTGAAGGGAGATATAGATTTATTCTTTCAATAAAAATTACAGAACATATGCTCCACAGATTTTTGGAATTTCAGCAGCTAAGAAGAACAAAAAGCTTCATCTTCAATCCTGGTCTGAAGAACTGTTTTCATAGTTTTCACATTCTAATATGGGTGGACATAAAATAAATACTTAAGAGAAACAGAATATTTAAAATAGAATGTATATTTTGTTTCATAATGTAAATTAAATGTATATTTTATAATTTCTATATTATAAATATCATATATGCATATATTATATTGCATACAAATAAATATTTACCTCCTTGATGTTGATTTAGATTTTTCCAGGTATCTGATCTTTGATAAACTTGTTAAATGAGATAAATTATGTTAAGAAATAGAGCACATGCTAACGTATTCTCTTTGTAGAAGGGAAGTATTAGAATATTATCTTCTTTTTTGTCAAATCCATCCTAGACATATATTCTTAGATATATGTGATAATATCTAAGATTGAATAGCAGATGTTAGGAAATGTACTAATATTAGACACTAATTTCATTTTTCTGTTGAAGCTTTTTAAACTAGGCCAGCAAGGTTTATATTCCAACTGAAAATTAACAGCTGCCTGTGATCCCAGCACTTGAGATGCTGAGGCAGGAGTATCATGGAGTTCAAGGCCAACCTGGATTACATTGTGAGTTCAAAGTCAGCCTGAACTACAGAGTGAGACTGTGTCTCAAACAAACAAACAAACAAACAGAAACAACAAAGGAAATTATCATGGGCAGTGTCCAATTCTACTTAGTCTTCTTGAAGATTTAAGAACTGGCATTTGACAGAGGGAAGTTGAAAATAAAGTTTTCTTTGGTTATGTGTGGAAGTGAAGCTTGAATTTTGAGATAGAAGGAAACTTCAGAAGTCTGCAAAATAATTTAAGCTTTAGCACACTGAGGGAAATATAACTCAAAGATCTCAACATAGTAAAGATTTTGACAGTCTGCAAACTGAAATAAAGGTTTAAACATAACTGCTATTAATATATCAAGAACATTTTTATATTAAGTTGGAGGAAAGATTATTGTGAAATTCATGTAGAAAGGCACATGAAACATGTGAAACAACTTTGCAAAAGATGGATAAAGTGGGATGAATCAATCTACTCAATTTGAAGATATATACATATATAATCAATAATGTGTGGCATTGTCAGAGGTATACCCGACTAGATCAGTTAAACAGGGTAAAGAATCCAGAAGAAGATCAACACTGATGTGCTTAAGTTATTGACTGTGATGAAAAAGCAGTTCAAGGGAGCAAGTGTAGCTTATTTAACAAATGGTGCTGAAATAATTGAATATCAGTATAAATAAAAAATTAGAATGCAAACACACAAAACCTTTAACCTATATCTCAGATCTTATACAAAAATGAACTAAAAGTAAATCTTTTACCTAAATATAAAATGCAAAACTACAAGACTTTTAGAAACAAATGGGAGAAATCTTTGGAACGTAGGAGTATGAAAAGGTCTGTAGATTTGAGTAAAACAGCATGATTCATAATAGGAAATATACAAAAATTGATTTTCACCAAAATAAAAGACTTCTGCTTTGCTGAGAGGAAGAAAAAGTAAGCTACAGAGTAAAAGAAAAAGCTGCAAATTACATATCTAACATAAAAACATCGCTTGATATATAACACTAAAAATACACAAAACCAATTAAACATTGGGCTAAAGAAATAAAAACTTCACTGACAAAGATATACAGATATCAAATAAACACATGAAAAACTGTACAGCTTCTTAACAGTTATGGCAATGAAAATTAAAACCACAATAGGGAGTCAGTATTACCTTGAAAATAATGAGAATATCAAATACTGGTCAGAATGAGGGAGAAATTAGATTACTCATTCTTTATTGATAAGAATATAAAATGGTACCACTAATGTGGATATGGCTTTATAAATTAATATGAAACTATTATGCAGCCCAACATTTAGACTCTTGAAAATTTGTTCCAAAGAAATTCTAACATCAGCACACAAAGTTCTCCATTCAAATGTTTATAAAAGTTTTGTTCATAATAACTAACCACAAACTGGAATCAACCCAGCTATTCTTCAACTACAAAACAAAATGTGGTATATCCACAGCATAGAATAATACTAATAATATAAAGTCAATGACTACAGATTTAGTCAACAACTTGGAATAATCTCCAGAGAATTTAGCTGGGTAAAACAGTCCAGTGTCAAAGCTATTATCAAAAGGTTACAATCTGTGTGGCTCTATTCTATATTCTATTTCTTCTGTTTCTCTAGAGAACCCTAGTACACATCTACATATGAACCATCAATAATGCAAATAAAATGTTAAATTAATGAAAAATGAGGCAAATAAAGGCATCCACAGGTTGATGAAAAAGCAACAATCTAGAGGGCAAAAGTGAGAGCAGGAGTAAAAATGCAATTTTATTTCCAGTAGAACTGCTTTACTGAAATAAGTGATAACAGCAGTGATTTGAATCCACATGAAAAAATGAAAGCACTGGTATAGATAATTAGCTAGTCATTTAAAAATGCATTATACTTGCACATTTTTCCCATTTTTTTCAACTGATTAAAAAGCAATTGCATAAAATAATCTGTATACAATTATATAACAGCATATAGAAGGTGGGTGGGAACAAAGTTGTATTAGAGTAAGGAAATGACACCAGATGGCTAACTTGAATCCACAGGAAGATATGAAAAGAACCAGAAATGGTAAAGAAAATAGTAGGCATAACCAAGTCTGCAATATATACTTACTACTTTTTTGTTTCAGCTTTATTACAAGATAAAAAATTATATAATGTAGTGATTATAATAGTAAATTATTGGGTTTTTAACATGTACAAATTCAATTTCTATGACAAATACAGCATAAAAGGGCAAAAGAAAATCGAGTTATATAGCAGTGACATGTCCATGGCTAAGTGAGATTTAGTATAAATTTATAGTGCACTCGGATAAAGTAAATATTGTAAGTGCCAGGACAGCTATTAAAATTAACACCAAAATGTTAGGGAAAATCATTATTGAGATTAAAATGTCACAAGATGAAATACTTGCTCCATGCAAAATAAAGAAACATAAGATGAACAAAGGAAAAAAATGATGACATGAGTTATAAAAGTAAGGAGTAAAATTGTAGAGGTAAAACTAACTTATCAATGCTAACATGAATGTGAATGGATTAAGCAAGCATCAGTATCACTTTGTAAATAAAAACAATACAAAAATTTTATGAACAATTGTGTACCTACAAATTAGATAACTTAGATGAAATGAACACATTTTTAGGATACACACTACTGAAAGTGATTGAAAGAAAATAGAAAATCTAAATAGGCTTAAAAGGAGCAAAAAGATTAAATTAATAATCAAGCAACATTCCACAATGCAAATCTAGGGTTAGATGGCTTTTCTAGTATATTTTAATATTTAAAGACAAATAAACATTAATCAATCATAAACTTTTCTATAAAAAATAGAAGGGGGAATTTGTCAATTAATCTTATTAGACCAGTGCTATTTCATACTAAAACCAGACAGATCAAAAGACAGATTTACATCTAAGCTACAGACCTTGTGAATCTTGAGGCAAATATATTCAGCAAAATCCTAGGAAGCCACATATAGCATCATTTAAAAAGAATCAAAGATAGATGTGTTGACACCTATCTGTAATCCTAGCACTGGAGAAACTGAGGCAGGAGGATCTCCAGTCCAAGACCATCTGGACTCCACAGTCACATCTTCTCTCAAAAAAAGTCACATACCTTTTTTTTTTAATGAACAAGTCGATTTTACCCCAAGAATGAAATGTTGGTTTCACATCTGAAAATCAAAAAAGTAAGACATTATGTTAATAAAATAAATAGTAAAAATATGATTATATCAGTAAATGCAAGAAATAAATTTTGAGAGGATCCTACTCCTTTCATTATAAAAGTACTCCAAAGCTAAAATGTGTAAAGGGATTTACTTAACCTGATCTAGTGAATCAATTAAAAAAACTATAGTTAATTTGATAATGAAAAAAGGCTGATTTCCCTTTAAGCTCAGTATCAAAACAATGATGCTCACACTCACATTTTATTCACACCGTGTTACAAATTCTATCTAGGACTATTAGGCCAGGATAAGAAATAGGCATAAGTGGATCCCAATTTAATTCCTGAAAGATATTCAGAGGAAGACAATTCATACCAGACTGGAAATTGTGAGCACATCAGACTAGAATCCATGACCACTAAATCAAATGCTTCTTTTACAATATTTGAATTTCCCCAAAAGTGTAACAGCAGGGAAGGCAGAAAAATGGCAATAAACATCATTAATTTGGAAGATGAGACTGTTAGGAATGTTTTATTTTTCAACACTCACAAATACAGAAAAGAAAATGTTGCTGTTTGACTCTAGTCTTTAAACAGCTCACCGTGGTATCTGTCCTTTTAACGAATGTGGAGCAGCACATAAATAGCAATGTATTTCATTTCACAGTTACTTTATATTTGCAAAAAATATAAAATTTTTTATTTGAGAAAAAATATTGAAAAAATATTGAGAAAATATTGAAAAATTGAGAAAAAATATTGAAAAAATATTTATTTGAGGGCCTGGGATTTAGCTTAGTGGTGCCGCTGCCTGCCTCGCAAGTGGAAGATCCCGAGTTTGATCCCCGGTACCAAAATATATGCATATATATTTGATTGACCAGATAATATATCTACATGGTACAACATTCAAAAAAATCTCTAAAAAACACAAATTGTCAAAAATAGACAATAATGGTCAGTAGTCTTTCGATTTTTCAGAGATACATTATGTTTTTAGTAATGTGTATTTACACCTATTTCAATTTTCTTCTCGTATTAAACATGAGTCTGCAGGTCCTAAATATGGCAAGCATATTGACACTGGCTCTTGGAAGACTCCTCAACTCTTTTTATTTTGGTACCGGGGATCGAACTCAGGACCTTGTGTTTGCGAGGCAGTGGCGGAACCACTGAGGTAAATCCCCGGCCCTCTTCAACTCTTTATACCATGCTGTTTTCCTATTGCTCTTATGTGGAAAAAAATAAACATTGTTGAGTATTTTACTCCTAGAATAAGAATAATTAAATAAAGATGTCTAATAAAATTAGGAAGAATTAATATTTGGAAGGAAATTGTACAATTATCTCTATTTGCAGATGAAATATTACATGTAGAAAATAGTAAGGAATTTAATATCAGCCTATTAAAATTAATAAGCAAGATTAGAAAAAGTTTGAGGGACAAAACAAGCATAAGATAATCAGTTTTATTTGTATACACTAACTATATACAATCCAAAAATGAAGTTAGATATCAACTTCATTTAAAATAATATAAAAATAAAATATGTAGAAATAAATTAAGGAAGGAATTCAGTATTTTTACACTGAGATCAAAATATCATTGAAATATAATTAAGAAAGTATAAATATTTGAAAAAATACACATGTAGATTATTTAGAAGTCAAACTGTTGTTTAAGTGGCAATCCTTCCCCAATTAATCTCTAGAGGCCAGATGCCAAACATTATCCATTTTCATTTTTATTTTTTTATAAAATGACAATACCATATCAAAATTTATATTGAAATTTAAATGAAAAAAATAACCAAAACAAGGTTAAAAGCTAGCAATGCTTGAGGACTCAAGTTCCTGACTTCAACAATTATTACAAAGTTACAGTAATCAAGATATTTTGGTTATAGAATATGGAATCATATCAATAATCAACATAGTTTGATTATAAAATACACATAGATATTTAGTAAATGGAAAGGAGTTGAAAATTTATATATAAACCATAACATTTACAGTCAAATGATTTTTGGAAATAGGGCCAAAGAAATACAATTTCAAAAGGATAGACTTTTTGACAAATGATGTGAGAACAATTAACCATTCTCCACCTACAAAAGAATGAAGTTAACTTCCTCCTCATACATAACAAAATTAACTGAAAATGTATCATAGACATAAATGAAACTTCTAAAATTATAAAATGTATAAAATATATAGACAGTCCTTGAATTATGGCTTTATGATTTTTCAACTTTAAAATGGTATAAAAGCAATATTCATTTAGTAGGAAACATTCTTTGAAATCTGATCTCTTTTTGAGCTGAGGATATGCAGTGTGATATTTTCTCCTAATGCTCTACAGCAGCAGTGACTTGCAGCTGCCTTTCAGGCACTTGACCTTGAAGGTAAACAGCAAGGACTCGATAATGTACTTGTTGCTAAGTTATGATATACAGCAAGTTAGATGTGTTAGCTGAATTTTTCACTTAACAATATTTTCAATTTTTATAATGACTTTATTGGAATATAACCTCATCATAAGTCCAAGAACATCTATAGTGATATATTATGATATGAACAAAAATAGAAAGCATTATTCTAAGTTTAAAAAATGGGTTATGAAGGACAACATATTATGTGATTCTATTTATAAGAAAGTACAGAAGAAACAAATCCACAAAGACAGAAAACAGCTGTTTATGGCTGGATAGTGACCATGGGGCTGTCTTGGCTAAATTGGGAATTCCTGCTACTAGGAACAGATTCTCTTTCTGGTACAGTGTAAATATTCTAAAATTGCCATGATGTTGCACAACTTTGTGTGAACATTTGAAAACAATTGAAATGTGTACTTAAAATGAATGAGTTTTATTATCTCGTAATTTTTCTTTGCATCATCTAGCAAATGTTGAATTGATTTTTCATGGTCCCTTACTATTTGTGTGTGTGTGTGTGTGTGTGTGTGTGTGTGTGTGTGTGTGTTGGGGGGAAGATTAAACTCAGGACCTTGTGCTTGTGAGGCAGGCACAGTGCCACTGATCTAAATCCTCGGCCTTTTTACTATTTGTAAGAAATTTTTCTTTACATAAGCACTAATAGCAATATTGTATTCTATACTGATACTCTGTCTTCACATTGTTTCATTCTTCTGTAAATACTTTCATTTGAATTTTTAATCTCTGGGAAATCTATTTGAATCTGTTTCATTGATTCCATTTCTTTCCTATGTTAGGTGCTCATGATTTTCATCATTTGCTCCTTTGTGAAACTGTATCAGCTCTAGAGTCACTAATCTTGTCTTTCATTATGGTCACCATCTTTGTAGTTACATGAGAAATTATCTCTGATCTGATTTTTTTCTGAAGGCTCATTTATCTACTTTGTCACTTCTGCTGTTACCACTTCAGCAAGTCCAGGTGTGTGACTTTTGCGTTATTCCACATCATTGCCCCCTGGATTTGCCTTTGGGAAGCTGGAAGTCTGGAGTTACATCTTGCTTCTTGCTTCTGTGTCTTTTCATTTTCTGTTTTTGTTTTTTTTTTAGTTTAATTCCTGGGTTGATACTTATAAATTGCTTATGGTAGATAGCTTTATTGTCAGTATTGAGAACACTTATCAGAAATGTTGTCCAGATATATCTAGATTTTGGGTTTTGAGTCTGTTGAAAAATCCTAACTCTTCAATTTATTGAGGATAAGAAGTTGTTGTCTATTTTGCTTAGCCTCTTGTTCTTTGACATTGGCCTTTACTGTTGTTTATGACCCTTAGACAAACTTAGTCTTGGCATACTAGGAAGAACAACTGATTAGAACAATTACATCACCTTGGTAAAATAGTGCAGTCAGCAATAACAGTAGCATCAAACGCAGCCTAGAAAATGACAAACTGTAGTAACTATTAATTTGACAGCTTTAACTGTATGGAATATATTTGTGGTTATATAACAAATTCTAAAACAAATCAGAAAATTTTGTATAGCAAATATGCATTCAATTTGGTGATTTTGTCCTCAGGGGAGAAAATTTAAAAGGGATTAAAGGAAAAAATAGAAATAGAAGAAGAAGAAGAAGAAGAAGAAGAAGAAGAAGAAGAAGAAGAAGAAGAAGAAGAAGAAGAAGAAGAAGAAGAAGAAGAAAGAGGAGGAGGAGGAGGAAGAGAAGGAGAAGAACAAGAAAGTAAGAGAAGAGGAAGAAGGAGGAGGAGAAAAAGGGATTAGAAGCAAAGCTAGAGGACAAAGAAAGATCATGCAAACTTTGGAAAACTAGTGAAGAAGACAGGCAGGAAAGATGTGGGGGGGGCCTTGCCCCCCCCCCGCTGGAATTCTTGAGTGCCTATTACGGACATGCCCGGGCTTGTTGCAGATCTACCCGGCAACAAGGAAGTAGCCCCAGTACACTCCTCTTGCTCCTCCCCTCTCGCCCTACGGTATATATGTTGTAGCAGCTTCCGCAATAAATGAGACTTGATCAGAAACCTGTCTTGTCTCCATCTCTCGTGTCCCCTGTCCCCTCTCATCCTCGCTCCCCCTCTAGGGTCTCCATTGACTTACCCGCGGGCCGGGACAAAGATGGAAGGAAGAAATAACAAGAACAGAACAACAACAATAGATTAGAAAAATGTTCACATTCATATCAAAATAAGGAAAAACAATTCCTACTTCAAGACAGGTCTCTGCTGTCACTGGCAGATAAAATGGGCAGGTAGATGCCAAATCTGTTTGATTGGGTTGATTAATAGCAGCAAGCCAACTGAAGATTTATGGTGGGATAGTAGATTAATCCCAGTAAGACTGTACTTTAAGTTCCACTAAAGTTGAGGCTGGTTTCTGGCTATGAGGCTGGAACCTGATTTGTTCAGCCTGCAACACTCTGTGTGCCTCTGTCAGCTTGAATTCGGTTGCTTGACCTCCTGATGACTTGAACTTGGTTTCACCTTACCCTGACATTGGAAGCCACTAGATGCAGCTAATTCACAGCTGCTCTGAGTTCCAACTCAATTGGCCCCTCTCCAAGTTGGCTACTGGCCAGTGACCCTCTGCTTGGGGAGGTCTGCACCCAAATAACTCACCAGCTACTGCATTCTGCTGAGTCCACTGCTCCTTTCCACTGATGTTTCTCTGTGGAGGCCTCTGCCCCCTGCCCGCCCCCCCCAGTGAGTCAGTGCTGAGGGAGAAAGCCCTGCTTGCCATCCTCTCCTCCATTGAGGTCTCTCTCTTTTCTCTCCCCATGGGCTTGAATTCTCACTTCAGATCCTTGCTGGTTCTAAGGATCCAGTTCACTCACGCCTTCTTCCCTTTCTTACATTGCCATATTCTAGTGTCGACACCAAATCTTGGAGAGGTTGTTTCTCTGTTCTTCCCTACTCCACCATCTTCCTGTAAACCTTTACTGTCACCAGCACGTTGTCATCCTATCTATTGTGGAATCACATTCTTCCTGAAGCCCTCAAGGGCATAGGTCTACATCTGATTGTGCTTGACCTTCATTTTAGAAGCAGGTTTCCAGGGACTCTGCCCCCTTTCCAGGCAGCCAGCAAAAACAAGCAGGGCATCATCAGTCACTGAGTATGAGGGGCAGTGGGTCAGTGAGGCCAAGACTCTCTGGCTGCTATGACTTCATGTAGGATCCTCTCATTCACGTATGGCTACTCACCAGGAGGGCAAGCTCTGGTATCTTAAGCAGGGAACCAGGGGGTCCCAGGCAGCAGTCAGCAAGGCCAGTGGGACTCAGATCCCAAGCTGCCCAGGAGTGAGTCCTGAATGAAGGCCAAGGTCATGGATGGAGGCTCCTCACCTGAAGAGGAGAGACACCAGCCAGGCTCTTTGGTCTCTCCTTGTAGGTGGCTGTTTGTGGGACAAAGACACTGTGGACTTACGCAGCACTCAGGCATGGGGGGTGCTCAGGAGAGGAGTGGGTGCAGCCAGGGCAGGACACAGAAAGAGGAGGGTCACAGCGTGGCCCTTTCAGGTGCTGCTACCTCAAGCGCCACCAGCTCACCTGAGGACAGTAATTTCTTATACACGCCCCATGAAAGTAACTCCAGTTCTGTGAATTCATCTAAGCAAAATAAATATCCATGCTCATGTGAATATTCATAACAACTTTATTCATTATAGTTAAGAATTAGAAAAATAAAAATGTCCATAAAGAAATGAAATGATAAAGAAATGTACTATTCATCCATGATTTTAAACAGTTTATTATGCCGTAAGAAAATACCACACAAATTTAACATTTTAACAGAAATACAACATCTTAAGGATCTGCAGTCCAAAACAGGTCTCACTAGATGAATAGCAAGGCTTCTAGAGGCTCTAAATTAGAATACATTTCCTTGGCTTTTCCAGGTTTTAGAGGCTGTCCACAGTCCATAACTCATGGCTGTCTTCCTCCATTTCAAAGTAGCCCTGTTGTTTGTCTTTTGCTATTCTTCTACAGTCACATGCCCATCTGACCACAAACCTAAAAGTGTGAAGTTCTCCAGAGAAACAACATAGACAGATAGATGATAGATGATAGATAGATAGATAGATAGATAGATAGATAGATAGATAGATAGAATAGGTACAGTAGATAGAGTATGCTTCATTGAAAGTGCAAGATTTATTTTAAAGAACTGGTTTATAAGATTGTAGGAGAAGGCGGTTTTGAAATCTCCAGGGCTGGCCCACAGGTTGGAAACTCAGGCATGATTTCCTCATAACATTGTTGAGGCAGAATTCATGCTGCCTCAGGAAATTTCACTCTTTGTTCTAAAAACCTTGGATTAATTGGATGATGTCTATTAACAATGGTCAACTTCAAATACTAATTCCATCTAAAATATTTTTGTTCTGAGGAGCACCTAGACTCATGCTTAACCAAACAGCGTAACTTAGCCAAGCTGATGTCACAATTCACTGTCACATCAAGTGACCAGAGTGGGCCTACATCGTTAGGTCAGAGGAATCTCCCTACTTTGAAGCTTTAAATGTGATTACATCTTCAGAGTACCTATACTCACCTTAATGTAACTTTTCACAAAGTTCAGAAAACTTGAAGATGGACATTATTTGGTTTATTCCACTCATATAAAGCCCTAGTACTCAAATGGCACTTGAAACTTACTATTCATCAAAATGAGACCTCAAAAAATAATGCTAAGTAAAAATGCACAATTGTACTTAGTAACAGTTCTATGAATCCATTCATCTAAAAATGAAGAAAAAGCATGTCTAACATATAGTGACAGAGAGATAATGATTAGGACCCTCAGTTCAATCCCCGGTACCAAAAAAAAAAAAAAGATTAGGACCCTCAGTAAAAGCTGAGATTGACAAAGGAAATATTTTAAATGCTCAAAATGTTCCATATATTATGATAATAAGCACATTTCAAACTGATGCAAATTTATAGTTTGAATAGTAGTATCTTATTTATGTACATTTTCTCTGAGAGTCAATTTTAAAGTGAAAGTAACTACAACAACAAAACTTAAAAACATATGCAATCTCTTTATTATGTAATAGCTGACCCAATACTAACATAGACCTCACACATAGGTAAGAATACATATATTAATATTTCAATCATTAGTTTTGCTTGGAGGTGAATATATCATATCTGACCTGGCTCTATTGGCTTTTCTGTTGCTTAAATTTTTTACTGAACTTACTCAATAAAACAAAATAGAACATATTTTGACTTGATTAAAATGGGCTTACTGTTAGATAAACCATTCCCTTTTTTGTTATTAGTACATGTTTGTAGTACACACTGTTTCCACACCTTGTGTGGACTTAGTACATGTATGCCATACACTGTAATTCCCTTTCTTATCTGCTTTCCCTTTGCTCCTTTTCCCCTCCACCCATTTCTTGATTCCTTTCCCTTTTTGTACATTTTGGTAATACATAATATTTAGATTCCTTGTGTGGAGTTGGTACATGTACACCACAACACATCTTAACTTCTTTCCTTCATCTTCTTTCATTCCTCTTACTCCTCCCTGCATCTCTTGATTCCCATCTCCTTTGAGAAAAATGTCTCCTACTTCCTATTAACTACCTTTTTTGTTTTTGTGTTTTGTACCGCAGGTCGAACTTGGGACCTTGTGGCTGTGAGGCAGGTGGCAGAACCACTGAGCTAAATCCCTGGCCCAACTATCTTTTATTTTCTTCTTTTTATATATTTTGAGTTTCTGATATAAGAAAAGCAATATGATATTGACTTATTATTGACTTATTTCACTTAACATTATGGTGTCAGGGTGCATCCACTTTCCTACGAATGACTCAAGTTTATCATTCTTTAGGGCAGAGTAGTACTCTGTTAGGTGTAAATACTACATTTTCTCTAACCCTTCATCTGCTGATGAACATATAGGGTATTTTCAAGATTTAGCTATTATGAATTGTACTCCATAAACATGGTATCCATGTACCATTGTAATATATTTTAACCCTTTCCAGAAGATATCTAGAAGGGAAATAGCTAGCTAAAATGGAATTTCTATTTTCAGACTTTGAGAAATCTGCACACTGATTTCCAAGGTGGTTGTACTAATTTACATTCTCACCATCTTCAGTGTATTATTTGATTACATGATCATGGACCTCTTTCTGAGGTAAAATGAAATCTAGATAATCCACATCTAAGAAATATTTTCTTACAGTTAGAATCCCAGATCCATGCCAATTTCGTAAGAAAGAATACTCATTTTATTATAATGCATAAAGTTTGAAATTAAAAACAACCCAGCTATTCAAAAACAGGAGTGAAATTATATGATATTGATGTGTCTGCATCACAAAATCCTATCAGCTATGCCTATGAGGCATCTATGTTAGTTATTCATTGCACAAGGAAGAGCCTGTCAGTAAAAAGTACACAATATAGTTATCTAAAAATTATAACTGCATATATATCGTGACCCTATTTTAAAACAAATCCCTAAAGTAAGAAACAAATTACAAAACTGTCCGTATTTCTGTAATCACTTATAACATATATTATTCACATCTTTCTGTATTTTTTTTAATTAAAAAGATTTTTTTCCTTAAATTCTTTTATCGGTACATTTTAGGTATACAATACTTTTACATTTATCATTGGGAGCCTGTACCTGTACATGATGTTATCTTGATTCTTATTTTTTCCCCATTACCTGTGCGTCCTTCACCCACTCCGCCCTTCCCTATTTACACACATGTGTAAATATGGAATAGTTTCTCTAGTGTGAGAAACTGAAAGTGTAAATAAGGATTAAAATGATTAAAATAAATAATTGATAATTTGAAATAGGAAGAAAAGGTCCAAAGGGTAGGGGTGGTGGGAGGGAAGGGGAAAGGAAAGAAGGGAAAGGAAAATTTATGAGAAAAGAAAAAAATGGAAACAAAGTCTTTCTGTATTTTATATAATGAATTTTATAATTGCGCATTACTTTTTATTACACAAAATGAAGTATCTGGCATGTTAGAGACACTAAAAAATAATGGTAAAATGAAAGTGAAATTTTTAATCAAAATGTTTGAATTAGAATAATATGAATGGATATTTTGTTAAGTTATTTATTGTATAATTGACAATAGGGGAAAGATATACAATATCAGGAATGGAGAGTTTAGGTTGTAGCATATTTGTTTATTAAATTCATTATATGATATTTCCTCTTTTATAGGACAAAATGATCAAATTTTAGCAGCTTTATATGTGGCAACCTAACATATTGGAAAGATATTTTTATAGATAAATTATGGTGCTCAATACCTATATGTGACCCTTATGAAAATAAAGTATAATTTATGGTCCAATACAGCAATCATTAAACTTTCAGCCTTGAAATAAAAAGGTTTTTACTAGAGTTTATTTTCTGTGTTAATAACTTTTTAAAAATATTTTTAGCTTAGACTTAAAATTCATTTTTCCATAAGAGAAAGAGTATTTTGGAGATGATGATATCTGCAATGCAGTCCAAAAAAAGCCTGTTTGTAATAGAGTTGAAATATAGTACTAATTTATCCACATAAAATCATGTTCAGAATAATGTTGCTATAGGGAGTTGGATGCAAAGCTTATTTCTAATAGAAACATTAGAAAACATAGCTCTCACGAAACTGGGGCCCATGTTTTCTTTGTTATTCATTTTAGTGTGGGTAAAACTGCATTACAAATGCTCTCAGTGCCATGAGAGTATATTGCACTTGGAGCTTTCATGGACTAGTCCTGAGGGCGCGCTATCCCTGCTTCCATGCCTGTTGCCTGAGAGGACTAGAAGAAGGCCAGACATCTGAGGACCCAACTTTATCCTGTTTTGGTTCCAGATTTACTTAGTGCCATTGGTCAAGTCTCTAAACTCTTCTGTGGTGAAGTTTCGATCTGTGAAGGGAATAGAGTGTATTTCCTAACAGGTGGCTTGCTGTGGTCATTAGGAAATATGGTCAAATTAAAATTATTTACATAATGCAAGGTTTTTGTGCTTCTGTAATAAAAGACTACACATATTATGCAAATAATTTAATTGTGAGGTTTCAAAGTCAATTGAATGCTATGAAAAAAGCAACAAAAATATGTGTGTGTGTGTGAGTGCACATACATGCATACTCATGAGATTGCTTTTGCTCTTACAGGAGAATATGTAGGGAGAAAGTAGGAAAACAATCACAGGAAAATACAAACATAAATAAGCCCTATGTTGACTGCAGTAAGAATGCATTTTATAAAAGGATATAATTCATCTAGCAGGACCTCAGAATAATGATGGTAATCACCAGGTGCTATGCAACATAGCATATTACTAAGACAATAGAAAAATAATTCTTAATGTAAGACATTATAAATATAAAGGAAAGAAAAGACACATTGATGGTGTCAGAATTTGACCAATTAACATGCGACCTCACAATATAGACTACTTTACCTTAAATGAATTATAACCTCATTAACATAGGACTTATACTTCTGACATAGCACACTACTATGTCAATATTTCTCTCCTGAGTCCTCTTCACACATTATAAGTGTAAAGCATGAGTTAGATATAGCTAAAGGAAATAAATCTTTTTCATCCATATTTTGAGATACATGGCTCCTATCTGGAAGGGTTGTTTTCTTGTTATCAAGAGACAGTGTAGGATATTAATTCAGATCCTGACTCTAATGCTATCCTCCTTGGGTTTAAATGTGAGTTCTCTATTTTTATCTGTATAATCTCAAGTAAGATGTTTCATCTCTCAGAGGCACGAATTCTTCAGATGTACAACTAAAAATGGAAGGACTGATGAAAAGATTAAAAATGTTTGTGTACTTTGTACAGTTCTTGGAATACTGTAATCCTTAAACTGATGTCAACATTATTATTTCTGTCTTTTGCTAAACATTCTCCAAATACTGACCATTAAGTGTCTCCCTAGTCTTTTGAGAAGGCATAATATTAATATTAATAATTAAACAACATAGAACAATATTTATCGAGTACCCAACATGTGTCAAGCATTGTGTTGGTACTTTAAATAATGTTAACTGACCCTTGCAATACTTTCTTGCCATTCTAGTTTAAGTAATTTCCAAGTACCATAGCACTAAGGTAGAAGTATTAGAATTTGATTAGATCCAGGCATAATACTTATTACAAAAGATATCCAAGCAGTGTCCTTTGGGTGTCCGCTCTCACACCTGATATATTCAAATAAGTCTGATCAGAAACTATGGAAACACATTATTAACTTTCCTTATTTTTCTCACAGGACAACCATGTCCAATTATCCATTTTCTATTTTAGTGCTTACTATTTGGTAAACAAATAATTCACATGAACACATTTACAGCTCCTAAATTCGTTTAAATTAGCAAACATCCCTTAAAACATGCTAGTAAATAGGATGAGGATTTAAAACTATATAATGGAACATAAAATGAACAGAAAATTCAAAATGATCATTGATAAAAGTGACTTAATGGCATTTTAAAATAAAATTCCATGACTGGTTGGTTTAGAGGAAAGGACACATTGTCCTAAATTAAGTATTTCAACTTGGTTATGTGAAAGTTTCATTTAACCTATAGACGTGTGTGTGTGTGTGTGTGTGCGCGCGCATGTGTGCACTCATGCACAAGTACATACACATTTTATAACCTTAGGAAAGAAATATACTGTCAACTTTGTAGAGTTTGCTTTTCCATTTTTTCTTTTTTCTTTTTCATAAATCAATACGCATCTATTCTGACTGACACTTATGTGTCACCTCTTGACATTTTTAATTCTTGGGAGTTGTAGCTCTTGCATTTAATCATCTAATTGGTGTTTGTGTGGAGCTGAATTTTTCCTGTTTTCTTGAGGAATTGTAATTCAGAATTTTTTGATTATTTGTTATACAACATCTACTCCTCTATTCACTAAGTTTTAAGAAGGATATAAGCTGTCTATTGCTTTTTGGATTATTGGTACATAAGAATGGGAAATCTGAGATATACTAGTAAGACAGAGAAGCACAGGCCATACTACTTTGTGTATAGATAGAGTTTCAAATGATTAGATGATAAAGTCATTCAAGGATGTAGATATGCAATGTGTGTGCGTGTAATGAGGTGTGTGTATATATGTCATAAAACTATATAACATATATATATATATATATATATATATATATTCTTATATCATATTCTAAGATTGAAATTTCCAGGTCTACTTTTCTGTTTGCTATTATTATGACTTAAAAGATCATGATTTTAAAAATGCTAACATAAAAAATCAAGATTAAACCAAGGAAAGAAAATGGATCAGTATTTAGGTATAAGGATAGGAAAATATGCACTAGGAGCCTTCATTTGTTTTGTATCATGAAGCTCCTTATTAAAGTCTATTGTATTTTGCCACTGAGAATGGTCCTTAAAGAAATATCCTATTTCTCAAAGGGTTTTCTAAAGATTGTAAGTGAGAAGAGGTATAATAATTGAACAGACTATTCTATAATGCCCACTAAGATGATTATAGATCACATAAGAGAAAAATGAAAGATTCGTTCTAATTTTACATTTCACTATTCTGAGCTCCCTGGCTATCAAAAAACTAGCATTTTAATCACTCATCCTATTTTATTTGAACAGAATGTGCTTCCTTCGCTTACTAACTGGGTCTGTCTTTCTTCCTTTTATTTCATGCATGTATGTATATGTATCACCTTTTATATCACAGGCATGCAGAAGGAAGGCATAAGTGATATACCCAATTGATGGCAGGTGCTGTCCATGCTTGCTCAGACACTGAGGATGTTACTACTCTGTGCTCTGTGGGACTGACCTGCCAGTCACCCCCTGTGCTGAAGACCAGTGGGATGTGACTGTAGACAGTCCACCTAACATTCCCAAGCTAGCTAGACATGATGAGAAATTAACATCACATAGCTCTCACTTTATTTGGGGTTTTCTCTTCACTAGGGAGTCTCAGAATTGAAATATAAGTCTTCTAGTACCCTTTGTACACTCGAAGGATAAATAGCCATTTAAGAGATGGCAGGTTGCAGAATCTTGTCATGCTTTAGGATTCAATTGCCCACTGTCTTGAGTACATTATTACAGTAATGCACATTTCATTGGGTCATCTCACTTCCAGGTATTGCATGCCCTCTCCTCTTCTCCACACATTAAAAGTGCACTTCTCAAATAAAATTCTTTCCTTAGAAGCCTAATCTCAAGGTTCGCTCTTGGAAGAACCAAACCATGACAGAGTACCTGCTGTGATATAACTTACACTGTACTCCACGTATGTCATCAGGAATCAGCACAATTTTCTGAATATATTAAACTAAAATCTCTGCCAGACAATCATGATAATTTGGATTTTTAAACTAGTTTGTGATTAATTTCTATGTTGCCTCAAATGTGAGAACCATTGCATGAATAACTACCATTGGCTTTTACAAATCTCTTGTCTTTAATTTGAGAATGTATCAGGTTGTAATGATTTAATTGATTTGTTTGCTAAATGTTTAAGATTTATTGAATCAGAATAGGTAAAATTAAAGTAAAATCTTAAGAAAACTATTTATTTTGGTTATAGCCTCTCCGACATCTAAAATATTTGACATTCATGTATATCTTTAAAATTTAAATATCTTCCATTATCAAACTAAAAACTAAGACTAAGGCCCAAATGTATGTACTTAGAGCAGAAACAGAAGTCATAAATAACATGAAGTAATAATTGTGCTTTGATTAGAGTATCTTCTGTTTGGCTGATGATACCTTTGAATATTTGTTTATTCATCCTCTTAGTCATTGAATTATTAAGTAATACAAAAGGTTTTAAATTAAATATAGATACATAGAAATAAAAAGCAAGTTATGATTCCTATGTTCAATTAATGAATCTCTTTGTAATATCTACAACATTTAAACTGAAAAATAAGTTGAAATAAACCTAAAAAGGAAGCATTTACCCTAAATATCACATGAAAAAGAAACTAAAGCTAGTAATTAATGTTTATGATTTCTTTACTCTTAAAATTCACAACTTTCTGTACTCCTTTGTTATTCTCCAAGAACTGTAGTGAATGAGAACAGATTTACTCCTTGTACAGAAAATGTAGCACAGGATGTAAAAAAAATGTATTTCTTTCATTCAAAACATTCTCTGAATTGAGATTACTATTATAGCTTTTTAAAAGAAAATTGTACCCATAAGCACTAGTACTTTGTCAAGTGCTTTTGATTTGGTGATTTAAAAATATACTCTTTTAATCGCCAGTACTGGAAAGCTTATATCTTAGAAGGTTTGAGCTTCTCTTTTCATGGGGCAAATATTCTGCAGAATATAGAAAACACATTTGCATTCCAATTAATGCTTACCAATAAACCTCTATTATACTTATGTTCTGTAATATTGTAATTCTGGAACCCAAAGTTCTAATTCTAGAGTATATTTAAATATTTGTTGGTATTTGAGAACACTGATTTCAAGCAAAAAAAGATTAATCATTATGGTTTGTACACTGTGATTGTATATTTTAAAATGCATTCTGCAGGCACACATGCTTATCTGAAATACTGTCATAATCATCTTTTCCTGAATCACTCAAACATTTTCCCCTCTAAATTATATACAATCCATTCCTCTGCCCCAGGATATTTTGACTTTATTTTTGTGTTCTAACAGCTGATGTAGCAACATTTTAAAAATTTCCCCTCTACTTCTGAATTATTGCCCTGCTTTGAAATTAATATGCATACTTTCAGAAATATTCCTTATTGTCTGATAGTTTTGTACAAGCAATATTTTTCAGACTTTAAAATGATGATATATTCTGAATGCCCAGGAAAATGACATAAACAATGTAGAAATAAACAACTGCCATTGAAGTCACAGATGAGGAAAAATATTGCTCGGTCTCAACATTTTCTCCTTTGCCAGCTTTCATCTTAATGTGTTGATGAAATGTGAACATCATTAATTGAAGTCTATCCTTCACATATATTATATTATGCAAGGTACATTACACATGCTATAAAAAACTGCCATTGAAAGAAAAAAATAATTGTTTTTATTTTTGCTACTTGGTGTACATTAAAGGTGCCCAGATATCAGGAGCCCACAGAAAAATTCTGGGGAAAAAAAGTGGAAAGAAGAAAGTCTATACTATGATCAGGGAACTCTCTCTGTCTCTCTGTCTCATTGTCTTTCTGTCTGTCTGTCTCTCTCTCTCTCTCCTCTGTGTGTGTGTGAGTGTGTGTGTGTGTGTATCCTTGTGAAAGCAGGGAAAATATTATTTTAGATATTTAAGGTGAAGTACTTCATATAAACAAACAATTCTGATTATACAGGTAGAATGTATAACTCTGTGGAAGAGAGTGTTCTTAAAATTGAAGTCCATCTATTTATTTTTGGTATACAATTAAAATTCAATTTTTTCATGCTTTCTTTCTGCCCATGTGGATGAGGTATATTTTGGCTAGTGGGAAACATTGCATACATATTACTTTCAGTTTTTAAATCATTTTTCTTATCTTTAAAACATTTATGGAATAGCTAATTTTTTTCATATGTAGCAAAGGAAGAAAGTGTCCACATTTTTGGTAGAACAGGTTGTTTTGATCCTACCAGTGGCATGTCAAAATGGGAAAAACATGAATTTCGGGGAAGATCATTAGGTCCACATGTTCCAGGTTGCTCTCTTCAGGAGGACATTCCCTTTTTTGTGTGATAACTTAGAGGACTTGAGTTTTATTTTATGAATAAATACCAACTTTTGGTAAGCTTGATGAACCAAACATACATTACCTCTGACTCCTCCTGAAATTACACTAAAATGTTAGAGAAGAGATGCAAGTTTATAGGTGCAAGGATGAATAGTTGGAAAAGGAGCAGCTAATAAATAGTGGAAAACTGAAAGCAGAGAAGCATATGGTAAGTGATTTGCAGAAGATCAGAAGATGTTCTAATGCAGCGCTGAAGAGAGCCCGGCAAGAGGCACATTGGACTCACAACATTGCAGAAATCGGAGACACTCTGATAATTTTTTTTTCTAGTGCTGGTACAAATGATTGTTTGGAAATCTGCATAAGAAATAACCACTAGCATTGAAATGAAGGTCAAATAGAAGAAAAGATGGGTCTGAAAAGATTGAGTCATCTACTGCCTTAGATGTGGACCTCAGATGAGCATTGAAATATGGGTAGAAAGACGGGGAACCAGAGAAATCTACACAGACAACATGAAGTCACTTTCCAGCTCTGCTTTGACCACACTCACTGCCGGGCTGGGAATCTTCAGATACGATTTTGAGTAATTCCTCTTTAGGGACTGAAAGAGGTAGTCTTGGACGGTTGAGGTTCACACAAGAAACAGCTCAAGCAGATTGCCCTCCAGAGAAGCCCAGCAGTTAGCATTTATAAAAATAACAAAGGGCACCACATCCACGAGTCAAACAAAGCAACTGAGCAGAAATAAAAATGAAAAAATTTTTGAACTTTAAAAAGTATTAATTAAGCTTATAATTAAAAACTTAACAGATGTGATGGAAAAGGAACTTAACTAAATTTTTCAATGGAAATGGAAAATACATTAGAAAAAAATAGTAAAATTAAAGGATATATGCAAGTTATCCAACATGCAAATGCTGACAATTCCAGGAGGGGTAGCAGAACAATAAAATAAAACAAAAAAAAACATGGGAGTGACAGAAGAAAATAAGGTTATGTGTTGAATATATGTGTTGGTAGAATAGTTCTATTGAACAACTGAATCATGTCAGGGATAAGCATGGATCTCAGCGATTGATTCCAAGAGTTCAAATAACAATTCTGTACATAAATAAGGACTTAGATTTCAGTTTCTTACATTTTCCTTTTTCCTACCAAATAGTGATATCATTAGGTTTTTTATATTAGTAGAGATAATATAATTATCATACTAATAAATAGTTTTGAATGCTTCTATAAAAAAGGACTTTTTTTGCTGGGAGATGAGCACCATTTACATATGTTCCTTGCTAGAACGTCATGAAAGAATATGGAACTAAGTTTTGAAAGAGGAATTTGGAAATATTTTTTAAAATAGTTTGTTCTTGAAGAAGCAAATATTCTCTTTTTTTCTAAAGTAACACTCAAATCTTTTTATTTATTTATTTTATTTCTTTTCTTTAATTTTTATTTTTTTGGTACTGGGTATCAAACTTGGGACTTGTGCTTGCGAGGCAGGTGGCAGAACCACTGAGCTAAATCCCTGGCCCAGAAGCAAATATTCTTAAATTATTGATGTATTTCTTTCCAATTCTAAATTACACAATGCATAAACAATCACCATTTCTAGGGCAGTTCTAAGAATAGAAAGAGGATTCAGTTAACAGTCTTTTTGTTTTAATCAAGCACCTCATATACACCTCATCTAAGGGTTTATTAGATTAGCTTTCATGACCAAACAGTAAATAGTTCCACCATGGACCTGTTCAGGTTGCAGAGCCCTGGAAACTATTAGATGCTCAGTCCAGGAAGCTGGAAGCCTCAGAACAAAAGGAATCAATATATTTTGATATTTTGTGGCAGCAGTATGAACAGATCATGACAGCATTCACAAATGCAGGCCAGGTGTCAAAGAAGACAAGAAGTAAGAGATGAGCAATAATGAAGTGAGATAAGTTATGCCCTTTCAAGATGCAGCCTAAAATTTTAATAAAGAGGAAGCAAGGCAATATAATCTGGAGGAGAGTTTATCACAGGAAAGTGGTATCTGACAAAGGAAGGATGCATTACATTAGGAAGGACACGCAAGAAATGAGTAGAGCCTTTATTCTTCTGACTTCAGAGAAATGCGAATAGTTAATGCATAACCAATTTATTTTTCAGCAAAGTTTTCCATGACCAGGTCTATGCTAAAGTGAATTAATTTTTCTACAAAATGTAGGATGCAATTTCATAAAGGGGACCTGGGTCAGGAAGGAAGGTGAAAAAATTTAGGAAGATATTGCAAGGAAGAATTTTGATATTAATAAATGACCTTCATATTCCGGTGACTGTGAGAATCTCATAATATTTTTACTAGAGCATTATTCGGTGATATTAAATTTGATTAGGGCAAAAAGTGACCATGATACCTGCCAAGGATGAGATTACAGTGAAATTATAATGAAATTATATTTTCAAGAAAAATCAATTAATGAGAACCAGTTAGGCAATGAGCAGGAGAGAACGTGTTCTGTCACCTTCCCTACACACTAATCAAAAGGCAGACGGAATCAATCTTGAACATTGGGACGCCATGGAAAATTTTAGACTACTAGAGGAAAATCCTTTTCACACTATCATTTTCTCACTTAATAATTCTCACATATAAAGAAAAGTTTCATTACAGTTAACCTAATTTCAGTGTGCTGCAGAGAAATACCATTGACCCTTTTCTTAATCTCTCTAGAGAAACTAGCAGCTGGCTTCTTTTCTGTGAAATAGCACTATTTTTACACAGGGCAAATATTATCCCATCTCCCCTCAACCACCTTTGATTCAACCTCAGTAATCTAAGTTACTCTCACCTATTCTCAGAGGCTAAATTTCCCAGCACTTTAATTATCTTTGTCGCTCTCCATTGAGCACATTCAGTTTGCCCAGATGCCCATTTTGTCCTGAGAGCAAATTGAAGGTATTATTTTAATAAGGCTCTGACCAGTATTGAGCATAATGTGATGATCATTTTTCATTTACAGTCCTCCCCATTAGAATGCATGCTTATACTGTACACTTTTTTCACTCACATTGTAGTAGTTCTAATTGATTAATGACTTGTGATATGCTAAAATTTCTGAGGCTTTTTCTATCTTAATTATAGGTTATGTTATACATCAATAAGAGATTTCAGAATTTCTCAGCAAGGCTACTTTTATATAATTATTTTTTCTTGCAGCTATTTTGCTTTTTAAAAATCTATATTTTAGTGTTAGTGATATGTAAGGAATATAATCACTTGAAGAATAATAAAAGAAAACACCCTAGCTTATACTCCACATTTTGATTTTAATTAACCACTTGACTTCATAAAAGACACAATATTTTTTGGTATTCATTATTCTGCCAGTGAAATATAATTGCTGGAAAAACGGACAGCTAATACATTTGCATCTCCAAAGTCTTGTGGTTTATAAGAAATAGTTTCCACACCTAGAATAAAAATTAAGTGAACTTTCACTGGGCATCTGATTTCTGTATGCCAAACACTATATAGACAATGTGATTTGACAAAAAAAAAGCTTTTGAAGAATCACAAAAATTAATATTCCTCATGGAACTTACATTCTACATGGAAAAATAAAAAATAAAAGAATAAGTCCTAAGAAGAAAAGAACATAAAAAAATAGATATTAGTGGAGGGGTAGGTTTTTAAACAGAGGGGACAGAGGAGGTTACATCTAGAAAAGACTAGGTTTTTAAACAGAGGGGACAGAGGAGGTTACATCTAGAAAAGACTGTGGGGAAAGAACCCACAGGAAGTGAGCCACACTGTTAACAGAAGGAAGAAACCTTCAGGGAGAGGGAATAACAAGTATGAAAACCATAAGTAGCAGTGTAACTACCACGTTTTAACAGGAAAGAAGTAGTTTTGGCTGGAGCACAGTGATTGAAAGAAATGAGATAAGATATGCAAGGGAGCATAAGAGAGATGTAACCCTCCTTAGATCCTTAGAAAGACTCTGCCTTCATTTAAACCAGATAAAGGCCACTGGAATAATTTAAGGGAGAACTGACCTGATGCAATTCCATTACTGTGAATGCTCTGATCACCCATGGTCAGGAGACTGTGGCAGAAATCACTGAGACTTCATGGTAGGAGGCTGTTGCAGGACAACTTGGACCATAGCACTGTGAGATCAACAGAGGGATGAGCAAAACTTAGCTCTAACCATACATGAATATTATATAAACAGAATGTGCTGCTGGATCAGATTCAGGCTATGAGAAAGGAAAATTATATATAAAGATTGCACATGGAAATCAACATATAATATAGAAGTATGGGCATCTTTTTTGAAAAACTCTTTAGGTCCATATAGGATGTCTATTCCCAGTGAATTTTGAAAGCTTTCTTCTCTTGCACATTCTTAAAGGAGACTCTGATGATGAAGCTAAGTTGTGAACTTGATTGGGCTGGCAGCTGCCCAGGGAGGCAGGAAAGGTCACTTCTGGGTGTCATCTGACCAAACAGATCTGGTCCCTGACCTATTTCTTTCTGTCACTATTTCTCTGCTCTGATTTCCAGCCTGCAAGAACTAAGCACTTTTCCTCTACACTGCCCTTCCACCATGCCATTTCTGCTTTGGAGCAAGCTAACCATAGCCTGAATCCCCTGAGTGCATGAGCCAAGTGTGAATATAAGTATTGTGTCCCAGAGGCTAGAAAACTGAGTGATACAGAGAAAAAGACTTTAACACTTATTTGTGAAAATGTATCTTTGTTTTTAAAAAGTTGCTCTATTTACTGGGAAAAATCTCATGGTAGATTCATATATATTCATATATAGAGAGATAGATATAGATATACACATAGTCATATATGGGAATTACTCATTTACTCTCATCACAAAACAAAGACTTGCAAAGCTAATGATTACCGAAATTAAAATGTGATTATCATCATTCTATTCTTTACTAGAAATAAAAAAATCCTGCTAAGCCAGTATATGGTTGTGGACTATCGGGGGTATGGGAGGCTAAGGAAGGAGGCTTACATATGTGAGAACCCAGTCTGGGAAACTTAGCAACTTTATGAGACCCTGTCTCAAAATTAAAAATAAAAAAATAGTTTTACAAGGGCTCAGATGTAGGTCAAAATGGGCGTGTTAGATTCAATCCTTTGTACTACCAATAAAAATCTGCTATACACTGTTCCTATCTCTGAAACAAATTCTTTTCCTCCTTTAACTTGATAAGGATGCAAAGGTGACCAATGGATACAAATTCTTGAGAGGAAAGTTAATATTTAAAATCTCAGCTATTTTTGCATTGGTTTTTATTAGTCAATTATTAGATAATTGGCGGAATTTTCTCAGAGTCTTTAGGCAGTTTACATTGTAAATTAATCTACTCTTTATTGGCCAGTCTATTCAAATAACACCCTTATTTTCTAAATTTGGTATGGAGCTTTTTCTCTCAAAAAAAAAATAAGGCTAGTATTGCTATCAATATTTTTAGACACAGGAAATTTAAGAAGCAGACTTTGAAAGGAGATGATAAAAACTGGCCCACAGTAATAATCATAGCACTTAAGGTCTGTTCAATTTTTTATTATTGCTTTTACTTTACACCTGCTGTGTTCCTACTGTACAGCTCTGAGAATGCATTAGCTGCAAGCAGTAGTACTTCCAACAGTTCAGTTAACAACATATTCCAGTTACAAAGTCGTTGGGGCTCAGCAGATGCCGTTAACAAAACACAGTTATTGAGCAAGTTGATGGGATGCGAAATAAGTTTCAAGCGAATTTTTGAGAGCCTACAGATATCATTTTATGTCTGTTTTTTTGAACTCTAGACTTGTGCTAGATATTTCTTGGCCAGAATAGAAAACATAGTTTCTTTCTAATCATATTGTGCATTTTTAATGAATAATTTTAACCTTAAAGATTCAGAATGCTGTGTGTTATTTGGCCAAACAACATCACACACACACACACACACACACACACACTCATCACCACCATCTCTCCAAGTACCATCCCATCATCATTATGGTTTTGCTCTAATAATTGACTTTGAGAAGATTCATACAGATTTGCATTTCTTTTTGTAGTTTTGCCAGTAAGGCCCCCTAAGATTAATTTGGCATGGTAACAATAATTTTTTTTGCATTTCATTTATATGTATTTGTTCATGGTTCTCTTCTTAGATCAATAGACCAGTTATGCACAGTAGTAAAATTAAACTATTGTTTTTATTATGCATAGTATAAAAATAAAATGCTTTCCCTCTTAAACTTTTTTTTCTTTTTTTGGGTATCAGAGATCAAACGTGGGTCCTTGCTCTTGCGAGGCAGGCAGTGGAACCACTGAGCTAAATCCCTGGCCCTCCTGAACTTTTAAGGAATGTGATTTCTACTGTATTTATTCTTGGGTTTCTTGCAATAAAAAATACGAGTATGTAGCATCTAGTTTGATAGAAAATACAAAAACATATCAGCGATAATTCATCTGGAAGTATTTTCATCATCTTATTTACTACGTTCCTGGGAATAGTATACAGAACAAGATTTATTCAATTCACTTCATCATTCATTCATTTGCTTTTCTGTCTGTTGGATTTTATTTAACATTTCTTAAACATTTTTATGTTTGTAATATATCTTTGTTATATTCATTACAATTTTAAGGAGCTAATATTTGTTAATTTATACTTTAAGGAAATGCTACACTGCAGTGTACATTTTGACAGGTAAAATATCTGAATTAGAGTCTTTTTGTTGCTATAAAGGCTATTTTTGACCACTAGGGTTAAAATTGTTCAGCTGTAACCATGTGCTGATTTTATTGATTTATCTGCTATCTTTTCATTCATAATTTTTTTATAGTTATGGGATGGGTTCTGACAGATGCTGAGAAGATAGTAGGAAAGAAGTCCACTTTATCCTTGCGTTAGTGATTATTAATGTTTTGTTTAGAATGCCAAGAAAATCTTAACCCTAGAATGTTTTTCAAAAGGCAACTTCCTATACAAGGAAAGGTGGGAAAAGCTGGAAGTTCTGGCTAAGAAAGAAGAAAGTACAAGAGATACAAAAAACCCAACACTTATTTGGGGAATAACACTGTTCAGTTATTAGCTAGGCTCAACTGTGACTAGTTAGACAACAGGAATAATCGTGATTAACTGCATTACATAAATCAGTCCTACTGTTTAGAAACTTTCATATGAATTGCCAAGTGTTCATTCTCACGAAAAGTGCCTACATCTAACTTCCAGCAATCATTTCACTTGGTTCTTCTGTCCCTGATAATGAAGACCCATGGTATCTCTCATTTCTTTCCTCACTGGTCACCCAGCCCTGTTCCATTTGCTCCCTCATGCTTGACAGGTTCGAGGGCAGTGCTAAGTTCAGGGCACACCCAGAATGAGGAACAGAGTGACGTGCTGCTGTCAGAGCTGCCCTGGCCTTCTGCTTCCTTTAGTAGCTGTACGAGTCAGCATCACATAATTTAAGCCATCCGGGCCATCTGGGGCCATAGTCTTCATCTATGGACTCTGCAGTGTGGCAACAGTAGTAAGCTTTTAAAGTTGATTATTGAATATTTCTAGCTTTGTCATATCTCTAATTTTGGGGAGAAACTTACTCATACAAAAATGTCTTGTAACATATGATCAACTATTTGTATAAACTTGTCTTGCCATATGTGAGTATGAGAAACTATTTTATTTGGCTTACAATAACTTTAATGCGGCTTCTAAAATCTGCTTTGGTCAGCTCTATTCAGCTTTCCCTGACAGTCACATGCCAGTTCTGCTTGGAGGAGCCACAGCTACACACTACCTCTTTCTGAGATGTGAGAGTGCTCATTCTCTATGCTAGTGGTTTTTGACATATAACCCAGAAGTATCTTAAAGAATCAAAAATGGAAAATATTGCAAGTTGAGCTAATGATAGCTCTAGGAGAAGATTAAAATTTCAAATATAATAGTGAAGCAAGGCCTCTCTGGTAAGTAGATATTTAAATAAGGACAAGAGGAAGAGAAGGTAGAAGCCAGAAGAATACATGGAAATTGCAGAGCAAATGAGAGAACTGTTCCAAAATGAACAAGAAGGACATTTTGCAAAGGAAGCAAAAGCAGGAGGGGAGAGAGATAAGAATCTGTTGGACCCTGTAGAACAGTGCCACAGTTTTATGTTTTACTCGTAATTATGTAATAGGTCACCAGGAAATTTTAGGCAGAATATGATATAATCTAATTTCTCTTTTAATAGGATCATTTGGGTACTATTTTGAGGAGGAAAAATCCTCAAATATAATGAGGGTAAAAGCAGCAATTCTGTTCTTGGAAATGTTAGATTGTATTATTCGCTCACAAGTATTTTATCACTGCTCTCATCTTTTCCTCTGGTAAATGGAACATGTATTTCCCTATTGCACTGACTGCGGATGTGACAACTTAAGCAGATGTGACTTTTGCCAGAGCTTTCAAAGCGCCTTGCGAGGTGTGACTTTCTCTCCCCCAACTCCCACTGTGCCTGGAGCTACTGTCCTCCCCCATGAGGGAATATGCTACGGTAGCTCCTCCTTCTTCCTTCATCTAGAGTGAAAAGTGTGGAGGACAAGCCCCAGCGTACCTCAACAAGCCCAACCAGGACTACAATACTCCACAGAGCCAAATATAGGCACAGGGGTCCTGATCGTCTGTGAAATATAAGCAGGAGTGAGTGCTTGATGGTGCAAATCACTGGCTTTGACAGGTTGTTTTCACCCTAAACCTAAATAATATAGGTTCAAATCATGGACTAACTCAGCCAATAGATGATGCGGGCTTGTGCCAGAGTGGTAGCAAAGAATGTGATAAAATTTCAGTTATAATTGAAGGTACAGGCAACAGCATGCATGGGACATCTCTGAAGAGAGGAGTCAAATATTTGGATCTCTAGCTGGATGGTGGATTTATGGTTACGAAAATAGAAAATATATTTCCATGTACTTGAAATTATGCTTCAGTATTATAGAAGACTTTCAACAATAAAACATACATTTATAATTTTGTGGGTGATGCAGATGAAAATGTCGCTGCTAACCACTGAGGGCTGTGGGCCTCAGATTTTTAGAGTATTTAGGCCTTAGCTGACTGCTTCTTAAATAAAGATAGAGCAGCTACAGTTTCAAAGTCTATGTATAATATACTAGTATGTCTTTCATAGCTAAACTCAGAGAATCATTTTAGTTGTCAAATATCATCTATATGAAGATTTGTTTCAAAATTATGTTGAAGTTGTGCAACCAATAGTTGCTAGGGGCCACCAGGAAACAAAAACTACTGAAAACTGCACAAATGACATCCTCAAGTTCCTGGAAATTAATGACGGTGTCCTGGCTCATGCTTCAAAATATAGGCAATTATAAAATTATATAATATAAACAAAATATAGACAATTATACAACTTAATGTGCCTTTAACATTTCTAAGTAAAATCTCATTAAAAATCACATTGCTGAAAAAAATTTTCCCAAGCTGCTCTAAATTAGGACCCCTGCCACAGCACCATTGTGGTTTTAATTAGTTTTTGTTTCTTATTCTGTGCAGTCCTGTTTACTCAGGGCGGAGAAACGTGACCCATAATATACATTTTGCTTTAAATTTCAGAGAGCAACATTTAATTTTTCTAGAAGTGTCTGACAGTAAAGTGAGCCAAGTTCTTGTCAAACAAACCCTACACGTTTTCATTGAATCAGATGTTCGATGTGTCATGTTCCTAGAGACCGCTGACCTCCTTCCGGTCACACAGATCTATGAAAGTAATTTTCCAGGCAGCTCATCATCCCGCCTCTTGACTGATCAGCAGTGTGATTGTAATGGTAACTATACTTTCCTTAAGATATTGACTAAGGGTTTGTGAGAAAACATGTTTCTTTTTTTTCCCTTCTCTATATTGTCAATATCACTAACCACATCTAACACCGGAGTGAACTGGCGATTTTGTATATCCAGTATCAGAATGTAACTCTGCATGTGGGTGAATTCTCTAGTGTGAGTCTGTATATGCACATAATTATACTGCTAGGGATACTTTCAGAGTAACTGTGTATATAGACTAGTTGGCTTTAAGTGGATCTCAAAGCAAATGACTTTTAGCAAGGAAAAAAATGTTGATAATAACTTTAAATAGGAAAAAAATTGAAGCATTTTGAACTTCATCCTAAGTCTCAGCCTGGTGACATGTACTGTACATCTGTTTATGTTTATTCTCTTTAAAATAACTATATGAGATAGCTATCATAAATGATTTTTGAGATGAGGCAATTGCTTTCCAAAGATATTTAATAATTCCCCCAAAGTGCACAGCTTATAAGTGGTAGAGCTTAGGTGTAAATAAAGTATGATTTCAGAGTTTTTGTTATTTTCAATAAAATGCAGTTAGTCTAAAGAGATAGTAATGTGACACCTATTTCCAAAATCTGCAAAAATCAGAACCACCCAATTGGCTATTACATTTTTTGCATCCTACATTTATTCAGCAAGGAAAACATTTTCCTTATGGGTGATTTTCAGTCTATAGCAAATGCACCCTTTCTAAAGGTCTAAACACGAGAAGACATTTTATTTGTATCAGGTGGTTTAGTGTTGGAGACATGGATAATGAGCCCAGGAAGACGAGGGGAAAACTGTCACTGTTGATTTTTCAGAGGGAACATGGAGAGTATGGTGCCAGCAGTTTGCCTATAGCTCACAGCAGAAAGTAGATAGCATCACATAAGGTCAAACTCTGAAAGTGATGTGGAAGCAGGAATGGAAAAGTCTGACGGCCAAAGTGAGAAGAGCTCATTTTCCACTTCATATCATTTTGTGATACATTTGTTTTTCAGGTTGGCTCCACTGCACAGCATATTTAGAAATAAAATTCACTTTTCACTGTGCTTTTCTTAATTAAAAATTCAAATATGACAGAGTTCTCTAATTGCCTCCCAGGTTAATTTGAATTATAGTGGAATTATTCGATAAATGTTTGGCAATATCAATACAAACCTTTTCTTTTCTCTTTTCAATTGAGTATGTGAGATTATTAAATTCAGTTCAATGCTATGTGCAAAGACATTTCAATTTATTCACATGCCATGGAGGGAATATCACTCTTAAATTATATTTTACACTTTATATGTTGACCTTTGCAACTGAAATGCTTAGACTCAACATAAGCTTTTGAATGAAAAAGAAGATTCATATGCTCTTTACTATCCATTTGAAATATAAATGATTATTAGAAAAGTTTCTAATGCAATTGGTTGTCTGTAGTAGTTTAATGTTTTTTGCTACTTTTTTGTAGTGCATGGAATTTTGCACTTTTGTATTTTTTCACATGGTTGGCTGGTTGAGACATAAATGTTGGAGTGAAGAGATACTCAGGATCATAGCTACATAAATTTTATGTTGAATTTATAGCTCAAAACTGAATGCATATTTTTATTTAGTCCATAATTTTCCAAAATAGTTTAATGGTTTCTCTATTGAACCTCTGGGGAATTGAAAATGTAATAGATATTTTGAAAGTTAATATTTGTAGTAAATGATGTTAGGTCAAATGAGTTTATTAAGGAAGTTTCAGAAGTTTTTTTAGAAGCTTTTAATCTAGTTTGTTGGTGTGTGTGTGTGTGTTTTTGTGTGTGTGTTTCTTTTATTAATACTTTTATGATTCAGCACATTCAGCAATTTGAAATACTGTTTTCAGATCATTCTATGACCTATGCAAGACACTTTAAATAATATATCTTTTATTCATTAATTTTATTGGTGCATTTTAGTTATACCGTATCCTGACATTCATTATTGGGAATTTGTATCTTTTCAAAATATATCTTGTTTCTTATTTTTTCCCCATTCCACTGCCCTCCATTCAACCCCTCCACTCCTCTCTATTTACAAAGACTTCATTTCCCCTATCCCTCCCACTTCCCCTTCCCCTTTGGACCTTTTCTTCCTATTTCACATTATCTAAGAAACTGGAAGTGTAAATAAGGATCAAAATGTATAATCAGATAATATATGTTGTATGAGGAATTAGTGGCTTTAATTTTGTGTTGTAATTTAAGTAAATACTCCTTTACACTTAAAATTTATTTGTTTTCTGATCTATCCATTCATTCAATGTACTTTGAGTAACTACAAAGTGTGCCCACTTATAAATACTAGGAAATATGAAGATGAATTATACACATCATCTTCCAAAAGCTCAAATATGTATGATAATGCATTGTGCTTAAGAATGGAGGAAAGAGGGCCAGGGATTTAGCTCAGTGGCACCGTACCTTTCTTGAAAGCACAAGGACCTGAGTTTGATCCCCTGTACCAAACAAACAAACAAACAAACAAAAAGACTGGAGAGAGAAGACAGTAGATTACGTTTGAATGAGGAAATATTTCCTACCAGTGGCTAGATTTAGGCTTTCTTTTAATTAATTAAGAGTAGAATTTTAGGTTCAGAATATGCTGAGGCAAACTCTCAAAGCAGAAGAAATGTCATGAACAAGGACAGAGAGAAGCAAATGTCTATAATCATAGTCTATTTCAGAGAACTTGTAGTGGAAGAATTGCTGGTCTTCTCCTGGAGATTTTGACAACTGTCGTTAACACAGAGTAGCAAGTTAAAATTTGTAAGATAGCTGCTTTTCCTTCTAAATCAAGTTTAAAAAGTCACAAGATATTTTAACTACTTTCTTGTTGCTGGGACAAAACACCTGACACTAAGACGTTAAAGGAGAAAGGGTTTATTTTAGCTCATACTTTATAGAGGTTTCAGTCCATGGCTGGCTGGTTCCAAGGCAGAGTGACAGGGCAGAGGGGCAGTACAGAGGAGAAACAGTCCATTGCAAGGTGGGCAGGAAGCAGCAAGCCTGTCTTTCTTTCTTATTCCACTCAGGCCACAAATATTTTGGTAGCCTGCACCCACATCCAGGGTGGGCCTTCCTATTATCCACACTCAGAGCTATGCTAAACCAATCAGTGGACTGATTTAGTTACCACACACCTTTAATCCATATTAAATTAATTATCACTCAGCCTTAATCCATATTCACACACCCTACATCCAGCCACTTCTGAAAAGACCCCCCTATGAGTGCATGAGGCTTTGGGGGGATATCTAGATACAAGCCATTATAGAAGTCATTTCTTTCTTAATCCATGATCACCACAAGGGATAATCGTTAAAGCATCCTATTAGGGTTTGTTCTTTAGAATCTTGAAGTGTCAGATCCTCAAACTGTGTGCTATGAATTGTTTTCTTTCTTTGCATGTGACAATGCCAGAAAGTTAGGCCTTTCCTGCCACCACATTGATGTTCATCAAGAAGAAATGTTTCATCCAATTTACAAATGAAACTAGAAAGAGAAAAACTGGAAACAGATGAACCAGCAGTTGTAGCTCTCACTGACACTTTGCCTTGCAAACAAGAGGAGAGAGAAATAGAGGGAAATGTGGGAGATATTAAAGGAGTTTTCTTGATAATTTTCTAGTTTTTTTGTTTGAGAATTTAGGGACCCTCTACCTAGAAAAAAATATATTTGATGCATGGCATTTGCACTCACTTTCAGAGCACCCCTGAATCTCGTGAAGACCATTCATATATAGATATCATGTAAACTCCCTAGAAATGGGAAGAAACTAAAATTTAAAAAGATGAAATAAGAGGTTACAAGGATAGGGTGATGAAGTAGATAGCATTCTGAGTGAATATAAAGATAACTGGCTAAATAGAAATGGGCACTTTATCAGAGAGGTACAGAAGAAGAAAAATAAAGATGGAAAGAGAAAATAGAAAAAAAATAAATGTAAATGAAGTATTATCAAGAGTAAAAATTCCTAGAAATAGTATAATTAGGTTTTTTTTGAAATGTACTGTTCTGCCTTAAGACTGTACATACTCCACTATGACATAGGGTAGCACAAATTTAAAATAGTACTTGACAATACTCAAAAGAGCAGCATGGGTCAAAACAACAAGGCAGGACTGAAAATAATAAATTTCTACATTTCTTTAGATTCAACAATATTTACCAATTCCTGGGTAGAGGTAGAATGGGCACTCTGAAGGAAATGCAGATGGAGGAGGTTTTCTCAGCCTTGCAATACAGCTTGCAAATCATTTAAACAGTTCCTTATAGAGTGCAGCCAATGAGCCAACATTTCTTTTCTATATTTTAACCAAGGTGAATAATGACTAGTTTTAAAAGTCAAATAGTATTAAAATAATTATGGTGGCTATAGCAGTAGAAATTGATTACTTTAGAGAAAAAACTTAAGGAAAAGGGGCCAAACTGTTGAATTTTGTAACAAGTCTTTTAATTTGGGGGTAATATCTCAATAACATGTAAAATTAGCAGTTGAAAGCATGCAGAGTTAATATATTATACGGAAATAAGAGGATATATCAATGACTATTGTTTTTCTGATGAATTTTCCTAATTCCTAAATCTCAAGGCTTCTCATTTTTTGATCTAATTTTGTTTCATTTTCTTTTCCCTTTTATAAAGATGAGAGTTTATGTAAGAGTTTATTCCTTATTTTTATGGAATAAAATGTCCGTTAGTTTGTCAATTCTACACATGTACGTATGTCAGCAAAATATCTGTATGTTGAGCCATAGAGCTTCAGTCCAAAAAGGTCTGTGTCTGAGGCCCATGTTTCACTCTGGGACCTCTTTCTATGATCATAATGCTATTTCCTTTCACTCTTTCCTACATTTCCTCCCTTTATTTTCTCTATCACTGTCTATCTCGGTGAACTCCCTCACTTGGTTAGTTTTACACCGTTTTGTACAAAATGCAAAAACACCAATTTACAAGTGGTTTATCCCTTCTATTGAACTTCAAGGTGCAGTTTTGGAAGTGAGACACATTATATATTTTAAAAATAGATGTCACTCTATCCTTTTTTGCTTTAGAGAATTAAAAGTATGTTTAAAATATAAGTAAACAGAAGTTATCTTTTATGTCTACCACTTTGTTCTTTTTGCTTCATTTCCTTCATTCCTATAAATTCAAGTCCCCTCTTATATCATTTCTCTTTGGACCACAAAGGTTTCCTTTATAATTTATTTGAGATTGAATCTCTTAGTATTCAACTGTTATTTTTCGTTCACCTGAAAAATGTCTTTATATCACCTTTATTCCTGGGAGTTGGCACATGTGTATAACACATGTTTGTTGGTCATAGAATTTTAAGTTGGCAGTTCTTTTTATTTCAGTACATTAAAGATGCTCTTTCTTTCCTCCAGTCTTTGTGGGAAATGAGTATCATTTCTCAGTATGTAATGTGTTATTATTTTTGAAAGTTTTTTTCTCTTTTTTCTTTTAAATATAATTGGTGATTTGAACAACGTTTTGCAAGATTTTATTCTGAGATTTTTGCAGCAGTTTTAAATCTTAGCTTTGTGTTCAAAGGCTTTTTTTTTCAATTCTTGATATTGAAGCTTTTTTTATTGATCATTTTGAAATGACAGGGTCTTACTAAGCTGCTAAATTTCCCAGGCTGCAATCAAACTCATGATTCTCCTGCCTCATGGAGCACTGAGGTTACAGGTGTGTGCCACCATGCCTTAGTGACATTTTTTCTTGGGATTTAGTCTGTCCTGTGTATACATTATTAAGAGTTAGTCTGACATTTGTAGGACTGGCCCTACACACTCTGATAAGAATGGGCTATTTACTTTTCTTCCAAGTAATGCAATTAAATAGCATTTTAAAGTATGAAACAAATGGTAAACCAATGGAATTCCCATGAAAATGCATTGTTTGATTAACAACTTTCTTATAGGGTCTTACATCTATCACTACCTTAAAATCCACTCTCATTAACTTAAGAAAAGATCAACAAGGTGGTGTGCCCTTTGCAATAGTAGACAGAAGGCTAAATTCTCAGCAGTGCAGGAGAAAGTTTGTATATCTTTTTCCTGCATCAGAAGTCCATATTTCCCAAATCACAGTGATCACATCACATTCCAGGATACAACTCCAAAACACTGAATTTAATTTTCAGGGTTAGGGGAGCTAGGCCAGGGTAGGATCAGAAGCATTAACTTTTTAAAGAGAGGCAGAGAAACATGACTTGTAGCTAAGTTTGGAAATAATTTCTCTGGCGTACTTTCTGTCAGTAAAAACTGTCATTTGGGTCAAGTGAGGCTAAATTCTTCTCAAAGGTCTTGGATGTCATTCAGAATAACAAAGGAAGCTGGTTAAAACACTAGTAAGGCATCATAGGACAGCATATTTCAAAGGATACCACACAGATTTCTGGAAATACAATAAAAAATAAATTTCTAAAATATTGAATCATCCAGGGAAATGTTGGCACGGCATAAATTTGGGACTTTTAAATTATTTCTGAATAATCTGTAAGAAATTATTTGTTTTAAAAATCTTTTATTTGTACATGTTTGCGTGTATAATGGTTACATTTCTCATGGGGAGTTGGTTCATGTACATAACGCGTCTTAATTCTTTTCAGCCCTTTCCCTCCCTGCTCCCGACTCTCTTCCCTTTTCCTTCTCTTTCCATCTCCTGATCCCCTCTTCCTTTCCAAAAGATCTATATCTCTATTTCATATATTTTTATTTTGCTCTTGGTTTATATTGTAGGTTTCTATTATAAGAGAAAACACACAGTATTTATGCTTGTGTGTCTGATTTATTTCACTTAAAATTATGGTCTCAAAGTCCATCCATTTTCCTACAAATGTAAGAGAGTATCACTATCTCAAAATGTGGAATCCAGTACAGTTTGAGAGTGTGCAATCTTAATACATTGTTTTATTTGAGATGCTTTCCAAAAGTTATTTAGCTCTTGTTTAAATGGAAAGTGTAAGTTCTTAATTGAAAATGTAAATTCAAAATGGTGAATAGTCACCATGAAGCTATTGTTCTGTAATATTAGTCATGATTCGGTCAAATAAAGCTTAAGCATGCACATGTATTTTAATATGCTCCTCTAATTTTGCTAGTGCTATGATAAAGAAAGTTGTTTTTAAAAGTTATACAAACATAAATAATGAGACTAGGAAAAAACACAGTACTACCAAATTTTGAAAGTTACAAATGAAATAGATAAATGTTAACTGTTTTAGCAGACTACAAAAGTGAAATCATCAGAAAACTTCACTTTGAAATACTTAGAAACTTGCAGCTAGTTACCTCTGAAACCAGAGAATGAAGAAAGGACCCACCCAGTACTGAGGACTATATCAAAGCTTATTCGAAACACTAAACTATCTGACCCATTGTGCTGAGCAGCTACAATGGCTTAATGGATGCTTCTAAGCAGCTGCATTTCCTGTCTCCCGCACAGATTTGTTTTCTGAAGAGAAGAAAAAAGATAATAAAAACATCAAATTCTCAGTTTTGAGACATTATCATCTTCCTTTTCTTAAATACCAGAGTGACAGTGGTTCAGACCATTGTATTACAGAAAGGTGACTGTAAATGTCGTTTCTGAGGGATCTGGCTAACTTGTGATGAATGACCTAAACTTAAAGACACTGGAGTTTCCATCTACCACAATCCAATTATTTACTTTAAATTTGGAAGCTAAAAGTAATGAAAGAAAAAAAATATTTTAAGTAGAGTAGAAATTGAGCAGTTGTAAGATACAGCTGAGAAAGTCTCTGAAAAGGCAAAAGAAAAACACATAAAAAGAGTAAGATCTTTTTAGATTCATAGACTAACATAGGAAATGTAATTTAATATTTTCTGATTTTTTAAATTAAAAAGAAAACTTATTTTACAGATAGTACATATATCTTTAAGCAGATAAAACATCTAAGAATTTTGAAGGGAAAATGACTGTTAATAGTGAAAAATTGAGTTATCTCCCTCTGAGATCTGAAACAAGGAATAATGTCATTTTCCTCCTTCTGTAGTGAAGTTCTGAGCTACTGCAAAAGGCAAGACAAAAAAATAAGAGGAAATACATCAATCATCCAAAGCATTTTATCTAGGATAACCAATAGATTTAAAGTGTATATAAAGCAAATTAAATGATAGGTGATTTGAAGTAGGGACATAGACCTTTGGCATGGGAGGGGGATCAGGAGACAGAATGAGAGGGAGGAAGGGGAGCCAAAAGGGATTAAAAAAGAAACTGATACATGTTTTGTATCAACTCCTACAAGGAGTGTAATCTTTATGCTCTGCAAGCATGTTCTAATAAAAATAAATACTGAGAACAGTAAGAAAAAGGAACTAATTTTTTAAATGGCCAAAAATTTTTTAAAGATTTTGCACAAAACTAAAACCACAGATATTGATTATGCCAATGTCCAGTAAGTGTATAAATGTTCTGATCATAATTGTCCGTCAGAGAAATTAAAATTAAACACAAAAATTTTACTCAACCTTTAGAATGGCCCAAAATAAAAGATTAATTCTTCAACATTGACAATAGGACAGAGAAATTAAAATTCTTATACTCAGTTGGGAGTATAAATGTTACAATTTGTTTAAAACACATTTAGGCTGTTTCTTATAATTAATAATGAGCAAGCTATCATTTCACCCAATATTTTACTAACATATGTTTACCTAAGAGAATCAAAAGCTATACTCTACACCAAAACATTGTTTTATACCCTAGGGTTTTTTTCTGCTGGAATCTGAGTTCAGCCCATTGGTCACTGGCTATTTCAGCCTCTCTGCGCCTGTGCGTACTATGGAGATCTCTGGAGAAGTGAAAGCTTCCCAACTAAAAGATGGGGATAGTGGGTGGGAGATGGGACCTACATAAGTGCTCATAGCAATGTTTACTTTGTTATAATTAAATATTGCAAACAACACTAGAGTCTACCAACAAATAAATGAATAAAATAGTATGGTCTACCAATATACCTACAGAGTGGTATATTACTGAATAATAAAAATAAGTTATCTATTGAGACACGGTAACATGGACGAATCTCAAGATCATCAGCAGCATGAAAGAAGTAAATTGCAAAAACTATATATTATATGTTTCAATTAATATGAAATTTTAAATTACAAAAATTTGAAAACTAGGCCAAGGTTTACCAGAGAGAGGATAAAGGAATGAACATTTTATAAATGGGGCATGAGGAAATTGCTCAAAGTGTTAGAAATATTTATCATCCTGTTAGGGAAATAATTTTCAAGTGTGTACAGATGTCAAAACTGATACAATTATACATAATAAATATTGTAATTCAACTGTGATTCCACAGTATTTCCCTTTGAATTTCAAATGTCTTCTTATTTTCTTTATTTGGACTTTCATCAATACACAATTCATTAAAAAAATTAGTCCTACAAAGAGTGGTGGTGCACTCCTGTAATAACAGCTGTTAGAGAGGCTGAGGCAGGAGGATTGCAAATTCAAGGCCAGCCTGGGCAACTCAGCAAGACCCCATTTCAAAGTAAAAACTAAAAAGAGCTAGGGAAGTAGCTCAGCACTCCCAAAGTTCAATCCCCAGTACAGAAATAAAAGGAGAGAGAGAGAGAGAGAGAGAGAGAGAGAGAAAAGGAGGAAGGGAGGAAGGAGGGCTGAGTATTTGGCTCAGTGGCCCTATGCAAGCTCCTCAGTTTGATCCTTAGTTCCAAGAAAAAAAAACAAAGAAAAGAAACTGCCCAATGTCATCTACTTCAAGCTTGTTGAATTGTCCAAAAAGGCATAAGTTTTCTTGAAGTAACTCTATTCCATAAAATCCCTGGAAGATATTAAATAAATATCCTATTTAAAAGTGAAAGAGAAATAAATCAAAAGTATAAATAAAATTTCTATACTATACAATATTTTAAGTTTAGCTTTCCCTTCAGAGATCTGTACCTAGCAGTTCATGTGTATGGTATGTAATAGCACCTATTTTCTTGTCTTCTCAAAATTGTCCGGTATCTTAGATCTCCACATGAGAAACAACCCATGCCAATGTACCTAAGTAGCTTTTCACATTCATTAACAGTGAAAAGGCAGAAATCCTACACTGTGAATAAACAGATGACACCGGGGTGAGGACATTCAGGAGATGTACCCAAGAGCTCATGGCCATCTATCTCCCACACATGCGGAGAAATCATTTTTCTTTTTCGACATATGTACTCTTTCCTCAGGTCAGACATTATAATATGTAATTATGTAATATAATTTGTCTGTTTGGAACACATTTTTTTAGAAGATATGAGACAGAGAATTCACTAACTGAATTGTGTTAAATACATGGGACAATTTACAGAGTAAAGGCACCAGCTAATGTATTGAGGGCTTTTGTGATTCATTACTAAGTCAAACTTTGTTTTTTTTAGGTATAGAAGTCAATGGGGTTTTAGTCCAAAAATATTTCAATTAAAATACGTATGAAAAATGTCATACATATCCTTATGTGTTTTAGTATGCATGATTCTTAATTTGTACATAAAACAAATCTGTTTTCTAAAAATTTAAATATATTTTGAATAATGTTATAATACTAAATGGAAACAAAGTCAGCTTTCTATGTGATTTTAACACTGCTTAAAGCCACATATTAATGAATGTATACAAGTATACAAGTAGCAGGGATATATTTCAGCTAATAATTGGAATAATCCTCTCCGAAAGGAAGAACTGCAGGCCACACTGCAATTTACACCTATATTTCTCCTATAACACTTCTAAGCAGACCAAACAAATATCTGAAGTATCCTAAAGAAGTTTCTGGAATATTTTCATGTCTTTTTTTTTTTTTTGAAGCATTCCTTTTATTACCTTGCAGCCTTTTACATAGGTTTAACAAGTCAAACACTTTACTCAAGCAAGTTCGTGAACAGTGTGGCTTATAAAATTAAATTCCATAAAAAACACAAAACAAAGGATAACAATGTTGCATTCATTCATATCTAGGGATTCTGAAATTAATGGGATTTAAAGAAAAAGAATTTCATACCACATAAGGTAAAATATAAAGTTCATTAGCAAAAATTATTGGAAGTTAAAGTTGAAAACATTTTAACATCTTTAAGAAAGTGGTATGCATACCTCTGTATGTCCTGGAGAGTTTTATTAGATATTAACTATGGATGTTTTGAGGAAATCAAGGACAAATTATAACCGAAACACTGTATCTTACTAAAAAGGTCCTATCTATAAATTTTTTTCACAACAGACTCAACATTGTTAATGGCTGAGTTGTCCTAAAGTCTTTTTTAAAAAATGTAAATCTTATTTATTTATTTATTTATTTGGTACAGGAATCAAACCAGGGCCTCACACTTCCCAGGCCAACAGTACATTCCCGAGCTACATTCCCGGCCCTATAAATCATATTTAATAATTGACTTATTCGACAAATACCAGTTGAATTTTCACTATGTGCTAGGATCACTCAATTAATTGTATTTGAATGTAAACTAAAAATGATGAAAAATAGCACTCGTCCACAGGTAGTCAAATTACAGTTTTCCCATGCGCAGGGCTAAGCCTGAAGTCGCAGGATATCTGTACTGAAAGAAGGTCAGAAGGAAGAGGAACAGAAGGGCAGTGGCTCTATGAAGCATAGGCTCAACTGGCTCTTGAATCTGACCAGAGCCCAAGTTAGGTGCTCCCCACTCCGCACCTCAGACTTGGCTATCATGGGAGAGCTGAGCAGTTGCAGCCGCACCGCACCTAGTATAGCAGGAAATTCTGAGGAATACACAGAAACTTCATGCGATACAGTCTTCTACAAACAGAACAAAACAATACAAAACAACTTAATGGTATATTTAATGTTGAAATGCCGAAGTTCTGAAAAATGGGCAATTACTTTTTTTGAATATTCTTCCTAATAATCTTACCAGAATATCAGGGCAATTAAAAGACATAAAATGCCTACTGTTATTTGCAAACGGCATGATTATATTCATATATAAGCCTATTGAATCTACAAATAATTTTCCATGAACATTAATAAGTGAATTTAGTAATGATGCCAGATACAACGTTAACATAAAAAATTGATTTATGCTAGTAAAAAAGGAAAAATAAATTTCAAAGTTTATTTTTTTAGCGAAACATTCATTGGTACATTTTTGGTACACATAATGATAGCAATCATGGGGAATTTGCACTTGTACATGATATATCTTGATTCCTCTTTTTTTCCCATTCCTTCCCTCCTTTCAACACTTCTTCTCATTTACAAAGCTTTGTTTACGTTTTTCCTTCTATTCTTTTTTTCTTGTCCCTTTTTTCCTTTCCCCCCTCCCTCCCTTGTTCCCCTTCTCATTTGAATATTTTTCCCATTCCCCAATATCTATTATACATTTTAGTGCTTATTTTCACTTTCAGTTTCTCACACCAGAGAAACATGTGTGTCTGATTTATTTCAATTAAGAGTATAAGCTTTAATTTAACATAACAAGGACATGACTTTTACACACACAGAACACGCATGAAATAATATGACATGTTCATGGGTAGGAGGAGTCAATATTTTTTAAATGTCAATTCTGTTCAAATTTACCTATAGATTCAGTGTAATACAAATTAAATTTCCCGCAGCTCTCATTATAGATATTAACAATCTAAGCATCAAATTTACACGAAAATGCAAAAAACTTAGAAAACTAAAATAATCTCAGAAATTAAGAAGAAAATTATAGGAAATATCTTTCATGCAAAACAACAGTAGTAAACATAGAGTAATATTGGAATATGAATGAATGAATTCACAGACAGAATTTAATAAAGAATTCAGAAATATTTAGGCATTGATCAACAGGACATTAAGTAAATTCAAGGCTAAAAGAAAAGGTTTTTTAAGATATGATGTTTTAACAACTAGATCATTCAAGGAAAAAAATTAATTCAAGGTAGATCAAATGTCTAATTGTTCAAGTTAGAGGAAAACACAGGAGAATATCATTGAATTGGAGTGGGTAATGCCTTATGAAATATACACAAAAATCTCTGATACACAAAGAAAAAATTAATTTTTTTAATTTTAAATTTAAATTCACTGATGATCAAAGAAATCAAGAAAATCACACTTCCTGGGAAGAAATATTTACAATGCATATCTAAATGGAGGTTTGTACCAAAATATTTAGAGACAGCTACAAACCAACAATTGAGAAAAATAATTCAGTTAATGAAAATATGTTGGGAGGAATTCTACATAATTTTGGGGAAAAAAATCATTTGATTAGGCCTAGGTCTCCTGCCTACAGGCCAGCTATGGCATGTTGAGACATAACTGCATTTTGGCCTCAGGTCACAACTGAGACCTCAATGGTCTGGTGATGCTGTGGTGCTCCAGGACAAGATTACAGCAGCTGCAGATATCCTGGGAGGAATAAAATTATCTTCATAGTTCCTCATTGATCTAGGGATTCCACTGCTCCCAGTCACTTGTTACTTGTGTTCCTCCAATGTGCTTAATAAATTGTCCGGCAGGCTCAGGGGCTTTTGTCTTTGCCACCCAGAGCAGCACTGATCAGGCCCAAAGCTCAGCTTCTTCTCAAAGTCTCATTTTTCTACCTTTCCTGTATAATAAGTTATTTCGCCTTGTGCTGCCGTGGCTCGCAGGAGACTAGGACTTACTCCAGAGGTCCTAGTAACGTCCCCTTTCCCTGTTCCCTACAAAAATATTTATGTATTTTTACTGTGAAGCTGCACTTCACTCACTTGTCTCATTGCATTAATATTTGAAATTTGGAAATATTTTTCTTTTGTGGCTGAGTATAAAAACATCCAAATTCTTTCCTATGTGATACAAGTTATCATCAAACCTTTCTATTGGACCTTTGTAGAAGCGGTGTTCACAGCTTGATATACAGAAGGGTGACTAAGTCTTGGGATAGTATACAATGGCTGTTTTTGACTTTTTTTTCTACAATAGAACCTGTCAGATAACTGAGTGAATCCTGTACATAAGGGATAATAGCAGAACACGATTCAAATTATCGCTTTATCATAAGATAATTCAATTTCTGATTGACCCATTCAGAGTTCTGGTAAATCTGGATAAAAGGATTAAGAAAGGCATCTATATTTTTCTTAAGCCTAAATTGCTTTCCAAATAGCAATGTGATAGAAAACATCAAAGTAATGACTAGCAGCACAGTCAAGGGATCATAATTCTAACCTGATATAAAGCAAAAATGTAAACAAAATAGTCACACATAAACACAGAAAACATTTTAGACATATTAAGGTACTTTGTCCACTTGTAATAATGGCTGAATTGAGGTCTCAAAATTTGCTAGTGGTTCCACTGATGGGAGGGAATAAAGTGATCTCACTTTAGGCTTTCTACTACTAGGTTTTCTACTATTTTTTGTTTTCTACTACTAGGTAGTAGAAAGAGATGAGAACTAAAAATAAATCATTAACAGTGCAACTTCCACAGAGGATTGTAATTTCTTTCTTCCTTATGGCACAGTTGTCTGACATATATTTATATATTGAAAATGGAAACTGAAAAAAATGGAACTACCTTCAAAATATTTAAACTTCTTTTAAAACTTATTTGATGAAATTAATACAAATATGTTAAATTGCTTTGTAGAATCAAAATCGTTAATGATTTAACCAGTTAGTATCAAATGTTTTTGAGAAAAATAATTTATATACAGTATATTTTTATTAAAACACATTATTTATATATTTATAGGGTACAATGTGATAATTCAATAAATATATACAATGTGTAATTGTCAAATCAAGGTGATTAACATTTTCATGACCTCAATCATTTGTATATGTTGGAAAACTTTAAACTCTTTTATTTATTTGAAATTGTTCATAGATTGTTGTGGATTGTGATTACACTAGTATGCTAAAGGACACTGGAAGTAATTCCTCCTATCTAATTTTATTTTGGCATCACTTATCTAATCTCTCTTTGATTTGTAATATCTGCCTTCTATTTCTCAGTCTTTTTTGTATGATTCCAGTTTTCTATAAGATTCATTTTTTAAAATTTCCACAGATGAGTAGGAATATGTGGTATTTATCTTTCCATCCCTGACTTATTTTGCTTAAGATATTCTCCATTCATTTTCATTCACTATGATGTAAATGATGAGATTTTGCTCTTTCTTTTAGCTAAAAGGTATTCTAATATATATATGTAGATATACATATACATATATATACATATATGCAAACATGTATATACACATACATATATACATGTATACATATGTGTGTATATACATGTTTGCATATATGTGTATATGTACACATATATACACGTAAATGCACATATATATTTCTTCATTCTTTTATCTGTTGATATACATCTTGATTAAGTCCGTATCTTGACTATCATGAATAATGCTACAATAAATATGCAAGGCTAACTATCTTTTTGATACAATTATTTCATTTCTTTTGAATGTGTATCTAGTAATGGGATTTCCAGATCTGGTAACATTTCTATTTCCAGTGTTTTAAAGCACTTTCCATGTGGTTTTTCATAATAGTGGTGCCAATTTAGATTTCCACCAAAAGTAGATAAGTTCTTTTTATTTGCTTCCTCTCCAGAATTTATTTTTTATAAATCATTTTTACTGGAATAAGATGATATCATTTTGTGATTTTATTTCTTTGATGACTACTGATATTGAATATTCTTATATACTTCTTTAGAGAAATGTCTATTCATATCAGTTGCCCAATTTTTAATAAGATTGTTTGGTAGCTTATGTGTTTCTAATCTAATCTAGATAGTAATCCCTCATAGATGATTAGCTTGCAAATATTTTCATCCATTCTGTTTCTTAACTTTTCACACTGTTGTTTCCTTTTCAGTGGAGAAGATCCTTAGTTTTATCCCACTTGTCTCTTTTTACTTTTTTTTTTTTATGCTTGTGGTGTCCCATCCAAAAAAAAAGAAAGTATCTTTTCCTACACAAAATCCCTTGAAGTGTTTCTATGCTTTCTTCTATTAGTTTCAGTTATAAGTCTTATACATGTTGGATTTATTTTGAGAGTGTTTGTTTGTTTGTTTGTTTATTCACATGGTGAGAGGAAGTGATCTCCTTTCAATCTTATACACATAGGCATTTCATTATTCCACAGTCACTTACTGAAGAGACTTTCCTTTCTCCAATTTAGGTGCATCACAAGTCCATCAAATATTAGTCAGCTGTATATTTGTGGATTAATTCCTGAATTCTCTATTCAGTTGTATTTGTCTACATCTTGGTTTTTATGACAATGCTATACTGTTTTGGTTATCAAGGCTTTGTAGTATGCTTTGAAGGTAGGTACTGTGATGCCTTTGGCTTTTTTTTGTTTTGGCTATTCCAAGTATTTGTGGTCCCATATAGACTTTAGGGTTTTTAAAAATTTATTTCTGTAAAGAATGTTATTGATAATTTGATGATTTCGTTGACTCTGTTGATCACAGTAGGTAGTTTGGCTGCTTAAAAATACTAATTATTGGGCCGGGGATTTAGCTCAGTGGTTCCATCACCTGCCTTGCAAGCACAAGGACCTGAGTTTGATCCCCAGTACCCCCCCCCCAAAAATACTAATTATTCCAATCCATGAACATGGAATATCTTTCCATTTATTGTGTCCTCTTGAATTTCTTTTATCAGTATTTTATAATTTACATTGTTGAGATCTTTAACTGAATTAGCTAAATTTGTTCCCAGGTATTTTTTTTTAACTATTGCAAGTAGGATTAATTTTTTCTTTCAATTCTTATTTTTATTAGTGCCTGTTTATAATACGTAATGATTATATTCTCCATGGGGATCGATACATATACATAACACATCTTAATTATTTTTTTTCATCCCCATTGATTCCTCTTTCATCAAGTTGATTATTGGTGTATTAAAATGTTATTATCTTTAATATACTCATTTTGTATCATACAAATTTAATGAATTTGTTAATCAGTTCTACCAGTTCTTTGATGGAGTCTTTATGTTTTTCTACATAAAGTCACGGTCTCTGCAAACAGATTTTGCTGTATCCTTTTCAATTAGGCTGCCTTCTAAAATTTTTTCTCTTACCTAAATGCTATTCTAAGATTTCCAACATGATGATAAATAAGTGTTTAAAGTGAGCATTTTTGTTTCATTAGGGAAAAAACTTTCAAATTTTCTGCATTTATTATGATTTAGACTATTGACTTGTCATGGATAGCCATGACTGTATTGAGGTGGGGTTTTTTGTATCTAATATGTTGAGATTTTATTGTGAAGTGACAGAGAATATTACTGAATATTTTTCTCTGTGTCTTGGTTTGGATCTTGTTTTAAAGTTTTCTTTTTGTTTTGTCCTCATGTGGTTGTGACATCAGGATAACACTGATCTCATAAAAAAAAGTGACATAGTTCCTTCTTTTTGCAATTTTTGAATAGTGTGAGAAGAATTGAAATTTGTTAAATAAATTATTTCTAAAGGTTAGCCATAAATCCATCATGTTCAGAACTTTTTTCTGATTTAATCTCATTATTCATTATTGACCTGTTTCGATTTTCTTTTTTATTCAAATTCATTTTCAACTATATGAGAATAGACAGAATGTACAGAAGAATAAATTAATATGATGTATGCATATTTACTGTTAAATATTACAGATAAGTAAAATATAAAAGTAAAAAAATTCATATTTATATGTATCAAAAGAAATATTTCTAGTTCATCATAAAGAATTATTTCAAAATTTAAAAAATGAGGTTGATTATTTTTGTTATTGTGTTTGTTTCCATTAAAAGAAGAACAAGAAAGTGTCTAAGAAAGTGGTTAACAAAATAATGATGCTATATCAATGGGTTGAGAGTACGTGAAAAGATGAAGATATAAGGAGCAGAGGGGTATTGGCTTTCTGAGGGAGGAATGCTTCCTTCTCTGAAGAGAAAAGGGAGATAAAAGTATAATAGAAACATTTTGAGATAGTAAAGAGTACACAAGTATAAATGACAAGATCTGCATTTGGTTTTGACTATATAATTTATGTTGGTACTCTGAGGACTAACACACTCATTTTAGAAAAATAGCTCAGTTTGAGAAACCTATCTTAGTTATAATGTTATTTTTGATGACTACATTTGTAGTTTCTCTCATTTACAGATGTTCTGTTATTAATTATACACAGATTGAGGAAGCATATCTAAGATAAAATGCCATTAATTTATTCCTTTTGAGCCTTTCCAAGTTTTTGGCAGTTAAAAATGAACAGAGACTTTATGAGAAAATACCCATGCTCTCAGAGGTATTGTAAAAGGTCAGTTTGATAATTCTCTAGTAACTTGTTTGCAGTAAAATATTTTCAATTTTAATGTAGTAATATTGCATGTTCTGCTTATCTATCCTCAGGAAAACCTGTGTGCAAGTCCTGTTAAATTTTTATGACTACTTAGAATCATCACTTTAATGGGATAAGAAATTTTGATTTTCTCTTTTTAGATAAAATAGCATCGTTAACAACCAGCACAACATTTGTCCCATGCAATAGAACATGCTTCCAACATGCACATCCAATCTCTGGAAAGGTATCTGATCATTATTTAGGAAAATTGACAGTTCAGTAGTGACTAAGATATAGGGAATTTGTTGATTTATTCATTCGTCAAACAATAGCTAACTTCCAATGTTGTACAGCCAAAAACCCACACTATTGATTTTGTGGCAACAAACTTCCTTAGTGTCATAAGTGATACAGTAAAGATGGCTCAAACCTGCAGAATCTTAGAAAAAAGCAATAACCAGCAATGGAAAATATATGAAGTCATAGGAACTGTCACTTGATCAGACTTGAACAAAAGTTACCTCAGTGGAGGGACTGTTTGACAAGCTAAGGAGAAGAGAAATTACGGGGAAGAGGCCTCACCAGGGAGAAGAGAGGAGCCTGACAAAGGCGTTAGAAGAGAACTGAGTGCTGCATTTGGCAAATGATAGGACAGCTCAAAAATGTCTGGAAAGAAGAATACAGAGTAGATACCCCAGGAAACAGGGCTGAAATGCTGTAGTGAACTTATTTTTCTGAAGTTCATGTGTAGCATGCTAAGTTCAAAAGTTTGCAAAAGTTTTCTTGAAGGAACTTCTAGAAATTAGTTTTAAATTGTTTATCAAGATAATTAAATAAAATAATTTCACCATATTGTTTAAAGTATAGCTATATCAACAATGCTTGAGACATAAATGTAAACAAGTATTAACCAATTACAAATCCATCTGTGGAATATCATTCCCATAAAACTCACTGTCAATCATGACAAATTTGCTTTACATAACACGTGTTGCAAGTCAAAACTGATTCCTACAAAACTGTGTCTTTCAATGTTTCTGTCCCTGGGCCTTTATATAATATAATATATTAATTGATATATTTTAACAAAAGGTTAAAAGAATTTTAAGACATACTAGATTCAAATTCAAAGGTTACTGACATTCTGAAAGCCTCATGTACATAAATATCTACTTTGTAGTCAAGAACTTTCCAGAATCTATTTTCCATACTTGCCATTCCTTTGCTTCCATATTGTTTCCTCTTATGCTCTCATCCCCAAAGAAACAGCACTGTGACTTGGCCTTTTGGCCCTGCCCTCTTTCGCACAGCCTAGGGGCACAGCTGGGTAGTGCATCTTAAGCAGCTGGATGACTCTGAGGAGCAGGTGAGCACCCTCTTCACTCACCTGCAGCCCGGGAAGTAAGTAGACAGCCTGCCCTGGGTGGATCAGCTCTTAAATCTCACGGGGTCACCCAGAAAGTTCTTGGGCACTGATGGGAATCAGGTCAGGGGCCACCCCTGGAGCCCAGCACTTGCCAATCCTCGGAAACTTATTGATGCCTTGGTCTGCTACCAGACAGGCTATACTGCTCCTTTCTGAGTGCAGAAGCTAAGGTGTTGACCCTATGGAAGAAGAGAGTAGAATAGTGGGTACAAGAGCCCAGGAAGGGGGTGGGGAGTGAAGATGAAAAGAAGATGGTAAATGGTGAAAGGGTGCACTTAGAAAGGTAGAATGGGAGAGTGGGAAAATTGTGGCTGATTATAATTAATAAAGAGCATCTTGTGCTCATGTTGCCAATGTAATGAAATACTAAATATCTGAGCTGACAGATGTTACTTATACTGATGTAATCATTATATATTATATATGTAAAAGTATTGAAATGTCCCACTGTGCTTCATAAATGTACAATTGCTACATGTCAATTATTTGCTTTTAATATTGAAAAAAGAAGTAGAAGAAATGGGGAGAAAAGCCAGGTAATAATTACAGCAACTATTTCTATCATATTAGCGGTAAAAATTTCTGTTGTAGGTATATTTATAATATCTCATTTATAAATTGCCTCAGTACATATGTTCATTCCAAATTCTAATAAAATCAGTTAAAATAATATTCAAAATTCAGTCCAATTTGAAGAGCTTGGAATTAGCAGCATTTTATTTAACTGATTGCATCTTTTTTCTTAAAATCTTTACTAGACTACAAACTATTCATATACTTTTTCTGATATGAGAATTCTATAAATTTTCAGTAAAAAGGCAACATTTTCAGAAGTCAAGAACAAATTTGTGACATACCATGTACACCTATCACCTCTCTATGAATGTAATCAAACCACAAAGCCCACAGGCTTTTTGTAGGCTGTAATATGCAACTTTTTATATGCTGATTTTATCTTAGTAATTCTCTGCAAATGCTTTTGAAAAAAGGGCAGAGTCATTCTGATTCATAATTTCACGTATTTGTGGACAAAAAATATTGTTTCAATTTCCAAATTATTATTTTCGAATTTCATATTGGCTGGTAATTTCAAATTCCACTTAAACATTACTTCTTTGTTATTAGTACTCTAATTCTGGATGATACAATATACTGTTTATATTACTAAATAAACAAGTCAATAAATAAATAAGTGAATTTGCTGCCACAGTCTCTAAAGTGAAAGTCAGAAAAGTTAATCTTCATTTCCAATTTTCTTTACTTAGTATGCATTTCAACATCTCTGAGATTTAGTGAATATTAGAAAGGAAAAAAATATCCTAACACTTTATGTTATTCATTTTATTTTTGCTACATCATTTTTTTCCAAGAATAAATTCCTGGAATTAAAAATGGAAAATCTTAATTTCTTGAAAGAGAGTGGGTTTCCTAATATGTTGAGTATAATTGGGAATATTAACCCTAGAATCAGGACAGTGGTTCTTAAAGATCTTGAAGCAAAGAATTTGGGTAATATTTTCAACAGAAATTGAATTTTCTGTGATGTTCAGGGAGAAGCATATAAAAGTAAGGAACACATAGAAATACTGAATTCCTACTTTCTACACTATATTTGGTTTTGCTGCTTAAAACTGATACCTGCTCATTCATGGAGGACAGTGCTTTTTGATGGTGAGGAAGAAGAGAAGAGAAGAAGAGAACACCTAAGACTAAATAAGAACTAGTAGTGTTGGCTTCTAGCATTTTGATTTAGATTTTATTTATTATTTTTTGTATATTCCATGCCAAAGTCAGTACAAGGCACTTTACTCGGTACCTTTTACACTTTATACAACAAAAAAAATTTCAACTAACATTTCAAAAGTACGTGAAATGTACAGGAAATGATGCTGAGTGTTCTATAGTCAGTATTGAATGTAATCATCTTATCAATCAGGTTATTTTCATTCCCATTTTATTAATCAGGAAATAGCCTGTTATAGAGGTTAAACAGTTTGCCCAAACTCAATATGCTTGTTACAGAACTGAGTCAAGATTTGAATGCAAGCCTTCTGTAATACATTGTTAGGTCAACATGACTGTTGCCTCTGACCCCTGGATTGCTTCAACCACAAAAGGAAATGGAGATTCTAAAACATTAAATAAATATAAAGACTTTTTCCACAGTGAAGCGGATGAGGTTTACTTTAAGAACCACAAATAACTTGCAGTTACTATATATTAAAATGCTACATTTATTTTAAAAATAAAGAGATTTTTCCTTTCCTTTCTTCCCTTTCCCCTTGAGAAAGAAAGAAAAAAAAGTGGAAATGAAATCTATGTAAATAGGAAAGGGTGGTGGGGGTGAAGGGTGCATAGGTAATGGTGAAAAAACAAGAACTAAGATACATCATGTTCAGGTTACAAACACTCAATGATAAATGTAAATGTACTGTATACCTAAAATGTACCAATTAATATATAAATTTAAAAAATAAAGAGAAAAATAGATGAATAAATTTATTTACCTAACTTTAGAAAATTGTCACTGCAACCCAATTCATCAGTCTTCCTGTATCTAAATCTTTCAAGAAAATGAAGACTTTCCTATTAAATATTAAATAATTTGTCAAAGTAAAGGTGTCACTATTAGTAATATCCAAAAGGTGTGTAACTTAATAATCTAGTAATTTTTCACTTTATAAGTGGGAGCTAAGACAGTTACTGATAAAGTTCTGTTTTTATTTTGAGTCCACCTTTTTCATGTATTTTATACTGAAGACATTCATACATTCTCAGTTCCCATACAATTTTTATACTGTACTCATAGGTCCACAAGAAACTTCCTCTAAGCTCCTGTAAGAAACGATCCATATTCTTCAAACTCAGTTTTAAACACTCTGAGAGAGGACACGTCTCTCAGGCCATTCTCGCATCTTCCTTAAATGGATGCTGCTGTCTTCTCAATGAAAGGCTCGTCCCATTCTTTTTACCTCTCTTTTTGGCATTTTAATTCAGATGCCAATGCTATTTATTTTTATTTCTTCATCTATAAAAATCATCAAGGACAGCATAAATAATAATAAAATATTTTTCAGCATGTCAGCTTCAAAATTCTGTTAAATTCTCCAGAAACTTTTAAGCAGCTTTGGTGTATTCATTATAGGTAAACTTCATTCTGTTCCTTCTTCACTTCCAACCTGTCAAGATTCAGTGGGCCTAGGGAGCTGACTAAGATCAGAAAATGTGTCCAGTTTAAGTTGAATCATGCCTAACAATTGCTGTTTTAAAAAAGCAGAGTTCATCAATATCAATGATGTTATCTTCTAGATAAAGACAACTTTTAGTGTACTGTGTTTTAGTGCAAAAGTGGAGAACAGCATATCATATGACTATCTGTCAAACTTCTAGCTCAAAACCAGTACAAGAGAAGATAAGGTGAAATTTTTAACAAGATTGAGTACTACATCAGAAAGTGTTTGAACTCAAGACCATTTCCTTTCCAAATTACATAATTTTAATGATCATTCAACTTTAAAGGTTTAAGCAATTTATTCTTAGTAAGTATTATAGCCATTAAGATTAATGATACCTTGCAATAGTTTTTAAATTAACAGAGTCTTTCGTTTAACAAATCTTTGTGCAGTAGGGCAAGAAATAATTACATTTTATTTCTCTTAAATGTGTTACTAATTAACATTTCTAATTTTGTATGTGAAATAAATGTTTTGATTTAAATATAAAAGAAAATTAATGAAGATGGCACTTTAAACCAAAGTCACAAGATATATTTATTCATTTTTTAATTAATATTTTCTTATACCTGTTACCATACTTTCCTGTGATTTTATAAAGATGATAATATTTCTCTGACAAAAATATCTTTTAATGCATGTTCAAGAAACTGATGAGCAAAGTTCTGAAATAAAAGTAAACTAAAGCTAAAAGTGCAAATAAGGGCCCCCAAATACAGATTTAGCCAGCTTTGGAGTATGTTTAATGCAATGACCTGGAAGCAACTTGTACCGACATTGAGAGATAGTTTATGGACCAAAGTGCCTAGACACATTTTAAATAGTAAATCTACCACATGAATAACAGGCCAGCACCATGTCCTGTCACTAGAAAAATTACTGAAGTATTACTTTATGTCACCTCTTGCTTTCTGAGTATGGCTTAGAGTGAACTGCTAGGCAGAATTTCCATTTAGAACAGTAGCTCACTATGAACCTAAATTTTACTCATGTAACTGTTGACTAAAATTACTAAGTGAACAAAAAAATGAATAGTTACCTTCCTAAGTAATTAAAAAATCATAAATAAAATCATAAAATTAAACTATAAATCTCAACTATTTCTTAACAATTGTAATTCAGTGCTTCTGGTATCAAAAAGACCCAACTTAAAGGACATATGCTCCAAAAGTTAGTAGATATTACTATGTTAGTTGGCAATAAAATATTATGTAGAATTTCTGATTAAAATATGCAGTGATAAAATAAATTCTCTAGATTCTTTTATTGTAGTAAAATTAAAATACATTTAAAGCAACAAACAAAATGTTCTATACATCATACTTAAAAATTATTCAAATTTATTTTCATTTATAAATGTGTACAAAATGGCAACATTATTTCATTTCTGTAAATTCAGAATCAGTCATAAATATGAATCACAATTCCTTTTCATGACTTTTCAGAGATATCATTTAAGTAAAAAAATAGAATCAGAATAAAAATGTCTGTCAGCATTTGGCTTATGGGCTTTCACTCTGTCTTCTCAACATTTCTGCCTTCATTGGCAATAAAAACAAATTTAAATATAAAAGCATGAAGTATGATAGGCTATTTTTGGAAGATTCTAACATAGCTGCTTCCACCATTTAAGACTTAAACATTTCTCTTAATATTTCATTCCAACAAGGTAACTCTACAATAGCAACCTGTTCAAATATGTTATTAAATCCAGTGAGTAATAAAATAAGTTAGATCTGTTTTTGCAGCAATGAAAGAAATTGTTGCTTGAATTCATTTTTGATATTTACCTTTAATTATAGTAAAATGAAGAAAAAGGATAAGTTTTAATGTGAACTCCTTGGACACAGAACAGCAAAACATGTTCTCAGAATAAGTAAATATTTTTAAAATAATAAATTCATCAAGAAATTTCAGCATGAAGTAAATAACTTGAGGCTAAATATAAGAAAATAAGTTAATATTTTTAGATAGGTATTTTGCCAAATAGGTTCTAAGCTGTTCCATTAGAACACAAATTAGAGATGAAGGACAGTATGACCACTGTTTGCTCCTAATTGTTTTCTGGCTTATTTATTTTGCTTTGTAGTTGGCCTTAGGCAGGAGTTCCTTCCATTTCTTCAGTGAAATAAGTTCTATGTTTAGTTCTATATAGTAATATCTTGGACTTCACATAATTTTCTACTTTCATTATACTTCTACGCTTCCTCTAATAACAAAAAAATGTCTTTTCCTTCACCACAGAAGCAGCTGCACTATTTATGTCTCTGTAGCTAAAGGCTTCTGTCTCCTAGGGAGAACAATACAGAGAAATAAATGTTGTTATCTACTATATTTGATTCTATTCACTCTTGATTTCTCACACCGGGTTTAATACTATAAACTTTCCTATCTACCTTCATGGAAGTGTATTTTTTATCCACATTTCAATCTCTGGCACAAAGGAAGACTAAAATTCTCTTTTAATTAATGTCTCTTTCCTAGATTTCTAATATTTGACCTATCTCATCTCTAACCTGCTCATGATTTTTTGTATCTTCTTTTCTAGTTCATCTGATCAGTGTAAAATCTGTGTTTTAAAAAATCATAACTTCAGTGGGAGATTTAGTTCAGTGGTTCCGCCACTTGCCTAGCAAGCCCAAGGTCCTGATTTCAATCACCGGTCCAAATAATCAAATAAATAAATAAATAAATAAATAAATAAATAAATAAATAAATATCATAACAGAATGGAAGTGGAAATACCTGTCCTTTGCTTTATTGCCTAATTGCCTGTTATTCACTTCTCCTCTCTCTCTCTCTCTCTCTGATGTGAACCTAGTACCCTTTGTACTGGGCAATATCCTCAGCACCCCCGTGTCTTTCTTTATTCTGAGAAAAATACAGGTATAATTGTTATTAGGGTTAGTGTTTATGTGGTATAACTTTTCATTACCTTTTGTTTTTACCTGTGTTTGGCGGAGATTTAGCTTAATAGTCTCATCAGTTTAAAAAAATATTCAGCATTGTTTATCACAAGCATATAAATAGTCTGTTTCTATCAAAGTTATCTTTCCTGTCCTGAATTTGAAGGTAGATTTTTTTTTGTGACTTCAATTATTGGATATGTTCAAGAAAAAGCATTGACTTCCAGGTTGTCCCACTTGGTTTCTGGTTATGATTTGACTGATGTTTTCTCAACAGTATGTATCTCAGTTTTTTTATACATACATATTTATATCAAATATATATATATTTAAAGTACCTTTATATTTCTTGCAGGTATTTTAGTACAATGTTTATTGGATATATTGATATTGGAGACCTTCTCCTCTTTTTGCTTTGCAGCCTGTAAGCTTTAAATGGCTCATTATTAACTATTTGGGCATCAGTGATGTCATAAACCCACTGTAGTTACAGTTTATGATCATCATCTCTAACAAATGCTCACTTTCTTCAAATATTTCTTCTGTCCATTAATCTTACCACATACTTTTTTTAAATCAACTGATTAACCTACCGTAATATTCAAATATTAAAATTACTTTCTTAAAGTTTTAGAAAGTTACAGGGCCCAGGATTAAGCTCAGTGACGTCGCTCCAGCCTTTTAAGCACAAGGTCCTGAGTTTGATGCCCTGTACCAACAAAACGAAACAAAACAAAAAGTTATGATTTATGATACTTTTTCATTTTTCTTTTCTTTTTTTTTTTTTTGTACCGGGGATCGAACTCAGGACCTTGCACTCGCAAAGCAGGTGTTGGCACCACTGAGCCAGGTCCCCGGCCCTGATTTATGATACTTTTAAAAATAATTAATTCTGTAGTACCACTGACAGAGGGTATACTGGGATTTTTCCTTCTAGAATATTTTTCCAGCATACAGAGAGCTAATATATGCTAGACTAAAAAAATTTGAAAAAACTTCCTTTTATTTTCTGGAAAAATTTGTGTAAAGTGGTATGAATTATTTCTCAAGTATTTATTGGAACACAAAAATCTAGTCTTATATATTTGGATTTTTAACATATGTGAAGCTATTTTTTATCAAATATATAATTCATTTAATAAAAACTATTCTGTTTTTCTTTTAAATGGATTTGTTTTGTATATTTTTAAGAATGCTGTTAATTTAACAACTATTTCCTTTGAAAGTAATATTATGGAATTCCACAATTCTGAGTATAGAATATAATATTCCCTATTTTTCTCTTTAATGCTTAAAAATCAAACGATTATGATATTTTTACCCTATTACTACCTTTCTCCCTCTCTTGTTTACATTTGCCAATGCTTTATTAATTTTATTAGCTTCTTAAAAATCTAATGCAATTTAACATTTCTATGTATACTTAGTAAAATATTCTTTTTATCTTTATGAAATGCACTTTACTATGTCCTATAATGATCTTGCCTTGAATTCATGTCACATTCGTCCATTTTCATAACCTACTTTTTGTTAGTTTATGCATGATTTCACTTTTCCATACCTTTACTTTCAACTCATTCTTTACTTGAAGAATGTATTTATATATCAGAAAAAATGATTTTAGTAGGCATTAATAAAAAATTCCACTCAGTTGTAATCTTTGAGAATTCATATTTGCTATCATCATAGTTTTATGTTAGTTTAAATCTATCATCAACTTGTCTTACACGTTTCTCTGCACTTTTTCTCTGCCCTTATTAGCCTATTTTTGGCTTTCATGACTTTACAAACATTATGTCTGGTTCTATTTTATTATAAGTGCACTATTTTTATTTCATTCTCTTTTATTTGTTACCTTCAAGATTAAAAGTTCCTTTTCTTCTTCCTTTGGTTTCTAGGTAAAAAATCACAATTTTAGAATAACATAAATACATCAGAACACTATTCCTTTCATCTGCTCCCCTATGCTGTGTCACTATTTTCATTTATCTTTACTTGTATTTTAACTTCAAAAATACGATGTTGTTTGATACTGAAAATTCTATCTTATATTAATTATATATTTATTTGAGGTTTTTTTAGCTTTTAATTCCTTTATATATGTTTTGCCTATTATTTTTGCCCAGAATCTGCTAAACATCACTTTTGCTTATACTTGCTTAAAATAAATATATTTTTATTAAACACATTAATCTTAAAGAATAATTTAATTTAAAATTCTAATCTTGTACTTTTTTATTTCTACACTTGGATATCATTTTATTATCTTTTATTTTCTTTTATGTGTTATTTTATTTTATTTTCATTTTATTATCTTTTAGGTGTTAGAATCACCTTGGCTCCTTTGGGGCAATGTGTCTTTTTATTTCTCTCTTCATGTTTTTATGATTTTCTTGTATTTGGCTTTTGTATTTTATTTTCATAAGTCTGGCAATGACTTTCTTTGCAGTTATACTACCTAGTGTTTTCAGAACTCATGAAATTTGTCATTCATGACTTTTTTCATTTTTTTATTCATGAGTTTTAGAAAATTCTTAGCCATTGTATCTTTTATTAATGTTTCTGCCTCATATTTTATTTCCATTTATGTCTCTACATATACTTATGTCAGATCTTCCATCATTTTTCCAGTTTATGAAGTGAAATTATCTCTGTACTCAATTCTTTTATTTTCTCTGATAACAATAATAATACAATCTCCTCTATTTTGGATTCAATTATTAACTTGTTTCTCCTCTTTTTATTCCTTTTATTTGGATCCACAATATTTTTTTAAGTGTAGACCACCGGTTATTTAAGGATAGCTACCCTTGCTTTCTTCTGGGTACCTGTTGCATGGAGTATCATTTTCCATCCTTCGACTTTCAGTCTATGAATTTGTTTTTGAAATAAATGTGTTTCTTGTATGGAGCATATTGTTGGATCTTGCTTCTTGATGCATTCTGCCAGTCTGTTTCTTTTGACTGGTGAATTGAGATCATTAACATTGATGATTATAACTGATATGTATTGACCTATCATTGTAATGATCTTTTCCTGTTCTTGAATTTTTTTCCCTCCCTTTGCATTTAATTCCTTGTCTTGTCTGTTGGATTCATTCTATCGGGGTTCATGGAGTTGTGACCCTCATTGTCATTTCCTAGGATAATGTTTAGAATTTTTTGGAGCACTGGTTTGGTATTCATGAAGTTCCTAAGTTGCTCTTTGTCACAAACATATCATATTTCTCCATCAATTTTGAAAGATAGTTTTGCAAGATACATCAATCTGGGTTGAAGGTTGTTTTCTTTTAGAGCTTGAAATACTTCATTTTCAGGGTCTCCTTGACTTGAGGGTTTGTGTTGAGAAGTCTGCTGTGATTCTGATGGGCTTTCCTCTGTATGTGATTTATTTCTTTTCTCTAACTGCTTGTAGAATTTTGTTCTTCAGTTGAGTTTCTGGGATCTTGTCTATTATATGCCTAGGTGTAGATTTTTTTGATCATGCTAGTTAGCATTCTATATGCTTCATTTATCCTTATGTCAAATTCTTTTACCCTATTTGGGAAGTTTTCTGTGATTACTTCTGGGCAAAGTTTACTTCTGTCTTTTGTGCTATCTTGTACTCCTTCCCCAATTCCAATCAATCTTAAATTATTCTTTTTTGGTATCATCTAATAGCTGTTGGATTGATTTTTCAAGGTCCCTTGCTATTTTTAAGAAATCTTTGTTTTTGTGTTTATTAACCACAATCCTGTCTTCTATAAAAGAAATTCTGTCCTCACACTCACTTATTCTGTTGTGGAAAATTTCAATGGGCTTTTTAATTTCTTGGATATCTGCTTGGATCTGTTTTATGCTAATTCTTTCCTATGCTGGAAATTTATGGTTTTAATCATTTTCCTCAGCTCCTCTATGTTTTTGTCTGTGTCTGCTCTAGAGTTATTAATCATGTCTTTCATTATGTTGACCATCTCTATTTTCATCTGACAAATTATTTCTGATTTCATTTTTTCCACATCCTCTTTCATTGCCAACTCAGAGAGTCCTGGTGGTTGAATTTCAGATTGTTCCATCTTGATGCCTGTTGGTGTTGCCTTTGGTGATCTGGAAGTCTTGTTTAGGTGTCTTCTCATTTCTATTTTGTTGTTGTTGTTGTTGTTGTTGATGATGATGATGATGTTTTTGGTTTAATTCCTGAGTGGCTGCTTGTAAATTGCTTATTCTGAATATCTTTATTACTAATATTTAGAACCCTTAGGGAATGGCTACTTCTTGGATTGTCTTCCAGGTTTAGTTGGCCTTTGGGTTTTGAGTCTGTAATGGCCCTTAGCCAATCTCAGTCTTGGTTTACCAACAAGGACAACTGACTAGAACAATCACATCACCTTGGCCAAAGTAATACAATCAGCATCAACAATATCAAACACTGCATAGAAAATGGCAAACTGTGGCAACTGTTAATCTACCACCTTTGACCACATGAACTAGACTTATGGTTATATATCAAAATCTAGGACCAATCAGAAATATAGTTGCAGTAAATAAGCTCTTCAATATAGCAAATTTTCCCTCAGGGGAGATTTAGAAATTGGAGGGGTAGAGAAATAAAAAGAGAGGGAAAGTTTAGAAGTAAAGCTAGAGGACACAGGAAGATCATACGAACTTTGGGAAACTGGTGAAGACAGGAGGAAAAGAGAGAATGAAGGAACCGAAATAGGAATAGAACAAACAGCAACAGAAAAACTAGGAACTGCATTCTTACTCCTATAAAATTAAGAACAGTTGAGCAAAAACAGGAAAAAGAAAGGTGAGAAACAGAGGAGAAAAGAGAAGAAAAAAAAAATGTCCCATTCAAGGTGTGCTTCTGTTGTCCCCAGCAGACAACATGGGTAATGTACAGATCCGTTTCTACTGATCTCCAAGCCAACTGTAGTCCACTGAAGTTCAGGCTGGTTTCTGGCCGTGAAGCTGGAATTGAGCTTCCTGACTTCCTTTGAATTTAAACTCTACACAGTTCTACTGCAGGTTCCAGCTTCCCTTCCCTCACAGTGAGTCCGGGTTCTGGTAGGAGGTGTTGACCCCAACAACTCACCAACTGCTGCAGCCTGCACCGCCTCTATTGAGGTGACTTTTTGCTCTCCCAGTGGGGTTCAATTCTCAACAAGCTTCAGAGAGGCCTTCTCTTTGCTGCTCACCAGTACGCCAATTCCTGGGCTCAGAATGATGGCCTTCTGGATTCTCACACTGAGCTGCTGTCCCAGGGGGCTCTAGCGGGGGCTCCAGCTGTGGCTCATTTGCCTGCACTGCTGGCATACCACTGGGTCTCTTACTACCAATTATTTAACATAAAAATAAAGTACAGATAAAGTGAAACTACAAATTTAGTTATTTTCTCTTAAAATGATTACGTTATACTTTTAGAATAGGTACAGATTAATTTATTGTATTTTGGAATTGAGTTTGGTCAAGGCTGTATTTGATATTTTCTAAAGTCTAGTTTATTTCCAATTTTATCTCACTAACGTTTTTAACACTACAAGATCCTGAGTGTATGTGTGTGTAAATATGTATGTATATATGTACATAGTACATATGTGGTATCTAGTAAGCCATTCAATACACAGTGGGCTCTAAATCACATCATTTTCTTTTTCTGTTCAGCATTGTGCATCCTCTTAAGACACTTCTGTTCCCTAGCTATATTAGCCATCTTATTTCCCGGTATCAAATTTGTCATTGCCCTTAGTGAAGGACCCTAGTTAGCAAGACAGACTCCATATTGCTGCTAGACCCACCTGCTTGCCCTTTAGATGAACTCAGAAAGAGGAAGCTTAAAAACCTCCTCCCTTTAAAAGGTCCCTTTAGAAATAACAATTAATCAACTATTGCTTTACAAATGTTCTAATGGCAGGACGTTCTGCTTCTGTAACTTTCACTTGCTTTGCTAGTTCTATCCCATAGGGGGCCCTAGAAACTGTTGGCCTCAAAGATGTATAAAACATGTTTGTCTCTCCCCAGTCGGGGGGCCCGAGTCCGATGCTCGGCTCTGGTCCTGGCCGGTAATAAACTCCTGTGTGGATTTAATATCGGTCTCTGGCTGGTTCTCTCTCGCTAGGTCTAACACTTAGGAACTAAAGCACTTTTTAATTCAAGACTTTCAAATGTTGGGGTCACTTTAGAGTACAGTATTTACCTTTGCTTTACTTTATTTCTCACTGACTTTGTAGCCAAGCAACTCAAATTTTTGTATTTTTGCTCCAATATAACTCTGGAAAATTAGCTTCTGCTTACCAGCTATTGCCACAATTTCCACTTGAATTGGTTTCCCTCTTCAAAACAGTAAATGCCTTGTCAGGAAAAAAAAATGACTAATTTGAATCTACTTCAATATTCTTATGCTCTCTTTGTGCCTCTGTCCCTCCACCTCTGGATATTCTGGTCTCTTGAAATAAATGTTTTCTGTATTTTATAGTTAATCTCAATGGGGAGCTGATATGCAAAAAAAGTGGTATGCCATTATTCTACCAGCTTCTTTTTTTATTTTTTTAATTAATTTTATGTGTTGATTTTTATGTTCTCAGCTTGATTTTCACAACTAAATTTTGTAGCATCTACATTGTACAAAGCCATTTTGTGTTTATACTCCCCAGTATATAAATAGGGGAAGTACATCTCAGGGAGATCAATTGCCTAGACTCTTAAATCAAATTAAGTGAATAAATAATAAAGCTGTAAAGGTAACAAGAGCTTCTTTGGAAGGAGGTAATGGGGAGTGGGCTGCGTAGGCTAATCCAAAAGTACCTTTATTTTTTCAAGGTTTATTCCTCTATATATTTGAAAAACCTTATTTCCTAAAACTAAGGAGTAACATCATTTGCTCACAGTATAGTCAGTTTCAGTCATAAGCCAAGAAATCCGCTGTCATGCTCACTCTTATCTGTTAGCTGAGAAGTATGCTTATTGGTGAACTTCGTAAAAGGACAGGGGCAAAACAAAGGGGATGGAGCTGTTTTTCTGATTTTAGTGTCAATGTGACTAGAGGGTATGGTGTTATCATAGCAGAAAATGAAATTACCTTTCCTGTTGATAAGAGTAGAGAAGAATAATACTAACAACACAGTTCCCCAGCGGGATTTTATCAAGCTTGAAAAAGAAATTTAGGTTCACACTTTTATAATATCTTGCTTTTATTTTTATTTTACCTCAGTCCTCATCTATTTGGGAAGATTAAATCCAGAGTTTCCCAGAAAAAGTCCACAGAAGCCCAAATGTGAAAACAAAAGAAAACACCAAAAATGCCTCAGAGTAACAGGAAGTTTCGGTGTGGTTATTGCTGTTACTCCTCGTTTTAATGATTCAATTTTAATAGTTCAATTTCTAGTTCAATGTTCCAATGTGACTACTTAGCAGAGTATTTTACTTTATATGTAGAGGAAAAATGAGAGTGAAGGAGACACAAAATAATCCACAGGCAATTAGGAATGACCTTGCAATAGTATGCCAGCACACTGCAGAATCAATAGCCAGAAAAGACTCAGGAGCAAGTCCAGTACGGTGAAAAGGAACTCTTTGAAGAACAGGGGTTCTGAGGAGAGGAGGGACCAGTGAGGAGAGGGAGGGTGGGCACGTGGGTCCAACTGGAGTCAGCCTGACCTGGCCACTCCAGATGCTTTCTGCTGCTTTTGAAACTCAAATTCTATTCCCACAAAAATGACAGATACTACATCTTAGGCCAATTAAGGGACAAAAAATGTAATAATTTTATGCTCTGTTGGCTGTGTAACAAGTACTTTGATCACTATTCAGGTAGTTGAGAATAAACATGAGCATGCAGTTTATTGTTAAGTAAAAGACAAACGTAGAAATACTGAAAAAATACATAGAAGAAACAAAATTACAGAAGACATTTTATTGTATGAAATCCTGAGATGAAACTTTAGCATAGAATGCATGTAATTTTATTGCTAATTCTAGTTGTTATTTAAATGTTGATAATATCAACATTGTACCTAATATAGAAACAGTTTCTGAGGGTAATTATGAACTCAGTAAAAATTATATTATTGAGCCAAGAATTTAGCTCAGTGGCGCTACCCCTGCCTGGCAAGCTCAAGGTCCTAAGTTTGATTCCCGGTACTGGGGGAAAAAAATCATATTGTTATGCTATGCTGATTTTTCCTTCTTATTTTCTTCCTGAGTCTCATACATACAACACATATACACATCCATGCACAGATGTATAGGCATATGTGTTAGAATATGTTACTCACTTCATGGAAGTTTTCCAAGCCCAAATAGCAATGGGAATGTAAAAATACGTAACTCTATAGTTATTTTTTCTTTTGCTTTCCTAAGCACTACAATGATTCTTCAGAAAAATATTCATTTAATTTTTATTTGAAAGGACATAGGTGATAAATCTTCCTGACATTGCTCTTGCTTCAGCATCAATTAAAAATAATATCATATTGGGCCGGGGATTTAGCTCAGTGGTTCCACCACCTGCCCTGCAAGCACAAGGACCTGAGTTCAATCCCCGGTACCAAAAACAAAACAAAACAAAACAAAAAAATAATATTGTATTAAAAAAATAAAAAGTAGCAGCATTGATTGAAAAGCCAAGTCCTAGAAATCATAGATAATTTAAAGATAACAAGGGGCTCATATTTTTATTTTGGGCCCCTCTCTTTTGCAAAAATGAAAAATACAAACAAGAAGCAATTTTTGTTAGTTACCTAGAATCCCACGACTTCCTAGAACTGGAACGGAGACTAACTATACTCATATCTGTAGAACAGAAGTTAATCACAGTTCTTAGGTGTTCTCAGAGATTTATTTGAATATGAAATGCCTTACACTGTCATTCTCTCCAAATTCATAACTGAAATTCAACAAATTAATTTTTATGTGTATTTTTCTGATATGTTTCTACTCATCAAATTGGTTCTTAAAGGGGTTTTTTTCTAAAAGATAAACAACAACCAATTTTTCACTTTATAATTAACTACATTTTTAAATGATAATTGCCACTTCAACAAGTTATATTTCTACCACTGCAAATTATCAGAAACATTGCACAGACTTGTCGGTCATTATGTACTAGTATTTATGTTGAATATGAGTTTCTTTAAATAGTGATGATAGATCCCTTCAAATCCTGTGACTTTGAACTCTCATAAATCATATCACCATAACCTTAAAGTGTTATCATCACTAGTGGTTTTTAAGGTCCTTCAGACTTCGTATTGCAGAACAGAAAGTGATCGCCATAATGAATGGGTATCTACAAATTCATGTTATTCTTGTGTGTAGCTGTCTAAACTTGGAATAATGCAATTAAAGTAGCATGAATCTGGATTTAAGGCACCAGTGAAAATCTTATCTAGAAAGCATACATGGGGAAATCAATAGCATATTCTAAAAAATGATTACTTGGTTTTGAAATATGTAAAAATGTATATGGAACCTGTATTCTAGTAGCTAATCATTTTCAGAATAAAATAGGACATCTTAAGGATACATTTTCTGAATTTTTAAAAATGAAATAGTTGATTTCTTCCCCACTTCAAAAAAAATTGTGATAGATTTCAATTGCACTCAATATAGAACTATATAATTAAACTGAATTTAAAAATACATTTACAAATCTTAGGGATATTCCAACTATCTATAATATCTATTGTGATCAAAGACAAATTTATCTCTAGGGAACATTCAGTAAATGAATTGAAAAGGAAAATATGAGTAAATTTTTTATTGCTGTTCTATCCATGTATTTATCAAGCATTAATTGTTGACATTTTGTTAGACATTTGCAGGATCTGTTAGACATTTGCAAGAGACAAAGTCTACAAAAGTATTAAAGTTGTAGTGTATTTCTTCAAAAGAAAATGAGTAAATTAAATTTTGAATAATTGTTTTTGAATGATAGAATCAAGAACAGTCAACTTCAGAGTACGAGTACATGTCTTATTTTCCCACATACCATTAAAAAACCATTTAAACTAAACAAAAGAAAAAATTAAAGTATATAAAAATGTTTTGATAGCCTACCTACATTTATGTGGATATAAATATATAAGCATTCCTCTGCATATTTAAATATTAAATCTATATGTAAATCTTTAATTTTATATTGACATATTGCAACAGTTTAATTCTTCTTTGTGAACAGTTTTTTTTTTCTTTCTCTTAATATGAACAATAGTATATTAAATATCTTCGGAGATGCACTCCTATTGTATCTATAGCAGCTCTCTATAATTTCCCACACACAAAGGGTTACATCCCCCCAGGTTCATGTCCTTGTGTCATTAAGCAACTTCAGTTTTTGCAGGACCTGTAACTCCCTTGTAACAAACAGAGTGTATCAAAATTCATTGTATGGTGGTGTGAGTTTTAAAACCTGGTTCACAAGAAATCTTGCAACTGGCACTTTGATTTCTTGAAACCCTCACTCTCTAGTCTTAAGTCACTACAATCTCCAGACCACCATGATGTTGGAAGAAACCATATGGAGATGCACTAAAGGATGAGGTGCCACAGTAAGAGAAAAAGTGAGGGAGGAAGTAAGAGAAAGGAGAAAGAAAGCAAGGAGAGAGAAGCCGAGGAAAACCATGAAAGTTTTAGCCAGTTTGGTAGATGCCACTTGGAGATTATTGTCCAGTCAAGCAATCACTATTGACATTATGACATTAAAAATACAGTGCTTAGGTGAAGTGTTCCAAAATCCCTGCTATACAAAAAATCTACAAATTGAAATAATTTAGACCAACATTTAATAATGTGCCAAAGAAAAAGTGGGAAAAAATGAAACAGTGATTCTGAAGGCATTGTACATAAAAAATGATTCTTGACAGAGAGAGAGAGAGAGAAAGAGAGAGAGAGACAGTCTTAAAATTACCCAAGAGACAGGAAGCACCTAGGAAGTGATTTTGAGATACAGTGTAGTGGGAGAGCAAAGATAGCAGAGGTTAATAGAGTGATAGAGTTGAGGAGTGGATGCCGGGAATCAAAGGAGGTCAGAAGACTGTGGCTTGCTGAGACAAGAAGAGACAACAGAGAGAGAAAACTGGAAATCTGTGTAGGAGTCTGCTTTACCATGGTCAATGGTGACATGTGTGAGAACTACCCAAGACAAGTTAAGCAACTACCTGAAGGATTGGAAGGAACATGAGTTCACATGGGACTGGATTTAGTTACAGTCTTCTCCCACCAAAGTGTAAAAACTCAGATTCACAAAGTATTGGGAGGTTAGAGTACTTAGCTTTATCTTCAGAAGTGGGAATAATTAGTTGTAGAATAAAAACTGATCTGATGTTTCTTGATTTTCTTAACAGAGAGATTGAAAAGTGTCAAAATATTTCTTGGAGTGACTAGATTATATACCAAAACAAGGCTCAGTGATATTTATTCAACTACAAAAAAAGTCAAGCAAACAACAAGGTAAACTACAAAATTTCCAATTAAAATCCACCAGACAAGCAATAAACAAGAAAAATAGTACTCATGATGAAAAAAAAATTCAGCTAAAACTGCTCCCAAAATGGCATAGATGATAAATATGGTAAGGACAGGGTATTTTTAAAAAATTACTGTAACAAATTTATGTTCAAAAAGATAGAGTTTAGGTAGAAAATATAAAAGGAGGCATGTAAGATTTTTTTATAGAAGATCCAAATAAAAATTGTAAAGAAGAAAATCACAATTATTTGAGTTGAAAAATATATTCGTGTTGGGTGTGGTGACACCGATTGGTAAATTCAGCAATGTGGAAGGCTGAGCCTGAAAGAGGGCACATTTAAGCACAACTCACACAATTCAGTGATTAGTAAGACCCTGTTTTTAAATAAATAAGGTGAGGATGTAGCACAGTATAAAGGCATTGAGCGCAATCCCCAGTAACAGAAAAGGAATAAATATAAACTAAAAATATAAGTCTTGGAAAAGATTAATGATATATTGGGCAATGCAAGAAAAAATTAGCACTTTTTACAATATAACTATCAAAAATATTCCTGATGCAACATAAAGATAAAAATCGACAGACAACAATAAGCATGGCATAAGTGTGCCATGAGTTAACTTCAAGTATCTTAATGGAAATGTGATTAGATTCTGCAAAAGGAAGATGGAGGAAAATAAAAAGTTTGAAGACATAATGGTTAAAACTATTCTAAATTTGTTGTAAATTTTACATTCACTGATCCAAAACTGAACAAACCACAAGCACTGAAAACAAGAAGAAAGCTATACTGATGCCACACTGAATAAAATATTTATAAACAGGCAATGAATTTGTGGATGGCTTTTTGTGCAGAAGTTAAAAACTAAAATGGCAACCCTGATGTTTTAAAATAAATTCTTACATTCGTTTTAGGAGGTACAACGGCACTAATACATTTAAATTTGTGCTATTTCCAATTTATCCTTTAAGAAGTGTATTGCAATTTACCTTCCCCCAAATGTGGAAAAATGTGCTAGTTTCTTTACTCTGTTTCCACTTCATTTCATCTTGAAAGCCATTATCATTCGTGTTTAAGAGCTCAGCCTCTGTGTTAGATTGATTAGGTTTAACTTACAACTTTTCTGTCCTTGGGAGAGTTAAGTAAATTCTCCACACCTGTTTTTCATTCATACAATGAGTTTTGTATTTATCCATCTCATTGAATGGTTGTTTGGGGACATGAGATTCCAAATGTAAATATGTGGCAATATAAAGCTGTAACTGTTAGCTAGTATAAAGCTCACAATTTGCAAATGACTTTGAACATCCTTCCATTCTCTTTGCTATTATCATTGTGTTTAATTTAGTGCTATTATTGTAATTTAAATGTGAAAAACAAGAAAATGTGTGTACTAACAATAAGCCTTTCTTTTTCATGTGTAACATAAATGCTCTGTTATTTGCATTTTGAACTAGAATTGTAATAGTTTGCTAATTGAAAATTGTATTTGTCTTCATCTTTAATAGTATTTGATGATAAATTGAGTTTAAACACCATGCAGAGAAAAATTGTGAAAGAAAAGAATAGCTTTATATTTTATTATCCTTAATGGTGCATTTCATCCAGATAGTCCTGGATAGTTATACCGTCTTAAAGTCTATAGATTTGGTACAATCTTCAAAGTACTTATTGCCATATAATACAAACTGTTTACAGGTATGATATCACAATATAAAAATAATAGAAGCCAAATTTCTGTTTTCTATAGGCATCATACTCTAAATCAGTCACATGCTGTGACATAAACCAAATGGCTGAAGACCTAGCAAAAACTAAACCAAATAGTATGATCAAATTTGTGCAGATATGAGACATAACACAGAGGAGAAAAGTAACCATGCCATGTTTTTCAGATGACATTATTTAATAGTATTAATCTTAGCTAGATTTGGGGGAGAGGTATGGTAAGAAAGGGAAGGTTAAACTTAGGTTAAAAATTTTTAGACGGAATTATGTTTTGCACAGCTGATTTCTGAATGCATAATCTTCTATAATGAATTAAAAAATGTTGTCCAGGATTCACAAAAAATGATTACAAATACAAAGAAATGTATAAGTGGAAAACCAATCCTCTTCCCACCTATTAAATTTTGTCAAATATGGCAGTGAAAATGGAAGATGGCTGAGTAGAGGCAACCGACTCTCATTTGTTCTACTCCAAAGGAGAAAACAAAGCAACAGGTGTCTGGTTGCATTGTGAGGGGAGTGATTGTATAAATCAGCATTGCCATTGCTGGGAAAAAATATCTGACGCCCACAATTTAAGTGAAGCAGGAGTTACTTTTGCTCATCATTTCAGAAGTTTTAATTCATGGTTGGCTGGTTCCAAGGCACAGGCAACACAGCAAAAGAATGTATTAGAAGAAAACTGCTCAACTCATGGCAACTAAGTAGCAAAGCAAGTCAGAAAGAGGTAGAGAAGGTCCAGGGGCCAGACACAGTCCTCACTTACTTCCTTAAACCAGGTCCTACTTCCTAATAGCCTATTCAGCTATGAACTCATCGATTAGTGTTGTGGTTTAGATGGAGAATGCCATCCCAAAGCCTCAGATGCTGGGGAGGGGCTTTTAGAAGGTGGTTGAATCATGCCGACACTGTATTAATTGGCAGATTCATCAATTAGTATAGTAGCTGAGGGTGCTATTAGGAAGTGAAGCCTGGTGGGCAGAGGTGGCTCACTGGGATGAGACCTAGAAAGTTGTATCTCCCTACCAAGCCCCTCTCTTCCTCTTTGTTTCCTGGCTACCATGATGTGAGCAACCTTGACTGTATCATTTCTGCCATGGAGCCATACAACTCAGGAATGAAACCATGAGCCAAAATAAACCTCTCCTCCTTCAAGCTGGAGGCATTCAGTATCGTGCTCCAGTGACAAAAAAGTGACTAAGACAAGAGTTTAACCCATAAATGAGAATAGTGCCTTCACAGTCCAATCATCTCTACAAGAGGCTCTTAATCCATTCAATTTGACAAGCAAGATTAAAAGACCCACTGATCACAGGAGAAAAATGGAAATCAACAGGAGTAAAAGTAAAAACCTTGTAAGATTCAGAAGACTTGGATCACCAGCATTATAAGAGACAAAAAGTCCCAGCACATAACCCTGGGCTCCACATCTGGAGAAGTGGGTATCACCCCTGCAGGGATAAGAAGGAAAGAGGGTCCCAGAAAGCTCTGAGTAAAGATGCTGACAATCCTAGCTCTTGCAAACTTTCAAAACTCTTAAAGGCTTGTGGGCTAATTAATAAGTCATCTGAAATCTGAAAAGCAGCCTTGCCTTGGAAAATGATTTTACATGATCTCACAGCAAATCCCAGGGGGCTGTAGACCAGAGCTATCTTGAGAAGGAACATATTGCCTTAATTTGGATCACGAATCCCTACATGCTCCCATCTCTAGAGCAGATAGTTCTCTGCATGAGCTTAGCCACTTGCTGCCTTCCCAACCACTGCTGAGCCAGAGTGACTGGGACACAAACTCACAGGATGAGCTTCACTCTAGGGAATGAGTGTTGCAACATGGAGGGGAATGGACGGTGTTTTCCCCAAAAACTAGTCTTGGAGAGCTGTCTAAAGGCTAAAGATGGGGCCAATTGCAAGGACATCCATGCTAGTGTCAGGACTGAGGCAGTCATCCATATGGCTGCCACTACCTCTGTTCCATGCACTGTTGAAGGGCACTTGTCACTAACCTGGCAGGGGAAAGAATTTGGTCCACTGCTGCCCCCTACCCTGAAGCACAACACTGTGGTCTTGAGCAATGCCTCTGGCTGGCACCACTGCCCCCTAACACAGCCTAAGTCAGTCTAGTTAGAAGCTCTGGTTGGTATGAGCTGTACTGTGCTATTTCTCATCTGACAAGCACTTCTGTTGAGAGGAATTTTACCCAGCTCCACTGGTGACTGTCTCCCACTGGCTCCATAGAGGAATCTCAAGGGAGAAGAGCCACAGCTGCCATATTTTTAGGTGTGCATAACCAAGAGTCTTGGATAAGACTTTTGACCTGCCCCAACCACCACATATCCTTCTCAAACCGTGGTGGGGCTCACACTGCACCTGGAGCAATGGGGAGGGAAAGCCTTGCTATTACCCAGTCTGGAGCCACAGATGGCTGGGAGACCCAGGGCCCCACTCATGGGCAGGCACATTATCCTCAGAGAAGAACATGACAACTGCTATACCACCAACATGGTGCCCACCTTTGATTGTTCTGTAACTTCTCAGACGATGCTCTCCTGAAAAGATGAGCTATGAGTATCCCAGAGGTGATGCTGTGGTTTTGGCCTTCTATCCTCCTGGAGCACCCTGATCCACACTACTGTCTTGTCAGAGAACAAATGCTTTCAGTCCCTCATCATATTGGTGCAGCGAGAGACTCCTACAGAGCTAAAATCATCAGTGAATAGGGAGCACCCCATAACTGACAGAAGTCACCACGCCCACTGTGGGATTAGCTACAGGTGAGTTGCCCACACACTTTGCTGCCCATATACCACACCTGCCTGAACTGCTAGAGTGTCTGCATTCTGATCCAAACCTCAGGCACAGTGAGGTCCTCTGGCTCCAATATGGCATGTACTGTTCCCCAACTACTAATCACAGTGCCAAGCTGAAAATAAATCAACATTGCAAGACTTCAGGATAAATCTTCAGGAGAAAATTTCTTATTAAGAAGGTCATATCATAAAAGTGGTAGAGATATTCATGCATTCAGTCACCTGACATGCAAAACTTATTATAGGGACTGAAGAAATATTAAAACAAAGTATTATACCTCCAAAATATCATAATCCTCTATCAGCAGAATTGAAAATATCAAAGTAGATGGGACTACTAATAAAAACAAAAAATGATTTTACAAAAACTCATTGAAATACCAAAAGTATAGATGAACATTTAAGTGAAATTAGAAAGGAAATGTAGGATATAAATGAGAAATTAGCAAAAAACTTTTAATAGAACCAATCAAATCTTAGAAAAGAAGAGTGCTGTCAGCCTGAATAAGAATTTCAGATGAAAGACTTAATAACAGAGCAGATAAAACATTAAAAAAAAATCAGAGCTTGAAGACAGGTCTATTAAAATGTCACATTCACAAAAAGAGAAGAAAAATACTCAGAAAGGCAAAGACAACACTTAAAATTGATGGGTCATCCTAAAAAAATCATACATTTAAAATAGTAACATACCCAAGGGGAGGAAATAAAAGTTATGGGTATGAGAATCTTTACAATGAAATAATAGAAAACTTTCTTAGTCCTGAGAAAGACATAGATATTCATAGAAAAACCAATAGACATGATCAGAATAGATTCTCACTACAGTATATTATATCTAGTCACACTGTCAAAAGTACAGGAGAAAATTATAAAATACGCAAGGGAAATGTGCCAAGGCACATTCATTTTCAACTCAACCAAGTAGCAGCGGAGCCTACAGTCCAGGAAGAATGGAATGATCTATTTATTTTTTTATATTTTTGGTACCAGGGATCGAACTCAGGTCCTTGTGCTTGTGCAGCGGGCAGCGAAACCACTGAGCTAAATCCTTGGCCCTGGAATGATCTATTTTAAATCTTGAAAGAAGAGAACTGGCAATCAAGTTTGAAAAATTCAACAAGGCTATCCTTCAAAAATTAAAGAGAAATAAAAACCTTTCACATATGCAAAGACTGAGTAAATACATAACTACCAGCCCAACTTTGCAAAAGATGCCTGAGTCTAGAATATCTAGAAATCAAGTGAATCTAGTGACTCTAGTACATCTAGAAATGAAACATATTTAGCACTAGTATACTACATGAAATAATAAATTTCAGAAAAGCATAATACTGAATATTCAAACATTTTCAATAAATAACCTATGAAACACAAAAGTATATGAGGAAGAAACAATGGATATTCAGAACTAAAAAAATAAATATGAAAGGTGTAAGTTTGTACATTTTAAAAATAACTCTGTGAGTGGACTAGATTATCCAGTTTAAACATATACACAGGCTGGATGTATTTAAAATATTTGCAGCCTACAAAAGACTCACTCCACCAGTGAAGACACACACAGACAGACAATGGAAGAAGAAAAAGCAATACCTCTAGCAAAAGATGTACAAAGAGGAGCAAGACCAGCTATATTTGTAGCATTCAGAGCAAAGGATCAATCTATCAAGAAAGTAAAATCATTATAAATCTCTATCAATCTAATGTTGGAACACTTGATTTTTTTAAGTAAACACTATTAGAAGTAAAGTGAGAGATAGGTCCCAATAAAATAATAGTTGGGGAATTCAATACTCCCTTCTCACCAATGCATTGATCATCAGGACAAAATTCAACAAAAAAATCAGAGTTAAAAAAATAGATCATTTGATACTATAGATCAAATGAACTTTACATTTACAGAACATTGTGTTCAACAGGTACCAAATACACACGATTTTCATCAGTGAATGGAAATTTCTCCAGAACAGATTAAATATTAGGCCACAAAATAAATGTTAACAAATTGATAAAAATGATATCATATCCTGTATGTTTTGTGATAACAATGGAAAGAAACTAGAAGTCAATAAGAAGAAAAATGTTAGTCATTATACAAATTCATAAAGATAGAACAATCTGCTTTTGGACAAACAGTGCATCACTGAAAAAGTCAGGAGGGAAAGTAAAACATTCTTGGAAATGAATGAAAAGAGAAACAGCATACTAAACCTCTGGGATGCAGAAAAAGCAGTACCAAGTGGGAAAAGCATAGTGATGACTTTCTACATCACAGCAAATAGACAGATTTCAAAATGCCTAAAGAAGTATCTCAAAGCCTTAGAAAGGGAAGAACAAAGCAAACTCAACATAACAAAGATCATAGCCGAAATAAATAAAATAGTATCTTAAAAAGCAAAAGGAAAGATCAGTGAAGCAAATTGGTTCTTTGAAAAGATAAACAAAACTGATGAACTTTGACTATACCAAAAGAGGGCAGGGGGAGATGTAGGGAGGGAGGAAGAGAGTACAAATAAATACAATCATGATTTGAAAAGAAGACATTCTAACTTGTCACACAAAAATTCAAAGGATCATTGTGGATTAATTTGAAAAACTATATGCTAACAAAAAATTGGAACCTAGAATTTTTGGACATATGTGACATACCAACGTTGAAACAAAAGATTATTTTAAAACTTTAATTACAAAATAAAATCAGTAATTTAAAAAATCTGCCAAAAAAGTAGAACCCAAAATCAGATGGCTTCTATGCAGAATTTTAACAAATGAAAAACAACAACAACAAAAAAACACTGCTTCTCAAACTATGCCACAGGATTGAAAGGGACTGAAATCATCCAAAATAATTCTATGAAGTTAGAAATATGCCATGGACACAAAAGGAAAGCTGTTGACCTATACTCCTGAAAAACAGAACTGCAAAATATCTCCAATGAAATCTTAGCAAATCAATTCAAACTATATCTCATACATAAGCAATAACCAGAAGTAGGTCTGCGGACACCGTCCCGAGGTCGGCAGTCCTGCTGAAAACACCAAATCAGCCCGCACCCCGGCAGCAATCCACTGGCCCTACCACCCTCTGCTCCTTTGGCCTCTTCTCTGTGCAGCCACCTGGTTCCACACTACAAAGAGGCAGAGGACAGTGGACCACCAGGCCACTATACTGGAACTAATCAAGTTCTCAGTATTTAAAGAATTCCTGCCTAGAGGTAGAGGCTTCTGAGCCACTGTCCCACTGCTCCTGGTCCAGAGGAAGGGGCTTCCAGGCCACCAACCATCCCACAGCTCCTGGCCCAGAGGAAGGGGATTTGGGGCCACCGTCCCTACCACCGCTCTCGGCCCCTGGCCCGCCTCTCTCAGCTCAGAGGAGGTGAGCTGCACAGGTGCCAACAGCGCCCCCACACCACGCTAGTCAAAATGAGAAAACACATAAATAAGTCTCAAAACCAGACCTCTAGATCATCTAGATCAACCCCAGAGGAAAATGAGATGGAACACACTGATACTCAACCACCTGGATCCACTGAACTGGCAACAAAAGGGGATCTGGAAAAAATGAAATCAGAAATAATTTCTCAGGTTACAGGAGAGATTGTGCTCCTAGTGCAAGACATGATTAATAAATCTAGAGAGGAGCTGAGGAACATCATGGAATCCCAACATAGGAAACAAATGGAATCCATAAAACAGATGCAAATAGATTTCCAGGACATGAAAAACTCCACTGAAAGTCTACACACCAGAATGACCCAATGTGAGGGCAGAATTACAGATATAGAAGATAAGATTACAATTAATGACCAAGAAAAGAAAAATTGTTTCAAAATTACAGGGGAACATGAGAAATCAATCCAGCAGCTGCTAGATGATGCAAAAAAGAATAACATAAGACTGATTGGGCTCAATGAAGAAACAGGAGAGAGTGCAGATGACATAAAAAAAAAAAAACTCTTCGCAGAAGTAATGGCAGAAAACTTCCCAAGCAGGGGAAAAGAGCTTGACATACAGATAAGTGAGGCATATAGGACTCCAAATAGCCTTGATCAAAAAAAATCTACACATAGGGATATTATTGTTAAGATTCCAGAAACTCAACAGAAGAACAAAGTTCTACAAGCACTTAGAAAAAAGAAACAAGTCACATACAAAGAAAAGCCCATCAGAGTCACAGCAGACTTCTCAACACAAACATCAAGGCAAGAAGAGCTTGGAGTGACATATTCCAAGCCTTAAAAGAAAACAGCCTCCAACCCAGACTGATGTACCCTGCAAAACTATCTTTCTATATTGATGGAGAAATAAGATACTTTCATGACAAAGAGCACCTTAGGAACTTTGTGAATACCAAACCAGCACTCCAAAGAATTTTATGCAATATCCTAGGAACAGACATTGAGGATCACAAGCCCAGGAAGCAAAGCAGAATGAACCCACCTGGCACGACAAGAAATTAAATGTAAGGAGTCACGGGGAAGATGGCGAATCACCCCCCTGCAGACAGGCAGGTCTGCCCATGCTGTACCGAGGTCCCCAGTTACAGGGAATACGCGGAATCAGCCCCCTGCAGAGAGGCAGGTCTGTGCAAGCCCTACCAAGGTCCTGAGTCATGCAGAGGATGCCGAATCACCCCACTGCGGACAGGCAGGTCTGCCCACACCCTACCGAGGTCCTGAGTCGCACAGAACACACCGAATCAGCCTGCTGCAGAAAGGCAGGTCTGTGCATGCCCTACCGAGGTCCCAAGTCACACAGAAGAAGCCAAATCACCCCGCTGCAGACAAGCAGCCACCTGGTTCCACACTACAAAGACGCAGAGGACACCAGACCTCCAGACCAAGGTACTGAGTCCTGCTGCTCCCGGCCCAGAGGTAGGGGCTTCCAGGCCACCATCCCTACTGCTGTTCACAGACCACAGGAAAGGGCTTTGGGGCCACCTTCTGTCCCGCTGCTCCTGGCCCAGAGGAAGGGGCTTCTGAGCTGCCATTCCACTGCTCCTGGTCCAGAGGAAGGGGCTTCCAGGCCACCATCCCTACTGCTGTTCCCAGACCACAGGAAAGGGCTTTTGGGTCACCATCCCTACCGCTGCTCCCGGCTCCTGTCCCACCTCTTCCAGCTCAGAGGAGGTAATCCCTGCAGGTGCTAACAGCCCCCCGCCCCAGACGAAATGAGAAAACATGTAAATAAGTCTCAAAACCAGACTTCCAGATCACCTACAGCAACCCCAAAGGGAAATGAGATGGAACACTCTGATACTCAACCACCTGGACACACTGAACTGGCAACAAGAGGGGATCTGGAAAAAATGAAATCAGAAATAATTTATCTGATAACAGGAGAAATTGTGCCCCTAGTGCAAGACATGATTAATAAATCTAGAGAGGAGCTCAGGAACATGATGGAATCCCAACATAAGAAACAAATGGAATCCATAAAACAGATGTGAATAGATTTCCATGACATAAAAAAACTCCATTGAAAGTCTACACAGCAGAATGAGCCAATGTGAGGACAGAATTTCAGATATAGAAGATAAGATTGCAATTAGTGACCAGGAAAAGAAAAATTGCTTTAAAATTATAAGGGAACATGAGAAATCAATCCAGCAGCTGCTAGATGATGCAAAGAAGAATAACATAAGACTGATTGGGCTCAATGAAGAAATAGGAGAGAGTGGAGATGACATAAAAAACCTCTCCACAGAAATAAAGGAAGAAAACTACCCAAGCAGGGGAAAAGAGCTTGACATACAGATAAGTGAGGCATATAGGACTCCAAATAGCCTTGATCAAAAAAAATCTACACATAGGCATGTAATTGTTAAGATTCCAGAAACACAACAGAAGAACAAAGTTCTCCAAGAAGTCAGAGAAAAGAAACTAATTACATACAAAGGAAGGCCCATCAGAATCACGGCAGACTTCTCAACACAAAACCTCAAGGCAAGAAGAGCTTGGAGTGACATATTTCAAGCCCCAAAAGAAACAGCCTCCAACGCAGATTGATGTATCCTGCAAAACTATCTTTCAAAATGGATGGAGAAATAAGATACTTTCATGACAAAGAGCACCTTAGGAACTTAGTGAATACCAAACCAGCACTCCAAAGAATTTTACACAATATCCTAGGAACAGACATTGAGGATCACAAGCCCAGGAAGCAAAGCAGAATGAACCCATCTGGCAAGACAAGAAATCAAATATAAAGCGGGAGAACCCAACAAAAAGAAAAAGTCATGGAAATGAAAAGTCAATACATTTCAGTTATAACCATCAAAGTTAATGGTCTCAATTCACCAATCAAAAGAAATAGACTGGCAGAATGGGTCAAGAAGCAAAATCCAACAATATGCTGCATACAAGAAAAACACTTAATCCAAAGGGAAACTCATAGACTGAAAATTAAAGGGTGGAAAACAATACTCCATGCAATGAGAACCCAAAAAAAAGCAGGAGTAGCTATCCTCTTGGCAGATCAAGTACATTTCAAACCAACACTGATTAAGAGAGATGAAGAAGGACACTATATCCTTGTAAAGGAAAGAATCCAAGAGGAAGAGATGACAATCATAAATATCTATGCACCAAACACTAGTGCACCCAACTATATAAAATAAATACTAACGGAGATGAAAAGTCATATATGCACTAAAACAATTGTAGTGGGGGACCTCAACACCCCACTGTCACAAATAGATAGATCAACTAGACAAAAAATAAGTAATGAAATACTAGAACTCAATCGAACCCTTGAACAAATGAACTGAACAGATGTTTACAGAGTCTTCCACCCCACAAAATCAGAATACACATTCTTCTCAGCTGCACATGTGTCATTCTCCAAAATAGACCACATACTCACACATAGAACATGTTTAAGTAAGTGCAAAGGAATTGAAATTATCCCCTGTATATTATCAGACCACAGTCCAATGAAATTGGAGATCCATAGCAAAAGAAACTCAAAAAATTTCATAAACACATGGAAATTGAACAACACACTTCTGAATAACCAATGGGTCACAGAGGAAATTAAAGAAGAAATCAGACAGTTCCTTCAATTAAATGACAATGACAATACAGCATATCAGAATCTATGGGACACAATGAAAGTAGTCTTATGAGGGAAATTCATAGCAGTGAATACACATCTTAGGAAAACAGAATGAGCCCATTTAAACAACCTGATGCTGAACCTCAAGTTTCTAGAAAAAGAAGAGCATGAGAACCCCAAAGCTCATACAAGGGAGGAAATTATAAAGAACAGAGGAGAAATAAATGCAATGGAGACTAAGAGAATGAGACAAAAAATCAATGAGGCCAAGAGTTGGTTCTTTGAAAGAATCAACAAAATTGACAAACCTTTAGCCAACCTTATCAGAAAAAGGAGAGAAAAGGCCCAAATCCATGCAATTAGGAATGAAAAGGGTGAAATTACAACAGACCCAGCAGAAATCCAGAGGATCATCAATACCTACTTCCAGAACCTATACACCAATAAGATGGAAAACACAGAAGAAATGGACAGATTCCTAGATACATATGAATTGCCAAAGTTGAACGAAGAAGACCTAAAAATTCTGAACAACCCAATATCAACCAATGAAATTGAAAATGTAATTAAAAACTTATCAACTAAGAAAAGCCCGGGCTCTGAAGGCTTCACTGCTGAATTCTACAAGACATTTAGAGAGGAACTGCTACCACTACTGTTTAAACTCTTCAATGAAATTGAAAGGGAAGCAATACTCCCAAATTCATTCCTGGAAGCAAGCATCACCTTGATCCCCAAAGCAGAGAAAGTCCCAACCGAAAAGGAGAACTGTAGGACAATCACACTAAGGAACATAGATTCAAAAATCCTTAATAAGGTACTTGCAAACAGAATGCAGAAGATTATCAAGAAGATTATACACCCTGATCAAGTGGGATTCATCCCAGGGATGCAGGGATGGTTCAATATATGAAAATCAATCAATGTAATATACTATATCAATAGAGCCAATGACAAAATCCATATGATTATCTCCATAGATGCAGAAAAAGCATTTGACAAAATCCAACATGCATTTATGATAAAACCCTACAAAAAATTGGAATAGATGGTCTCTACCTCAAACTGATAAAAGCCATCTATGAAAAATCAACAGCCAATATCATACTAAATGGTCAAAAACTGAAATCCTTCACACTAAAATCAGGAACAAGACAAGGATGTCCACTATCACCACTTTTGTTCAGTATAGTTTTGGAAACACTAGCTATGGCAATTAGATAAGAGAAAGAAATAAAAGGAATAAAGATAGAAAATGAAGAAGTCAAATTGTCATTATTTGCAGATGACATGATACTCTATATAGAAGACCCCAAGAACTCCACCAAAAGTCTTCTAGACTTAATAACCAAATTCAGTCAAGTAGCTGGTTACAAGGTCAACACACAAAAATCAATAGCTTTCCTCTACACAAATGACAGACTCACTGAGAGAGAAATAGGACAAACAATTCCTTTCATAATAGCATTCAAAAAACTGAAATACCTAGCAATCAACCTAATGAAAGAAATCAAAGACCTCTTCTCTGAAAACTATAGCACTCTGAAAAGAGAGATTCAAGATGATATCAGAAAATGGACAGAAATTCCCTGCTCCTGGGTGGGAAAGATTAATATAGTGAAACTATCCATACTTCCAAAACTGCTATATAGATTCAATGCAATTCCAATTGAGATCCCAGCAGCATGCTTCATGGATCTTGAGAAAACAATCCAAAAATTCATTTGGAGCTAGAAGAGACCCAGAATAGCAAAAGCAATTCTAGGTAACAGAGACATGGCAGAGGGTATCACAATCCCCAACCTGCAAGTATACCACAAAGATACTGTGATAAAACAGCATGGTACTGGCAAAGAAACAGACCTGAGGACCAGTGGAATAGATTAGAAGATGCAGAAACAATGCCAGACAAACTCAGCCATCTTATCTGTGATAAAGGAGCCAAACACCTTCACTGGAGGAAAGACAGCCTCTTTAATAAATGGAGCTGGAAAAATTGGGTTTCAACTTGCCAAAGATTAAAACTAGACCTGTGTCTCTCACCATGCACTAAACTAAAATCAAAATGGATTAAGATCTAAATATTAAAATAGAAACTCTGAACCAGTTGGAACAGAGGTTAGGTAGAACTCTTGAAGACATTGGTGTAGGAAAAGTTTTTATGAACAGAAGCTCAGTGGCCAGTGAACTAGCAGAAACAATCAACAAGTGTGATCTCTTCTTATTGAAAAGCTTCTGCACAGCAAGAGAAACCACCAGCAGTGTGAAGACACAACCCACAAAGTGGGAAAAAAATCTTGACCTACTTTTCCTCAGACAAAGGTCTACTATCTCAAATCTATAAAGAACTTAAAAAGATCAGACCTCCCAAATTTAACGACCCAATCCTAAAATGGGCATCTGAAATGAACAGACATTTCTCAGACAAGGAAGTAGAAATAGCAAATAAATACGTGAAAAAATGTGCCACATCAGTGGTCATTCGAGAGATGCAAATGAAAACAATGCTGAGATTCCACTTCACTCCAGAAAGAATGGTTGCTATCATGAAATCAACCAATAACAAATGCTGGTGGGGCTGTGGGGAAAGAGCAACCCTGTTCCACTGCTGGTGGGAGTGTAGACTGGTGCAACCACTGTGGAAATCAGTATGGAGATACCTCAAGGAACTAGGACTAGAAGTCCCATTTGACCCCGATATTCCACTGCTGGGGAATCTTCCCCAAAGAATTAAAAGAATCATACCACAGTGATATATGTGTGCCCATGTTCATAGCAGCACAGTTTGTGATAGCTAAAACATGGAAACAGCCCAAATGCCCATTAACTTGAGACTGGATAAAGAAAATGTGGGGTTTTTTTTATAAAATAGAGTACTACTCAGCTGTAAGAAACGAGAAATTGGCGACATTTATAGCTAAATGGATGCACATTGAGGCGATTCTCTTAAGTGAAATAAATAGGACATACATGTATAAATATCAAATAGTTTCTCTGGTGTGAGAAACTGAAAGTGTAAATGGGGACTAAAATGTTTGATAGGTAATGTGAAATAGGATTTAAAGGGGCAAAGGGGAAGAAGTTGGGAGGGGTTGGGGAAAGGAAAGAAGGGAATGGAATTAATATGAGAAAATGGAAAAATAGGAACAAAATCTTTGTAAATAGGGAGGAATGGAGGGGTTGAAGGGAGGGCTGGGCAAAGGTGAAAGATGGGAACCAAGAGAGACTATGTAAAGGTGCAAATTTCCAATGATGAATGTCATTGTATTGTATACCTAAAATGTACACAATGATTAGAATGAATAATTGATAATGCAAAATAGGAAGAAAAGTTCCAAAGGGGTAGGGGTAGTGGGAGTGTCAGGGGAAAGGAGAGAAGGAAAAGGAAAAATGATGAGAAATGGAAAAAATGGAAATAAAGTCTTTGTAAATAGGGAAGGGTGGAGGGGGTGAAGGGAGGGCTAGGAATGTGGAAAAAATAAAAACCAAGATGCATCATATAAAAGTACAAGTTCCCAGTGAGAAATGTAATTGTGTTGTATACCTGAAATGTACCAATAAAAGAATAAAAAACAACAATCAATAACTATACCAAAATCAATAATACAAAAATCAGTAGCAATATACTTTAGGTTAAAAAAATAATATGATCTCAACAGATATAGAAAATGTATTTAGCAAAGTATAGCATTCCTTCATGACAAAAGTCCTGAATAAATTTTTTAGGAGGAATATATATCAACATAATAAAAATTATAAATGATATTTAATTCTAACATCATGTTGAATGAGGAAAAATTGACAACATTTCCTCTAAGGTCAGGAATAAGACAAGAATGCCCACTTTCACCACTCTTAATCAATATGGTACTTGAGATTTTAACAGGAGCATTAGGAAAAAGAAGGCAAGACATACACATGGAAAAGGAGGAAGTCAAATTATCCTTGCCTGGACATGATATGATTCTACACATGACTATTTGAACTCATGAATCAATTTAATCAAGTAAAAGATTTAAAATCAACTTACAAAAATCAGTAGCTTTTCTATATACCAATAGTGAATTGGCTGAGAAATAAATTATGAAATTGAGCCTACTTGTAATAGGCACAAAAGGAAAATACCTGAGAATAAAATTAACTAAGGAAATGAATTTACTAAGCTGTAAAGAAAATTGCAAAATACTCATGCAAGTATTTGAAAAAGACCCTAAAAAGGGGAAAGATCTCCCATATGCCTGGATTAGAAGAATTAATATAGTTAAAATGTTTATACTGCCCAGAGTGGTCCATGGATTTAATATAAAGCACAGTAAAATAATAATAACATTCTTCACAGAACCACAAAAAATAGTCTTAAAATACATATGGAAGCCCAATGAAACCTAATAACAGAAGCAATTGTGAGAAAAAAGAAAAAAGCTGGAAGCATTGCAATATACGGCCTCAAGTCATTTTAGTGTCATAGTAACAAAAGCAGCCTGGAGCTGCTGTAAAAACAGACACATAGACCAATAAAAAAAGAATAGGGAATCTGGAAATAAAACCACAATCTATAGTCACCTGACTCCCAACAAAGGTGCCAAAACATACCTGAAATAAAGGATAACCTATTTAAGAAATGGTGCTGGGAAAACTAAATATACACATTCTCAAGATTTAAACTTGGTATCTGTCATTCACCCTGTACAAATATCAACTGAAAATAGATCAAAGATTTTAGTGTAAGAAAAATAGAGGGGAAACAATTCAAAATAGTATGATAGGCAATGATTTTATGGATAGGACCCTAAACACAAGAAACAAAAGCAAAAATTAACAAATAGTATTACATATAACTGAAAGTCTTCTTTACAGTAATAGACACAATCAGCAAAGTGCTAAAACAATGTACAGAATGGAAGAAAATATTTCCCTGCTATTCATCTAACAAAATGCAAGAGATGAGTGGATAGAAAAAAAATATATCACCTATAGACAACAAAATATAATCCAACTATAAGAAAAAATGAAATCCTATCATTTTCATCAAAATGAATGGAACTACATGGCATAATGTTAAGTAAAATAATCCAGACACAGAAAGATATGCACTGTATGTTCTCTTTCATATGTGACAATTTTTTTTTTTTGTACCAGGGATTGAACTTGGGATCTTGTGCTTGCAAGGCAGGTGGTGGCATCACTGAGCTAAATCCCTGGCCCAGGTAATTTTATTTTAAATGAAGTGAAAGTGTAAGAGATATTATTCAGTACTAGGAAAGGCAGTGGTAGGGCTCAGTGTTGCAAGAAGTGTAAATATGGTCAATGCAAATTGTATGCATGTATAGAAATATCCCAGTGAATCCTGCAAATATGTACAAGTAATATTTAAATGTGATCAATTTGACATATATTCAAACACTTTTGGGAGTATTTGCCAACATTTTTCACTCTGAATAAACAATTTACACAAGAGTTCAACACCATTCTTACAGATGTCATTGCTTGTTTCAACTCATTTGAACATCTTGAAGTTATCATAACTCTATACCTGGCTTTGACTGAATTAGCCATCCAACTAAACTGTAGTAAGAATATCAACTTAATAAAAACTCAGATTTTTGAATGTTATTCTTTTACCTTAGGGAAGTATCTTCTAATATAATCTTAATCCTTTCTTGTAAGCTGTAAAACTCTTTTTAATAAAGTTTTATCATCTAACTGTAGAAACTACTTAAAATGATGTTAGTTAAAAAGAAATGGATCTCTGAGGGTGTATATATTTGGGTATATGTTTGAGTTTGTGTTTTTCTGTGTGTTATTTTATTCTTGATAGGTATATTGATTTCAGTAATTTCAAGCTACACATACAATTGTATGTTTTATTTATTAAGAGCTAACATATCAATAGATATGTTTTCCCCTATTTTCAACTTTCTCACAGCCAATATAACTTCTACTTTATAAAATATTCACATCCAATACGGAAGAGACACGAGAAAAATAAAGTTGTTTTTGTTTGCTAATTTTTATTCTCATGTAACACGAACAGCAAAATCTTAGTGAGTTGTATTTATTTTTTAAAGTATTCAAAATGGAATAAATGCAATCCTGTTCCAACAGCACCTCATTTCCCAAAGGTTTAGTACCAATTAACCAAGAACTTGCGTCCTGTCACTACTGGCTCTGAAGCGTTTACTCTCAGGATGTTCTTTCCTGTAATGGCCTCATCTAACTCTGGTCAACAGCCCTGGGTCAGTAATCACCACAGTTCTGTCCTCAGGAGCTCTTTCTTTAATATTCCCTCCAGTCTGTCTGACAGGTATCCTCCTTCCCTCTTCACACAATTTTCCCCATTAAGACTAAGCCACAGAATAAGCTCTTCAAAATGGTTTGGCTCCAGAATCTAATTGACTGCTGTATTCCTAAGGCAAAAGCCTACCTATAACCTACAGGTTTCTATCTCTTTCCTGTCTGATGAGTGTTACTATTTCCTGTGCAAGTTAGTTTGGTGCTTGATATTTTGTCCTGACTGGAATGGCAACTCAGATGCTTATTTACCCAAAGGGTTTATATTCTTTTTTCTTCTGCATCTGTTTTAACATATCCTATTTATCTTGTTTCATCCACAATTATTTTTCTCCTCATAAGTTATTTTCTTCTCATTTTTCAGAGTTATCATTTCCTGGAGCAATCTCTTTTGACTTTATAGCATAATCTCAATTATAATTTTACCTTTGTTTGCATGATTATTTGATAGATAGATTTTCTCTTCATTTGAATATTATCTTCCTGAGACTACAGTTTCATTCTGCCTTCCTGTGGCAGTTATGGTGGAGTTTCAACGTGATTGGCTTTTGTATCCACCCTGAGGATTACAGGAGCACACTTGTAGGTGTGTCTGAGTCTCTGATCTGATTCCCATCCTCATGAACTAAGCAGCTTTGTTCTCTCATATCCTTCATCATGAGGTTTTTGCCTTGGAGCCTACTGACCGTATGTTGGATCCCCTGAAACCCTGAATTTAATTGATCTTTCCCCACTTTAAATTCTGGTCATTAAGCATTGTGTTTTGGGAATGGGAAAGCTGACTAATGAAAAAAGCAGTACCAGAGAAGCAGGGTTGTTGCTATGAAAGCACCTGACCATGTGGTCTAGAAGCCTTTGGAGCTGACTTGCTGGAGGAGTTTTAAAATATTTAGAGAGAGAAGCCTTAGAACACAGTAAGCAGAGTGTTATGGATCATTCTACTCGGAGCTCAGAAGACCATATTGCTGACAGGAATGCAGATAGGAAAATCCAGGCTCAAGCAGTTTCAGTTGGGATCAATGGCTCCATGAGTGTTTAGATTACAATCCATGTGTGTTATACTTTGGCAGAAAATTTGTCTATATCCTGAAACTTTGGTTATAGATTGAAATTAAGGGTGAAATTTATCTGGGATAGGAAATTTTAAGCCATCCCAAAATTCATGGATACTTCTAGCATGAGTAGTTCTAGATGTTTTTTGCCAGATTTATTATGAAAAACAGAGGGAAAGGACAGAACAGAAAATTTGCAAAATTGAAATATTGACCTAGAACTAACCTTGTGTAAATTTAGGACCAAAAGTGGTATTGAGGCAGGATATCAGGGTGTGGCAAACTGTCTGGGAAAGTGGGTGTGACCTGTCAACCATGTAGTTCCAAGAGACATGCATGCAAGCCCTCCCTGTACCTGGAACCAGTTAAAAAACTCTGTATTCCATTCTGCTCATGAAATCCCAAGCAGGTTTTTGAAAGGATGGCCTAGACCTGACATCAACCTGAGGAGAAAGAGATACAAAAGATAGCCCCAATTAAGCTCTTGGCCACTGTGTTCTGTCTGTCATAGTGGTTTGCTCTCAGCCTGTAGAGTTTTTTGTTTTTTGTTTTTTTTGTAATTTGCCCACACTGTCTTTGCAGAGCATGTTTCTTACCTTAACTTTAACTAATGTAAAACCTCGCTATCTTTTGTGATTGTTTTCAACAGTTGTTCAGGACAAGAAGAGCCTAGAAAGAATTTCTAGAAAGAGTCAACAGAATCATAAAACCCAGAAACACTGTGACTCCTAAAAAGAAGAGGCCCATTGAACATAAACTATATCAATCTATGCTCACCAAAGAAACAGATTTAATATAAGATCTATAAATATATAAGGATTTGCAAGGTAGGCTTACAAAGGCCTTCCACAGAGAGATATGTGAATGAGTGCAAAAGGGCTGTCTGTATGTTGGAGAGCCAAAGGATCCAGTCAATGATTGAAAGCTTGGATCTCACTTTGGTATCGTGTATGATACTATACTATGGACTGTATGAGTCCATACCAAGAAGCTGAAGGGTCTGCAATGGAACCCTGGAGAATCTGCACTGGAAGGCTGAAGATTCTGACTTAGAAGACTGAAGAGTCTGTGCTGGAAGTTAGGAGATGATGTCCAAGTTGAAGGTGAAGACTGGAGTTCTTTTGAAGAAGTAGGAATGAACCTTCATTCTTCCTTTCCTTTTTATTCCATTCAGGCTATAAGCCTATTGGTTGGTGCACCTTATAGCCAGGGTGATTTTTCTGCTTTCAGTAAATCCCTTTGGCAACTCCTTGAACTGTGGTAATCCAGTTTAGATGGAGCAAGTTCAAAACAGAGGCCATGTAGGCTGCAATCCTCAAAGCCATATGGGTGGAGCTGCATAAACCATCTGGAACTCACCACGTTTTACAACCATCTGCCCCAGATATTAGATATGGAATTACAGGACAATGTTCACCCTGCTGGCTTTGTCCCCATATTCCTCACTTTTTAGAATGGGAATCTTTACTCAGTGTCATTGTACCTTGGGATAATGGATTTTTTTTTTTTAATACAGGTTTACAGGTAGGAGTTTGCCTTGAGTTCAAGAAGAGACTTCAATTTTTGAAAAGTTCTGGTACTATGGGGAAAGCATTATTGCCTTTCTTGTTGTATACTGGCTAGTTATATTAGGAAGTATTATCAACTTGCTATCATCATTATTTGGAGATTAAGTCTAGTTTAAGGAGACGTATTTGGCTAGCAAGTTGAAAAGTGGTGGGATGAAAAGGGCAGGGTGGAGTTTTAATTTGAATTGAGGATGCACCCTAGGGATTGGTAGAGTTTATTTGCAGGTATGCCTGCATGGCATGGCCTTGGAGTCCATGTCTGACAATCATCCCTTCTAATCTGGTACTGTATCCGTGCTCTGCTCCTGGTACTCATGAACTTTAAACTGCCTTCTCCTTCTTCTATGAGGTTTCTGCCTTGGATTCTGTGGATTATGTACTTAATTTTCCAAAACCATGGGCAAAATTAAACCTTTCCTCCTTTAAATGTGGGAGTTAAACTTTATGTCTTAGGGAAGGGAAAGGTGATTCATATACTTTGCACTTTGCTTAGATTGTTTCTCTTTTGGGATTATTTATGATGGAGCTTTAGAAATATAGATTGAAATAAGAAGTAAGCAAATATAAATTCCCCAGAGACAATACCCTTACATTTCTCAATAGCATTCTCTCATCTCAAACAGTTTATTAATAAAAATAGTATGACAAACCACTATAAATATCTACTACACATGGACACCAACTACGCTGGTCATTTTTAGAAAAATAATTTTATAATTTTTCTTTTGAAAGAAAGTGATATTCTGGTTGTAGAACATTAGGATCATAAAAAGAGCAAGTAATGGATTGAACCTAATTATACGTGAAATCTAAATTTATATTTTAGATATGCATTATCACATTCTTAAATAGGAAAAAAATACAAGAAGTGAAACACGTTTAATCATACCAAAATATGCTCAGTAAAAAAGAAAAAATAACACTTGTTTGAACTTTGAGCAACTCAGGTTGCTCTTTAGTTTTTATAATGCAGTTAAATTGAAAATGTTTTTATGGTCACATTTCATAGGCAAAAATAAAATCAACTTTAAATTCTCAAAGGTCAGTAATGTGCACAGTTCTGGAAGCCATTTGTAGAGTGACTCAGGTTCCAAATCTTGGAGAGACACACTCCTGGCTCTTCACTCTAGCATTTTTTTTTTTTTTTTGATACTGAGGATCGAACTCGGGTCCTTGCACTTGCTCAGCAGGCAGCGAAACCACTGAGCTAAATCCCTGGCCCCTACTCTAGCATTTTAAATTGAGGAACTATATTGTTTTACAATTTGACATGTCATGTAACATAGATTTGAGAAAAGAAATCATATTCTATCACCTAATAAACAAAAGCCCCAATTGCTGGAAAACCTTGAAGAACCAGAAAATTTAACCAACAAATAGAGTAGACATTATATTCTGCAAAACTTCCTTCAGAAAGAAGGAGTCTAAGGATGGAATAAGGGGGAAAATGAACTTCGACAAGAACACGAAAAAAGAATGTCCTCTTCTTCAAAGAAAGAAATGCATATTGAATAACAGGCTCCTCAGGCTGCAGAAGGGATAACTCCCAGAAAAGCTCCATCAAAAAGAACCTTTATTCCAGTGGGAGCTCTATATTTAAGACCTCCTTGCTCAAGTCATAGTGCAGAAAGAGCTGAAAGGTTCTGGTCCTTTCCGTTAGAAGCTGTGAAATTGAAGACAACTCATTTTCTCTCTCTGCACCAGGGTTTCTTAGATATAAAAGTGTAAAATGATTTAGTAAAGATTAAAATTTTAATGTGCATAAAAATTGTCCACATTATTATGGATAAACACTGCAATTTAGGCAATTTGTTAGAAACGGTACCTAGAACAATATTTTAAGTGTTTACTCTCAAATGAGCCATTGGCTAAACTTGATGGGGGTTACGAAAAAAGCATGGCCCATGTCCACACTATCCAGGTATACACAAATGACTCTGAAAAGAATCCCGCAAACGGACTGAAGACTTATAAAGCAAGTAGAAATATTCATGGTAACCTACTTCTGTCCATAAGTGAAAGGGGAAAAGTCTGATATAGAGTATGGGATCTACTCACAAATTTATTTCTTTATAGGCTCAGGATTTTATAAAAAAAGACCCCATTATTTTCTCTAACTCCATTAATGATCTATATGTACAATTGTTGTTACTTTCTCCATCATAATATCAAATATTTTAATATTTATAGATTTTGAAATGCTTCTTAGGAATTTTTTCTGACTATAGTCTCTCAAGGATTCTGGAAAACAGCAGGCAACTTTGATTTTCATTAGGCCACAGAAGCACAAAAAGTGATGTATTGTGGAAGGCCATACAGTTTAAACAGAACAGTAGAATTCAATCCCATGGTCTTTGCCTGAATTTGTGACATTGTTCCTTGCCATGGGTTGTTCATTATTGCCCCAGCTTTTCCATCATAAACCCTCAAATTTTGTTACTAAATACTCAAATAACTTCACAATCTTTATTTGCCCTCTCAACAAAAGGATGCTTCTCTCCTTAATATGTTCTTAATTCACCACTGGTAATGTATAACTTAGAAGCTCCAATGAGCTGCTACACCTAAGATGGTTTCTAGCACATTGTTTGACAGCCTATGGCTAGCTGTCCACATAATGTCTATGTAATTAGCATGTAAAGTGTAATTGACATGGATATACAACTTAATGGCAAAGCTGAAAGTTACCTGCAGATTCTAAGGACCCAATCTAAACTTTTTGCATTAATCTCTGCTCTGCCATGTTTTGGACATCCAGGTTCTCAGGTGGAGTCTTACACTGGTTGCTTTCCTATGAGGTGAATAAAATGGTACTTGAAGCATGCTTGGATGTTTTCAATTGTACAGAAGTCCTGGCATACTGTAGCATGGGAGCTAGACGTGACTGAGACTAAATTGGGATGGAAAGGCTGCAGTAACCTGGAAGAAATGTACTTGGATATTTAGGTTGCTATAGCTAGACAGTACAAAAGGGGACAAAGTTCATTGGACAATGCATTATTCCCCCATTGATTTTCCTTGTTTCTTCCTTTCAGCTCACTGATTTCATTTCCCTTTTGCTCAATTTTTTCTGCATACTCAGCACTCTTCCACATGTGCATGTCACTCCCACTAATCTCAGTTGTCTGCTGTCAACAGAGTGATATACTTTATGCACAATGAGCCATGACATTCAGGGTGGGTGGTTTAGACCACCATGGCATAAAACTTAAACAGAACATTCTCATAGATCCCACTATACTCTGCACTTATTCGTTCTTTTTCTATTTCCTTTAAGTCAAATTTAAATCTGTGCCACAGGAGTGGTCCACAGTGGTGGAAATGCAAGTTCATCTATCCGTGGCAGGAAGGAATAATGCATTGACCTTCTGAACACAGGTGACACCGTAGTGGCAAGAGCCACTACAAACACCTTAAAGTTATAAAGCTTTGTCACGCCACATGGTCCTGCATCCTTTCATCAGCAACCATAGTAAATCTTATTTGTACTGTGAGCTGTTCAACAGGTAGAGGAAAGAAATGTTACGTACAGGACAACGGAACTTGTTATAATCCATCTCAACAACTTGGATGCCATTTATTAGAAAACCATTTCAAAACACAGTTAAATATTTCTATCACAGCATCATATGAATATAGCCATGGAGATTAGGTCTGTACATAGAAGACATACATATCTTAATTCAAGACATTTAGTAATCAAAAGCCAATCATTAAGAAAACAAAAGCAATTGGGTATGTGTATGGTTTTATGTCACACAGATTCTAAACACATTAGTGACAAAGCAGGCTGTATCTGTTCCCCATTTAAAATCTTAAACATACACAAAAACTGATGACAAACTTCTTTAGGACCACAGAGCTATTATGCTTAATGAAGGTTTATAGATTTGTTTTAACATTGAAAATTATGCCTTTGAATTTTTTATATAAGTCAAAACTGCAATTTGCTTTGTATTTATATTTAGTAATTGGTCATGAAGGTTTCAGTTTTACAATTTATTATGCAACATTCAACAAGGTAAACAGTACTAAATACTAATCAAGTTTTAATAAGAATTACAAATGTTATCTCATTGCTCAAGACAAGAAAAGCAATCACTGCAATCAATCAGGTCATCTAATCAATTTTCAAAATGAAATTAAACCATGCATCACATCAGAAAAAAAAAACTTGAATAGCACACTATGACTTTGCTACAGAAGGAAATAAGCTCAGTTTCAGAAAATTAATAGGATATTTAGTTTTTGTGTGATCTAGCAATTCTGATGAGTTTTTAAAAGATTATGAATATACAAGTCTTTCACTGTCTTGAAAAGGGATTACAAAGTCAATAGATGTACTCTATGAGATGATATAATGTCTGGTCTTCACTGCTTTAATCTATACACAAATTATTTCAGAAAGTATATTTCAATTATTTTAACATTTATCCATTTCCTAAAATGGCATTAACCATGCAAAAATTTAGCAGTCATGTATATTTTGTGAAAACCAAGATTTTTGTAAATAAGAAATTTCTTTAAGTTGATGCCTTAACAAGAAGGTTTTCTGGAGTTTAAAAATAAGTTTCCTCAGATAAGGTCATGTTATATAAAGGTGAGTCATTCAATTTATTTAACCAATATAGAATGCAGGACCATCATGTGCCAAGCAACATGTTGGACACTGGCAACACCAACAATGAGCAAATCCACAGCTCTCAAAAAACTCAAGTCCCATGAGGGAGACGGTCACATAAAGAAAATGTAAAGCAAATTGCTGGTGCAGTGATGGCGAGAGAATTGTATGCACCTTACTGGTTGTAAAGGGTTGGTTTGGTACATGTCTCATGCAGAGCCCTTAATCACTTAATTGACTAGTTATTATATGCTAGCTGCTCCGCAAACTTTTGTTATACTAATATACTTTCTCACACAAAATGAGTGTACTTACTACGATAATTATATGTATTTTAAAGATGATGAAATTTAAAATTCAAAGGTTTAATTAACTTCGGTAAAGTTATACAGCTACTAAATGGTGAATCTGGTATAGCAAACCAAGCACTGCATCTGAAAGTCAGCTATATGATTAACCATTTTTTGAGACATACTCAGATAGAAAGTTCCAAAGCCCCATTTAAATTGGCCTTTCATTTGAATCATAAGCCCATGTGAAATACCTGAAGACACCGTTTATCATGGTATGCAAATTATTAAAGTGATATCTAACAGTGCTGTGCATATATTAACTGAGATACTTTATTATCAAAAAATACACAGATGTTTGAATTTACCACTGACATTCATGTTGCTAACTCTATCTGCATGACAAATATGGTTTGCTCAAACTACCTGCTTTATATAGAAATCTAAGAAAAGGGAGTATTAAATAGAAAAAGAAGCATACTTGGCCCCAAATCCAATTTTTTCTATTAAGTATACACTTGACGTGGATAATACTTGAACAAGAAAAATGATCACTATTTCATGACATGAAGATACATTTTCAACATAGCACCTGGACTTCTCCTTGAATAGTCTACTCAAAATTACTGAGGTGTACATATCTAAAGCCTTCAAATATACTGTTAAATTGGTTCCAAATAATTTTTTTTGGTACCAGGGATCGAATTCGGGTTCTTGCGCTTGCGCAGCAGGCGGCAAAACCACTGAGCTAAATCCCTTGCCCAAGTTCCAAATATTTTCTGAGGCTATCATTTTATACACAAAGAATCATTTTTTGATGGTGTTATTGGAAATATTTATCTATATCCTTAAAGAATAATTTCAGGTAAAATATTGATTAGAAAGAGAGGGATGAATGACATTTACATCTCATCCCAATCCCTCTCAGTTTCCACCTTGACATCATTATCTCTATTTATGCAGATGTAGAGCATTGGGTAGCAAAGGTTAATGGATGAGCCAGAGTCAGTTGTCGGGGAGCCAAGATCCTACCTAAAACTTACAACTCTGAACTCCAAAGAATATTGTTTTCAAGGTTCTTAGAACTTAACCAGAACATTTGGAGTTGTTAAGACAAATTGAGCATTTATCTTTCCATAAAATTACTCAAACTCTGGAGATCCTATATTGGAAAAAGTGAATGATGCACACTTATTCATATATAATATAAATTGTTCTTTGTTCTTTATGATCATATTTCTGCCTGTCAATATTATACACCAAATTTGCCAAGAAAAATGCAACTGTCTAGCAGACGTGTCATGTCTACCTCCATGCCAGCACCCATGCTGGAGACACCTGCAGTTTCCATGGGCAGCTCTCACACAGCAGTAGTCATTCACTATTAATATAAAATCTCTTTTTCTCTTCCTTTTCCCTTAGTTCTCTGTCTTCTCACTGTCTATTTCTCTTCTGATTTGGGGGCATTGATATTAATTCTCACAGCTCCCAAATCCTCATTATTTTCCATCTATCTTAATACACATAGTTTTTCAACAAACACACACAAACTCTGATTCATATGTACAGCTCCAGGTATTGAATAAGGAGTATTATACTACACCAACAAAACCTTCCCAACCAATATATTTACAATTCAATGGTGCAAATAGAAAATAAATAAATAAACCAGCAAATAATTTCACTTCAGTGGAAAAGAATGGTCTGCAAAGTGTATGGTTACTTAAATGCTCAGATAGTATTTGAATTAGGATGTATCTCCCTATCATAGATGTCTCCTCTGTAAAAATATATTTAAACAGATTCACACAATGAGACATAATGAGCTGCAAGGACTCTGTTTTGCACAGTGTTCTAGAAATAAAAACCCTGAAACTAAAGTCCCCAAAGGAATGATAAGCTTACTCGGCAAGAATGACAATGATCAAGGAAATTCTAGAAAGAAACCCTATTAATGACAGTATAGTAAATGGAGACAAGAGAGGAAGGGCAGCACCAGTTTGGAATTGGTGGGTCGAATAAATTTTTCCTAGTCATCTTTGGTCAGTAAAAATTACTTGTTAGATGTCCAACTAGGACTATCAAAAATAAAGTACTTTGTTATATGAATTAGATGCTCAGGGAAAAGATCTGGCATTGAGGTATAAACAGTAATTATAGATCCATAGCTGGAACATGAAGCTATGATATAGGATGTGATCACCAAAGGTGGGGATATAAACAATATAATATAACACTAAGGGAAATTATTAGGAATGCTTCAAACTTTGAAAATAGAGCAAAAGAAGGGGAATGATAAGGACAATTTGAAAGGAGAATGTAGTGTATTGATATAATTAACTCAGAGTTATCTGATAGAAATTATTGGTCAAGAACGTGGGCCTAGGGAATTGTTCCACACACAAGCATAAATTAAATAAGGATGCACATTGGCTACTGTATTTGATATGACAATGGCACAAATAGCATTAGTCGAGTGATGAAGACAAAAATCCCATTAAATAGGGACTTTTAAGCAAGAAAAAACCTCCGAAGTGGGGGGAAATCAAAAACATGGAAAAAGTTAACACAACTAAAATATATTTCAGATCCATAGTGGTTTGGCCAAGATTAAAAGAGAGGATAGAGAGAAGAAAATAAACTACCTTATTGATGAGGGAAATCATCTACAGGCAGACAACATTTTAATTAAAATAATTAAATAACATGAGAGTGGGAAAATAGATTCCTTCATGCACAGATGTTTGAAAGGTTTGCATAAATATTTTCCACTGAAATTTGGTAATACATGTAATTTGCTTACATGTTACATATTCACATAGATGTGAGCTAGCTAACCAGTTGGTAAGTTAGTTAGACTGATTTTTCACAGTAAATGTCTTGAGCGTATTGCAGAAAAGTTTGAGAAAATGTCACTGAGGTATGGTTCTCCGTATTGTCTTGTGCATGAGCATGACCTGGAAGGTGAGGAAGGTCTGAATATCCATCCTGGGGGAGTTCCAGAATGGCAGAGCCCCAGTGCCAGCAGCTCAGCTTCCCTGGAAAGTTGTGTAGAGTCTGCAAAACAGTAAGTAGCTTGAAGAGGAGCTTCAGTAAGAGCAGGTTACCTGCGAACCATGAGGGAACTGACAGGGGAGAAGAAAACACCATTAAATGATAAAGAAAAAGTAGATCACACAGTGGAGAAGCGACCGCACAATGCAGCCAACAACAGCTGGCTAGCAGCCAGCTGGAGCCAAAGTGAAACTAACAACGTTTTTGCTCAGGTTGAACCAGAGAACTGCATCAGTGGCTACTGAGAGAAATAGCAGCAGTTGGAAGCAACATGGAAAATGCAGGACACTGCTTCCAGAGCAGCCTTTCAGAGTCAACAGCTAGTGAGTGACCTCAGTAGAAGCGCCCAACCGCTGCAAATCACTGGGCCAGAGCCAGCGGGGCAGCACTGTAGAGCAGGGCTGGGTATGTGAACCTAGGTCCCAGACCAGCCTCCTGGCCACTTCACACCGCCAAGCTACCAGAGCGGATGAGGGAGAGATAGTCATGAAGAGCAGAGCTGGAGAGCAGACTGGGGAGGAGGCTGGCTGAGAGCAGTGGGCTAGTGGACACATTCCAAGGTCCTGTGGTCAGAGGCCAGATTCAGGCTGACCCATGCAGGATGGGAAGCTCACATAGGCACTGTGTACTCACTGTATGCAGATCTCTACTCCCAGGAACAGAGATAAGTCCTGACTTGAGGTCTGCTCCCTAACCCTAGGCTGAGGAAAAGAAACATAAATGCAAAGCAATACAAAAGTTTTTATTATTATTTGTGTCATTTTTTCATTTTTAATTCTTCTTTTTTTATTCTTTGCTGTTTTCTTCCTTCTGTGCATCTCCCCCCACACACAATTTTATTCCCTTATTTTGCCCCTTTTTCTTTTGTGAGTGTGTATGAGTGTTTCTCTTCCTCTTGCCTTTTTTCTCTCAATACAGTTTATAGATGGTAAGGAAATCCTCCCTTGCCCCTTTATATCCCTCCTACATCTATTCATATCTCTTTGCCTGACTTCTTTCTCTTGTGTCTTATTCAGTCTCAATTTTTCTTCTTTCCTCTCCACCATTTCATTTATCTTCCTCTACCTTCTTGTCTAATATTTACATCAGTTATAGAATACTTTTCCACACCCATTTGTCACTATGAAATTTGTGGTCAGTTTTCCCTTTCCAAATACATGATGTACCCTTAACATCATGAGGATCCTTAGCCCCTCTCCAATTTCCTCCATCCCATTCCTCAAAGCAGAGGACTTAAAAAACTTCTTTTCTCTTTTCTCCTCCACTCTAGTATTACCTGATCCCCAGCCCTTTGAGCCTTAAATAACAGATTCAATAAAATTATTGTTGAATCCACTTTTACACCATTAGTGGAGACACAGAAGCCACATTTAGTGCACATTAACTATCGGTAAAAATGTGGGGCGTTATGATGTTTACACTATAATCATGGATTTCTTCCCTAGGCTACAAAGAGACCCAAAACAAGTTCTCACGATATATTATTTCTTAACTAGCCCTGATAGATGCCACTGTAATGAGTTAAAGTGTTAATTACAGTGTTACTAGTGTACCTGCTTTGACTGCATAGGAATAATTCTGACTCAGTGGACAATTTCATGCCAGTGAACCTGTCTATGAATCCCCACCACAACCAGGGAGAGGGACAGCAAGAGGTCCTAACCCAAGAACTCATATTGATTCAGACTCTCCAAGAATGCCTGCAACTAGCAGAAAGAAGTTCTGAGTCTGAGTCAGCTTCAGCAGTGTAGCAGAGAATTCAGAGGAGATATTGGGGTGTGAGCACTCAAACTCTATGGCCAAGAAGTTACTTGGGAATAACATGCAATGTCTCACTAGAATATTTAATCTGTGTTCCCATTGGACATTTGATAGGCTTAAACTTTTTTATGTTTCTTGAATTATTTAGTAATGTAGGGTTATTTATTTTCTTTTATGGTTTCTTGTGTTTATTAGATTGTTACTTTTGTGTATTTGTTCTTTCATTGGCTCTGATTTGTTAGATATCTACATTCTCTCACTTGTGTCAGGTCCTTATCTAGGTATTTTTTTTATCTCAAACCCTCAGAACAATATTATTAGCATATTTCTTTATTCTTTTTCCAAACAAATAAGCTTCTTCTCCCAAGTTATTAAATTCCCCATAATTAGCTCCATCACAGTTATTCCCATCTTCTGTAGTGTAATGACTGTGAGAGGAATAGGTAAAAAAAAAGATGAGCTAACCAAAACATTTCAAAATTTGAATCCAAGGATATGGAATTCTTGAAAAGATATCAGACAGAAATACTTGAAATAAAAATCTGTATAGAATTCATACATTGAAGAATGTGAAGACGGAGTATCTAATATTAGTGATAAAATAGTGATTTATGATAAAGAGTTCAAAGAAGCCATAAAGAAAATAATAGAACAAGAGAAGAATATACAGTAATTACTAGATGACAACGAGAAGACCAATTTAAAGCTAATCAGAGTTAGAGAAAAACTAGAAGTTAGCACAAACAGCTTCACTAAAATGATTACAGAAACCATGAAAGAAAATTTCCCAAATATACGAAAAGAGTTTAAAATATAAGTAAGAGATGCATATAAAACACCAAACAATTGTTATGAAAAATGAAGCACATCAAGTCGTGTGCTTCATTGCTAGATAACAAAAAAATCCAGAATTTTAAAAGCATCCAGAGAAAAACAAAAAATCACATGTAAAGATGAACTTATTAGAAGTATAGTAGACTTTCCAACACAGACACCCAAGGCCAGAATATCTTGGAGTGAAGTATCTGAAGCCCTAAGAGAAAATAAACTTCCAACCCTGATTAACTTAGCCATAAAGATACCCTGAAAATAGATAGAGAAATAACATATTTTGATGAAGACCAGCTCAGAAGATATATGAATGCTAAACCAGCTCTAGAGAAAATACTTAAGAATATTCTTCACATGAACAATGAATCAGACACAGCTAAAACCTCAAAGGAAACTAATGATGTCAATGGATAAACAGCACCAAGAATATAAGAGAAAGAAAAACAACACCTATTCCAACAGATAAAGGAGGCAAAGACAGTAAATAACACATCTCAGTAATATCTGTCAATGTTAATGGCCTCAACTCTCCTATTAAAAGATGGAGACTGGCATACTGGATCAAAAAGCAGAATCCAACAATCTGTTGTATTCAAGAAACTCATCTAATCAAAAAAGATATTCATAAACTAAAAATTAAAGAATAGAACATAACATTTCATACATCAGGATGACCACCCAAAAACTCAGGAGTGGCAATTCTAAACTTCAAGCTAAAACTGATTAGAAGAGACAAAGAAGGTCACTAGTGCTAGTTAAGGAAACAATTCAACAAAAAAGATACCAATGATAGCCACATATGCAATAAATAATGGATCACCTATCTTCATAAAACAAAAAATACTGTAATTAAAAGGTCAAATATACACTAACACAATCATAGTGGGAATTTTAACATCCATTTTTCACAAGGAGATGGATCAACTAAACAGAAAAACCAATAAAGAAATATAATAAAGAAATTTCGGAGCCAAACCACACCCTGGAAACTTAGACCCAACTAAAAAAGAAAACTGTAGGCCAATCTCCTTAATTAACATAGATGCAAAAATCATCAGTAAGACACTACCACATACAGTGGAGCACATCATCAAAAAAGATCATACATTATGATCAAGTAGCTTTCATCCCAGAGATGCAGTAAATGTAATACACCATATAAACAGTAGCAAGATCAAAAACCATATCATCATATCAACAGATGTAGAAAAGTCTTTGACAAAAGCTGACACACCTTCATGAGAAAATCTCTGAAGAAAACTGATATAGAAGGACCATTTCTGAATATGATAAAAGCTATATGTGACAAACCAGTGGCCAGCATCATACTAAGTGGGGAAAAACTAAAAGTAGTCCCCCTAAAATCAGGAACAAGATAAGAACGTCCACTATCACCTCTGCTATTCAACATAGTACTTGAAATATTGGCCAGAGCAATTAGCCAAGGGAAAGAAATAAAAGATATATATATATATATATATATATATATATATATATATATATATATGTATGTATGTATGTATGGAAGAACTCAAATTAGAATTTGTGGTGGTTAATTGACTAATTGCCAACTTGAGTGGGGAATGCCCAGCAACCTAGTGGCAGGTGGATTATATTGGACTGCTTCCATCATGGAAAGAACAATGTTTTGTCATGACTGGCAAGACACTTATTCTGGATATGGATTTGCATTCCCTATATGTAACGTTTCTGCCGAAACTACCATCCATGGATTCACAGAATTTCTTTTCCATCCTCATGGAATTCCACATAATTTTGCCACTGACCGAGGAACACATTTCATGGCCAAAGAAGCAAAGCAATGAGCTCATGCTCATGGAATTCACTGGTCTTACCATGTTCCTCGCCATCCAGAAGCAGCTGGACTGATAGAAAGGTGGAATGGTCTTCTGAAGACACAGTAACAATACTAATTAGGTGGCAGCAGCTTGCCAACTGGGGCAAGGATCTTTAGAGGACCGTATATGCTCTGAATCATCACCCATTATGTGGCATGGTGTCTCCCATAGCCAGGATTCACGAGCCCAGGAATCAAGAGGTGAAAGTGGGAGTGGTACCACTCACTATTACCCTTAGTGATCCACTAGCAAAGTTTTGCTTCCTCTTCCCACAACTGTACGCTCTGCTGGCTTAGAAGTCTTTGTTCCAGAGAGGGCAAGGCTTGTATCAGGAAATACAATAATGATATCATTAAATCGGAAGCTAAGACTTTCCCCTGGTCATTTTGATCTCCTATTATCTCTGAAGGAACAAGCTAAAAAGGGAGTTAAACTGTTGGCAGGGGTGATTGAGTCAGACTGTCAAGGGGAACTAGGAATACTACTCCACAATGGAAGAAAGGAGGAATATACTTGGAGTGTAGCAGGCGTTTTGGGGTGACTTCTGGTATTACTATGCCCTGTTATTAAAGTTAATGGGAAACTACAACAACCCAGTCCAGACAAAATGACAAATGGCCCAGGACCTTCAGGAATAAGATTATGAGTAGCCCCACCAGGGAAAGAACCAAGACATTCTGAGCTGCTTGCTGAAGGCCAGGGAACACAGAATGGGTAGTAGGAAAGTAGTTCTAAATGCCACCTCTGACCCTGTGACCAGCTAAGGAAAGGAGGATCGTAATTTTAATAGCTCTCTCTTAATATGATTTTATTGGGATATAATGTTGATAGATGTTGGTTTCTAAGTATTATTACACCTATGTTGTATTAAAGGGCTAGGTTTCATTACACAGGTTTCTTATGTAATACAAGTAAATTTTAAACCATGTACATCAATAGAAACTAAGGAAGTTTTTTAAATTTGAGAAATCATATTTTTTAATGTGGCTGCGCTGTAATAGTATACTGCACTTTGTAAACAAATTATTAATTTTTGTCTTGTGGCTGTGATTTTTCTTTTTGTTTGCCTTTTGGTATTTTCATTGTTATTTGCTATTTAATGAATTTTAAGATTTTGAAATAAAGTGAGAAGGACAGAAGGGAGCTGTGAAGCACGTACATTTGTAGTTTTTAGACAGCTGTTTGTAATCAGGTTATTTAGTCAAGGCATTGTGGTTTTAATTTTCAATTTTAAGAACACTTTGAATATTTGGTTCTAGAGTGGAAATGAGTGCAGTAAGAATTATGTAAACATAAATATTATAGTAATGTAAATCCGAGTAGATCAAGACACGTTAAGTCTTTACAAACATGTGGCTGGAGACTGTGGTTTAAGGAAATATGTCTAGTTATCAAGTTGACAAGGGGTGAATTGTAGTGGTTAAGTGACTATTTTGTCAATTTGAGTGGGGAATACACAGCTGAATTGCATGGTTCTGGGTATAGAAGACCCACTTAAGGAGGTTTGTAGGAGGCTTGTAGGTAGAACAGTATGAAAGGGGAACTGGGGGGAAGGATTTCAGCTTATCTTCCTTAGAAAAACTGCATTGTGGCTCCTTTACTTTGGAAGCGTTTTGGTGGTTTTTCTTAGAAGGAACTTTGTCTGCTTCCTGTCTTTCAGGGAGCTTCAGTCCTCACCTTCATTCTGGACATGTTCTCCTGGCTTCCAGTGCAGATCCCTCAGCCTCCTGGCTAAGAGCCTTTAGACTTTAGGCCCAGACACTTGCACTTCTGGCACTGGTCCTCGAGCTTTCCAGGGCAGATCCTTTGCTCTGCCATCATGGATCCTTCCTGATACAGAATTGCACAGGACACTGCCATGGACTCCGAGCCCTCAACTGGACCCTTTGTGTCTCCAGCACACAGATAGGCATCTTGCACTCTTCTACATCTGGTTCTAGTAAGCACTGACTAATACATCATTATTTGCAGGTGACATGATACTCTACATAGAAGACCCAAAAACTCCACCAAAACCCCTTCAGAATTAAAAAGCAAATTTCAGCAATGTATCAGGATACAAGATCAACACACAAAAAAATCATTAGCATTTGTTTACACCAACAATGAACAGGATGAGATGGAAAGCATGAAAAGAATACCATTCACAGTAGCTTCAAGAAAAATAAAATACCTAGGGAATAACCTAACCAAGGAAGTGAAAGATCCCTACAAAGAAAACTACAGTACTCCAAGAAAGGAGGTTGAATAGGACATCAGAAAATGGAAAAATGTCCTCTGCTCTTGGATAGGCAGAATCAATACTGTCAAAACTGTCATACTCCCAAAACTGTTATACATATTCAAGGAGTCCCAGTCAAAATACCAACAACATGGGGGCCAGAGATTTAGCTCAGTGGCACCGCGCCTGCCTCACAAATGCAAGGTCCTGAGTTCAATCCCTGGTACCAAAAAAAAAAAAAAAAAAAAAAAAAAAAAAAAAACCAGAGTGTACACAAAATACCAACAGCATACTTTACTGATCTAGAAAAAAAAAATCCTAAAATTCATATGGAACCAGAAGAAACCCAGAATAACAAAAGCAATTTGGGGCAAAAAGAACAAAGCAGGAGGCATAACAATGCTTGACTTCAAGCTACGCTACAAAGCAATAGTGATAAAAATGGCATGGTACTGGAACAAAAACAGATATGTGGATCAATGGAGCAGAATCGAGAATACAGAAACTTGCCCAGACACATTCAGCTATTAGATCTCCAACAAAGGAGCCAAGAGCATATGTTTGAGGAAAGATAGCCTATTAACAAGTGATCCTGGGGAAAATGGTTATCTGTTTGCAAAAGATTGTAAGTGGACTCATCTCTCACCATATATTAAATTAAAATAAAAATATATCAAAGATATAAAAGTTAAAACAGAAACATTACACCTACTGGGAGATAAAATAGGTAAAACACTTGGAGACATAAGAGTAGGAAAGGATTTTCTAAACAGGACCTCTGTCTTATAACAAATAACAGCAAAGTTCAACAAGTCTAATAATATCAGACAAAAAAAGCTTGTATATGACAAAAGAATCAATCAGTAGAATGAAGAGACAACTTACAGAATGGGAAAAATTTTTGCCAGCTACGTCTCAGACAGAGTACTAATATCTAGAATAATAAAGAAATCAGGGCCAGGGATTTAGTTCAGTGGTTTTGCCACCTGCTGTGCAAGCTCAAGGACCAGAGTTCGATCCCCGGTACCAAAAAAAAGAAAGAAATCAATATGGAGATACCTCAAAGAGCTAGGACTAGAGGTCCCATTTGACCCAGCTATTCCCCTGCTGGGTATCTTCTCAAAAGAATTAAAAGAATCATACCACAGTGATATATGTGCACCCATGTTCATAGTGGCATTGCTTGTAATAGCTAAAGCTTGGAAGCAGCCCAAGTGCCCATCAACTGGAAACTGGATAAAGAAAATGTGGGGTTTTTTTATAAAATGAAGTAGTACTCAGCCATAAAGAATGAAAAACTAGAGTCATTTATAGCTAAATGGATGCATATCAAGGCCATACTCTTAAGTGAAATAAATAGGACACACATGTGTAAATACCGAATAGCTTCACTAGTGTGAGAAACTGATAGTGTAAATAAGAGTTAAAATGATTAAAATGAATAATTGATAATTTGAAATAGGAAAATAGGTCCAAAGACGAAGGAGTGAAGGGAGGGGAAGGGGAAAGGAAAACCTATGAGAAAAGAAAAAAAATGTAAATGAAATCTATGTAAATATGGAAGGGTGGAGGGGGTGAAGGGCGCACAGGTAATGGGGAAAAAATAAAAACCAAGATATATCGTTTACAGGTACAAACACCCAATGATAAATGTAAACGAATTGTATACCTAAGTGTACCAGTAAAATGTACCAATAAAATTAATTTTTAAAAAAACTCAAAAAAATTAAACCACCTAAAATTAAAGATCCTGTCAAGAAATTGGAAAAAGAACTGACCAGACACTTCACAGAGGAATACAAATGGTCAACAAATATATGAAAAACAAATGTTCAACATCTCTGACCATTAGGGAAACTCAAATTAAAACAATATTATGATTCCATCGTACTCTTGGAAGAATAGCAATCACTAAGAAATCAAACAATAACAAATGCTAGTGAGGCTGTGGTGAAAAAGGAACACACCTCCACTATGGGTAGGAATGTAAACTAGTAGAACCATTATGGGAATCAGTTCGGATATTTCTCAAAGAACTAAGATTAGAAATTCAATATGATGCAGTGAGCCACCTGCTAGGTATTTTTTTCAAAGAGCTTAAGTCATCAAACTGCAATGATAAATGCACCCTAATGTTTATAGAAGCACAATTTGTAATAGCCAAGTCCAGAAAACAGCCAGTATCCTCATCAACAGATGATTGGATAAATAAAATGTGGAAACTATATATAATGGAATATTACTCTGCTATAAAGAATGACAAATTTGAGACATTTATAGAAAAATGGATGAACCTGGAAAATATAATCTTGAGCTAAATCAGCCAGATACACAATCTTAAATGCCATATAGCATTTCTCATTTGAGTAAAGCAAAGTGCAAACAAAGAGAATAATAACGGATGGATAGAAGGAGACAGGAGATGAATCTCTTGCAATAGGAAAGTGGTCAAAGGGAAAATGCAGAAGAGATGAAGAGCAGGGGATGGGGAAGTAAGTAGAATAAAGGTTTACCATTTACAGGAATCTAATAACCTTAATTAATAAAATAAGAGCTAAGATTAATATCAATAAGAATGAAAAAGTGGATGGGAGAATTGGAGGGGGAGAAGGAGGAGAGGAAAGAGGAAAGATTTTAAAAAGAAATAAACTGTGGTGTGTACATGTCACCACTCCCCAAGATGATTATAAGCTGCATGAACTGCAAACATGTACTCTGTGGTAACAGGAAGAGGAGAGAAGATTCTGAGCAATGATGCAGAAGGGCAGTGTAGAACTGGAGGATGAGATAGTTTTCTGCTGTTTGTTTCTATTTTCTTATTTAAAAAAAATTACTTCAGTAGTCATGAATAACAAGTGAAGGAGGCATTTCAGAAGACGTAGAATTGCAAAGAAGATAGAGGAAATGTTACAGTATGAGAAATCAAATTTTTAAGAAAATTTTGGTAGTAGTGTGTTCTCTTCCTTATTGTTTCTGTATCTCCCCCAGACATATATTTTCTGTTCCAATAAAGGCAATAGGTAGTAGAGACTGAGTTGCTCAACACCAGGATTTTCCAGTTAAACAAGTATATTTATTCAGTACTTGTATTACTTTGTCTCTTTGCAGAAATCAACATAGTTGACCATAGCCCTCTTTTCTGAAATCCATTCCCTCGGCTTCGAATATACAACATTGTTATGTTTGTTTTTCTCTGAGCTCTCTCCTACCTTATACAAATATTCAACGTTAGAAATTCTCAGGATTTAACCTTAGCTATTCTCACTGCAAACTTTTGTGAGTTATTATCACTCTCATAATATGAGATACCACAGTCTTTCATAGTTTTACAGCTTTAAACCAGATGGTTTTCCTGAGTCTCAGTTCTCTACTCATCTTCCTACCCTGCACCAGCAGTAAAATGTATGATTAAGTTCTCAAACTCTATCCCAAGCATTATAATAATATGGAAAGCATTTTAAGTATATCCACTCATCTGACTATGTTTCTCCTGAGATTCTGACTCAGTTTGTCTGGGTTATGTCCCAAATGCTAGAGGAATACTAATAATTTTTGACCTCTAGGAAAATTTAACATACAACCAGTATTACTCAACATATAACCAGTATTATTCAACATATAACCAGTATTATTACCAGAACCATTTCTATAGTTCTCTTTACTTCAATTTTCTACATTTGATACAAACTAATACAAACTAAAATATTCTCATACTTAGGTTAATGATGCTTATGGGTGATGCTTAAGATGCTTTGGCTCTTGTTTCCATTTTTTCATTTCAATTGAGTGGAATTTTTGTTTTTAGTGTGTATCTGTTCATGTAATGCCTACACATGACAAGTGAATGGATGTGCAAAACGTTTAACCAATTCATCCAAGATTGTGTAATCATTGAGTTTTGGGATAAACCTTGAATTTAATACATTTTTCTTCAGAGAACATTCTCATGCCCCTAAATTCAAGAGCCCAAAATGTGTGTGTTTGTGCTGAAAGCTTTGAATTAATGTATATAATTTTATGTGTTTAGATATGAGCATGCACTCTCAGAACTATTACTACAATAGAGGTAGTAAATATAAATCACCTCCAAATTTTCCTTATAAACCTTTGCATTCATCCTTGTTTTTTTTCTGGGGTAAGAGCCCTTGTCAGGAGGTCCAGTCTCTTAACATAATTTTGGGTTCACAATACAGTGCTTGTGGGGTCAGATCCATAAGTCATTACTTTAAAAAATAAAATAAAAATAAAAATTACAGAATCAATGTTTTGACTTTTAAATTATATTAAATACCATAGTTTTTCATAAACATTTACTACACTACTTAGGAAAATCTAAACTAAAAGGCCAATGTCCTTTGTTGCTTATCAATATTAATATTTACATTAAATGATATTGTAGGCTATAGAACACATTGAATACAAAATCATAGAACACATTGAATACAAGAGATATTTCCAAATAAATACATCTGTGCTGTTATTATTAACTCTATGCTCATTATAGTTTCTTTAAAAAAAAAAAAAGCACTGATCATCAAAAGATGTCATTACTTTCTTATATCAAGCAATTCCAGCTTCAGAGACAAATCAGCAATTGGGCCATAATGGTTCTGGCTAAAAATGTCCAAAGTTATAATGCTGTTGTTAGGTGCGCCCCGATCCCAGATTGAATTGAAGTTGATGTACACAATGACTTATAAATAACACCAACAACTAATCAATGTCTAGGCACTTAGCATGAGTCTGGTAATGTGTAATGCCATGGATGTTTTTCATCGTTGAACACATTTGAGAGAGGTCCCACTGTAATAATACACATCTTACAGATGTTAGTAGCGAGTCTCATAGAGGGTGTCGAATTTATTCAGAATCACACAACTCCCAACTGGTGGAACGACAGTCAAAAATCTCAAGATCCATACTTAAAATGTCATGCTTATCTTTATCATATCATACACATTTTTATAATGCATGTGCATTTTGTGTAGCTTAACAAAGGTAGTTTTCAATGGAGATATTGTGAGTCTAGAGAAGTAAGAATATAGTGGTACTTGATTTGTGTTACGTTACAATTTGGGGGAAGATGACTACTGCGTCTGTGTTTGTGTGGGCAAGATGACCGTCGTCATGTTTGTCACCTGATATGGAGTTTAAAATGGAAGTAAAATTGTGCCAAATGCCTCTGTCTGCCGACCCAATTGTTTGCCAACAGAAGTGTTTGTGGACCAAGGTATTACTATATCTGAAAGGGAATAGTAACACAGTGAACAATTTTGAGTACAAAGCTTAGAAATATAGATGTTGGCTGGAAAATGGCTTCCTGCAGAGCTGAAAAGTAGATCTAAATTCAACTGACATTTTCATATGCTCTCTGTGGGGTTATGCTTTATGTATATTTTCTTTCTCTGCAAGAAGTGTCTGGCCTAATTAAGGTCAGGGGTCATTTGTTACCTTTGCATTCTATCATATAGCTACTTGATTTACAGTCGTGCTACAGAAGGTTACAGAAATTAGTTCATACCATGCCCTAGATAGAGAAACTGTGACAAAAAATGAATGTCAGATATTAACGCCTGGCTGCCTTCAAACTAGCAGCAGAATTCATGAAATAATGATGGAGGCAGCATGTTTTCATATATAAAAAATGTATTTTCACCACTTTTAGTTAAAATCTAACTGGATAGAGATGTACTGATACTAATGCTTTATTATCTAGAGGGCTAAAATTTACAACATTAAATATCTTGTTAATTCACTTTTTTAAAAAGAAGAGGGTTCGGGTTTTTCTTAGTTTGCTTGCACCTGCACCTCCTATAATGAATTTTGTTGTCATGATCCAATTTTCCATTGCTTTCCTCCTCCATACAATTAAGCATAGAAGGTTAAAAAGTAAGGATTAATGAAATATTTTTAAAGTAGCTTTATAAATGTTGTGGAATAAATCAATTGAAGAACAAGATATTCATAGCAAAGGCACACTTATAATGCCCTTGTGATTCAACTAAAATTGTCAAAGTTCATACTATCAACTCATCTGAATGTGCCTTAATGTTAGTCATTGCCACTACCCTAAATTGTGAGAAGAGGAAAATAATGATTTCTGATTAATCTGCGTTGAGAAGTACATGTATTTATTAAGGATAAAGGCACACTATTATTAAGACTGAGTTATTTCTTGTTTCTTTTTTATGCTTTTCAAAATATGTCTCAAATCACCACTTTAATATTCAAGGGACTGTTCTGATAATGTACTGATTAACATCTGCTCATTTTTCTGTCATTACTATCAAAATGGAAACCAACTCACTTGAGGTAGTAGATAAGTGTGTGATCAGGGATTATGATTATGTTTCAGCCACATAAAGTAGCATGCTATCCTGATATAGTTAAATACTATTTAATATATTCTCATCAAAAGTAATATCTAAGAGCCCTCTAGAACATAATAGAAGAAAAAAAAAGGTTTCATGTTGAAATGGATTCAATTGCCTTGAAACTACTGTTCAAAAATTCTGTCTTTTATATATGTCAGTGCTATTTCTTTTGATAAATACTACAACTTTTTTTTAGCCTGCTTATTCATGTTTGCACAGAATTAATTTGTTATTGGATAGTATTTCCCTCAAGCAGGAAATATACCTGTTGTTTTAATATTATCATTAAAATTATGCCCCCAATATCTAATTAACTTGAAGAAGATTTTAGGCAGCACTTTTAAAGCCACATTTTTCATAGGCAGGGTTATTAAACATTTAAATATCTGTTCTCAACTCATTCAGAACATGAGTAAAATAATCACCAACTTGGATTTATAGGGATTTGCTTTCAGAACAGGAACTTTACCCAAGATATTGGTGTTCAAACACATTTCAAATTCTGATTTAGTAGGAGAAAAAAAAGACCCCATACCTTCTCTGCGATAAATTACTCTCCTGTTAAACTTACTGCTAAACAAGGAACTACAGTCCTATAAAATCCAATTAAACATGCATCACATTTGACAGATATAATTAGAACAACTGTAAAAGGTAAATGATTCTAAGCACGGTAGCTGGAAGAAAGGTAGATCATTGTTAAAAGGGGAAATAATAGACATGCTGGGGTTATTTTTTGCTGTAATGATATCTTCTTTATTGTGGCAATTTTATTTATTTCCTTTTAGCTGTCTTTAATATTTTCCCTAACTCGCCGAGAAAGAATTATTTTGCTTTCATGTTTTTTTCCATCAATAATGATACTGTGGCTGCTTTCATGGGGTAACCTGAATATTGTCAGAAAAAAATAGCAGAACTTACACAAGTATTTTAAATTTTACAAAGCTTAAATATTTTAAAATAACTTTTCAAGCTTTTAATATTCACTCTCCATTGCATCATATACAGTTCATGTATAGATCTAATTTTATTTTTTACAAGGGTGTACCCAATAGGAATTGCCAACCAGACAAGGGATTAGGGAAATACATGGTTGTTGTTCATATGTTCATCTTTCCTCTCAGAGCAGCTGTGACAATATTTTTGCTAAGTCCTCCATATTGGTTTTCAGAGGTAATTTGTACTATTTATGTCCTATTTTTCTAATCAAAATGGAGAGAAATATTTTGGGGTTTTTTTATGTGGCTACAAATAAAAATCCTTTTATACAAATCCTTGAGGTTAAAAAAAAAATACTCTAAACAGAGCCATGACCAGGGCAGTAAACGTAAGTATCAGAATATAAATCGAATATTAAACATAATTTTATTGAATTGACTTTGTAATGTTAAAAGTGCATTACAATTTAAACATTACTTTGTAATGTTGAAAGCGCAGATCCCAAAAGTCAGACATCTGGGAAAATTGAGGCAGGCAATGTTTGAACATTTAAGTATCTGCTTATTTTTAACTAAGTTCTATAATGCCAAAATACACAGTCTTTCTTCGACTTACTTATAATTGCTGTCCCCAGTCCAATATCATGTATAATTTAGTCTTTTAAAAATGTACAGCTCCTAATCTGTGTATCTATTCATGGATGTGTCTTGTGCAAAAACATGGAGGTGGAAAAGTTGAGAATTTGAGCTTGCAGTTTAGGTCTTGTAAATAATCACGTTCCTCTCTTTATCTTCTACTCATTTTACCATATAATTCTTTCTTTTTACAACTGACTTCCCATTCTCTTACTGGGTAGAACATTCTCCACACAAGAAGAGCCACAGGCACCTTTCTAGTCATTTCACCATAGTCTGCAGGAAGAAAAGAATTATTCCCTATCAAATCCTTGGGGAAGGTTCTGATCAGCCCAGTTTAGTTCAGGTTTGATCATTGTGACCACACTTAGCATAAACCATGTCCTATGCCCACTCATGTTTAGCAGGGTTACATCATTGAAGCAGAGTGGTGGACAGGAGCATAAATGCAGGGCCTAAAGGAAAAGTCTTATCAGGTCTCTCTAAGACTGTTGCCAGCTAGTCTTTGACACTTCTCTGATGTCACAGACTCTGGGTCTTATGCCGCGTGTTCCTCAGCGTCTCACAAACTTGTGGCTCTTAGTTAACAAATCCCTCCTAGTTTTCAGGTAAGAGGAGGGTGGAGAAAAATTAATCTGTCCTACTGAAATTTCTTTCTCAGTGCTATTTTTCCCTTATTCCCTACTGAAAATTTTACCTCTGTTTTCAGTCCTACCACTATGATATTTTGGTAAAATAAAACTGTTTCTCTTTAGTTTTAGTAAATATACAATTCTATCAATTTGCACAACTTCACTGTGGAAAACAAAATTGATAAATTTATTCCAAGGAAATATTTCAGGTCAGGATACACACATAATAGGCTTTCTTTACATAATCGCCTTCAAAATCATATATACATATAGGATTTCTAAGTCTTTGTATTCTTTCAAAGAATAAGCTTCTAGGCGCTGGCATATCTAAATATTACAAGTTTTAGAAATCTAATGCACACAGTGAAATTTTATGAACTAACAAATTATTTCTACTTTATGAAACATGTAATAGAGTAATTTAGATTAGCCGACATATTTAATAATAATTCATTTTGAGCTAACTTGCTTTTAAGAAACATTTTATTCAAATATGCCTTAAAGTCTATTTTTGACCCTATTACTAGTCTATTGCTTATTAATTCTGTCAAGAATTATTATATTATAAAGACATTTTATGCTGTGCTATTTGGATATTTCTTTTTTGGGGGCGGGGGGGTACCGGGGATCAAATTTGGGTCCTTGCGCTTGTGCAGCAGACGGTGAAACCACAGAGTCAAATCCCTGGCCCAATTTGGATATTTCTTGATGACCTGTGTTTCATAGCATCAAAAATGTGAAAGAATGAAATATGAAATAAATCTCAACAGGCTCACACTCACTGGCTAAAGAGCAAATGTGCATTCATTTATCAAATCATTTTGGAATTATATATTAATAATTTGCATATGGTGATGAATTTAAGATTTAAAGAAAAGCACAAACCCATTTATATCTTCTTCTATATTTATATTTGTTTATATTTATGAGATACATCTTTACTTTAAATTCATATGTGCTATTTCCAAAATTCAATGGAAATGTTTTTAAATGACTTTACCTGAGAAAACATGTTATGAAGAATCACTGAAGAAAATAGTATTAAAATGTATTTTTTGAAAATAATTTACATGATGACAGAGACTAAACTGATAAGGACATAACACATTTAAGACACATAAATCAAAAATCATACTTCCATTTAAATCAATAATTAGAAATTTTAACTTAAGGAAAAGTGGTGATGTGAATCATGCCTTAAATTAAGCACACTTTCAATCTGAAATTCAAATTAGATATTTTTACTATTAAAATTGTTTATAAATAATTAAAACAGAGAAATATACTCAGTATTTGGTACTTCTCATCCTAGAAATCTGATGAAAACTTTCTTTCAGAATTAATGCTAGTGATTTAAAATTTTTAATTTCTTTCTATTTTAACCTGTTTATTGCCAAACCTGACTTACACTAGGTGTTGTAAGCATTAATTTGCAATTTGGCCTCTGCTCACATTTTCTATTAGTCAATTTGTGGTCCCAGATAAAACCAGAAATTTGGGAAAAGGTATAAGAAGCATTTGAACAGTGAGGGAAATCCATCAGAAAACAAAGTTTGACTGATTTGTTTAATCTTTTTTGTCTGTATACATTGAATTTTAGAACAAAAAAGGTGGTTGTGGTAGGATCACAGTAGTCAATACAATAGGAACTCATATACCCACACATACACATGCACATATACACATCAGGTATATACAATAGATTGATTGCCAAGTTCCTTTTATTCTGATAATAAAGTTTAATACACAGTCATCATAGTAACAATATAAAGTAGTACAAGATATTTTCAAACTGAGCAATTGATTATAGCCCAACTTTGATTGTTAATTCCTATCTTTCAGATGTACATAATCACATTTGTGTTTTTGAACACACCCCAAAGAAATATATTGTGTGTAATTGTCTCACATACAATTTTTAAAGCAATTTTCCAAGTTTAAATAAATTCAAAATATTTTACTATAACCTTAAATATTCTGTGAAAGCATGATTGTTAATGACTATATAATATTCTGTTCTCTCACCATAACATATTTCTTCAATGACTTGTGTTATTTTTTTTTACTTTTCTTAAGTTTATGTTTTTACTAGTTTAAATCAAGCAGAGTTATAATTATTACATTTATTTATATACTCTGACTCTGGTTATTTGAGTTATGCTGCAATAATTTAATTAAAAGAGTAAAAGATTAAAACCATAAAGAAAACTTTAAGACTTTTATTTATTGGCACTGTGGTATCAATACAAATTTTAAAAGTTAAATTCTCATCTTGCTTTTAAGCTGAGAAAAGCCTGTGTGGCTATCATCCACTATTTGTTTACAAAAATATTTAGCATTTTCTCCATAAATTATATTACGGAAGAGTCACATCCTTTTTCAAGTAAAAATGTTTTCAAGTGAAATCTGAAATTGTCTTACTAACTCTAATATTAGTCAATGGGGAATAAGTTTTAAAGTCTACAAATGCAGTAAGTAGAACATTTACTAAAGGAATTGTAGAATAATGAAAAGAACACAGGATCACTACCATTAAATTTCAGCCAAATGTCTACTAATTTATATCAATTTTGAGTGAGTATTTGGAAGGATCCATCATTTCCCCTCTGTGAGACAATCTGATTATTATTCAGCTGTTTAATCATTCCTATGGATATACCAAGTATCAGTAGTTATTGTCCATTCTGATTGGTCAGGACTTTTACCCCTTAACTTTTGGGCTGGCCTATGCTATTTCAATTTTGGCCCTCAGCCAGAGTGGCCTTTTTAAAAATTTTAAAATCACAGCTGTATTGAATTATAATTTGCATATAATACAATTTACAAACTCCAAATGCATGCTTCATTAGATTTTAGCATATTGATGGAGTTGTGCAACCACAAACCACAATCAAATTTAAATAATTTTTGTTATCCCAAAACAATCTACCACAAGCTATCATCTCCCAACCCTTCTCCCCTAAATCTAGGCAACCACTGAGCTACTCTCTATCTTCTAAAATTTGTTAAAAATTTAAACAACATGCAATGTTTCTTGGCTAAAATGTTTCCAATGGCTTCCCATCTCACTTTGAATGTCTCTACACCCATTTCTATAGCCAGTAGAACTTTGCAACCCAATCACAACAAATTAAATATACTCCAAAATCAGGACATTTTGTCAGATGTCAATTTTCCATTACTGTAACAAAATATCTGAGACAAATACAAATAGAAGGCTCATTTTGCCCCATGGTTTCAGAGTTTTCAGTGCATGGTCAAATGGCCTTGTTTTTGAACCTGTGGCAAGGCAGCACAGCATGGTGGGGAGCATGAGGTAGAACACTTGTTCTAACTTCATGGCCATGAACTGAAAAGGAAAAGAAGAAAACACAGTGCAACTATACCCTTCAATGACACATTCCCAATGACCTAAAACCACCCTAGTGGTCCTCCATCTTAAAATTTCCACTATCTCCTAATAGCACCAAGCTGCCCTTTAACAGGGGGGCACCAGTATTGCTATTCTGCCAGAGAGTTACATGGCCTAACACACTATTTAGCAGATCTCTTTGTTCAAATTCCACTTTCTTCTTGAAGCATTCTATACATATTCTATCTAAAACAATACTCTGCCCCACATTGTATTCTATTCTTTTTCCCAGAATCACTAGTCCTCACTATCTTTATGAACACTTTTCACTGTGTGCTTATTTGTGCATTTGGTTCCTGTTTGTCTTTCCTACTAAGATGAGAACTCCATTAGGTCTTTGTATTTGTTTGTGTCTGCATCCTTAGTGCTCAGAGCATGTCCAACATATGGTGGATTTTCAACAAATATGGATGAATATTTAAATCCATATGTTTGGAAAGAGACTTAAGCCCTCTAAGGCTCAGTTTTCTCATTTGCAATATTGGTATAATGATGGCAGTATCCACTCCATTGAGATTTAGTGAAGATCAAATAATATAATGAATATGGAATTACTGTGAAAATTGCAAAACACAATTATGTTTCTCTGAGAAAACCTAAATCTTTTAGAGGCAATTTTTTTTTACTAAATATATTAGGTATCTACTTGCTTATTTTTATATTCTGAGAAGTTTCTCTTCTCAGTTTAAAGAAGTGACAGAGTATGATTTAATTAATGATACATCATAAAATAAGTACAGAACTGATAGTCCTTATATATTCTTGTGGAAACTACATCATCCATCACAGAAAGAAAAATTAATAGAATGATCTCAGACACCTTTATGAGGCTTTAAATAACCATAAATAAAGTTAGATACTTTGCAATATAGTTTATTAGAACCTCTAAAAGAAATGGTACTAATATTAAAAAGGCTTTTTATTAATATTTGAAGTAGTTTCATTTTGTAACTTGGATTTCTGAAAATTGTGTTATCAATTATTTATATACAGAAGGTTTATACAAAAAGAATAAAAATTAAAATTAAAAAATTAGTTGGCATCCAGAATTGTGAAGTATAATCATCTGTATAACTCTACCTTCATGAAATTATTTGTCATGTGGGTCAGTTCTAATAAACAGTTGACTACATATTAATAAAACATACAATAGATATATTTTAAGTGTTTTAAATACTATATCTCAGAGAATTAATCAATTAAAAGATATGCCGTCATTTGGGGAAAACGTTTCCACCTATCATAAGTGACCTAAGGTGAATGGAGAGTCTTGACAAAATACAATTTTCTTAAATTAATATATCTTCTTATTTCATATTTAAATTCATATGTGAACACAAACAGTACAGTTTAAAAATAAATATAATTTATTACAGTTTAAAAATAATATATATTCACAGTAATGTATATTATTACTATATATTATATAGTAATTATTATATAGTAATATTATATATTACTATTCATAGTAATATATATTACATATATATAAATACATGAATGGAAATAATTTTTCAAGTTAATAAAAAACACTTTATACCCAGAAACTCATATTACTTACTTTCAAGTAAAATGAAATTCTGTTTAATGTATGTAGCTGTAACTTCACAGAATATGTGGCATCTATAAATAAAGTCCATTGGATTTTTCCTGGAATGATATGTTTCGTGTTTTAAATTTAAATATATCAAATGAACATTTGATGACAATAAAGGATGAGTTACAGTTATTTTACCAGTACTGGCAATTAGTTAAAAGGGTAATTAATGTAATACTGAAGAAAAATATTCTCTTTACCAATTAAAACCATCAATATGGTAACCAAGGGAACCTCAAAGTATGGCTTAATATTGAATTTATTTTCAATGAACTAACCTATATATTCAGTTGTGAATTTTTCCCTAAGGAGGACAAAAAGTGTCAACCTTTTAATAGATTTGGGATCAATACTCAAATTAATCTATATAATTCCATGGAAAAAGTAAGAATTGGAGTTTATTCCCTTTCTTTAGGCAGAACTCCAATGATCGAATGAAAAGATAATCTCCTTATCAGACCCACTGGGAAATTTTTCCAGTGGTCATGTTCAGTGTTTCATATTAGATCTTACATTAAACTTACAACCACATATAGCAATACTGTAATTTAATTATATTTATAAGGAAAAATGCTGTATGAAAAATGCTGGTAAGTATAAATGTTGAAGTGTTAATATGCGTATAATTTGGTACAATAAAGATCAGGAAAAGAAATAATATATAACAAATATATATAGTGCTCATTGCCCTCCGGGCCAACGATCGACATTTTATACATCTTTAAACTGACTTGTATGGGTTTTTGTCTCTTTTCTCATACTTAGGGACAAGATGAACTGGGCTTGTGTCTAAATTTCATCATTAAAGGATAAAGTCAAAAGGACATCCCTGCCTTTCAACAGCTGGTGGCAAAGAGGGAAAACTGTGGTGAGTTGGTCTGCAATGCAAGCATATTAAGTCTGAGATGTTCCTGCTGAAAAGCTGGCTTCTTCCAACTTGTGAAACAGATGTCATTTCAGGACAACATGGAAATGGATCTGTCACAGTCTGATTCCATGACTGCTGAACAACTTTGATGCCGTGTCTTTTCCCACTTCCCCTTCTATTCACATTTAACTAAACTGATAAAAGTTTTGTGGAGCGGAGAGAGATACATTTAACCTGATGTAAATGTTATATGGTATATACATATATTGAAATATAATGTGGTACCCCACATATGGGTACAATTTTTATGCTTCTACATATCTTTACAAATAAATGTATGTCTTTTTAAAAAGCAAATAATATTACATTTATATTTCATCTATTAAAAAATCTTCCTTTTACCCTCATTTGCCACAAAGATAAAATCAAACCATGTGCACGAATGGCCATGCCCATTGTCAAAATAGCAAAGTCAACCCAAACTGCCCCTTTTCTTCACTAAAATCATTTTAACCCCTGTTTGGAGCCATCTGGCTCTCAGCAGAAAAACTCATTATATGAGTAATAAGACTTTTTATAGCAATTTAGTGTATGTGTGGCATCATACAGCTTAAAATCAAACTGAATTTAGGGAGAAAGTCCATGTCGTTACTTGAAGAGTAGCTTTAAGGGTAGTTTCTTTTTCTTTGTGGAAGATGTTCTTATTTGGAAGTTCTCCTTCTTATTTTCTTTAAGGGCTTCATTTTCACTTGCCAAGATTTCTGTTCATCATGCACCGCAACTTTATATGCACCGCAACTTAATATGCACTGCAACCGGAAGTCACGTGGGACTCCAGTTTAATGACTGTACTGTAGATGTACCAAACTCTAGAGCAGAACTTAAAGATTCTTTTAATTTCTATGACTCAAGATTATGTAAATAAGGAAACTATTTTTATCATGGAACACAAATAAATATTGATGGATTAAAGTACATGATTTTTATGTTTACCAAAACATGTAAACTTGCCAATACTTTCCCAGCCACTTCCAGTGCAGGAACTCACTGCCCCAGGATTTGGAAAACTCGATACTAAAGGCAATAATATATGTATATTGAAATTGAAAAATACATATAAAGAAATACTTAATGGAAAGAAAAAAATGGCAAATGTTGGCACACGAGGGACACTGGTATTCAGACAGTACAACTTTTTAAATTGGTTAATATAATCGATAGCCTAAGTACCCAATATATAGAGGATTCTTTCCCCCAAAATTTTAGCAATTTCACAAAAAAACAATATTTTTCCTCAAACAAAAAATTTTAAATGGATGAAATACTAATCAATGTGCCATTGCTGGTTGTAGAAATAGGAATTAGGTATCCTCGTTAGATGTTAAGCTATCATGGTGAAGGCAGGGGTTAGCATATAAATATTATTGACTTGTCCTTACAATAACCTAGGAGAGCATTAAAATGTGGCCTGAGGAGACCTGCAGACCAGGACTACTATTTTACTATACATGAAATATCAGTTATAGGAGATTTTCTTCTCCTACAGTAAGGAACAGTAATACTGAATTACCATGATAATTGATAGGATTCATCCAATTAATTCCAGAGCCAATTATAACAGTGATTTTTTTCTGTATTCACCCTCATTTACCAAGTGGACATCATGTGCTTGCAGTTTTATCATCCTGAAGTAACTGAAACATCCTTGAAAACAAATATTATACCTTTTCTAATTCAATAAGTTTATTGATACATTTTAGAAATCTGATACAATGACATTCATCAGTGAGAATTTGTACTTTTACATGATATATCTTAGTTGTTATTTTTGTCCCATTCCCCTGCCCTCTCTTCCACTCTTCCACCCCAGCCCCCCAATTTACAAAGACTTTCTTTCCATTTTTTCCTTTTCTCATACTTATTCCTTTCCCTTCTCCTACCCCTCCACTTCCCACTTTCCCCTTCCTTTTGGACATATTCCTCCTTTTTCACTACTCTATTCTATATTTTGATCCTTATTTACACTTTCAGTTTCCACACCAGAGAAACTATTCGGTATTTACACGTGTGTCCTATTTATTTCACTTAAGAATATGGCCTCAATATGCAGCCATTTGGCTACAAATGTGTCTAGTTTCTCTTACAAACTCTGCCGTTATAAACATGGGTGCATATATATCATTTTATTGCCAGAAAAAACTCCTTCTAGAAGTACCTGGGACCATTTATAAGTGTATGCTAGCTTCATTATTCTTAGTTTTGGTGATTTCAAACCATACATACCTTGGTTCATTCTTTTAACTGTGTGTGATATTGTTTTTGTAATTTTGAACAATTCTGTACCAAGTATAACAGAAAACTTTATTTTCACCTTATATTCTTCTCTATACTTCATTATTGGGAAATAGAAAAAGCAGTTTTGACTCTAGTAATTTCTTTGTGGTATAAATAAGTACTAGATGAAAACAATGTGAGTCTGCTATTTTAGTTAATAGTGAACCATCAGCAAAAAGATGGCAAAGATGTTCTCTAAATTCCTGTAAGTAAAATTCAGATTAACAGGTTAAATATTAACATTTTTATTTTAAACTACATTACTAGGCCAATTAGTGTTAAAATAATAATTTTAATATTAAGTTTATTAATGTTTCCCACATAGCAATATTTTGGAGCAATGATGCTTAAACAAGGTTATGAAGACTAATTTATGAATTTATTTTTTAAAAATTAGTCAAAATCATCAGTTATCTAAGCTCCTCTAAACTAGTATTTGATTAAACCTAAATAGTTAAAAAAAAACCTAAATTGTTTAAATATTTAAGGCAGTATTTGATAAATGGGCTCTAAAAGGGTTAAAAAATTATAAAAAATTATTTATGTGTTTTTTAAACATTTATTAGGTATGTATCCTATGTCATAGACTAAAAATCAGGTGAAATTCTCATCCTGAAGATGCTCATATGCACATGCAATTTAATTAAGTGGATTAATAGAACTGTGCATGAAGTACTCTAGGTTGTATACAACAAAGGCTTAGAAAATTAATTCTGCCATTTGAAAGGGAGATCCAGGAAAAGCATGATGACTGGCTTACATTTCAAACTAACCTTTTAAGATTAATTTCAAAAGACATTTTAGAATGTGTACTTATTGGCAATATGAGAAAGGATAATTTTCTCAGGGACAATAGCACATAAACCCTCATACCAGAAACAACAACAGCAGCATTGCAGAGTGGAAAAGTGTGAGATGAAAACAGAAAAGGAGGCCAGGATCTCATAGTGAAGCTCCTTGTATTCCAGGCAAGAAGGTTAGGACCTAAAGTATAAATTGAATTGAAAAAACAGTATCAAAATTGTAAGAATAAGATAGATAAAATTAGATCCACTATTGCAGGACATACCCTGGTTATAGTATGGAGAATGGATTAGGGTATGAGAATTTTGTAGACAAGAGTGCAATAAAGCGGAAGCTACAGAGCAAGGAAAAGATGATGATATCTGAAACTGAAATAGTAACTGCTGGCCTGAAGATCAGGAAACAGATATGAGCTAAACATGGACTGAAATCAGTAAGATTTAGTGATAGTCTATGGAATATAAAAACTAGTGAAAAGCAGAGGTGAGCTAGTTTATAACTTAGACAAAAATGTGCATACAACCTCTCCTGCTATGACATAATACTCATGATCTTCTCCTAAGAATGTGGAGGCTGCCATTTGTGAGATGTGACCACATAATTGGTTTTAATGAAATTCCAGAAGTGACATAGGTCTACTATTAAATAGAAGCTTTAGAAACCAGGCCATGATTTTTAATACTTTCCCATTCCCTTTGACATAGTGCCTAGAAATGTATTTTTAGTTGCTCCAACAGCCTGAGTCTTGAAAAAAGAATGTTCAAAGCAAAATCTCCACCCATCACCCACAGACTTGTAACATTGTGAAAGAAGTGAAAATTGTGGAATTATTTCCTGTGATTGTGAAATAAAATGACCTAGCAATTGTGAAATAAAATGAAGTTATAATATCAGGATGTCTCTGTTACTTTTTTCATTGCTGAGACAAAATACCTGATACCCAAAGTTAAAGGAGGAAAGTTTTATTTAGCTCAGAGTTTGTAGAGGTTTCAGTTCATAATTGGCTGGCTCCAAGGCAGAGTGGCATCACAGAGGAGAAACAATTCATGAGCCTTTGGGGAGACATCTTGACACAAGCCACAACTTTCCTCTCCTGACCCTCCAAAAGACTCATCCACATCCTTTTATGCAAAAGGCATTTAGTCCATCTCTAAGAGTTGCCAAAGTCCTTCCAGTTTTAGTATTGCTGAAAAGTCCAAGTCCAAAATCTTCTCTGAGATTTAAGGCAATCTCTTAGCTGCAAGCCCCTGTACAAATGACAAGAAAGTTAAACACTTCCAACATTCAATGGCACAAGATAAACATTACCATTCCACTAGATGCACATGGGGAATACGAAGGAATGGAACCAAAGCAAGTCCAAAATACAGCAGGACAAACATTAAGTCCTGTAGTTCCATGTGAGGAATCTGAATCAATTATGGCAAGACATGAACTTCAAAGGGCTTGGGTGGTTCCACCCTTATGGCACTTCTGGTGGTTGTAGCTCCCACGGCTTCTCTCTTAGGCCAGCTCCTCTCCCTCCTTGCAGTTTTCCTCAGATAATCCACATTCCTGGCTTCTCCAAATGTGTAGGGTCTCTGCTGCACCTTCAGCTTCAGACTCACAGCTTGACCTACTGCGCTCTCACTGGGACACTGCCTGGCCTCCCAGGCCTTCTTCTGAACCTGGGTGGAAACTTTCCTGACCCCACAACTCTTGTATTCTGCATGCACCTAAAACCAGCATCACAAGGTCTACCACCAGCTGAACCAGTAGCCAGGCTCCCTTCTCTCTTGGCTTCAAGGGGTTGAGTGCCTGTGAACCAAACCCCAAGGAACAACTTCCCTAGGCAACCACCATTCTGGAATATAGTTCTCTGGAGCTTTCTGATCAAAGCAAAATCTTCTACTTATGCAACTCTGAGGCTGCAAAAGCAAGAGTCCTACTGGCTCTACAGGTTCTCCTGTTGTCCTCAGGCCATTTTTTTCGGTCGTCTTCTTTTGAAGTCCTTGGCTTTTTCTTGCTAGTCTTTTCAGAGACCAATTTCTCCTCTGTTCCATCTTTGCAGGCTGAAACTTTCCTGGAGCTTCCTTTCTGACCAAACTCAACATTGTGAATCATTCTGCTGGGCTCTTTACTCTTGATTTTCAACATAAACCTGTCTAAAAGCCTACAAGAGTAGCCATGCAACTGCCTCAACATTAGACTGCCTTCAAATTTCTTCTGCAAGATTAATTAGTCCACCACCCTTAATCTTAGTCTCAGGCAAAATCTCTGGACAAGAGGAAAAAGCAGGCAAACTTTCTGCCAAGCCATAATACACATTGTTAGGAGCCCAAGAGCCAACCCAGTCCTTCTTCCCAGAAGAAACCTTCCAAGCCTGCTCTTTACCAGCAGCATTTCTATCAGCCTTCTGGTCTTCTGAGCTCTGACAGAATCTCCCATCAAGTGCAGCCTCTGGCATTCTAGCTCTACTTTTTCAGCTTGCATCTCCAAACCTTTCCCAACTCTCCCCCTTCCCACAAGCTAGCTGAAAAGGCTCTTAAACCATGTGGCCAGGTAATGTCACAGCAATGACCTCACTTCTTTGGTACCCAATTCTGTCTTGCTTACATTTCTCATTGCTGAGGCAAAGTATCTTATGCCCAAAGTTAAGGGAGGAAAGGTTTGTTTAGCTCACAGTTTGAGGAGGCTTCAGTCCATAGTTGGCTGGTTTCAAGGCAGATGGCATTGCAGAGGAGAAACAGTTCATGCTAGGCAGAAGAAAGCAACAAGGGGTAATTATAGCTCTTTCTATCCTTTATATCTTATCCAGGCTACCTAGGGTGGGTACTGCTCAAATCCTTAATCCTAGTGCCCTTTATCCCACCACTGCAGCATGAATCAATCCCACCACCACACAGTCTAGATCCAGCCACCTCTAAAAAAGCCCCACTATGACAGCATGAGGCTATGGGGGACATCTAGACACAGTCATAACACATGATTTGTAATGTGTATTATAAAGTTAGCTATAGACAAGAGATATTAAATATTAGGTGATTACACTGACAATTGTCAGATTTATAGAGTTGGAGTCTCAAAATCAAAGTGTAGATAAAAGATATGAATTGGCATTAATCAAAAGGCTTGGAGTCAGACATAATTTTTCACAAAAATTGGACAAAATGTAATGAAGAAAATCACTACAGGCAGAATTCTAAAATATACCAATACTTATTGCAAATTTGAACTGTCCCTTGAAGAATCTTATTTCTCATTAGGGGATTTAAATAGACAAATGGTATTGTCAGTGCTGCATTTTTGTAAAGAAACTTTTTAGTTAGGATAATTGATTAAGACAAATAATAAAATGATCATTAATATATTTCTACATTTTTCTTTTACTAAATAAATATTTGTCCAGAAATTACATCTTTGAAAAATACATATTGTGTGAGGTATGCTACTAGTATTTTTATTAGGATTGCATTAAATCTGTATAACAATTTTGGAATGATGCCCATTTTCACTATGTTGGTTCTTCCTACCCATGGGTAAGGGATTTTTTTCCATTTTATTATGTCTTGTTCAATCTCCTTTTTCAGAGTACTATAATTTTCAATGTCAGGATCTTTTACTTCCTTTGTGAGATTGATTTCTACGTATTTCATTTTTTATGCTATTGTGAAAGGTATTGTTTACTAATTTATCTCTCCATGAGTTTGTTATTTGTGTACAAGAATACTATTGATTTTTAAGTGTTGACTTTGTATCCAGTTATGCTACTGAATTTGGTTATTAAATCTAGAAGTCTTTTGGTGGAATTTTTGGGGTATTGTATGTAAAGTATCATGTCATCCTCAAAAAATGATAATTTAAATTCTTCCTTTCCTATCTTTATTCCTTTTCTTTCTTTCTCTTATCTGATTGCTCTGGTTAATGTTCCCAGAACTATATTGAATAGGAATGTTGACAGTGGACATCTTTGTCTTGCTTCTAATTTTAGGGGGAAAGCTTTCCTTTTTTGGACAATTTGGTATGATGTTGGCTGTTGGTTTCTCATAGATGGGTTTTATCAGATTGAGGTAAAGATATTCTATTCCAATTTTCTTAAGAGTTTTTATCATGAATGCATGTTGGACTTTGTCAAATGCTTTTTCTGTATCTGTTGAGATGATTGTCATTCTTAAAATTCATTTGGAATTAGAAGAGACCCAGAATAGCAAAAACAATTCTGGGCAACAAAGGCCATGGAGGAGGCATTGCAATCTCTGACTTGAAATTATACTACAGAGCTTCTATGATAAAACAGCATAATACTGGCAAAAAAATACCTGAAGGTGAATGAAACAGACTAGAAGATGCAGAAAGAATCTCAAATGCACTCAGCCACATTATCTTTCACAAAGGGGCCAAACATGTTCACTGGAAGAGAGATAGCCTCTTTAATAAATGGTGCTAGAAAAACTGGCTTTTCTGCATGGTGAAGACTAAAACTAGACCCATGTACTAAGCTAAAACCAAAATGGATCAAAGATCTAAATACTAAAACAGAAACATTAAATCTGCTGGAAGAAAGAATAGGTAGAATGCTTGAGGATATAGGTGTAGGCAAAGACTTCATGAACAAAATCCAGAGCACATGGGAAGTACTAATAAGAATCAACAACTTTGACCTCATTTTATTGAAAATCTTTTGCACAACAAAATAAATCACTGACAGAGCCATTGCTGCCTCAAAGGACTAATATCTAGAACATAGAAAGAGCTTAACAAAATCAGTCCACCCAAATTTAAAGACCCAGTTCAAAAATGGGCATCTGAGATGAATACACGCTTCTCAGGTTAAGAAGTAGAAAGAGCAAATAAATACATGAAAAAATGTTCAGCATCACTGGTCATTCAAGAGATGTGAACTGAAACAACACTGAGATTCCATCTCACTCCAGAAAGAATGGTTATTATCATTATCATGAAATCAAGTAACAACAAATGCTGGCAGGGCTGAGGGGAGAAAGGAATCCTTCTCCACTATTGGTGCAAGTGTTAGACTGATGCAACTGCTATGGAACTCAGCGTGGAGACTCTTCAAAAAATTAGGATTAGAAGGGTGGAGGGGGTGAAGAGAGGGCCAGGAAAGGGGAAAAAATAAGAACCAAGATGCATCATGTAAAGGTACAAGTTCCCAATGAGAACTGTAATTGTGTTGTATACCTAAAATGTACCAATAAAAGAATTTAACAAAAAAAAAATTAGGATTAGAGGTCCCACTTGACCCAGGTATTTCCCTTCTGGGTATATTCCCAAAAGAATTAAAAACATCATACCACAGCGATATCTGTGCACAAGTGTTTATAGCAGCACAGTGTGTAATAGGTAAATCTTGGAAACAACTTGAATGCCCATCAGCTGATGAATGGATAAAAAAAAAAAGATGGTTTATTTTTAATATAGTGGAGTACTACTCACCCATAAAGAAGAATAAACTTTAGACATTTCTAGGTAAATGGATGCACCTTGAGAACATACTCTTCAGTGAAATAAATCAAACACACGTGTAAATATCACATTGTCTCTCTGGTGTGAAAAAATTAAATGTGAAAATAAAGACCAAAAAGCATAAAAACTATTGTGAAATAGGAAGAAATTGTTCAAAATTATACAGAATATGATATACTTTGCAAATACTTAAAACATTTTAAGCAAAAAATAAAAAGGTATAGTATTATTAGCAAATGAGCTGAGAGATTAGCAAGTGAAAATATATTCTTTTTAGATCATGATACACAGTGTAGTTACCATTGTTATTCTGTAATCATTTTTGTTATAAAAATTATTTTTATAGAATGTCTTTTATAGTTTTATTATTAACATCTACTTTTATTATATTAAAATATTTTTAAATATACATTGTTCCTGCACATGTTCTCCTTTGGTTGCATTAAAATTATGTCATAAGCAAAACATCAATGTTTGAGACTGTAGTCCCTACTATATACATAAAAGATATAAACACATTTCCAAGGTTCCTGGGCAGATTCAGAGGAGATTTTGTTTTGTTTCAGAGAAAATGCTTCAAAGAGCTGCATGTCCTTGAAAACCAGCTTTTGTGTACTGTGGGATTTCTCAGTTCTCACAATTGCATCCTCAGCTGTTTCACTCTTCTCCGTACTGTAAGAGAAATAAAGGTGCATAAGCAACAATTGCTGACCTCAAAATATGTGGGATCAATGTAGATGTTAAGGCCAAATTTCTTTGAAGATTTGTCTTTAGAAAACAAATACCTTATCAAACACTAGCAAATGTTGTCAAGTGGTCACATAGTGCTGTTTCCTGAATTTCAAAATTATTTCTGGAATGTTTTATTTGTGTGTGTGTGTGTGTGTGTGTATGTGTTTCATATGTAAATTGGTCTACTCTGTGCAACATTTTTATTTTCTTTATCTTTCCCTTTATCCATAGGTCAATTATCTAGTTCTTACTCTTTTTAATGAACTACTTTCAGTATTTATTGTTTTCTGCATTGTTTCACTACTTCACAGTGGAAAATCCTACCAATAGCAAAACATATTTTAGACTTCCTGTGTAGTGTATAAATTATTTGAATTTGGGTCAAGAAATACCTTCCATAGTTAGTTAACCAGTTAATAATGAAAGGATGAAGCATATATTTTGAAAGTCAAAATAATACTATATCAATTGACCAATCACAGTATACTTGCTCATAGACAAACTAGGGGAATTAGACCATTTGTCATTTGGATGCATATTCACAACAATAGATGAGAAGAAAGGCAAGATAATATTTCACAAATGGCACAGAAAGGATTTTAACATTATAGAAGTTTGGTTCTTTAAAATAAGTGAAAACACTACAGAAGGACTGTTGACCTGGTCTGAGTAAATAAAGAGGGGAAAAGGAGAGGAAAAAAAGAAAAAGAAAGAGCAAAAGAACCAGAAAGTAAATAAAATGACCTCAAGTTGAATAAAATAAGAAATCCTTTTATCTGAAATTCCCCTGTAATCCCTATTGGAGTGGAGCAAAAGAAAGATTTCTATTTCATACTTTATTTTCTGTTCCCAATTTACAGCAATCTAATTCCATTTTAAATTAATGCATCCACACTAATATTTTTCCTATTATACCCCAGCCAGCTGTGTGGCTCCCTGTTCTATGTATTGAACATGTTATAGAACTGTAATTTAAAATGTCATTTTAACTCTAATTTCTTTTCCATCGTGGTAATAGAGTTTTCAAAATAACCTACAAACAGTAGCCATTTTCCCTCAATTAAAACTCTATGGTTATCATTAATTTCATCCAATTTGATGCAAACATTTTGCCTGCATGTTGAATTGGAAAGAAAGAAAAATTGTGAAAAACAGAAAGGAGCAAGTTGAAAATCTCTTAAATATAGTAAGTCTGAATATATATTAAACACAATATGTTATGCATAGCAACAACTCTTTTCATATATTTTTAAGGCATTGCAGCTCTATCTTTTGCAAGTGGTATGGATAATTTTTCTTCAAACTACCTTCTCTGATAAAAGTAACAATAGCAAACTGAATATGTGGAAATATTTCATCATCATCAAGCCACACATTTTCACTGCCACTCAGGAAGTGTATGGTCCCAAACAAATGCTAAGGAGCAGATATTTTGATACGATGTCTTCAAATGTGTTTAATTTTTCAATATATCACCTGGAAATCCATAAATACTGATTGGTTTTATTGTTTGTTTGGTTTTTGGTACCATGAATTGAACTCTGGACCTTGTGCTTATCAGGCAGGCGAGGTGCCACTGAGCTACATCCCCAGCCCCTAGTACTGACATACTGATTGATTTTAAATGCAGATGATAAATTTAATTATCTGATGGGCTTTCTAAAATATAAGAGAATTAAAACAATGTAATTAAGATAGCTCAGTAAATTATCATATAGTGTATTTATATTTATCATACAGTATATTCATAGTATATAGAAATAAAGCATGACACTACTCTCCAAAAATTTATTTAAATAATTAAAGATCTATCCTATTAATTCAAATTTCAACTATTGATAAAAATATTTAATAATATTTTAAGCAGCTCAATGGTTTGAAATTTCTATAATAAACAAAGGTTTTAAAATAGTCCTGCTCATTTCTATCTTGGAAAATCTAATATACTTCACCTAAATCCTAAAGCTATAATAAGAAGGAAGTATTTTTCCATGCCTCAATTTGTTACATTGCCATCTTGTTTCTTTTTTCGGTCTTTTCTCTGTCACATTCTAATATTAAATAAAACATGCACAGGTATAAACAAGCTCCCTGTCACACAAGTAGCTCTTGCATTCTTGTTTCTTCTTTGAAACTGAACAAAAATCCTTCAGCAAATAGTTTTTACACTCTTAAACACGATTTCAGCATGATCATCAGGTTTGGAATTATTAGTTTTAAGTTTCTATTTGCCTCTCATTATAAGCTCTAAGAGGATAAGAGATGATCTTTGTTATTCCCAGATATGTATAATACTTGGATAGTGCCTGTCTCCTAGGACTTGTACCAGTTAAATCATTCATAATCATACTGCATCCATCTAGAGTTTACCAAGTACGGAATTGTCTAGAAAAATTGGAAATTATGATTTTATGAATTACATTGGCAGAACTGTCATTATCATGTTACCAGACCACTAATGTAAGAAAATACAGGAAGTGGTCCCTAGGTAGCCAGTCGCGCTGAAAACACCTAATCAGCCTGCTGCAGACAGCCAGGTCTGCAGACAGGGTCCCAAGGTCGCCAGTCACTCTGAAAACACCGAATCAGCCTGGACCCTGGCAACAATCCACTGGACCCCACCCCTGCTCCTTTGGCCTCTTCTCTGTACAGCCACCTGCTTCCATACTACAAAGAGGCAGAGGACACTGGACCACCAGACCACTGTACTGGAGCTAATCAAGTTCTCAGCATTTAAATAATTCCTGCCCAGAGGTAGGGCTTCTGAGCCACAGTCCCACTGCTCCTGGTCCAGAGGAAGAGGCTGCCTGGTCACCGTCCCTCCCGCTGCTCTCAGCCCAGAGGAAAGGGCTTTTGGGCTGCCGTCCATCCCACCACTCCCAGTGGAGAGTTAGGGGCTTCTGAGCAGCCATCCCACTGCTCCCGGCCCAGAAGAAGGGGCTTTCCGGCCACCATCCCTACAGCCACTCTCACCCCTTGGCCCACCTCTCCCAGCTCAGAGGAGGTGAGACACACGGATGTCAACAGCATTCCCCCCTGCCCCCCCCCCAGTCAAAATGAGAAAACACGTAAATAAGTCTCAAAACCAGACTTCCAGATCACCTCAGCAACCCCAAAGGGAAATGAGATGGAACACTCTGATACTCAACCACCTGGACCCACTGAACTCGCAACAAGAGGGGATCTGGAAAAAATGATATCAGAAATAATTTCTCAGATAACAGGAGAAATTGTGCTCCTAGTGCAAGACATGATTAATAAATCTAGAGAGGAGCTGAGGAACATCATGGAATCCCAACATAGGAAATAAATGGAATCCATAAAACAGATGCAAATAGATTTCCAGGAGATGAAAAACTCCATTGAAAGTCTACACAGCAGAATGAGCCGATGTGAGGACAGAATTTCAGATATAGAAGATAAGATTGCAATTAGTGACCAGGAAAAGAAAAATTATTTCAAAATTATAAGGGAACATGAGAAATCAATCCAGCAGCTGCTAGACCAAGATGCATCGTGTAAAGGTACAAGTTCCCAAAGAGAAATGTAATTGTGTTGTATACCAAAAATGTACCAATAAAAGAATTTAAGAAAAAAAAATAGAAAAAGAAATCTTTCCAGTTATTCAAATATCTCTTCTTTCCAAAGTGACTGGGAATCTAGCCTTCAAGAATGAAAAACTTTAGAAAAGATGAGAAAAGTAGTATAAAGTTAAAAATGAATTTTTTGCATCTTTGCATTTTCTGCTCACTATTCAATTTCCTTCCTCAATGCTTGCATTTCAGTAGTTTTTCTATAGGAAGAATTCATTGTAGTCCTTTACTGTTAGAATGTTTACACAGTATGAATTCAAGATACTATGTGTTATTTTTAATTGTTTAAACTATAAAGCCTATTTTCAGGTCTGAAAGTCTATAAATTACAGTTCACATAGTTAGTAAATAGGCATGAAGCATCTTATTTAACAAGTCCTTTTAAATTTATTTTAGGCTGAGCTCCTCTGTACTAATAATTATTTAATGAATTCTACTGATAGCTGAAAATTATAGTGATAGTCATACACTGAAAGGGACATTATCTCTGTGATTTTATCCATAAATATAGATGTGCATGTCCTACTTAATAACCCTTTACAAGCTACTATTTGTCAAAAATCAACAAATTAGTATGTCATGCTTTGACCTTGCTGGCCCCAACACAATAATTTATTTGATTAACTAACATATTCCATATTCTCAAGGGCTTATGATGTATAAAAATGTATTTGAAAACAATTAACCTAGGAAAACATAAAAATACATCATTTAGCTTGTATCAGATCTTGATATATTAACAGGTTCTGGTGACAGCAGTGCCGCTTATTGTAGTTAGATATAGTTTAAAAATCAAAGTATTGGTGTAGGTTTGATCTGTTAAATTATTAAGAGCATTTTATTGATGTACATTAAGTTTCTATCATGCATGGACATATAAAGTGAAGTTCATACAATGTAAACTAGCAAAAGAAAATACATAAAAGTCTGTAATTCCTGTCACTTGGAGCAAATGTACACATTTAGCTCTAAAGCAGATATTAAACGTCATTGTTTGCTACACACTCATTGTTCCTAGCAAGCTATATGTGAATATAGCTTGTGAAATTAAGAACAGTGTTTAAGGTAATCAATAAGAGAAAGAGTTACAGATGTTTTTCAACCCTAAGGGCAAAGCTACTAACTACAAATAGATTCCATGTCTATAAAGAAGTATTCGAATAATTGACTTTTTCATGAGAACACAAAACTACTGCATTAATGCTGGCATTTAAGTCATCATCTTTTTAAAGTACTTTCATACATTTTTACATAAAATCTCTAAATACCCACATTCCATTTACCTCCAATAAGCCATTAATTCTGTCTCTATCACCTGTAACCACTGCTACATTCTTATGTTGGAAAGGCAAATATCTAAAAGCTCTTGTCACGTGGTAAAGCAGGAAGAATGGTAATGTCTTATTTGAAAAAAAATGATGTGTTTTTTATATTGATTTTTAACATTTCTGCTCTGATTATACAGGATATTTTTTAAAGGCGATTTTGGAAGAGTAAAAGGGCTATAAACATTCTAGAATATCTCAGTCTCAATCCTACTACAGACTAATCTTAAAAAATAATAACCTTGGTGTCTAAGCCCTAAAAGATTTTATGCAAAAGAAGTATTATCAAAAGCAATGACAAATAGCTACATAAAACCAAGTCTTGCATAAAAATAGGCATCATCCATCATTACAATAGAGCCATTGAACACCTACTGAGTTCCTGATAGAGTATTATACCAATTAAATAACCTCAGTGAAGGCTCCTTACATAGAAGCTGAGGCCTAAATGCTGAGTTAACTGCCAAACAAGGAAGTTCAATTCAAAAATCTTTATTGAACAACTACTACATTTCTAGCGATGTGCTGCAGAAATCAAGACAAGAAATAAGCCTGTAACTCATAATCAGAATGTGTACTCCTGTTCTAAAAAGCATAGACAATTTGGCTTTCTACTTCTGCAAAATATAAGAGAATCTAAATCTACTCTAGATTTACTCTAAATCTAGTCCAAGAGAGTACATTTGAAACACATCCTAAATGATATTCTGTTGGTGGAATTGATTTCTTTCCAACAATTCTCCAAAGAAGTAAATATGTTGGATTTCAGAAATGAATAGGTTGCGTGAGTCTTCAGAAACATCAAAACTTTGTAGAAATCAGGTCAGGACCCTGCCAAGAGAGGAGCTGCATGAGCACGTGGGCTCCTGCCAGAGGCCTGCCATTCCATCAGTGAGTGTGTGCAGATCCCAGGGAGTAGCTGTGTGGCTGGACAAGCCTGGTTGGGGGTGGATCCCAGCCAGGGCTCTGCCCCAACCCCAGAGGCTTGGGCACACCCTCCAAAGCCAAGGGCCCACCCAGAAAGGGACTGCATGGGCACATGGGCTTCAGCCAGAGGCTCACCATACCATCAGCCACAGCCAGGGACCCACCTGGAGATGTGCTATGCAAACACACAAGCAATACCCAGAGGCTCGAACCAATACCATTGATAAGCTCCAGGAGACCCTAGGCAAAGCCTGTGCAGACAATAGAAACTGGGGTGCACAGCCCCCAACCAAAGGCTCTCCAAGACAATAGCACATAGGGACCCCAGCAAGAGGCATGCCTAGATATCATCCCAAGTGTGCTCAAGCCCCAGCCAGAAGCCCACCCAGACAACACATCAGCTCAGTGGTCCAGAAGGCCACCACTCTGAACCCAGGGATTGGTGCACTGGTGAGCAGCAGAGTAAAGGCTGCTTGGTGCCTTGCTGAGAATTTAAGATCACTGGGTGAGCAAAAAGTTGCCTCAACAAAGACACAGCAGGCTGCATCTGTTGAAATGAGAAGACACATAAATAAGTCCCAAAACAGAACTTCCAGATCACCTAAGGGAACCCCAAAGGTCAAAAAGATGGAACGATCTGATGCTCAAACACCTGGACTCCCTGAACAGGCAATGAAAGGGGACCTGGAAAAAATGAAATCAGAAATAATTTCTCAGATAACAGCAGAGATTGTGTCCATAGTACAAGACATGATTAATAAATATAGAGTGTACCCAGACAAAAAAAATAGAGGAGCTGAGGAATATGATGAAATCTCAACAGAGGAAACAAATGGGATCCGTAAAACAGATGCAAACAGATTTCCAGGAGATTAAAACTCCATTGAAAGTTTACACAGCAGAATGAGCCAATGTGAGAATAAAATTTCAAATATAGAAGATAGGATTGGAATTAGTGACCAGGAAAAGAAAAATTTCTTAAAAATAGTAAGGGACCATGAGAAATCAATCCACCAGCTGCTAGACAATGCAGAGAAGACTAACATCAGAGTGATTGGAGTCAAGAAAGAAACAGGATAGTGTGCAGGTGAAATAAAAAAAAAAACCAAAAAACTGTTCACAGAAGTAATGGCAGAAAACTTCCCAAATAGGGGAAAAGAAATTGACATACAGGGGCCGGGGATTTAGCTCAGTGGTTTCACTGCCTGCTGCGCAAGTGCAAAGGATCCGAGTTTGGTTCCTGGTACCAAAAAAGAAAAAAGAAAGAAAGAAATTGACATACAGATAAGTGAGGCATATAGGACTCTAACTAACCTTGATCAAAACAAATCTACACATAGGCATATAATAGTTAGGATTCCAGAAACACAACAGAAGAACAAAATACTATAAGCAGTTACAGAAAAGAAACAAATCACATACAAAGGAAAGCCCATTGGAATCACAGCAGACTTCTCAATGAAGACCCTCAAGACAAGAAGAGCTTGGAGTGACATATTTCAAGCCCTAAAGGAAAACAGCCTCCAACCCACATTGATGTACCCTGCAAAACTATCTTTCAAAATTGATGGAGAAATAAGATACTTTCATGACAAAGAGCACCCTGGGAACTTCATGAATACCAAACAATCATTCTAAAACATTTTAAACAATGCAGACCCTCAAGGCAAGAAGAGCTTGGAGTGACATATTTCAAACCCTAAAGGAAAACAGCCTCCAACCCAGGTTGATATACCCTGTAAAATTATCATTCAAAATTGATGGAGAAATAAGATACTTTCATGAAAAAGAATACCTTAGGAACTTCATGAATACCAAACAATCATTCCAAAAAATTTTAAACAATATTCTAGGAAAAGACAATAAGGATCACAACCCCAGGAAGCCCTGCAGAATAAATCCATCAGGCAGGACAAAAACTTAAAAGAAAAGGGGAAGAATCCAACCAAAACAAAAGGTGATGACAAGGATAAATCAATTATGTCAATTATAACCATCAATAATAACGGTCTCAATTCACCAATCAAAAGAAATAGACTGGCAGAATGGGTCAAGAAGCAAAATCCAACAATATGCTGCATACAAGAAACACACTTAATTCACAAAGAAACTCATAGACTAAAAATTAACGGATGGAAAACAATACTCCATGCAACAGAAACCAAAAGAAAAGCAGAAGGGCTATCCTCTGCAAATCAAGTGGATATCAAATCAACACTGATTAAGAGAGACAAAGAAGGACACTACATCCTTGTAAAGGGAACAATCCAACAGGAAGAGATGACAATCATAAACATATATGCACCAAACACTAGTGCATCCAACTATATAAAACAAATACTAACAGATATGAAAAAATCATATAAGCACTAATACAATAGTATTGGGGGACCTTAATATCCCACTCTCACAGATAGATCAACTAGACAAAAAGTAAACAATGAAATATTAGAACTCAATCAAACTCTTGAACAAGTGAACTTAACAGATGCTTACAGAATGTTTCACCACACAAAATCAGAATACACAATCTTTTCAGCTGCACATGGGTCATAATCTAAAATAGACCAAATACTCACTCATAGATCATGTTTAAGTAAGTGCAAAGGAATTGAGGTTATCTCCTATATATTTTCAGACCATAGTGCAATGCAATTGGAGTTCAATAGCAAAAGAAACTGCAAGAATTCCATTAACACATGGAAACTGCACAACACCCTTCTTAATAACCAATGGGTCACAGAGGGAATTAAAGAAAACATCAGACAGTTCCTAAAATTAAATGACAATGGTAATACAACATATCGGCATCTATGGGACACATTGAAATCTGTCTTATGAGGGTAATTCATAGCAGTGAATACTCACATTAGGAAAATAGAGTGAGCTCAATGACACAACCTGATGCTGAACCTCAAGGTTCTAGAAAAAGTAGAGCAGGAAAAACCCAAATCTCATAAAATGAAGGAAATTATGAAGATCAGGGCAGGAATCAATTCAATGGAGACTAATAGAACAATACAAAAAAATCAATGAAGTCAAGAATTGGTTCTTCAAAATAATAAATAAAATTGACAAACCCTTAGCCAACCTTATCAGAAAAAGCAAAGAAAAGGTCCAAATCCATGCAATTAGTAATGAAGAGGGTGAAATTACAATGGACAAAGCAGAAATCCAGAGGATCAGCAATATCGACTTTGAGAACCTATACGCCAATAAGATGGAAAATACAGAAGAAATGGACAGATTCCTAGATATGTGTGAATTACCAAAGTTGAATGAAGATGATATAAAAATTCTAAATGACCCAATATCAATCAAGGAAATTGAAAATGTAATTAAAAACTTACTAACTAAGAAAAGCCAGGATCCTGATGGCTTCACTGCTGAATTCTACAAGACATTTAGAGAGGAACTATTGCTCTTGCTGTTTAAACTCATCAGTGAAATTGAAAGGGAAGCAGTACTCCAAATTTCATTCCTGGAAGCAAGCATCACCTTGATCCCCAAAGCAGAGAAAGACCAAATGGAAAAAGAGAGCTATAGGCCAATCTCACTAAAGAAGATAGATGCAAAAATCCTTAAGAAGATACTGGCAAATAGAATGCAGAAGATAGTCAAGAAAATCATACACCCTGACCAAGTGGGATTCATCCCAGGGACACAGGGATGGTTCAACATATGCAAATCAATAAATGTAATACACAACATTAATAGAACCAAGGACAGAATCCATATGATCCTTCCAATAGATGTAGAGAAAGCATTTGACAAAATCCAACATGAATTTATGATAAAAACCCTACAAAAATTGGAATAGATGAACATTACTTCAATCTAATAAAAGCCATCTATGAAAAACCAACAACCAATTTCATATTAAATGATCAAAAACTGAAATCCTTCACACTAAAATCCGGAACAAGACAAGGATGTCCACTACCACCACTTCTATTGTATATTTTTGGAAACATTAGCCACAGCAATTAGACAGGAGAAAGAAATAAAAGGAATAAAGATAGGAAACGAAGAAGTCAAACTGTCGTTATTTGCAGATGACATGGTCCTCTATATAGAAGACCCTAAGAACTCCACCAAAAGTCTTCCAGACTTAATAACCAAATTCAGTAGAGTAGCTGGATATACGGTCAATAAACAAAAATCAATAGCTTTTCTGTACACAAAAAATCAGACTCACTGAGAAAGAAATGTGGCAATCAATTCCTTTCACAATAGCATCCAAAAAATTGAAATACCTAAGAATCAACAAAAGAAATCAAAGACCTCTACTCTGAAAACTATAGCACTCAAAAAAAAAAAAGAGATTGAAGAGGATATCAGAAAATGGAAAGACATTCCTTGCTCCTTGCTCAAGAAGAATCAACATAGTGAAAATGGAAATACTTACAAAACTGATATATAGATTCAATGCAATCCCAATTGAAATCCCAGCAACATACTTCACAGACCCGGAGAAAATAATCCAAAAATTCATTTGGAACAAGAAGAGACCTAGAACAGCAAAAGCAATACTAGGCAATAAAGACAAGGTAGGAATCCCCAACTTGAAACTATACTACAAAGCTACTGTGATTAAAAACAGCATGATACTGGCAAAGAAACAGACCTGAGGACCAGTGGAACAGATTACAAGTTGCAGAAACATGGTACCTGCATCCTCCTGCTTGTTCCACCAGCTTGCAACCAAGACACGGTGAGGAGGACCAGCCCCGGGCATGCCCACCAGCTGCCAGCATGGCCCCTAAGGCCTCTCCAACAACAAGCCCCACCCCACCCCTGACCCCACCTCTTGCCTTCTGGCTGTGCAGCTACTTGGTTCTACACTGCAGAGGCAAAGGGAAACATAAGAGCCATTGTCCTGAGCTGCAGAAGTGAGCAACAGAGAAGAGGGCCTCTCTCAGGCTCCCTGATGAAAACAAGCCCACTGGAAAAGTGAAGAGAATCTCTGCAATAAAGGCACACCAGACCACCGTGCTTGGTAAGTTGGAAGGATCATCAGCTCCCATTTTAACCTGGACTTTCTTCAGGGGAAAGGCAGCTGAAACCTGCAATAGAATTTTGCAGAGTGCAAACCTGCAGGAGGACAGGGAACTCAGCTTGGGACTTGCAGCCAGAAATCTGCCTGAATCTCACAGGTCTGGGTCTAGCTTACTGAGACTCATTGGCTTATAACTGCACACTGCTGCCCACTTTGTCTATTGTGACAGTGAGACATACCCTGAAGGAAGCCCTTCCTTTTTAAAGGTGATAGATTAATAACTACCACAAATTGTCATTCTGTAAGATGTATTTGATGCTATGGTGCTGCTGATTGTATCACGAGGGCTAAGGTGTTGTGATTGATCTAATCAGTTGTCCTTCCTGGTATAATGAAAATGAGATAGCCTCAGAGCCATTAGAAACTCAAAACCTGAAGACCAACTATATCTGGAAGACACCTCTGAGAAACAATCATTCCATAAGGGTTCTAAATACATCAACAAAGATACTTACAATAAGCAATTTCAAAATATCTACCCAGGAACTAAACCAAGGACAGTACCAAAAAAAAAATGAGAAGACATTTAAGCAAGTCACAAACTCAGACTTCCACCCACCAAAAGGCAGTTTCTGGGGGAAGTGAGGTGGAAAAGTCTGACAATCAACCACCTGGACACTGAACTGATAGCATAGGAAGTAACAAAACAGATGAATGAGGCTCTAGAAAAATTCAAAGCAGAAATAATCTCCCAGATAACTACAGAGTTGGTGAGCAGAGTGAAAGACATGATTAGAGGCTCTAGAACAGAAACTGATAGAAAAATAGATGAGCTCAGAAACATGCTGGAAGCCATGAATACCCAGCATAAGAAAGAAATGGAAACCATGATCAGCCAACTTAAGAAAGAAATGGAATATGAAGCAGATTCAAACAGATATTCAGGAGATTGAAAACTCCATTGAAAGTAGGCAGAGCAGATTAAGAGAATATGAAGATAGAATATCAGATATAGAAGACAGGATTGCAGTTAAGGACTATGAAAACAGAGATTTCTTAAAAATAGTAAGGAACCATGAGAAATCAATTCAGCAGCTGCTAGATTATGCAGAGAAGAATAACATAAGACTGATAGGAGTCCACGAAAAAATAGGAGAGAGTACAATTGACATAAAAAAGCTCTTCACAGAATTAATAGCAGAAAGCTTCCCAAACAGAGGGAAAATTGGACATACAGATAAGGGAGGCATATAGAACTCCACATAGCCATGATCAAAAAAAATCTATACCTAGACATATAATAGTCAAGATCCCGGAAACCCAACAGAAGAGCAAAATCCTACAGGCAGTTAGAGAAAAGAAACAAATCACCTATAAAGGAAAGCCCATCAGAGTCACGGCAGAATTCTCAACAGAAACCCTCAACTCAAGGAGAGCCTGGAGTCAAGTATTTCAACCCCTAAAAGAAAATAACTTCCAACCTAGACTGTTGTATCCTGCAAAATTATCTTTCAAAATCAATGGGGAAATTAGATACTTCCATGACAAAGAACACCTGAGAAATTTCATGAACAACAAAGCAGCTCTCCAAACAATCCTAAGCAATATCCTAGAAAAAGGCAATGAAGGTCACAACTCCATGAGGCTCAACAGAGGAAAGCCACCAGGCAAGGGAAGAAACTAAAGGGAAGGGAGGAAAAATAAATAAGAGCCAACAACAGTAAAACATCATGACAAGGATGAGTCAATATCTATTAATTATAACTATCAATGTTAATGGCCTCAATTCACCAATCAAAAGTAGACTGACAGAATGGATTAAGAAGCAAAATCCAGCAATACACTGTATACAAGAAACACACCTAACTCAAAAAGAAATTCATAGACTGAAAGTAAAATGATGGGAAACAGCTCTCCACATGACAGGAACCCAGAATAAAGTAGGGGTAGCAATCTTATTTGCAGACAAAGTAGATTACAAACCAAAACTAATTAAGAGAGACAAAGATGGTCACTATATCCTTGTGAAAGGAAAAATCCAAGAGGAAGAGATGACAATCCTAAATATATATGCACCAAATACAAATGCCCCCAACTATACAAAACAAATATTAATGGACATGAAAAAACAAATAATCACTAATACAATTGTAGTGGGGGACCTCAATACCCAACTATCACAAAGAGACAAATCATCCAGACAAAAATTTAACAACGAAATTCAAGAACTGAACCAAGCTATTGAACAAATGGACTTAATAGATATTTACAGAGTGTTCCACCCCACAAAATCAGAATACACATTTTGTTCAGCTCCACTCGGGTCATTCTCCAAAATAGACCACATGCTAGCTCATAGGACATGTCTAAGTCAAAGTAAAAGAATTGAAATTACCCCCTGTATAGTATCAGACCATAGTGCAATAAAATTGGAGATCAATAACATGAGAAACTGCAAAATTCCCACAACAACCTGAAAATTGAATAACACCCTCCTGAACACCCAATGGGTCACAGAGGAAATTAAAGGAGAAATTAGACAGTTTCTACAAGTAAATGGTAATGCCAGTACAACATACAGGAATCTATGGGACACAATGAAAGCAGTTCTACGCGGGAAATTCATAGCAAGGAATGCCCATATTAGGACAACAGAGAGAACTCAGATTAATAACCTAATGCAGAACCTCAAACTCATAGAAAAAGAAGAGAATAACAAACCCAATGCTTGCATGAGAGAGGAAATTACAAAGATCAGAGCAGAAATCAATGCAGTGGAGACAAAGAGAACGATATAAAAAATTAAACAAAGAGTTGGTTTTTTGAAAGAATAAACAAAATTGACAAACTTTTAGCCAACCTTATCAAAAAAAAAGGAAAGAAAAAGCTCAAATCCATGCCATTAAGAACAAAAAAGGGGAAGTCACAACAGACCCAGCAGAAATCCAGAGGATCATCAATACCTACTTCGAGAAAATGTACTCTAATAAAATGGAAAACACAGAAGAAATGGACAGATTCCTAGATACATATGAATTGCCAAAGTTAAATGAAGAAGATATAAAAATTCTAAACACGCCAATTATAATGAGTGAAATTGAAAATATAATAAAATATTTACCAACAAAGAAAAGCCCAAGTCCTGATGGCTTCACTGCTGAATTCTACAAGACATTTAAATTCTACAAGACATTTAAAAGACCATTACTCTTTAAACTCATTAAGGAAATTGAAAGGGAAGCAAGGCTTCCAAATTCATTCCTGGAAGCAAGTGTTCCTTTGATTCCAAAACCAGGGAAAGACGCAACACAAAAAGAGAACTACAGGTCAATCTCCCTAATGAACATAGATACAAAAATCCTCAACAAATACTGGCAAACAGAATACAGAGAGTCATCAAGAAGATCATACACCCTGACCAAGTCGAATTTATCCCAGGGAAGCAAGGATGGCTCAAAATTCGTAAATCAATAAATGTAATACACCGTATTAACAGAGTCAAGGACAAAAAGCATATGATCACCTCAATAGATGCAGAAAAGGTATTTGACAAAATCCAACACCCATTCATGATAAAAACGCTTCCAAAAATTGGAATGAAAGGTCTTTATCTCAACCTGATTAAGGCTATCTATGAAAAACCAATAGCTGACATCATACTAAATGGTCAAAAACTAAAAACTTTCATGCTAAAATCAGGAACAAGACAAAGATGTCCACTATCACCACTCCTGTTTAATATAGTTCTGGAAACATTAGCCACAGCGATTAGAAAAGAGAAAGAAATAAAAGAAATAAAAATAGAAAAAGAAGAAGTTAAACTGTCATTATTTGCTGATGATATGATACTTTACATTGAAGACCCAAAATGCTCTGCCAAAAGACTTCTAGACTTAATTGACAGAGTCAGTAGAGTAGCTAGATATAAGGTCAACACTCAAAAAACAATAGCCTTTTTATATGCAAATAATAGACTCACTGAGAGAGAAATTAGGAAACAATTCCTTTTACAATAGCATACAAAAAATTGAAATATCTAGGAATCAATCTAACAGAGGAAGCAAAAGACCTCTACACTGAAAACTACAGCACCCTGAAAAAGGAGATTGAGGAGGATGTAAGAAAAAGGAAAGACATCCCTTGTTCCTGGATAGGAAGAACCAATATAGTGAAAATGGTCATACTTCCAAAACTACTATATAGATTTAATGCAATGCCGATTGAAATTCCAACAATATACTTCACAGAACTACAGAAAACAATCCAAATAATCATTTGGAATCAGAAGAGACCTAGAATACCAAAAGCAATTCTGGGCAACAGAGACATGGCTGGGGGTATCACAATACCCAACTTGAAGCTATACTGCAATGCTACTGTGATTAAAAACAGCATGGTACTGGCAAAGAAATGGACTTGAGGATCAGTGGAATAGATTAGAAGACACAGAAACAACTTCAGAATACTCAGCCACCTCTTCTTTGACAAAGGAGCCAACCACCCTCATTGGAGGAAAGATAGCCTATTTAATAAGTGGTGTTGGAAAAACTGGATTTCAACCTGCCAGAGATTAAAGTTAGACCAATATCTATCATAGTGCACTAAACTAAGATCAAAATGGATTAAAGATCTAAATATTAAGAAGAAACACTAAACTTGCTGGAAGATAAGTTAGGTAGAACTCTTGAAGATACTGGCATAGGAAAAGACTTCATGAACAAAATCTCAATAGCACGGGAACTAGCAGAAAAAATCAGCAACTGGGATTTCATCTTGTTATAAGGCTTCTGCACTGCAAGAGAAACCACCAACAGAGCTAACAGACAACCTACAATGTGGGAAAAATTTTTTAGCAGCTGTAACTCAGACAAAGGGCTACTATCTAGAATATATGAAGAACTGAAAAAAATCAGACCCCTCCAAATTTAAAGACCAAGTTCAAAAATGGGCATCTGAAATGAACAGACATTTCTCAGACAAAGAAGTATATCCAGCTAATAAACATGAAAAAATGTTCAACAGCACTGGTAATTTGAGAGATGCAGATGAAAACAACACTGAGATTCCACCTCACCCCAGAAAGAGTTGCTGCTATCAAGAAATCAACGAATAACAAATGCTGGCGGGGGTGTGGAGAGAAAAGAACCCTTCACCATTGTTGGTGGGACTGTAGGCTGGTACAAACACTATGGAAATCAGTGTGGAGATACCTCAAAGAATTAGGACTGGAGGTCCCATTTGACCCAGCTATTTCCCTGCTGGGTATCTTCCTCAAAGAATTAAAAGAATCATATCATAGTTATATATGAGAACCTATGTTAAAAGCAGCACAATTCATGATAGCTAAAACTTGGAAACAACCCAATTGCCCATCACCTGGAGACTGGATAAAGAAAAAGTGTGGTTTTTTTTAATAAAATGGAGTATCACTCAGCCATAAAGAATGAGAAACTAAAGACATTTATAGCTAAATGGATGCACATTGAGGTGATACTCTTAGGTGAAATAAATAGGACATACATCTGTAAATACCAAATAGTTTCTCTAGTGTTTGAAACTGAAAGTGTAGATAAGGACTAAAAGGTATAATAGATAATGTGACACAGAAAGAAATGGTGCAAAGGGGGAGGGGAATGAGATGGGTAGGGAAAAAGAAAGAAGGGAAGGGAATGGAATTAATATCAGAAAAAGAAAAATGGAACAAAGTCTTTGTAGATAGGGAGGGGTGGAGGGGTTGGGGGGGCAGGGGAATAGGGAAAAATTAAGAACCAAGATAGATTATTTAAAGGTGCAAATTTCCAATGATGAATGTCATTATATCGTATACCTTAAATGCACCAATATAATTAATTTTAAAAAAACCTTTCTAGAAAATGTGGAAGTTGAGGAAATAAGGTAAAACAAGATCATCTGACTTATTCTTCCCTAATTCTTTGACCAAAGAGGATGTCAAAGTAAATTTATAAATTTAGCCATTTAATAGTAGACCAAGATAAATCCAGGGCTCCAAATTTCCAATTTAAAACTCTATCATATTCAAATGTTTTGCAAAATTCTTGCAACTGAAATTGGCTGAAATTAAATGTTAGATCAAGAAAACCCTAAGTAGAGGAAGATATTACATGCTTGCTAATTAAGCAATCGGAACTAGCTCTTCCATCCAGACATAGAGTCAGAAAGCATTTTCGAAGTTCTTTTAATCCACTAATGATTCCAGAGTTTGGGCTGTCATTGACCCTGCCATGAAAGCAGATAGTAACGGCTGGCTATAAGGAACAAGATTTACAAAGCACATAGGAATGTGGTTTTCATGGGACAGACTTCAACTGGTAATCTTTTTATAATTTGTTTTTCATGTTTCTGAGAAGGATTTAGAAATCAGTCTCCTAAGTATGCTGTAATAAAATGTCAGGAAAGCGTTCCATTTTCAGCTGCCATGATGCTCTTTTCAGATCTACTCCAAGGTAAATATTTTTTTTTTAACTAATCTATCACTTTTTCTCAGTTCAAGTACAAGGACTACGTGAGTGTCTTGGCTGATCAGATCTTATATGTGGTACTAGAACTTATGGTTTCCCTGGTATTCCCCTCAGGAGCACTTTGAAAAAGTCTGCTTGGCAAACTAGACTTTTTGTAATTTTTTTTAAAAGAAACTACATTATCAGAGGATTTTCCTTTTGGAATATTTAACCATGAACAACAGAGAAAAATACTCTTTAACATATCTTTAAAAGACTGTTAAGAGTACAAACCTCAATATTTGTAAATCACAAAGTTCATTTCATGGACAAAAATGGAAAAATATTGTTGATTTAATTTGGGTTATCTCTTTCCTAAAAAGAAATTGCAATGAATATAGTGTGTAGGCAAATTTAGAACTTTACACATAATTCATTAACACAGATGTAATACAATTTTAAACTGCAATTAGTGTAAGTTTATAAAAATTGGTAACATGATCTCATTGTTTATTAGAGGTAATACATCATGAAATATTGACACAATGTGAAGCAATATGAAGGTAAAATTTTTCAAAGAAATAGATTGTGAAAATTAGGCTTGAGTAAACTGATACTGAGCTAAAATGCAGAGGGAAATTGAGCAATAAAGGCTTTGATATGTGGTTTTACATTATTATTAAAATGGTTTAAAACAAAATGCAATTATGTGTCTGTGTGTATAATATTTTATATATCATACAATGTAAAATATTTTAAAGTTATAGGCAGAAATGTCAATGCATATTTTTAGGAAGATATAAAATATATAGTTCACATTAACAGATTCAGAGCTTGGGTAGTATTTTACTCTTGGATACAAAATGAGCCAAACAAATTTGTTAGATCTTTTTATTGATTATCTATACCCTCAAGTCTATATTTAAAATATTTACTTTTTTGTATATTGAAAGAAATATGTTCTCATTTTTGAAAATTTACAATACACAGAAAGACATTTTGAAACATTTTACTCCCATTTTTTATGCCTAATCAGCAACAGCCCTTATGTGCACAATTTCCTATATAGTGAGCTTCAACACTCTAGTAAGAAATCCACATTTTACTAAATTGTTTGAAAACATTGTCTTAAATGTTGGCATACTATACCATTAAAATAGTTACCTTTATTTCCTTTTCCATTATTTACTGTTTTTGTGTTATCATGAGCATCTTCTACGTCTGCTTCTTGTGAATCAATGATTATTTCCCTTAGACAGTTTCTGAGGAGAAAGTTAATAGCTTAGGGTACACCATCCATAGCTTCCAAAGATTGTTAGTAAAAGACATGTTAGTAAAAGACCCAATCAATACTCCCAAAATATCTATCTTGAGATAATATTCATGAAATCTGTAGAGGTTACTAAGCTCTAAACTCTGGGCTTCCTATAAAGCGATTAAACATCCAGGGTGTACACAGCTGGTATGGAGGCTGGAGAAAAGGCCCAATTACTTATATACTATTTACTGGGCTTATAAAACAAACCAGGTGAGTATGTGTAACACTGTGCACACACGCACACACACACACACACACACACACACTTCCTAAAGCCAAAACGGAATCTCTGCAAACTCAAAGAGCAGATGCTTTTCCACTAAAAGGTAACACTTGCACTCTGATCCAGAAGGTAGAAATTCAAGGAGCATGTAAGGGCTTCCTTTTACCTTTGATTGGAATGAAATACTTTTTTTTTTCTTTTTTCTTTTTTTTTTCATAAAGGATTCGGAGGTCACCACAACGTTTACATTTTCTTCCTCAACTTAGTTGCATTGCACTAAGATTTTACTGACTGTCTCTTCTACTCTAATAAATGTCTTCTGGTCTGTTTTCTGAGCCATGTATTTATTGTTCAGCCTTTTTTATTTTAGGATAATATTATAGTAGCAAGGTTGTAAGTCTGTTCTAGGACCCCATAGAAAAGGTAGATAGAACTTCTTCCCCACTTTTTAAAAATTATGATAAAATGCACATAAAAGCAAATTTACCATCAGCCATTTTAAGTGGACAGTAGAGCAGTATGAAATATATTCCTAGTGTTATACAATCATCACCTTTTATTACTACAGTACAAAATCAGTTGGAATTGAATGCGCATTAGCACTTCCTGTTGGAGAAAATGTTTCGAAAATCAGCTCTGCATTGGTAAGCACATCACTTCATTGTACCGAGGTCAAGATACTATTAAAGCTAGTGCTATTTTATTGATTAATTTGATTTAGCTATGAGATGACAGACGTTAAAGGATAAGATGCTTTCTAAAAATAGATTTTAATTGTTTTCCCAGAACCTGACACCAATTACAATGGATAAATTTGTAGTTTTCTTTTAAAAAGGAAAGTCTGTACACTTGAAGTATGTTGCTTAACTCAGAAGTATTACAAGGAAGTAAATAGCAGATTAATGAATAAGAAATATATTTACAGTGGTCCAAAATTTAAGGGAAACCCTGCTAGAGGCAATGTATTATTTCTAATATAACAAAGTTCTTGTTATATATGACTTATTTCTTTAAAAAGCTTCCTGGGTATTGAATAAAATAGTATTGGGTATTATTATCTTGTGCAAACTGAAAGTTCTCATAAAATATATTTGTTCTCAACAATGATCATAGAATATTCAGAGGTAAGGAAATGCAACATTTTTGTTTATTAAAATGAAGTATTACTATAAAATGAAATCAGCTCATGACGCTACATTGAAAGTTCCCAGTCTTTTTCTTTGCTAAAAATTTATAGCTCTAATCTTCTTATCATATTGCCAAAATAAAATAAAGGCAATTTTTATTTACTTTTATGGGATGCTTGTGCCATTGAGGATTAAAAACAGACCTAATGATAGAGGTAGAATATATTTTTTCCTCACCTATTCATGTTTAAAAATTCTAGTACTTGGTTAAGTACTTTGTATGTGAAAATGTGTATGGAGTATTTCCACAAGACAGAGGAAGAAGAGTGGCACAATTTTGGATATTTCCAGATACTCACATAACACAAGATAAGTATGTAGTTGACAAAACAACAACAACAAAATACCAGTGAAATATTATCAAGTAACACAGGTGGCAAGAAATACAGAACACATACGCCCTTGACATCGGCCTCGCCTCAGTACCTGTCAGAGAGAAAACAGAGAGAAGCAATATGCAATCCTTCCACACTGCCGGAAGTTTTTCACTCAATATTTAAAGGACACTGGTCCCTGAGAAGAGAAGCTGAGACACGAAGGAACATTCTCAACTTCACTAGCACGTGAAGGAGCAGCTTGTGGAGAGGGCTAAAGTTTAGAGCACTGTAACTTTTATTTATTTATTTTTTGTACCGGGAATTGAACTCGGGCCACGGAACCACTGAGCTAAATCCCTGGCGCTTGGAGCACTGTAATTTTTACGAACTTTCCAAACTGATTTTCAGGGTCCCCTTCCAGCAAGCCGTCCCACATGAATAGAACTACAGATGTAGAAAAAAATTCGGCAAAATTATAATCAAAGTGAAGAGAAGGGCAGCATCAGATGTTACACTGATGAAAATGAGAGATGAAATAAGAAAAATTTGAAAAGCAAGAGTCTATATTTTTAATACTATACTCAAAATAAGAGGAAAAGGAGGTCAACAATATTAGCACATGAAGCAAACTTCCTTCTAGAAGAGTAAGCATGGATCTCCCTTATTAAAAGGCTCTCTTAGTTGCTTACCTCCATAAAATGAATGTTTTCCTGAAAATTTTTGGAACATAACATTTTATAAGTAATGTGGGGACATTAACAAAGAGCAAATGATAATGTTTAAGTAAAACAGATTTGTTTATCTCAAAAGAATAAATAAAAGATCCTTGTTTGCCATCCACATCTTTCAAGTCTAAGCTCTCAGCTGTTATTCTGATCAGATTCTCCTAGCACTATTTTTCTTTTTTTTTTTTTTCTCATATTAAATTCTTTTATTGGTACATTGTAGGTATACAACACAATTACATTTCTCACTGGGAATTGTACCTTTACATAATGCATCTTGGTTCTTATTTTTTCCCCATTCCTAGCCCTCCCTTCACCCCCTCCACCTTTCCCTATTTACAAAGACTTTATTTCCAGTTTTTTCATTTCTCATCATTTTTTCCTTTCCCTTCTTTCCTTTCCCCTGCCCCTCCCACTACCCCTACCCCTTTGGACCATTTCTTCCTATTTTACATTATCAATTATTCATTCTAATAATTGGTACATTTTAGGTATACAACATAATGACATCCATAATTGGAAATTTGCACCTTTACATAGTCTCTCTTGGTTCTTATTTTTCACCCTTGCCCAGCCCTCCCTTCAACCCCTCCAGTCCTCCCTATTTACAAAGATTTTGTTCCTATTTTTCCATTTTCTCATATTAATCCCATTCCCTTCTATCCTTTCCCCTAACCCTCCCACTTCCTTCCCCTTTGCCCCTTTTCTTCCTATTTCACATTACCTATTATACATTTAGTCCTTATTTACACTTTCAGTTTCTCACACCAGAGAAACTATTCGGTATTTACACATGTGTGTTTTATTTATTTCACTTAAGAGTATTCCCTCAATGTGCATCCACTGAGCTATAAATGTCTCTAATTTCTCATTTTTTATGGCTGTAGTACTCCATTTTATAAAAAAACCCCACATTTTCTTTATCCAGTCTCCAGTTGATGGGCATTTGGGCTGTTTCCAAGTTTTAGCTATTACAAACTGCACTGCTATGAACATGGGCGCACATATGTCACTGTGGTATGATTCTTTTAATTCTTTGGGGAAGATCCCCAGCAGTGGAAAAGCAGGGTCAAATGGGACTTCCAGTCCTAGTTCTTTGAGGTATCTGCATACTGATTTCCACAGTGGTTGCACCAGTCTACACTCCCACCAGCAGTGGAGCAGGGTTCCTCTTTCCCCACAGCCCCGCCAGCATTGGTTATTGGATGATTTCATGATAGCAACCATTCTTTCTGGAGGGAAGTGGAATCTCAGTGTTGTTTTCATTTGCATCTCTCAAATGACCAGTGATGTTGAACATTTTTTCATGTATTTATTTGCTATTTCTACTTCTTTGTCTGAGAAATGTCTGTTCATTTCAGATGCCCATTTTTGGATTGGGTCTTTAAATTTGGGAGGTCTGATCTTTTTAAGTTCCTTATAGATTCAAGATAGTAGACCTTTGTCTGAGGAAGAGCAGGTGAAGATTTTTTCCCACATTGTGGATTGTCTCTTCACACTACTGGTGGTTTCTCTTGCTTACAGAAGCTTTTTAATAAGAAGAGATCCCATTTGTTGATTGTTTGTGCTAGTTCACAGGCAACTGAGGTTTTGTTCATAAAATCTTTTCCTACACCAATGTCTTCAAGGGTTCTACCTAACCTCTGTTCCAACTGGTTCAGAGTTTCTATTTTAATATTTAGATCTTTAATCCATTTTGATTTTAGTTTAGTGCATGGTGAGAGATATAGGTCTAGTTTTAATCTTTGGCAAGTTGGAGCCCAATTTTTCCAGCACCATTTATTAAAGAGGCTATCTTTCCTCCAGTGAGGGTGTTTGGCTCCTTTGTCGAAGATGAGATGGCTGAATGTGTCTGGCGTTGTTTCTGCATCTTCTAATCTGTTCCACTAGTCCTCAGGTCTGTTTCTTGGCCAGTATCATGCTGTTTTTATCACAGTAGCTTTGTAGTAGAGTTGCAGGTTGGGGATTGTGATACTCCCTGCCATGTCTCTGTTACCTAGAATTGCTTTTGCTATTCTGGGTCTCTTCTTGCTCCAAATGAATTTTTGGATTGTTTTCTCAAGGTCTATGAAGTATGCTGCTGGGATCTCAATTAGACTTGCATTAAATCTATATAGTAGTTTTGGGAGTATGGCCATTTTCACTCTATTAATCCTTCCTACCCAGGAGCAGGGGATGTCTGTCCATTTTCTGATATCATCTTCAATCTCTCTTTTCAGAGTGCCATAGTTTTCAGAGAAGAGGTCTTTGATTTCTTTCTTTAGGATGATTCCTAGGTATTTCAGTTTTTTGGATGTTATTGTGAAAGGAATTATTTGCCCTATTTCTCTCTCAGTGAGTCTGTCATTTGTGTAGAGGAAAGCTATTGATTTTTGTGTGTTGACCTTGTAACCAGCTACTTGACTGAATTATTAAGTCTAGAAGACTTTTGGTGGAGTTCTTGGGGTCTTCTATATAGAATATCATGTCATCTGAAAATAATGACAATTTGACTTCTTCATTTCCTATCTTTATTCTTTTTATTTCTTTCTCTTGTCTGATTGCCATGGCTAATGTTTCCAGAACTATATTGAACAAGAGTGGTGATAGTGGACATCCTTGTCTTGTTCCTGATTTTAGTGTGAAGGATTTCACTTTTTGACCATTTAGTATGATACTGGCTGTTGATTTTTCATAGATAGCTTCTATCAGTTTGAGGTAGAGACCATCTATTCCAATTTTTTGTAGGGTTTTTATCATAAATGCATGTTGGATTTTGTCAAATGCTTTTTCTGTGTCTATGGAGATAATCATATGGCTTTTGTCCTTGGCTCTATTGATATAGTGTATTACATTAATTGATTTTCATATATTGAACCATCCCTGCATCCCTGGGATGAATCCCACTTGATCAGGGTGTATGATCTTCTTGATGATCTTCTGCATTCTGTTTGCCATTATCTTATTAAGGATTTTTGCATCTATGTTCCTTAGTGAGATTGGCCTATAGTTCTCCTTTTCAGCTGGGTCTTTCTCTGCTTTGGGGATCAAGGTGATGCTTGCTTCCAGGAATGAATTTGGGAGTATTGCTTCCCTTTCAATTTCATTGAAGAGTTTAAATAGTAGTGGCAGCAGTTCCTCTCTAAATGTCTTGTAGAATTCAGCAGTGAAGCCTTCAGAGCCCGGGCTTTTCTTAGTTGATAAGTTTTTAATTACATTTTCAATTTCATTGGTTGATATTGGGTTGTTCAGAATTTTTAGGTCTTCTTCGTTCAACTTTGGCAATTCATATGTATCTAGGAATCTGTCCATTTCTTCTGTGTTTTCCATCTTATTGGTGTATAGGTTCTGGAAGTAGCTATTGATGATCCTCTGGATTTCTGCTGGGTCTGTTGTAATTTCACCCTTTTCATTCCTAATTGCATGGATTTGGGCCTTTTCTTTCCTTTTTCTGACAAGGTTGGCTAAAGGTTTGTCAATTTTGTTGATTCTTTCAAAGAACCAACTCTTGGCATCATTGATTTTTTGTCTCATTCTCTTAGTCTCCATTGCATTGATTTCTCCTCTGATCTTTATAATTTCCTCCCTTGTATGAGCTTTGGGGTTCTCATGCTCTTCTTTTTCTAGAAGCTTGAGGTTCAGCATCAGGTTGTTTAATTGGGATTGTTCTGTTTACCTAATATGCAATTTCACTGCTATGAATTTCCCTCATAAGACAGTTTTCATTGTGTCCCATAGATTCTGATATGCTGTATTGTCATTGCCATTTAATTGAAAGAACTGTCTGATTTCTTCTTTAATTTCCTCTGTGACCCATTGCTTATTCAGAAGTGTGTTGTTCAATTTCCACATGTTTATGAAATTTTTTGAGTTTCTTTTGCTATGGATCTCCAATTTCATTGCACTATGGTCTGATAATGTACAGGGGATAACTTCAATTCCTTTGCACTTACTTAAACATGTTCTATGTGTGAGTATGTGGTCTATTTTGGAGAATGACACATGTGCAGCTGAGAAGAATGTGTATTCTGATTTTGTGGGGTGGAACACTCTGTAAACATCTGTTAAGTTCATTTGTTCAAGAGTTCGATTGAGTTCCAGTATTTCATTACTTATTTTTTGTCTAGTTGATCTATCTGTTTGTGACAGTGGGGTGTTGAGTTCCCCCACTACAACTGTATTAGTGCATATATGACTTTTCATGTCCATTAGTATTTGTTTTATATAGTTGGGTGCACTAGTGTTTGGTGCATAGATATTTATGATTGTCATCTCTTCCTCTTGGATTCTTCCCTTTACAAGGATGTAGTGTCCTTCTTCATCTCTCTTAATCAGTGTTGGTTTGAAATGCACTTGATCTGCAAAGAGGATAGCTTCTCCTGCTTTTTTTTGGGTTCCCATTGCATGGAGTATTGTTTTCCACCCTTTAACTTTCAATCTATGAGTTTCCTTTTGAATGATGTGTGTTTCTTGTATGCAGCATATTGTTGGATTTTGCTTCTTGACCCATTCTGCCAGTCTATTTCTTTTGATTGATGAATTGAGACAATTAACTTTGATGGTTATAACTGAAATGTATTGACTTTTCATTTCCATGACTTTTTCTTTGTGTTGGGCTCTCCCGCTTTATATTTAATTTCTTGTCTTGCCAGATGGGTCAATTCTGCTTTGCTTCCTGGGCTTGTGATCCTCAATGTCTGTTCCTAGGATATTGTGTAAAATTCTTTGGAGTGCTGGTTTGGTATTCACTAAGTTCCTAAGGTGCTCTTTGTCATGAAAATATCTTATTTCTCCATCCATTTTGAAAGATAGTTTTGCAGGGTACATCAGTCTGTGTTGGAGGCTGTTTTGTTTTAGGGCTTGAAATATGTCACTCCAAGCTCTTCTTACCTTGATGATTTGTGTTGAGAAGTCTGCTGTGATTCTGATGGGCTTTCCTTTGTATGTGATTTGTTTCTTTTCTCTGACTGCTTGTAGAACTTTGTTCTTCTGTTGTGTTTCTGGAATCTTAACAATTATATGCCTATGTGTAGATTTTTTTTGATCAAAGCTATTTGGAGTCCTATATGCCTCACTTATCTGTATGTCAAGCTCTTTTCCCCTGCTTGGGAAGTTTTCAAGCACTATTTTTCTTAGAGTGGCAGTTTTGGTCTAATCCTTCAATTTATGAACCCCAGGTCATTGGGCTATTTTATACTACAATTATATTGCTTTCAAATAATTATAATTCATCCCCATATCCATAACCAGGTCACAGGGCACCATATTAGTCCAAACAATTCTTCTACTTGTCTGAATTGGGTTTGCATATTTTGGCAGTACTTTTGAGACCTTGAATGCTGCTTATTAAAACATAAAATGCATTACCTGAGCTTACTGAACCCTGATTTTATTTGGATAAAAGAGATAATCTTTGTAATTATAGTAAAACTCTTAACATTTATAAAGGATTTTCTACACAGTAGGTTTTTCCTGAGTATGTTGCATGTTATCTCATCTGTAACTTGATACAGGAACTACTGTCCAACCACAGGCTGAAAACTGAGGCATGGAGGAGTTGATATTTCCCACTTACCTAATGGATAGGTTAAAATAAGAGAAATTTGCAAATATAAATTTCCCTTTCCTACCTTTGCTCATGAATTTCCAATGAAATTTCATTCTCCAGTGAAATTTACATTGGGCAAATGATATACAGGTCTTTGTGTTGCCATTCCAGTGCAGAGAGGCATGGTCTCGATAGGTGACTAAACCTCATATGTCTAAATAGTTATATAATGTATGATCTTTTTACTTTAGTTTGGGGAGCATGAAAGATGAACAGCATTGAATAAGAAGTACTTTCCAATAAGGCAAATAATGCCATAATAAATGGATTTTTTTCCTGTATTTTAATTTCCCAGAACAAGCAACTCTCAAGAATGGCCTATCCCCAGGACTCCTGAAAAGAAGTGGATTGGTTTGTGAAGATATTTGTTTCCTCTTGCCCTCTGTCTCACTCCCAAGAACACCATCCCTTCACCAATTCACTTGGGCCAGGCATTCCCTTTCCACCCTAAGTTAGAGATCATCTCTCCTGTGTAGTCCATACCATACTCACAGAGCCTATAAAACCCCCATTGTATGTCCATGACTGACTCCTTACTTTCTACTGCAGATCACAACATTAGCTCTGGGTCTCATGTAAGTATAAGGGAAAATTGTGAGAAAAATTGAAATTTTGTGAATTCTTAGACCAATTCAATTATTTACTACTTGTAGAAACAAAATAATTTGTAGAATGTTGATATAATACAAAATTCTGTCCATAGAAACACAAATTATGTCCAATAAAATGCAATTATAACCTGTGATTATGAATCTGTTTTCTTAATTTATAAAATAATTTAAGCATTCCTTTTTTACTTTGAAAATTCTTTTGAACCAACTTTAGTATATTATTGCTTTCCTCATTAACTCATGGGATATATAAAATATTTGATGAAATAATCATATATTTACATGTCATTACTTATTTTTAAAATATGATTAAGAGAACTTCATCCTATTCTCAGTTTATCCCATTTTCAGAAACCTTGGCTTTTTATCACCACAGAAAATGCATCGTGTAAGTATAAGTACTGAATGAACTGATTATTTCCAGATCAAATATTTGGGAGACAGTTTCCTCAACCTGTGCTGCAGTTTAACGTAAAAGTTTAGATAGAAACCTAGAACTAAATTAGAATGCACTTAGATAAAAATTACTCATATTCTTAAGCACTGAAAACGAATCTCAGAAATTTGGTTGCTTTTGCTTTTCTTCCTAAGGTTATACCAACTTTGTTAAACTTTAACAGAAAATGAAGCATTAGATATCACAAGATGTTAGTCTGTTGAGTGGTAAACTTTCCACTACAATTTACTTGCCAGAATTTTCAATGAGTTACTCCTATGGCTGAACAGAAATTGCAATGAATTTATTAGCCCCCACAAATTCTCCATCAAAAGTATTAATTTTGTTTTATTCACTTACAATCTTCAAATTCATATACACAAGAAAAATTGTTCATTATCTTCTTTTCCTTGAGGTCTTTCATTTAAATTTTCAAGTTTTTATTCTCACTACAGCCTTTTTAAAAATTTAATTTTATTGTTACATTTTAGATATACATAAATGATAACATTCATCATAGGGAATTTGTACCTGTACAAGATGTATCTTGATTCTTCTTTTTTCCCCAATCTCCTGCCCTCCCTTCAACCTCTCTCTACCTCCTTATTTACAAAAGCTTCTTTTCTATTTTTCTTTTCTTTTTTCTTTTCCCTTCCTTCCTTTCCCACTCTCTCCCCCCTTGTTCCCCTTCTCAGTTGAACATTTTCTTCCCATTTCCCAATATCTATTATACATTTTGGTCCTTATTTACACTTTTGGTTTCTCATACCAGAGAAACAATAATATATTTAAACAATTTATTTCACTTGAGAATATAGTCTCAAGATGCATGTATTTACCAAGAAATGTCTCAAGTTTATCCTTCTTTATGGCAGACTAGTACTCCATTGGATAACAAAACCACATCTTCTTTATCCATTCATCTGGTGATGGACATTTGGGCTTTTCCAAGATTTAGCTATTACAAATTCTGCTGCTATAAACATGGGTCTTCATATATTGCTGTGGAATTATTCTTTTAATTCTTTTGGAAAGATATCAAAAAGAGGAAGTCAAATGGAACCTATAGTTTTAGTTTATTGAGAAATCTCCACACTTATTTCCACAGCTGTTACACTAGTCCACACTCCAACCAACCTTGGGGAATGGTTCCTTTTCCCCCACATCCAGCCAGCATTTTATCAGTGTCATTCTTATGCACAAATAAATTCACTGAGAGAGAAATCAAGGAAACCACACCTTTCACAATACTGTTGAAAAAAAATGAGATACTTAGGAATCAATTTAACCAAGAAAGTAAAAGACCTATACACTGAAAACTATAATACTCTGAAAAAGGAGATGAAAGATGATATCAGAAAATGGAAAGATATTCCTTGTTGGATAGGAAAAACCAATATAGTGAAAATGGACATACTTGAAAATTTATTATACAGATTTAATGCAATCCATATGGAAATATGGAAATATACCAGCAGTATACCTCACAGAATTAGAGAAAACAATCCTAAAATTCATTTGAGACCTAGAATAGCAAAAGCAATTCTAGGCAACAACAAAAAGGTAGGGTGTATCACAATCCCCAACTTTAAGCTATACTACAAAGCTACTGTAATAAAAATAGCATGTCAATGGTCAAAAGAACAAACTCAATTATCAGTGGAATAGATTAGAAGATGCAGAAACAAGTCCAGACATATTCAGCCACTCATCTTTGACAAAGGACCCAAACACCGTCACTGGAGGAAAGATAGCCCCTTTAATAAATGGTGCTGGGAAAACTGGGTTTCAACTTATCAAAGATTAAAACTAGACCCATATCTCTCACCATGCCCTAAAGTAAAATTGAAATGGATCAAAGATCTAAATATCAAACTAGAAACACTAAATCTGCTGGAAGAAAAAATAGGTAGAACTCTTGCAGACATTGGCATAGGTAAAGACTTTATGAACAAACCCCAGATTACACAGGAAATATTATAAAGAATCAAAAAGTGGGATCTCATCTTATTAAAAAGCTTTTACACCACAAAAGAAACCACCAACAGAGTGAGGAGACAACCCACAGAGTGGGAAAAAATTTTTGCTAACTGTTCCATGGACAAATGACTAATATCTAGAATATCTAAGGAACTGAATAAAAATCAGACCCCCCAAATGTAAAGACCTAATTAAAAAGTGGGCATCTGAAATTAATACACACTTCTCAGACGAAGAAGTAGAAACAGCAAATAAATATTTGAAAACATGTTCAGCATCATTGATCATTTGAGTGATGCAAATTAAGACAACGCAGAGCTTCTGTCTTACTCCAGAAAATCACTCTGTTTTTTCCTCTAGTTTCCTTCTTCCTAGAGCTGACAAAAGAATATTCTCTCACTCTGGCAATTGCATATTCATTCTTATCCTATGGCTCTCCTATAATTTATTCAGGCTGGTTCTCCTCTTTTTTTGAAGCACTGAATATACTTTAATACTATGGATTAAATATTTTAGAAGTCCTTCAATCAACAAATATTTACTTTGGTGTACTAAATGAAGATTTCTGTTAAAAAAGAATGCTGAAATTATGAGTATACATGTATTGTCCTCTAGGCTCAGTGGCACATAACCTGTAAGCCCAGCTTTCCTGAGAGGCTGAGGGTGGTTCCAGGCTGTAGATCAGCTCAGGCAACATAGTGAGATCTTGTCTGAAAATGAAATTTTAAAATAGCTCTGGGAATGTAACTTAGTGGTAGAGCACTTGCCCAGAATGAGTAAGGCCCTGGACTCAATCTTCAGTATGAAAAGAAAAAAAAAAGTTCATCTTTGAATTTACAGTCCAGTAGGGGTAAAAAACATCAAATATTTAGAACAAAGGATAACAATTGATATTAGAGCTAATATAACTAGCTCTGTATCTATTTAAGAAGCACAATACTATGGACAGGATTGGCTCAACAGCTAGCAGCTATGTGGGTTGCCCTCCAATACAGAGGCTGAAGACATTAAACATTCAGTGCATAAAGCATCCTTGAATTTAGGCATGAAAGGAAATGTGCTTGGTCAACAAGATAATGGGTATGTCCCATAGGGCAGAGCTTCTAGAAAGACTTCTGATTTATCATTCAAAAAGTAAGTCAGTCTGGCTCCATGTTGTGGTTGTGTCTAGATGTCTCCCCAAAGCCTCATGCAGTCTTTTTTGAAGGTAGATGAATCTGGAATGTGTGATGCTAGGATTAAGGGCGCATGATCACTAAAGCACCACAAATGAGTGAGTTATTAGTTTGGTAACACCCTAATCCCAGTAGCCTGAATAAGATAAAAGGGACAGAAAGAGGCTCTTAAATTCCCTTGTTGCTTTTCCTACTTTGTGCATGCTGTGTTGTTTCTCCTCCGGGGTGCCTCTCTGCCATCCCTGCCTCAGAGCCAGCTAATTATGAACTGAGACCTCTAGGAACTGTAAGCCAAATAAACCTTTGTCTCAGCAAGAAGAGAAAAGTAGCCAACACACATTCCTCTGTCCCTTTTTACTTGATTGGAGTTTAGAAAACCACTGTTACTTTCAAAAGAGCCAAGAATATCCTACAGATACCAACTCAAGGTCTGGTGCAGGTTTAACCAAGGAAATGCTGACTAACAGAACCAGACATCTTAGATGAGCAGATTTTTCTGCAAGCTATCGTCAAACCACTTATCTTACTATTGCTAGCTGGCACACACAGTGTTCAATATTAGTTTTTTGACTGGAAAAAGAAAGGTTTGCATATTTTTTGTGAATATTTTTCAAATCTATTATTTCAGAACACAAATTTTTTATTTTAAAGAACATTTCCATTCATTTCACATTATAGAGGTGTAATTATGTAACAAAAAAGTGTTCAATATATTCCTTTAATTTTAATAACAGTTATTTTAAAGGGAAAATTTTACTGTTCAAAACAAAAATAAGAATGTAATTTTACGTCAAATAGTTTAGGAAGACACTAAAACAATTTTGACTGTGTATGACAAATACTACTTTTTATTAACCTATATCCATATATTAAATGGGATCACTTTTATAAGTCTTCTTACATACCGATTTTTAATGTGGAATTTCTTTTTACTCTTTATTAAAATAAATAGTACACATTTCCTAATCCCTATAATATCCTCCTGTATGTAAACCTTCTGTGAGATGAAAGTGACCAGAACACCAAAAATGATTTACATTCATTGGTTTCGTGGAGGTGCTAAATAAAGGCTCATTTTTTAAATGGAGCACAACTCAAAACTATAGACTAGACAAATCAATAACTCTTTCTACGTGTCAGGTGAAGTAATTATCTTGGTGAGCTAATTGCCTGTAAGGAAAATATCTCACTACACTTAAGCCTTTGAAGTTCAAATGAAAAATACCTTTTTAGTTCCCTCTAACTGTGAAACCAAACACTGAATATCTTATTTTGGATTCTCAATGACATATTTATCCCTCAAATTAAATTTTCTCATTCTTTCATAAAAGATTGTTGAAAACTTCTGTACACACTGAGCTCTGCAAAAAAAAATAGTAAGTTCACTGTTCTTTGGAAGGATAAGCAAGGGTGCAAAGATGCTTTCTAAATGTTCCCAAAGGGTGATCTCTAAGCATGCATTTGGGAAGGGCCACATAAATGCTAGAGACAATGACAACTTCTTTAAAATTTGATAAAATAAAATGTACATTAAAAATAAAGTGTACATAAGCAGGGTGCATTATCTTAACTGTATGATTGCTCAGATATTTAGATATATTGCTTATTTGCTCTTTAATAATTATTCAACTTACAATAATATTCAAGTACAAAGGTAAGTATAAAGATAGTGTTCCTTAAAGAAACTTTCTCAAATGGTCTTCTATTCTAGTATCCGGATGATTCAAGCTATTTCCACCACTCCTCTACACTGTTTCATGTTGCCATTTAAACTGCTGTAATATGTGTATTACCTAGTGATTCAAACTCGAACGATGCTAGAAGTAATTATTTTAGATTCTATAACTTGTTAGTTGGCTCCATAGCACTCTTCTTAAAAATAGTCACTGATTTGGAAATGTCACACAATTGAATGGACACTTGGAAATTGATTCCCATTATAGTTCTCTATTGAATACTCCTGGATAAATTATTTGACTTGAGCTTCTTTCTGACTGATTTACATAGCAGAACTGAGTAATTTTATTCACTCTGTATATACTACAAAGGCCACCAATTTCACGCAATCATTTTTTTTTCCTGGCCCAATGGGCTTCCTTCCTATCTGATTGGCCTATGGCACTCATTGATTGACAAGTAGTCCACACTCACAGTTTAAATAAAAAAGAAAAAAAATCTTATCACTTATTTCTATATTTATTTTTATTTGATTGAGGTTTACATTTGAAGTGCCCTGGGAGTGTCTGATATCTTATCTTTACCCTCTTTGAGCTGCCTGCAATTCAGTTGCAAAATATTCATCCTCTTTCAACCTTTATTTTTTTATTTTCCTTCTTCTTTAACATCTCACTCCCAAATCAACTCTATCATCTTCTTTCCAGGCACTTTAGGCCAAGAATGTGATATATGGATGATACAAACACAGTAGTTTCCCTGCAGTAGAAGCAGCCAGTTTTTCCTATTTGTATTAGAATGCCTTTTAATTTTAGTCATACAATAAAGAATTTTCATACAAGCAATTTTTGTGTGTATGTCAGAAGCATAAATAGTTAACTATTTCTGATACAAACTTGGCAGAGATCTAAGGTTCAGAATGTTATTTCTCTATTGGTTTGATAATGGAAAAGTTGTGTGACCTTCTTCAAGTTGCCAGGCCATAATTTCAGCTACTTCTGAGGATGATTTTTATTTTTATATATCCTAATAATCTGGAGAATCAGCAACAATGTTCCTATACTAAGCTTCCTCCATGGGCTACTGATGATACATGTTTAGGGGTAGGTGGAACCTTATTCAGGTGGGCATTTCTTTATCATTCTGCACTCTAGAATACCGGAATGAGCCATGAGATTCGGCAGTGGCAGACTGGTTGGAGAATTAGGGGTGACCTGTTAATTACAACATCCCAGGATACAGGTACAGCACAGTTCCCAAAGCCTGCCCATGGAATCAGAGCGCTGTCTTCAACTCTTTCAGTGAGAACTCAAGCAAGTATTCCACAGGACTATCTAGACCTGACACCAGCCCGAGGAATGGGAGATACAAAAGCCAAGCTCCACTGAGCTCTGAGCAACTATGTTCTCGCTTTCACAGTGGTCCACTTTCATAGTGTTGGGTGTGCTTTTTCCTACTATTACTTGGCCCAAACTCACTCTACAGAAGATGTTTCTTTTCCTACTTTTAATAAATGTAAAAATCTCACTACATTTTGTGCTTGTTTTGTCCAAGTTTTTGTTAAAAACAAGAAGAAACTAGAAACCATCTCTATAAGGAGACCCCAGAACCCGCAAATCTGATAACATTACTGATCATTGAGAATATTCCTGGATCTTCTCAGAAGAAAAGGGAGAGAAAGCAAAGCATGGAGAGCTTAGGATAGGGGTGGATATTACTCTTCTATAAGAGTTACTCTCATTTATCTGGTATTGGAGCTATACTTCAAATTTCATGAACTGTCAATCAATTAACTACTTGGAAATCCTTTACTATACCTGCTTCTTAACTGTCATTACTTAAGCAAAATAATGAGAATTATTATTCCTTTGGATATTTCTGTCTACAGTTGTGGGACAACAGAATCCTATTTTTAAAATCTATATTCATCTCAAACTTACAGAAAGGCCCTGTTCTTCTCCATATCTATCTGTAGTGGGTAACACAGTGGAATTCAAAGCACAGAAGCCTCCATGTCTGTGTGGTCTCCGGTGAGTCCCTGCCACACTGTGCTTTATTGGGTGGAAATACTCTGATCTGTCGGTGCCGCAGAACTGTTGGAATCTGCACAAAAGCTGAAGCCTCTAATGCCTTAATACAAAAAGGAACACATCTTATTGCCTATCTGAATGTGTCTGTGTGGTTCAGGAAGGTATGAGCCGTGCTAAATCTCACTCCTGGCCCTGTCCTCTCTATTGCTTTGCCTTGGGCTTCTTTCTGGCTGGCATGAAGTAAACAGTTTTGTTCTGCCACGCCCTTCTGCCATGATGTTCCTGCCATGGAGTCAGCCAAGGGCTGAAACTCTAAGCCAAAGGAAGCTCTTCCTCCTTTAAGTTGTGGGTGTATTGGATATTGTATGTCAGTGACAAGAAAGAGAAGAAAGCTGACTAATATATTTCCAACCTTTCCACTTATTAATTTATGAAATCATTTATTTGTATCAGTATAGGCCCTTGGGTACTTACATTATACTTTGCATTTAATCAAATACTACTTTATTTTGTTTATCTGTTCCAGCTTTGGCTAGTAGGGATTTCTACATTGGCTCATGTTCTCTGGTAATAGTGTGTTTTTATTTTTTTTTTCTTTTGGCATTCTCTTACTCTTGCATAACAAGAGTGTTTAGGTTCATTTTAAATATTTCCTTGCCCAGTACTTGAATTCCTCTAAGTAGCCTTGGTCTTTCTTATTGGAGTATGTTATGTTATCTGTAACAGGTACAGATCCTAGGTGGGCACATTGGTAGTGACAGCAGAAGTGAGGACATTCATTTGTTTTAGATTCTCTCATCTGACAAGCAAAGAGTATAAAAAGAGTACACACTCATATACTCACCCCTACATATACACATACGTGAAAATGTACTAACCATTGGTAAACATATTAAGTGAAAAATGGATTTTGCTGACAACAGTTACTTTGAATTACTCTTCACCTACCTATTTTTATTCTTTCCCAATTCCTGAAGATCTCTGGATTTATTTTATCTCTCTGAGGTATGTTCTTTAGATGAGGCTGTTTCATCTAAGTGACAATGTCCAGGAAGCTCCCAAAGCCCACCAGCAACATTTGATATCTGCTAACCAAAACCATGGTGCAAAGGAGATAACTATGAGATGCCTAGAGCCAAGAGAAGAGAGGGGAACAATCTGGTGAGTAGCTTTGACCTTTCAGACACAAACCCAGAAGAGCCAGAAGCAATAAAGTCAGCAGTATGCTTCTTTACAGCCCCTCTTAATTCTCCTGATGATTTGCTTTCATTTCAGTCTCTATTCTTTTTCATATCGTTTTTTGCTCTGTCTAGAATTCCCAATACAAATTATTCCAGTTAGAAGTTTTTTTCCACAATTCTTTATAAACCCCACTTCGATCATCACAATTCCAATGAAATGTAACTGCTCCAATGAAGATTTTCTCAATGTCCTTCCCCGAAACAGGTTTACCTAGTTTTCATTCTCATTTGTTGGAATATTTCTTTCTTATAATGTGGACTTCATTGCATTATAATTTTGCATATAAACATTTTTGTCTTGCAATAAGTTGTGCATCATTTACCTTTGAATATGAATGTCTAAAACATACATACATTACAAAACTCTTTACAAATTGGATGATTTATTTATTAATTAATGAAGAGTATATTTATTTCATAGGAGTTAAAAGAAAAAATTAGAAGATGAATTTGAAAGTGAGCCTTGGATCAACATTATATTAAAGCTATTAACTCTGAAAAAGTTTCCACTCACAAACTATTCAATTTAGCTGTCATTGGTGTGAAATTCAATATTTAATTTCTTTCTTTCAGTTCAGTATATTTTCATTCAAGGTAATCCTTTTCACAGCAAAAACTTAAGATACCAAGATAGCTTTTTCCTTTTTATTAAATAACTTTATTATCAAACACACACACGCAAAAAATTAAAACCACTCAAAGAAGGACAATGCAAGGGGAAAAAAACTACAATAATATTCAAATACAGTAGAACTCAACCAAAACAGAACTGAAAAACATTTAAACAGTTTTCCATATAACTTAAAAAAGCATCCCAAGCACCAACAAGACACCAGAGGATGTGATTTGTTTCAGAAAGTTCCCCCAAAACAACATTGAACAAATAATGGTCTGGAAAAAAACTCCTGTTAGCAGACTCCACATAAGCCAAACTTCTCCTTAATTTAAATTTTGATACAGTCATATGACACTCGATGGGAACACAATCGAAGAAATATGTTATTAGGGAATTTCATCTGTGTGTATCCTTAATTATACTTTCAGTTTCTCACACTAGAGAAACTGTTCGGCGTTTACACATATGTGTCCTATTTATTTCCCTTAAGAGGATGACCTCAATATGCATCCATTTAGCTATAAATGTCTCTAGTTTCTCATTGTTTATGGCTGAGTAGTGCTCCATTTTATAAAAAAACCACATCTCCTTTATACAGTCTCCAGTTGATGGACACTTGGGCTGTTTCCAAGCTTTCACTATTTCGAACTGTGCCACTATAAACATGGGTGTACATATATCGCTGTGGTAAGATTCTTTTAATTCTTTTGTGAAGATACTCAGCAGGGGGATAGCTGGGCCGAGTGGGACCTCTAAGCCTAATTCTTTGAGGTACTCCATACTGATTTCCACAGTGGTTGCACCAATCTGCACTCCCACCAACAATGGAGAAGGGTTCCTTTCTCCCCACACCCTAGCCAGCATTTGTTATTGGATGACTTCTTAATAGCAGCCATTCTTTCTGGGGTGAGGTGAAATCTCAATGTTGTTTTCATCTGCATCTCTCAAATTAGCAGTGATGTTGAACACTTTTTCATATATTTATTTGCTGCTTTTACTTCTTTGTCTGAGAAATGTCTGTTCATTTCAGATGCTCATTTTTGAATTGGGATTTTGAATTTGGGGGCTTGATTTTTTTCAGTTCTTTATATATTCTAGATAGTAGTCCTTTGTCTAAGGTACAGTTGCTGAAAATTTTTTCCCACATTGAAGATTGTCTGCTAGCTCTGTTGGTGGTTTCTCTTGCAGTGCAGAAGCTTTTTAATAAGATAAGATCCCAGGTGTTGATTCTTGTGCAAGTTCCCGTGCCACTGAGGTTTTATTCATAAAATCTTTACCTATATCAACATCTTCAAGAGTTCTACCTAACTTGTGTTCCAGCAAATTTAGTGTTTCTGTCCCAATATTTAAATCTTTGATCCACTTCAATCTTAATTTAGTGCATGGTGATAGTGATGAGTCAAGTTTTAAACTTTGGCAGGTTGAAATCCAGGTTTTCCAACATTTATTAAATAGGCTATCTTTCTTCCAGTGAGGATGATTGGCTCATTTGTCAAAGATGAGGTGGCTGAGCATATCTGTAGTTGTTTCTGCATCTTCTAATCTATTCCACTGATCCTCAGGTCTGTTTCTTTGCCAATACCATGCTGTTTTGATCACGGTATCTTTGTAGTATAGTTTCAAGTTGGGGATTGTAATACCCCCAGCCATATCTCTGTTGCCTAAAATTTATTTTGCTATACAGGTCTCTTCTGGTTACAAAGGAATTTTTGGATTGTTTTCTCTAGTTTGATGAAATATATTGTTGGAATTTCAATCAGGATTGCACTGAACCTATATAACAGTTTTGGAAGTATGGCCATTTTCACTATATTGGTTCTTCCTATCCAGGAACAAGGGATGTCTACCCATTTTCTTATATCCTACTCAATCTCCTTTTTCAAAGTGCTATAGTTTGCGGTGTAGAGGTCTTTTTGCTTCTTTTGTTACATTGACTCCTAGATATTTCATTTTTTTGTATGCTATTATAAAAGGAATTATTTCCCTAATTTCTCTCTCAGTGAGTCTATTATTTGTATATAAAAAGGCTATTGTTTTTTGAGTGTTGACCTTATATCCAGCTACTCTACTGACTCTGTCAATTAAGTCGAGAAGTCTTTTGGCAGGGTATTTTGGGTCTTCAAAGTAAAGTATCATATCATCAGTAAATAATGACAGTTTAACTTCTTCCTTTCCTATTTTTATTTCTTTTATTTCTTTCTCTTTTCTAATCGCTGTGGCTAATGTTTCCAGAACTATATTAAACAGGAGTGATGATAGTGGGCATCCTTGTCTTGTTCCTGATTTTAACATGAAAGTTTTCAGTTTTTGGCCATTTAGTATGGTGTTGGCTGCTGGTTTTTCATACACAGCCTCAATCAAGTTGAGATAAAGACCTTCTATTCCAATTTTCTGTAGGGTTTTTATCATAAATGGGTGTTGGGTTTTGTCGAATGCCTCTTCTGCATCTATTGAGGTAATCATATGGTTTTTGTCTTGAGTCTGTTAATATAGTGTATTATGTTTATTGATTTATGAATGTTGAACCATCCTTGCATCCTGGGGATAAATCTGACTCAGTCAGGGTATGATCTTCTTGATGACCATTTGTATTCTGTTTGCCAGTATCTTGTTGAGGATTTTTGCCTCTATGTTCATTAGCGAGATTGGCCTATAATTTTCTTTTTGTGTTGCGTCTTTCCCTGGTTTTGGAATCAAAGTAATAATTCCTTCCAGGAATGAATTTGGAAGCTTTGCTTCTCTTTCAATTTCCTTGATAAGTTTAAAGAGTAATGACAATTGTTCTTCTTTAAATGTCTTGTATAATTCAGCATTGAAGCCATCAGGACCTGCACTTTAATTTGTTGGTAAATTTTTCATTACATTTTCAATTTCAATCATTGTAATTGGCATGTTTAGAATTTCTATATCTTCTTCATTTAACTTTGGTAATTCGTATGTATCTAGGAATCTGTCCATTTCTTCTGTGTTTTCCATTTTACTACAGTACAGGTTCTCAAAGTAAGAATTGATGATCCTTTGGATTTCTCCTGCATCTGTTGTGACTTCACATTTTTCATTCTTGATTGCACGGATTTTACCCTTTTCTTTCCTTTTTTTTTGATAAGGTTGGTTAAAGGTTTATCTATTTTATTTATTCTTTTGAAAAACGAACTTCTTTGATTCAATTTTTTGTATAGTTTTCTTAGTCTCCATTGCATTGATTTCTCCTCTGATCTTTATAATTTCCTCTCTTGTATGAGCTTTGAGTTTGTTATACTCTTCTTTTTCTAGGAGTATGAGCTTCTGCATTAGGTTATTTGAGTTCTATTTTCCTAATTTGGGCATTCACTGCTATGAATTTCCTTTCATTGTGTCCCATAGTTTCCTGTATGTTGTACTGGCATTATCATTTACTTGTAGAAACTGTCTAATTTCTTCTTAATTTCCTCTGTGACCCATTGGTTGTTTAAGAGGGTGTTATTTAATTTCCATGTATTTGTGGAAGTTTTGCAGTTTCTTATGTCATTGATCTTCAATTTTATTGGACTATGGTTTGAAAATATATAGGGGGTAACTTCAGTTCTTGACATGTCCTATGAGCTAGCATGTGGACTATTTTAGAGAATGAGCAATGTGCAGCCGAAAACAATGTGCATTCTGATTTTGTGGGGTGGAACACTCTGTAAACATCTGTTAAATCCATTTGTTCAATAGCTTGGTTTAATTCTAGAATTTTGTTTTTAATTTTTTGTCTAGATGATCTGTCCAATTGTGATAAAGGGGTATTAAGTTCCCCCACTACAATTGTATTAGAGCTTATTTGGTTTTTCATGTCCATTAATATTTATTTTGTATAGATTGGGACTTTTGTATTTGGTGCATATATATTTATGATTGTGATCTCTTTCTCTTGGACTGTTCCCTTCACAAGGACGTAATGACCATCTTGTGTCTCTCTTAATTAATTTTAGTTTGAAATCTAGTTTGTCAGCAAATAGAATTGTTACCCATGCTTTTTTCTGGGTTCCTGTGGCATGGAAAACTGTTTTCCATCCTTTTACTTTCAGTCTATGTATTTCTTTTTGAGTTAGGTGTGTTTCTTGCATATAGCATATTGTTGGATTTTGCTTCTTAATTCATTGTGTCAGTTTATTTCTTTTCATTGGTGAATTGAGACCATTAACATTGATAGTTATAATTGATAGATAATGACTCATCCTTGTCATGATGTTTTACTATTAGTGATTCTTTTATTTCTTGTTTTTGTTTTTTGTTGTTGTTTTTTCCTTTCACTTCAGTTTCTTACCTTGTCTAGTGGCTTCCCTCTGGTGGCCCTCATGGAGTTGTGATATTTATTGTGTTTTTCTAGAATATTGCTTAGGATTGTTTGGAGTGCTGGTTTGGTATTTGTGATATTTCTCAGGTGTTCTTTGTCGTGGAAGTATCTAAATTCCTCATTGATTTTGAAAGATAATTTTGCAGGATACAACAGTCTAGTTTGGAAGTTATTTCCTTTCAGGGGTTGAAATACTTGACCTCAGGCTCTCCTTGATTTGAAGGTTTGTGTCAAAAAAATCTGCCGTGATTCTGATAGGCTTTCCTTTATAGGTGATTTGTTTCTTTTCTCTAACTGCCTGTAGGATTTTGTTCTTCTGTTGGGTTTCTGGGATCTTAATTATTATGTGTCTAGGTATAGATTTTTTTTGATCATGGCTAATTGGAGTTTTATACGACTCACTTGTCTGAATGTCTAATTCTCCACCTCTGTCTGGGAAGTTTTCTACTATTACTTCTGTGAAGAGTTTTTTAGGTCAATTGTACTCTCTCCTATTTTTTAGTGGACTCCTATCAGTCTTATGTTATTCTTCCTTGCACCATCTAGCAGCTGCTGGATTGATTTCTTGTGGTCCCTTACTATTTTTAAGAAATCTCTGTTTTCATGGTCCTTAACTGCAATCCTATCTTCTATATCTGATATTCTATCTTCAGATTCCCTCAGTCTTCTATGCATGCTTTCAATGGAGTTTTCAATATCCTGAATATCTGTTTGAATCTGTTTCATAGGTTCCATTTCTTTCTTATGTTGGGTAATCATGGTTTCTGTTTCTTTCTTATGCTGGGCATTCGTGGCTTCCAACATGTTTCTTAGCTCATCTATTTTTTTTATCTGTTCCTGTTCTAGAGCCTCTAATTATGTCTTTCACTCTGATCACCATCTCTGTAGTTATCTGGGAGATTATTTCTGCTTTGAATTTTTCTAGAGCCTCATTCATCTGTTTTGTTACTTCCTATGCTATCAGTTCAGGGTGTCCAGGTGGTTGATTATCAGACTTTTCCACCTCTTTTTCCCAAAAAATTACCTTTTGTGGGATGGAAGCCTGGGTATCTGACTTGCTTAAATGTCTTTTCAGTTTTTGTTTTTGCTTCTGTCAGTTATAAGTCAATCAGTCCCAGTAAACCAGTCTCAGACCCCTAAGATTCAGACAGAGTTCCCGTTGCAAATCCCAAATTGAGCTCCCTGCACTCCTGCAGGGCCAAACTCTGTAAGCCTCTACTACAGGTTTCAGCTTTCTTTCCCCCTGAAAATAGTCCAGGATCAAATGGGAGTGATGATCCCTCCAACTTACCAAGTACAGTGGTCTGGTGTGCATATATTGCAGAGATTCTCTTCACTTTTTCAATGGGCTTCAATTTTCATCAGGGAGCCTGAAAGAAGCCCTCTGTCTGCTGTCCACCTCTGCAACTCAGGACAATGGTCTTTATGTCCCCTTGTGCCTCTGTAGTGTGGAACCAGGTAGCTGCACAGCCAAGAGGCCAGAGGCTGGGGTGGGGGGTGGGGGCTGTTGTTACAGGCCAAGCTGGCTGCCTGTGGGCCTGTGAGGGTGGGGTGTGTGTCCTCTTGGTCTCCTGGATGCAAGCAGGCAGGGCAAGCTGGAAGGAGCAGGGCGCAGCTACCCATTTCTGACCACAAGGCCAAACTCCCAAGATAGCTGTTTAACCGATAGTTTATTTTTTTCAGTCTGTCATACCTTAGTTGTGTGTGAATCATTACATCTCTTGATAACTCTAATAAATTACACTGACTGTATAGGTAAAGGAGAGGTTAATGGATTCTTAGAAACATTACTATTAGATTGCTTACTCAGCTTTGGTAAACCTCTGTTTTGGTGACATACTATTGAAAAACTAATCTTCAACCTCAATTTACCTATTTATGAAAGTTGTCTGGAATCTGTACCATTGAAAGATATGAATATTAGTTGATGCATATTGAGGCCATACTCTTAAGTGAAATAAATAGGACACACATGTATAAATACTGAATAGTTTCTCTAGTATAAGAAAGTGAAAGTGTAAATAAGGATTAAAATGATTAAAATGAATAACTGATAATTTGAAATAGGAAAAGGTCCAAAGGTGTAGGGGTGGTGGGAGGGGAAGGGGAAAGGGAAGAAGGGAAAGGAAAAATTATGAGAAAAGAAAAAAAATTGAAACGAAATCTATGCAAATAGGGAAGGGTGGAGGGGGTGAAGTGCACACAGGTAATGGGGAAACAATAAGTTCTAAGATACACCATGTACAGGTACTAGCACCCAATGATAAATGTAAATGTATTGTATGCCTAAAACGTACCAATAAAAGAATTTTAAAAAAAGAAAAAGAAAATAGATACTCCAGTAAACAAGCAATAGGTGTCACACACTTCTGTCATGTTCATAGTCTCTAGGTATGGAAATTTTGACAGAAGTTGGTGAAAACAGATTTTTTTTTTGGCTTTATAAGACATTGGTCAAATTGTAAAATCTTTAGTGGGATAGCAAATAAATTTTTGGAATTTTCTGGAAAACTAGGGTGCGCATTAGAGTGTTGGAAACATGAAGAAGATTAAAGAAAAAAACAAATAAATCTGATTGAATGCTAGTGTGTGGTAGATCATTTCTATTATGCATGTTGAAAAAAACCATTTGTCTACTACAGTGTATTGGAGAGGGTGCTCCTGACGTGGACAAACTGAAAATTGATCAATGATTCATTCTTTCTTTTGGTACTGGGGATTGAACTCGGGGCCCTGCGCTTGCAAGGCAGGTGCCAGAACCACTGAGCTAAATCCCCAGCCAATGATTCATTCTTTCTACAAATATCAACAGTACACTGTGGTTTAGGCAGTAATCAAAAGCCTGAAGATATAGCAATAAACTAAAGAGAAAAGTCTTTGCTCACATTTAAATGCTAGTGGAGTAGGTGGTATGTCTAGAGGCTAGAAATGGGGTCCTGGTGAGGCTACAAATAGATACTCCAGTGATAAAGAGTAAAACCGGGTTAAACTTTCATTATACAGAGGTATAACAAGATGACTTCTAAAACGTGACCACGTTGATTACTCCAGATATACAAGGAGCTATGGATATCTATCAGACAATGTAGTGCACTCAAAAAATTTCTGATGTGTCATTCATTTCAGTTTTTCCAGTGAGTAAACGTAATCACAAAGTTAATTAACTTTCTTGAAGTCATAAACCTTGTGAACAATGCAGTCAGTATTCTCATCCAGAAAGTCTGACACTGGAACCTGTAACCACTGCCCTATGTAGTAATGCTTAAGACAAACAAAAATTGTCTTTCCAGCTTGCTGCTGTCATTATTTTTCCTAGCTATCTACAGAGAATAGTATATTTGCACATTTCCAATACCCCTTTTCCTGTGAAATCATTCCCTTCCAAATCCACAGGACACGAGTCATGCAGAAAAGAAATCTGAACCAAAGGGGTCACATTTTTGCAGCTTAAAACACATGTGTTTTTATTGAATACATAAAAATCTGTGTGCTAAACTAATAGGTCTGGGAGCTATATTTTCCTTTGTAAAGATTAAAAGCAGATATTTATATTTGAATAATCCAAAATGTGCCTTAAGCATCGTCTTTTTATATACCCCTACTGGGCAAAATACATCAAGCATAATACATGCAAACAATGCATGCAAACAACACATCAAATTTAATATTTTATACAAATAACACAGCCCAGAAAATGTTAATAGGCTACTTTAACAATGGTTCACAATGAAAGCATTCTATAAAAAATGGAGAATGGAAAAAACGATTCAAGAAATATTCAATAACTATAAAAGCCAAATTTGTTAAAAGACATGAACTCTTGATTACTTTAATAGACTGTCATCTTTTAAAAAAGGAGACTATTTTTTTTAAACCAGGATCTCAAATTCAGGTTTTTATATGCCTAAATCCCTCTTATGATTGCTGGTAAGTGTCCAAAAATAAAATTTTTGTGAATTGATAAAAATCATGGAGGTATAAACTGAATGAGAGCTCATTGACATAATATTTTCAAAATCCAAGTGAATATCACTAATTTGATATATAAAAGTACTCAGATCAGATTTTCACCAAAATGATTAGCTTTGAGTTGATTATTTCTGTTTATTATCCAAAGATAGTCTTTACTTTGTATATAACCTTTCACTGTGCCTGAAATATGTGTGCTATACACATCTATTTATGTATACATACATACGTTTGTGATATTCACTTATTTATTTTTTGCCTTGTATATAATTTGACTTTAAGCACACTTTGTCTCTACAGATATTTCTTATTTTACCAGATGACTTCATATGAGCCTTTATTTAGCCTAGCTCGAACTTATAGTACAGCGTTTTCCTCTTAAACATTTCAAACATTTTTAAACATCTTTTTACAATCTGGGTTTCATGTTTAATATATAGAATTATGTGATAGTTTCAAGTTTCATCTAAATTCAAAAACAGACATGAGAAGTTATAGAGCCATTTATAGGAATTAAGTAGAATAGACTTCCTAATTCAGTATTTTTATTGCTATTTCACATATATAATTACTTTACAGTATAAAAGTGATTTTAAATCTTCCATATGCTAGTTTTCTTTGCAGTGCCATGATTTTCCCAAGCACTGCTATTTTTAGCTTGAACTTATTAAGTATACTGGAATATGCTAACTTTTTGATTCTCTTAAAATGGGAACTATGTCATAATTTAATGCTAAAATAGAAAAATCTTAGCAGAAGAGAAATCAAATATCATCTCTGCTACTAACTCTTTCAGTGATCTTGGGCAAGGCACCTAACTAACCCCTTTAAAATATAGGCCAGTCATCTAGAAAAAGGTCAAATGCACCTGCTTCGTAGGGTGGTTTTGAGGATAAAAGGCAATGTGAGTAATAGATGGCTTGAAATAAAAGAGGCTGCTTTCAATGCATGTTAACTGTGGGTTAGAGTAGCTATTCTCTTCTTTGGAGTGTCATCATTTGTGAAACAAATTTATAATTAAATGGATATTTGTATTGGAAATCAAAATTCATTAACAGGACTGGGCAACAAAGCCTTCTTAGACACTAAGCCCATGTAAGTTTGGGACTCTAAAGACTTGAAGAAATTTCAAGATAAGCCTGCTTGTAGGTAAATCAGCTTTCAGCCCAGCCATATGTGTGCATCACACATGTGAGCATCTCTACCTCCCACATCTTCAGACGAAGAGCAAAGTGATTCGCTTGTCAGTGTCAATTTCAAGGTGTTTCTCACATCCTAAAGTGCTGGTTTTGGCTTTTGTAAGTTTGAAGGAGAGAAAGACAGAAACAGAGACAAGACATTGAAAATCTGGATTTTAAAAGACACGTATTACGTACCATACTATTTCAGCAATCATATGGAAGAGGACCAGCAGATTGATTACAGTTTATTAGTGGTATGATCTGGAAACAATACTAATAGTATGGGAAAATATGAATGAACATATTTACTGAACAACCAAAACTGACTTGTAACCACACACAGTTTGATCTAAAAGACAGAGGAAACAAAAAACTAACGAGTCAGCAACTTAATGCAGAAATTTTCTTTAAATAGACTACTTAGTATGTTTAACTTAACTGAGACTGATTTTCAAAATGGGAGCTCACTTAAAGTGGCCATATTTCCTCTGTGTTCAAAACATTTTAACTTAAATTAAATCAAAGTGAAAAGAGATAGAGATGGCTACCACAAAGATTGTTTTATTTATTTATGACTGGATTATTTTCATTTACTTCTTACTGCCATTATTTTCTGGAAATGAAAATACTGAGAAAAGTGGCAACTAATATCCACCATTTTAAATGTCAAAATGATATGTTTCATTTAATTATTAACTCATGTTTTAAAAATTTATTTGTTTATTAAGTGAGAAAACCAATTTGGATGAGGAGAGTAATGCTCATGGGCACATGGAAGATGCACAGGTTGATTTTTATTTACCTTCAGAATTTGACCAGGCTAAAGAGCTTTAAGTTGTAGTCATAAAAGGGTGTCATTAGCAGTAGAGAATTTTAAAGGGAGAAGGAATTGCCGAAGTGGTTCTACTTGATTTGCTAAGAAGGTGCAAGCTTCCATTCCTTTGAAATCTTACTAGTATTCTTAAAGTGTGATTTTTAATAGGGGTTACAGGAATTGGAGCATGCCCTCTGAGTGGCCTGCAAATTCATGTGTGTGTACACATGTAAAAGCGTCTCTGTGTCTGTGTGGTATCTATTTGGGTGTGAGGCTGTTTGTGTACCGGTGCCTTTTTCTGGGGACAGAAGGAGCAAGAGCTATGGTGCAAGTTTCAAAAACTCCCATGCTACTACAAAAGTTTAGAAATTTTTTAATGGGGACCAGTGATTTAGATGACCAATTGAAATGCATTTCTGCACATTATAACACCTGAAAAATGTTGATTACAATCCAAAGCAAATTTATTTCCATTGCTTATTTAGGTGCAGCTCATGCACTGCCCTGGCTTAAGCTTACCAGGTGATTCTAACGCAGAATTAAGGTGGAGAACTATTTTTCAAAAAGCCAGAATATAGATCATTTCAATGTAGTATTATCCAAATCACCTAGTCTTCCTCAGACTTTTATAAGAGAAGATGAGTTTAATTTCTGTTTGCACTTAAAATATCTTTCCACTGTAGTTTTCTAGTTTGCTTTTTATTTGTCTACATTTGTTGAGGAGTTCTTAGGGCTTAATTTCCCTGATTATTCTCAGATCATTGCTTTTAATATAAACAAGTCTAGGACATAGACACTAGCATCATGAATTTAAGAAATAAAATATCACAGGCCAGGCAATTGGCTCAGTGGTTCCAGCGCCAGCCTTGCAAGCACAAGGTCCTGAGTTTGATCCCTGGTACCAAAAAATAAATAAATAAATAAACAAACAAACAAATAAATAAATAAATAAAATTTCAGGGGACAAAATTTAAATGACAATGTAATTAGCATTAAATGATCATATTGACAAAAGAATAACATTTTGCTCATTCAGATACAAAAAAAAGACTGGCATCACTGTTGTTCTTCAAAGCATTGAATATTTTAATAGAGAAAGTCATACATAAAATCATCTTCAAAAGTGATACACTATCTGAGAATCAAGCACTTAATACAGTAATGTCACAGGACCAGTTAGAGATCTTTTAACACAACATACAGGAAACAGGAAAAATAAGGTGTTTTTTTTTTGTTTTGCGTGTGTGTGTGTGTGAGAGAGAGAGAGAGAGAGAGAGAGAGAGATTTCTGTTTTAATTAAAATAATATGTACTTTAGGACTGTTTTAATACAGTATCTTTGAATATAAAGCCTCTCACTTCTAAGAGTCTGCTTGTCCTTGATGTCATTCTAAGAAAACCTAAGAGCTACTTTGTAATAACTAAAGATAAAATCGAAAACCCCATTGCAATAATGATGGACTGTCAAATGTTAACAAAATTGAGAAAAATAGTAATGACAACATTTAAAGAGCTCACATTTGTCCTCTAAATACCTTTATTTTAAATCTAAGGAAGCTGGGCCTAAGGAACATAATTATCCAAATCTGTCTGTCTGGTGGAAGCTGATACTGAGACAGATGGCCAGCACCTTCCAGCCAGTAGACCCTTTCTCAAACCCCCTGTCCCCCTTTGCTCTTGCAGCCCTGGTTCACCACGCTGCTCTTGTCAACCCACCAAGGCTTCTAAGTGGACTGATCATTAGGGTTAGGGTGGGAGCATTGCCTCCAAGCTCACAGAGTCACATGGACCTCAAACTGAGGACCCTGGGGACAAGGATTAAAGAGCAGCAAGTAGGACATGAAAGGCAGTGAGGCAGGAGGCAGGAGGCCTGGCATTGGGTGATAAACGTGCCTCAAGGAGTCCTGGAGTGAAGAAACCCTTGAAGTTTGCATGTCTGAATGTGTCCTAAAATATTTCTACATGGAGTATTTTGATTTTTCTTCTCTGAAGAGCTGCTTATCTAATATGAAGACAAATAAAAGGTAAACAACGTGCTTCTAGGCTTTATTCCAGCTTTTATATTCTGTGTCTATAACCAAGTTTAGGGAAAATATAGAGCATGTATGGTTCTCTTTTATGATACCAGGCAAAACCACCCACTGAAGGCAGTGTTTAATGAAATTGCTAAGAGAACAGAGCCCCAAGTAGAGAAAGCAAGCTACTTTCAGTCTGATATATATATATCGATTATATTCCTAACAGAAGAATTATTAGCTACATAGTAGTTATCCTAAGGTAGAAAATGACCCCAAATATTAAAATGTAGAAATCACTCATCCTTACCATTTTTCCCTTTGGTGTAATTTAATATTATAGATCTATCTGTATTTATTTAGTCCACATTCTCAGGAAGCTAATTAAGATTCTCAACTTCTGAGTTCCCATACACCCCCCTTCCTGGAAATCATTAGGTTTTCAATGAAATTTGGAATTTATTCTAAGTAAATAAAAGTAGTTGTGTTTTACATAGTTACAGGAAAATATGGGAATAAGTCAGAGGGATATGAACTCATGTATCGCCTTCACAATATTCTCTGGTATCTTACTGAAGAACAGGGCCTTTTATTAATATCCATAGAAAATAATAGAACAGATGTTAAAAGACAAGTTTGGATGAATACAAGAAACAATTGAAAAATATACCCAAACATGCATATTTGAGTCAAAATGTTTGTAGCAGAACTCAAAACTCACTTTTGTTTCCTTTCTCTTTTGCGAACTCGGTTGCCTCTGCCCTCCTATTGCCTCCACCAGCCCCTGTCTCTGAGTGCTTACATCTAGATTGCATGTGCACTTCTGTCATGAAAATAGGCATAGGTAGATGACTTGAGCTAACTTATTAGGATATATAAAAGTCTTCTAGAACAACTCAGACCCATTATATGAGAATTGACCCCAAGTTGTCATAAAATCAAATAAAAGGCAGACAGCCAGGATTGCACACAGTATAATTTATTGGTGGACTCACTGAAAAAACATGGCCCTGGGTAGCAACAAGACCAAGTATCTGCCCACGACTTGGGTCACAAAGAGGAGTGTGTATATTGGTGAAGACAAAGTAACTTCTTCTAACCCAGAGTACACCTGGCTCGTCGTAAGCTGTATCCAAGAATCAGGCACACTCTTGACACCAGGGTTGGGTTTTGAAGTTCTGTATGCCATGCTAATTTTTTGGTTTATTATAATATACTGGAAACAATGCAGGAAAGAAAAAGCAAGAGTTCCGGGGCAATCATGGCTGTTACAATTCAAGATGGATGTGATCATGGCAACCAGCCTCCCTCATAATAACCGGAGCACTAGGGCAGGGGATTTAGCTCAGTGGTTTCGCCGCCTGCTGTGCAAGCTCAAGGACCGGAGTTCAATCCCCGGTACCAAAAACAAAACAAAACAAATAATCGGAGCACTCGACTGCTTTCTGGATATGTGGGGACCACAGTCCAAAGGGGAGAAATCACGTGATTTTTACTGCATTTGGAAAATAAGTTTTACAAACATTTATACATGTTTTGTTTATCTAATACTGTTTAGTCACAGATTAATCATCTCTTTTTCACATTACTCTTAAATCGGATTTTTTTTCCTTTTACATCAGAGGTTTCTGTTTTTAATGTTTAGTTTCCTTGGAGGTACTAATATAATTGACAGTCAATTTTATTCTATCATATACTTTTCCAAAATAATTTGATTATCATGTTTCAAATATGAAAAATTCTCATTATTATGGAATAAGTTTAAATGTATTTAGAGAATTTTTTCCTAACATTGGTTTTTAATGCTTCTGATTCTAATAAAACTATGTAAGTTTTAACCAAATTGGTGCATATATTAATTTATATGTGTTTAGGTACATATATACTGCATATATATGCTTATAAAATGTGGTCGTTTTCTATTTCTTCTATGACAATAATTGAGTGTTCGCAACTATAAAAAATATTTCTAGCATCAAGTCTAGCAGCAATATTGATCCTCACACTGATCATTCCCGTTACTGCTCATCATCAATTTAGTGCTGACACATTGCCCACTCCACTAATTCGTGGGTCTTACGACATTTTGATTCATGCTCCTACTCTTTGAATTTAAACACACTGCAACAAAAACTGACTATACTTAAAATATAAATTAGTGAAGCATTAATGAATTTGGCACAGGAGTTAAACAACTGTCTTGTGCCACAATATTTTCAAGACTTTTATCCAACATTTTAAAGATAAAATTTACTCCTGATATGGGATTTAGTTGTTATGAGCAACTCAATTGACAGGAACTGAAATCTGAGGCTTAATATTTTAACAACAAGATAGATTGCATCTCAACATATGATCTAAAATCATATTATGAAACTATATATATATATATATATATTCTAACCAGTTACATACATGCATTTATTAGTGACTTAACTTTGTGTAACACATATTTTTCTTTTCTGCAGGCTTCTACTTATCCTTGTACACTAAATAACAAACAACTGATAGTGTTTACTCCAGAGCTTCAATCGTAGAAGAAGTTTTAAAAAGTTTAGCCACTGTCTTCATTGTGAATTTTATCCCTACTGGTAAATAGATTAATGTCTTTTTGGAATATCTTTCTCATTATGTGAAATACCAATACAAGTAGGTAAAATGTTAAGAAGTGCAGGACCCAAAAACATTTTGAGTAGTGCCATTTTTACCAGTTTGAACATAATTGGAGTTTATTTCAAAAGATTGGCTAACAGAATGGACTCGTGGTCAGAAATCAAGCACCTCTAAACTCAGAGGGGCTGATACATGTCTGATACATTTTAGTTAACAGTCACCTGATTCAAAACCTATCAAAAATTATATACATGAGTCAACTCAAAAGAGCAAGGTTATACACACAGAATTTCAGATCACAACAGAACTATAATCTTTAATGATTTGAAGTCATAGCTAATCATTGAAATATGTCATCATTTTCTCCCTTTTAAAGTTTTTAAAAATTTTATTTTCATGTGAAAAGCTCAACATTCAATTTTGACCTCTTCTTATTTTTTGTCTCTGAATAAAGAAGATGCTATAATTGTTACCAAGCTTTCCCAATCCAAGCCACCTTAGCCCATTTAATCCACAAGGAAACGCAATTATAGAACCATAGATACTTCATTTCTGGGGCCTAGGAACCGTGAGTTATGATCCAAGATTGAAAAGCAAGATACATTTGCTGTTCCCAGGTATATTTGAAGCAGAGGAGGCCTCAGAAAAGCTTTAGGATTTTTCTTGGTTACTTTCCTGATTATTTTTTCTCTATTTCTCTTAGGATCTCCTACAATATGTTCCTTGAGTACTTTTCTATTTTAAAACCACTTATGTCCTCTTAATCAAAAGTTGCATAATTTCAGTAATTATTAATTTATCAGAATTCCCAGGATACCTATAAATTATTACATTTATGCATTTTAAGTGGGAATAACATCAAATTCCTCATGCCAGCTCATTGACTTTTAATTTCAAAAAAACCATAGTCTTTGTAGCAGGGTAAAACAGACAGTTAGATATGACAGAAAGACACATATCTGGGAAGAGATCCCAAAATACAAGATAGGCTTTGTCTGGAATGCAGACTCCAGAATAGGCTTCCATATGTGCTCATTCTGTTTTTGATATTTCTCTCTCTCTCTCTCTCTCTCTCTCTCTCTCTGTCTTGTTTCAGGATGTATGGAGTCTTTCAGAGTTTTCAGTGTTTCCATAAAGGGCCAAGAGCTGTGGCAGTGGGGCATTTCCCAGAGAAATGCTGGGTATATCTACTCTCGTGTTAGATTATTTGCAGTTTGTGAGGTTCAGGTCAGAAACACAATGGTATAAATATCTGTGGGTAAAGCAGAAAACACATCCACACACACTCTTCAAGTGCCTTCTTTTTGACGTTCTTTTTGAGGATAAAATGTAAATTGAGGCTGACCTTTCTGATTATGGGTCTTTCAGATATTCCAATTTTGCCTAGCAATCTCTTCTTTTCATTCAATAATTCATTTTGATTTATCTCATTTTTTTGTTCTCTCTGAATAAACAGGATCCTGTCACAATCCATCTTTTAATCTTTCACTGTATTCTAGTAAGACCCTTGTACTTTTGCTTTGTCTGGTAGATTAAACCTTATACTGGATACATCAAAGATGAGTGGCTGTAACCTAAGGTATAGATTTTTCTTTTTCAAGGTTGCTTTTTGTCCACTTAGGAGCAACTTCTGTCTTGACCTCAGATCTATTTCTGGCCTTAGCTCTTGTCTTCCTCAACAGGCGCCATGTTTTCTTTGATTCTTCAATTCAACGTGTTGCTTGTAATGGCAAAGTATCAATTTTATAATACAAATATACTCCTCTCTAAGCTGTAATGTTGAAGTTGTTGGGCAGCCTACCTACTTTGGCAAGAGTAGTTTTAAACAATGCCTTGAGCGATAGCATCTGAGATTTCTGACTTCTTGTCACCTCTCTGTCTATGTGTCTATCTTTATTTTTTCCTCACAGTTGTTGTTTTAATGTTTTAATTGTTTTAATGTTTCTTGGATAAATATCCTCCATCACATGTTAGATGAAAGTTTATTTGAAAAACTTCCAAGTTTCTTAATTTTCCAATGAGATTGTATTTTTTGATATTGACTTCAAATCAGCAGTTTTTACAGATGAGTCATTCTGTGTGGGGTGGTATACTTTCATATCTGTTTCTGGTAAACTAGGCACACTTTGTAACTTTTTGGTGAATACACTAGGAAAATTATTGGTCTTTCTGGTAAATTATGCACATTATATAATCCTTTTTATTCTGAAAAGGTTAGTTAAGGGGTGTTTTGGGAGGTACAGAACACATTATGAGTCTTTTCACTTTTGTTATGGGAAAAATAGTTTTGACTTACAACCACCTTGAGGTACAACAGCCCTCACAAATGGATTGAGTTTGTAAGTCAAGGGTCTACTGTATAATCCATCTCAATGCAGTGGGAGGAAGACTGACTCTCAGTGAACTTTCTTCACCCTATCTGAGGTGACTGCTGTTCAAAGGTCAGCCAGCTGCTTGATCAGATCTGGCACAGAGGAAAGTGGGTTCTCCGTGTCCTTCTTTACCTAGAGTCACCTCCTCACTTTGTGGTGACTGTGGCCCTCTGGGCTCTTTTATACTTCGTTAAGCAAAAAGAGTTCAGGTTTTCTCTCAGAAATTCAGCTGCCCTATACTGAGCAGTGGACATGGTTTGTCCTCAGCTAAAACTGCACAAATAGGAGAGTCACCATGCTGACCCCATTTTCTGTATTTGTTTCCTCTTCAAACCCTGCTTGCATATTTAGAGAACATTCAGGTAGTCCTCTCTGTTTTGTAGCGGATAATTGTCAGAGGATCGATGTTAGCAAAATACTTCTCATGTGGGTAAGTAAACTCTAAGTTTTACTTCTATATTTATCATAATAATATATGCTCTTTCTTATAAAATATAAACTTTATCACAGGAAAATATGTCTACTACATTTTCAATGTTATTGTCAGATTCTTTAAAAGAACGTGATGTATAATAGTCACATAATACATTTTCTGTGGTCAGTAAATTAATGCAGAATGATCTATGTTGATATGATACAGTAGAAAAGCAACAGAGAACTCAGATTTTGGTACTGGTGTTGATAGTATAAAGAATTTTGAGAATGTGAATAATATCACTACTTTTGTTTACTTATGTATAGTTAAGAACTTTAATTATATCTTTATAAGTTCTTTTTTTATTCTAAGTTTGTGGGTATACATTTTATGGAGCTTTTCCCAAGTCAATTTGCTATACCTCCCAACATTTTGATTTTACTTCTACTATAGCAATTACCCTATTATAATATTTTCTTTATCGAGTTTTCCTCTTCCTTTAGCATAATGTGGTTGGGGAAAGTGGCTTTTTCTCCCTTTTATTATCTGAGCCCCAGGCACACAGTTTGCCCCAGCACATTTCCCAGAGGATTCATGATTGAATGGCCAAGCAAATTTCCGGTGATTTTTCTTGTGAGTGTGACATCAGGTATTGCTGATAGAACTCCTCTAGATGATGAATATGGCATGCTTGGCAATTATCTTTCCTGTGACCATATAGAGTAGATACAAATCCTACTCTAGAGACTTGTAGCTTTGCATAGTTACTATATCACTACTGTCAACTTCCCAAAAGACACACTGACCTTTCTTAATCAGTGCATCATTTGGAATACACAGCTATGGAGCTTTGTGACAACTTTTAGGCTTGAAAACTGTCATCTGCACATAAAGATTCCCTTGTGCAGGTGGCCGTGGTTTCTATCTTCTTTGTGCTTGACATTACTAGTTCTCTGCTGACACTGCGCATCTTCTCTAACATATAAGAATGCAATCATTAGCAGTTTCTGGATTACTGTCCTGAGAATTTATGATGATCTTCATAGCCACTTGAGATAAAAATGTTTCCCAGTGGACCAGAAGCACAGTATGACTCTAGCTACCATTTGCAGCATATGTCCCAGGATAAATTTAATATCATGCTGGCTGTTTCAAAATAGACATTTCTTCTATTTCAGAAATGAATATTTCTTTTAATTAAAGTTATTCTGGCTTTCCAGTAAGAAAATAAAATGATGATGGGAGAAAAAAATAAATTAACATTTCAATGAGTATCAAGTAACCAATTGTCTCTTCCTATATTAACTAAACTATCAGGTTAACTTTTCCTTTGAAAGGCACTAATAATGTAGGGGGATGATTTTTGAGAATCCAGGTTTATTTTGTAAACGTTAAAAATCTGATCATGTAAATAGATGAGTCATGTATTTTCCCTCTCTGCCATCCAAGAAATTATTTAGTTTCAAAGACTCAAGGTGTATGTGCCCATGTGATGTTAAAATCTATCAGCCAGATAGTAGACCTTGGTCTGAGGAAAAGCAGGTGAAGATTTTTTTCCCGCATTGTGGGTTGTCTCTTCACACTGCTGGTGGTTTCTCATGCTGTGCAGAAGCTTTTTAATAAGAAGAGATCCCACTTGCTGATTGTTTGTGCTAGTACACGAGCAACTGAGTTGTTGTTCATAAAATCTTTTCCTACACCGATGTCTTCAAGAGTTCTGCCTAACTTCTGTTCCAGCTGATTCAGCATTTCTATTTTAATATTTACATCTTTAATCCATTTTTATTTTAGTTTGGTGCATGGTGGGAGATATAGGTCTAATTTTAATCTTTCACAAGATGAAACCCAGTTTTTCCAGCACCATTTATTAAAGAGTCTATCTTTCCTCCAGTGAGGATATTTGGCTCCTTTATTGAAGATGAGATGGCTGAGTGTCTCTGTAATTGTTTCACTATCTTCTAATCTGTTCCACTGATAATTGAGTCTGTTCTTTTGACCATTGCCATGCTGTTTTTATCACAGTAGCTTTGTAGTATAGTTTCAAGTTGGGGATTTTGATACCCCCTGCCATGTCTCTGTTACCTACAATTGCTTTTGCTGTTCTGGGTCTCTTCTTGTACCAAATGAATTTTTGGATTGTTTTCTGAAGTTCTGTGAAGTATGCTGCTGTGATTTCAATTGGCATTGCATTGAATCTATATAGTAGTTCTGGAAGTATGGCCATTTTCACTATGTTGATGCTTCCTACCTAGGAGCAGGGGATGTCTTTCTATTTTCTGATATCATCTTCAATCTGTCTTTTTCAGAGTGCTATATTTTTCAGAGAAGAGGTTTTTGATTTCTTTCATTATGATGATTCCTAGGTATTTCAGTTTTTTGCATGCTATTGTGAAAGGAATTGTCTATCTCAAATCTACAAAAAACTTTAAATAATCAGACCTCCCAAATTTAAAGACCAAATTCAAAAATGGGCATCTGAAATGAACAGACATTTCTCACACAAAGAAGTAGAATAGCAAATAAGCATATGAAAAAATATTCAATATCACTGGTCATTTGAGAGATGCAAATGAAAACAATGCTAATATTCCACCTCACTCCAGAAAGAATGGCTGCTGTCATGAAATCAACTAATAACAAATGCTGCCGGGGCTGCAACACTGCTCCACTACTGGTAGGAGTGTACACTGGTGCAACCACTGTGGAAATCAGTATGGAGATACCTCAAAGAGCTAGGACTGGAAGTCCCATTTGACCCAGATATTCCCCTGCTGGGTATCATCCCCAAAGAGTTAAAAGAATCATACCACAGCAATATATGTGCACCCATGTTCAAAGCAGCACAATTTGTAATAGCTAAAACTTGGAAACAGCCCAAATGCCCATCAACTGGAGACTGGATAAAGAAAATGTGGCTTTTTTTAATGAAATGGAGTACTACTCAGCCATAAAAAATGAGAAATTAAAGACATAGCTAAATGGATGCACATTGAGGCAATACTCTTAAGTGTAATAAATAGGACACACATGTAAATACTGAATAGTTTCTCTAGTGTGAGAAACTGAAAGTATAAATAAGGACTAAAAGTTATAATAGGTAATGTGAAATAGGAAGAAAAGGGGCAAAGGGGAAGTGGGAGGGGTAGGGGAAAGGAAAGAAGGGAATGAAATTAATATGAGAAAATGAAAAAATGGAAATAAAGTCTTTGTAAATAGGGAGGGATTGAGGGTTGAAGGGAGGGCAGGGGAGGGGGAAAAATAAGAATCAAGAGAGATTATGTAAAGGTGCAAATCTCCAATGATGAATGTTATTTTATTATATATCTAAAATGTACCAATAAAATAAAATTTTAAAAATACATTAAAAAAATCTATCAGCCATTTCAATGTTTACATAAAAATATTGCTGCAGAAGTCATAATGTATAGTTACACATTAAAGTTCTAGGGAAACTATTGGTGGAATTTTTGGTTGTTCATTGTCTCCTGTAAAACTTAAGGCTGTAATCATAGATTTCTTTGCCAAAATGTCTCAAATACAAGTGTAGATTTTAAAGTGATGGTACTAATTTTTAAAAAGTCATAATAAATTTTGAAATTTAAAAGGGTATATAAAACAAGTACATTTGCCTCCCTGGTCTTCTATAATTTCCTACCAATTATTCTCCATCCAGCAGGGTTTAAAAACTGTAAATCAAGTCATACTATTCTGTCAAAATTTTCCAGGAAATTCTTATAGGCAGTCACACTGGGAATGAAATTTAGTCTTTCCCGAGACCAAACAGACCCAAATGATACAGCCTCATGCTCCTTCTTCTACTTTGTCACCTCTGCTACCTGAAAATCACCATCTGCAGTCACTGGTTTCTTGACAGGCCAAGCACATGTCCCTCTCAGGCCCTTGCTATGCAGGTCCAGCCCTGTATGCCATGTGTTGCTTTGGCTTTCCTGTACTTCCCAGGTCCCAGAAGGGCTTCCTTGGGACTTTAGCAAAGTATCCACCAAACCATCCTAACTTTGGCCTTTTAGTCAGTTTGCCCTTCCTACTTAACATTATCACTGTCTACTATATACTTTCTTACTGCATGTCTATTTTAATAGAATATGAACACTACAAGCAGACTTCACTGTTTCTGGCACACCATCTCTTTCTTATCTTTCATTTTGCCTCCGTGTTTGCTAAAGCCCACTTTCCACTAGATAAAAAGGGAATCACAGGAAGTATTTATTCAATGCCTTACATCTGTGAAAATATGTTCAATCTATCACCCATTCAAACTTGGTATGATAATGAAACCTGAAATGCTTTTTGAAATCCAATGTGCTATTAAGAAATGCTTTCTTTCTTTCTATCCCACTATGACTTATTTTCTTATTTCTAAACACCCTGAAGACCTCCTCCTCATCCTCCTCCTTCTCTTCTTCCTTTTCCTCCTACTGCTATTTCTCCTCTGCCTCTTCTTCTTACTCCATCTCCTGTTTTTTTGAAATTTCAAGAAAATGTATCTCAGTCCAGGCCTCTTTCAGAAAATTTGTGCATCCTTTCTTACTAGAGAATGGAATGATTTGAAATCATTTATTTGGAATGATTTGTTTTTTTTCTACCACTTTGTTGCTTATTGCTTATCTTTCTCCTCTTCATCCATTCTTTTTTTAAGTAGTATTAGAAAGATGATGGAGATTTTTCATTAATACATCAACCTGCCAATCATATCTATATTTTCTAACTCTTTGTTTTAACATTTTGTTACTTTTTAATAATTTTTCTTACTATTTTTATGTGGAAAGAGAAATATAAAAGTAATTATCTTCATATCTTCAAGAGCTCCTTTGTCCTCTGAATTTTTATTCGTAGCACACCATTCTTCTGGCTTATATACAATATTCTCTTCTTTGTTAAGTAAATTAGTTTTCTTCTGTGTCTGTTTCCAAGATATAATTTTTCTAAGTGTTTGTTCTGGCCACTTATTTTTTCTGGAAGCTTTCCCTACATTGCTATACCTTCTTAACTGTCTTTTTCTAGTTAAGTATGAGTTGATTTCATTGACAGAGGTCATTGCTTGGTAATTTTTAAATGTCACTCTTTCTTTTCAATGGAAGGCTTAAAAATGTTAGTAATTAAAAATCTCTTTTCCTAATCTTATTGATTTTGTCATAATTATTTTAACTTTGGTGGAAATATACAGTTGCAAGTAGGTAACAGTATTGCTTGGGTCCTAAATTTGTAGGAATGAAGGAGGGAAAGATAGTTCAGGGGCCTATATTTTTATATGTATTGTTTAATTTAATCTCTACTCCTCTTTCACACCATTTTCCTTTAAGTAATTGCTATATGAGGATGTAATGGAGGTCCAAATGTTCTTTAAACAGATTTTCAGCTGCTCCTTTAGGCTCGCTGCATTAGCCATGGTTTACACAGTGTCTCTAAACACCGAGATTTTCAAAGTCTCTGCAAGATGAATTATTTCACTCATGAGGAGCATGTCCCCATGTACAAAACTAGCTGGTGACTTTTTTGACTGAACTAAAATAGTTGTCACTTGTTCTGACTAAAAGGCATGAAGAGGCAGAGCGGAGTGGGTTACTAACAATTAATGCAACACTTCTTCATTACAATTTTTATTTAAAAAATTGTTAAAATGTTACTATTTTTTCTTTTTTCTTTTTTCTTTCACTTTATTTTAGGAACTTTGGGTCTTTACAATGTGTTTCAGCTTATGTTTATCTATGATCTCAATCTGACGTATTTAACTAGAACTTGCTAGGAGAGGCCCTGAGGCTCTTTTTCTAATTCTCTCCTTTTAAAAACAAAACAAAAAAATATGACATAGTAAAAGTAAATGGAAAATAACAGTCAATTTTAAGGAGAGTAAAAAATATCGATTACTATACATACATTTAGCATATTGGTCAAAATAATAATTTTGTATTAGGTCATTCAAATTACTCAGAAAATGATAGAGTATGAGAAACCCCCAAGGCAGAAAAATCAGAATTAATATAATTAAAAATACATCCAGTTATGCTTTGCAAAGATTTGTGAAGTTAGAAATGAATTAATGTTGAGAGGCAGTAACAGCTTAACAATAGAAGTAATATATATATATATGCAATTAAAATTAGAAATACCATCACATATTAAATAAGACAATTGATACAGACTTGAGTATTATTTTCTTGATATTTATTTCCTTTAGTTCTCTGAAAATTTATAGAAATAACTTTTTCAATAAAAGCTCAAATTGTTTTCCATTAATATAATAAAGTATATAATTTCTTGTTGTCAGAGAGTGACAACTTCTATAGTCATATCAAATTTCATTTTTCTCCAAGTAATTAATAATTAGGGCTTTAAGATAAGCAAGTAGGCTTTTTAATTTCCCAGTTATTAGTCAAAAAGAAAATGTGTTTCAAATGGCTTATATATAGTTATACATAGGTGTATGTACATATTTTGGTTCAGTTTAAGGTTCTACATATTTGGGAGAAGTATAATTACAACATTTGATAATATTATGAACCCATAAATATTACATATTTTTCTTAACCACTTAATTAAATTCTGGTTATATGATGAGCCCATATTATAATATAGTTCATGTTTTCCACAATTATTTAACCATCTGTATTGTCTTGAAAATTGCCTACAGTATTGAGGAAATTGCTGAGCATATAGTTCATAATCAGTAAATACTATCTGGTAAACAATGCAACACAGTGATGCTCAAAATGTAAAAAGTAAAAAATGCTTGGGAAATATATATATATATGAAATATTGACTAACCTAAAGTCAATGGAGTAATAGTAAATAAACATTTTCTTTTTTTCAAACTCCTTTTCCAGAGTAGGACAGTAGAAGGAAATGAAACTATAATTTATTTATCTGCATCTACTAGAATTTACTAGCAGTTTAGGAAAGATGCTGACTCATAATAAAGACAAAAACAAACCAAAAACTTTCAAAAATAAAAACTAATCAGAGAGATCTTTTTCTAATTCATATATTTTTAAAATAATACCATACTATGTTTCCAAAACACATATCTATAGAAACTTGATATTGTATAGCAATTAAATTTACATATTTATGCATATTGAATTAGATTTTGATGAGAGATGCACTGCCAGGAGTCCTTCTACATAGCTATATCTTGCCTAGAACCTAAAGGAACTCAATAGAGATATTGAGCAATGCCTTAATGGTTTTTTAATATCCTTGCAAATACAACTACTATCACTTCTGTAGAATTTATTATGAGGAGTCACTGTTGGAAGCATTCTGTTTCTGATCATTTTACAAATAGTAAATTGAGCAGTTAAGAAACTTTTGAAGATCTCATAAATAGTAACTGGTCAAGTATGTGAATTAAACAGTTTGAATCACATGTCCATGCCCTTATCTTCTCTGAAATACTATTTCTTGAAGAACAGCACCTATGGCAGAATCATACAGGTAAACATGCATCACAAGGGATACTTCATTGTGACTTCTTCAGTTAGCAGTGCTCTTTCTTCTCTATAGCAACCCAATTTTTCTCCAGATAGAAAAATAAATGTGAGAATAAGCATAGACATGGAGACAAGTAGCTGGGTGCTTCCTGACGATTAGGGCTAAACTGTCAGTGTAGTTTTCTGAGACTGAAATTTGGAATAAAATAATAGAAAGATCTGGGGTTACATGAGATGAGACAATAGGTAGATAGTCTTAAATATTGAAAATGTTTAGGAAAAAGAATAGCCTAAGAATAAGGAAGGAAATGACAAAAAAAGAATAATTCTAGTTAATGTATTTAGAAATGCAACACGAGTAAAATCTGTGCATCTAGTATAGCTTTTCACAAATAAAACATGGTGTGCTTTGATAAGATTCTAGTTTATCCAGCACTGCTGATGAGCTTCTTGCCACAGGAGAGTCAGATTTTGGCATGGAATCCAGACTAGGTTTTGAGGAGCTGCTTATATAATATGAGGGCAAGAGCAAGAACTTTCACCTTGGAGGGCTCTCCTTACACAGAGGCATTCGGCAGTTCCACGCCACTGCCTAACCGAGTGGCTAACCCAAACTATCCTTGCTAGGAAGGGGAATGGGAGAAAAAGAGGAATCAAGCTATATCATGTACAGGTACAAACCCCCTTTGATGAATGTGATCATTATGTGTATTTAAATTATACCAAATATTAATTTTAAAAATGAATAAAGGGAGAGTGAACACCATTCAAACGTGTTATTTGATTAGTCAGTTATGAGAATATATTCTTCTTAATCTAAGCCTTTCCAAAGTTTTCATGCTGCAAATACACATATCTACAAAAAATTTACTGAATTTTATTTTGTCTGGAGATCAAAGTATTTAGGGAGAATTTTGAAATTATATTGAATTAATTTTCTGGTTTCTTCATCATATTTTTCTGATTTGTAGCAATGAATGCTTAACAATATTATTATCCAGAAAGAATGATGCTTAACCTCATTGTAGTGTTTTATATAACCCTTAAATCAATTCAAGCATTTGAAAGATGAACAGGGCATCAACACAACCAAAGATTGGAAAAGACATGAATGTATTGTTAGCTTAGCTTTGTTGCAGAAATCTCCAAAAGAAATACACAGAGACACAGAATTCGGATAAAATAATAAAATTTCTTCTCATGAGCGGGCAGGAATGCCAGAAACCAGTCTGGTCAATATCCGTGCCCCCTTTGTTCAGCATTTCCCTTTTTATATCCTTTTTAGCCATTATCTCATCCCTAGTGGTCTTTGATATGTAAATACAATTCCAGTTCCTATTTACAAGTCACAGACACAAGATAGGCCATATACATTGTAAATTCACCCTGGCATGGTAACTTTGTTAGGTTAATGAAGTTACTGGTTAGAGTCAGATAATACTCACCTTAAACAAGGAGTTACAGGAAAAGCAAATCTTAGAAGAACACATTACTTATTTTGCTTCTACAACTACCTTAATATTCAGTCTATTAAGTTATCTAAAACTTTTCCATATCAGTTTAAGTGAAAAGAGCAAATGCTTGTGAAGAATAGTCATTCATCCCTTAACAAAAGGAAACTAAATGAATATGTTTCTTTCTTTTCTAAAATTATACACTAGTTATGGGTTATCTAATCCTTTAATCCAGATCAAAATCATTTAATCTTGCCAAGAATAGCTCAAAATGGATAGTTAAGAAAAGCATTTCAAATGTACTCATAATTGTATCAGTGAAACCATGTTCCTTGTCTAAGACAATCTTGCATTCAATTACTTTTTTAGATCTTTGTATGTTCCAGATAAAGAAACATAAGAAACAGTTGTAGAATTAACAGATAATAATTGAAACAACTAGGGAAGTACTTTTTAGTTTGTTACAATACCGAATGTATATGTACTCTATTTACAGGTGTGTTTAGGACTGAATGGTTTATGTTAGAAAAATTATTACAACTATTGATAAGCATTATAATGTTGGTAATAATAATTGAGCTTGAAAATCCATCTATAATGGTTTCAAATACAAATTAACTCGAAAATATACTGCTGGACAATGGAATAAACTCTAAACTTAATAACTGGTCTGTAAAGTATATCACAACTTTTGTGAATTTTATCATTCATAATTGTTTACTGTTTTTATCTTTAGCAAATAGGAATAAGAATGGAGTTTTCTGCTTGGTTGAGAAAGTAAAATTATATCTTTTTGTTTGTGAGTAGAGGAAAATGCATTATTAAATATTGGTTGCCTGGAAGGAACTTCATAAATATCTCTTCAGTGGTTAACTATTTCATCCCGATTATACTAAATCACAGGGCTGGTTGAGTTCTTCCTACCCTCCTAGCATTTTTTTGCTGCTGTGTTTGTTTTATTGAAAACATCCTCGAAAAAGAGTTCACCTTCAGTCTTCATACTGCTGGCTTGTCCTGGAGTTACATTTGTCATTTTGCAATGTACTTTCCCAAAAAACAATTAAAAAGTGGGTACATAATTTGAAATAGGAAAAGGTCCAAAGGTGTAGGGGTGGCGGGAGGGGAAGGGGAAAGAGAAGAAGGGAAAGGAAAAATTATGAGAAAGAAAAAAAATGGAAACAAAGTCTATGTAAATAGGGAAGGCTGGTGGGGGTGAAGGGCTCACAGGTAATGGGGGAAAAATAAGAACTAAGATACATCATGTTCAGGTACAAACACCCAATGATAAATGTAAATGTATTGCATACCTAAAATGTATCAGTTAATATATAAAAATGTGGATACCTAATGGAAGATGTATGAATAATGCTTCATATAAAATACTTTAATATTTCTTTTATTTCTTTCAGTTAAAATCAATCCTTCTGTGTCTGTCACAGTTAGAGAATATAATGTACTGCTAGAAGTATTTGAGAATCATAAGAACTAAGTTACAAAAATCTCTTTAAAACATTTCATATGGTCCTTGTAGGTATTCTTTATTAGTTTTTCTCTTAAAAAGAATCCTTCTAATGAATCACATAACACAGACAACCACACATTTAGAAAATGACAAGGATGAAAAACAAAGACAACAGCAAATAAACAACAACAACAAAAATCTACCTACATTTATTTGCTGAAAACCAAAAATGAAAGGGAAAATCTAAAAAGAAACTGAGAATTTGGGCATGTTATATTTTCAGAACAGAATAAAAATTATAGAGGACTTCTAATCAATAACCACACAAATAACAAGAATGAGAGTAGAATGAAATATATAAGCAGTTGAAGGATGAAAACCACCAACCTAGAATTCTATGTAAAAATATCATCATTCAAAATGAAAAGAGTAACATAAAGACTTTATCTGTAAACAAAACCTGAAGCAATTTATCAATAGCCGATCTGCCTGTGAAAATAATAAGCATTTCAAGCATGAAATAAATAAGGAAGAGTCAGCAAAAAATGACGGAAGGTAAAATAAAATCTTCCCGTTAATTTAAAAGATAACTGTTGTAAGTAATAATATTATTTTTTGTATTGATATATAGTTTCTATACATTCACAACAAAATATCAGCAAACTATTTTTGTGGACATTAGCAAACTAATTCTAAAGATTACATGGGAAGAAAAACCTCAGTCAGCCTGCACATTACTAGGAACAGCAATATTGTGCAAAACCCAATTTCAAGACTTACTATAAAATTACAGTTATTGGCACAGTATGTTATTGGGGAAAATACAGACATGGAAAGGAAAGCCCAGAAACAGACCAAACAGACATTGGCAATTGATTTTTGACAACAGCAGAGGAATTCCCAGCAACAAGGTTGGTCAGCAAAAGGTGTTGGTATGGCTGGGCACAGACACACAAGCACACAAACAAATGAACATAGATACAGACCTTACGTCATTCTCCAAAACAATTCAAAATTCATCACTAATTGAAATGTAAAATGAAAAACTAAATTTTATAGGAAAAAAATACAGGAGGTCTACCTGACCATAAGTTTGAGGATGAAATTTTAGACTTAATACTGAAAGCACAAAACATGAAAAGAAAAACAATAATCTGGGCTTTATTACAGTGAAAATTCCCTGTTTTGCACAAATATATGAGTATGAGAACCAAAAGTCCTGATATCTACTGCAAGAAAATACTTGAAAAATACTTATGTGAAAAGGCACTTGTATCTAAAATATACAAAGGACTCTTAAAATTTGATAAGAAAACAAAGAATTGAGCAGAGAGGAAACTGAAGAGATATGATAAATAAATGTAATATGCTAAACTGCATCAGGAACAAAAGGCCTTAAGGAAAAATTTTTTTAAATGCAAAAGTTTGAAATGTTATTATTAATCATGTATTGATATTGGTTAATTGTGATGAATATATCCTATTAATATAAAATATTAATATATTGAGTACCAATATGGAATTTTTGTGCTATCTTTGCAACTTGTATGTATTGAAATTGTAAAATTATCTCAAAATTTTAAGTTTTCCTTATGAGGAAGACATTTTTTTAGACATAGGATCTTAGTTACTTCCTTCATTGGTAGGACAAAATACCTGAAACTCAAAGTGAAAGGAGGAAAGGTTTCACTTCAGTTTGAGGATGTTTCAGTCCATACTCAGCTGGCTCCAAGGCAGGGCAGCATGGCAACATGACAGAGGGGCATCACAGAGGAGAAACACTCCATGGTCTGGCAGGACAGGCAGAAGGCAACAAACAGCAGCAGCAGCAGAAAACCTACCTTCTCTCTTCCTTTTTTATTCCATATACATTGTAAACCTATTGAGTGGTGACACTCACACCCAGGGTTGGATTCCCATACCCACTCCCTTAATCCCTGTAGCACACCCTTAATCCATATTCACACACACCAATCCAGCCATCTTTGAAACTCCCCATATATGACCACATGAGACTTTGGGGGACATCTACATACAAACAATAACATTCTAACCCCTGGCCCCAAAAAGACTCATGCACATTCTTTCATGCAAAAGGCATTTACTCCCTCTCTAAGGGTTGGCAAATTCCTCACAGTTTCAGCATTGCTGACAAGTTTAAGTCCAAAGTCTCTTCTGAGATTTAAGGAAAGCTCCTAGTGCAAGCCCCTGTACAAATGAAAAGAAAGTTAAACACTTCTAAAATATGACACAAGATTAACATTCCCATTCCAAATAGGGAAATAGAAAGGAATGGAACCAAAGCAAGTCTAAAATCCAGCAGGGCAAACATTCAATCCCATAGTTCCATATCCAACATCAGGGACAGTCTGTGGCAAGATGTGAATTCCAGAGAGCTTGGGTGGCTTCACTCCTATGGCATTGCCAATGGCACCTGTTTTGGGCTCACTCTTTGTAAATTCAATCTGCTCTTTAAAAAATGTAAATTGTAATTTACTCTAAAAATAAAACAAAACAAACAAAAACTGATACATATTCCTGGCTTCTCCAACCTTCTGGGACCTCCACTGCACCTTTAGCTTCACATTCACAACTTCGCACACTGGCTTCTCAGGGGCACATTGCCTCCCCTCCCAGGCCATCTTCTGAAATCTGAGTGGAAGCCTTCCTGACAGCACAATTCTTGCATTCTGTGTGTGCCCCAAATCAGCACCACAGGGATGATGACAGAGTCTTCTCCCTGCTGGTACAGTAGCATTATTCCATCTCTCTTGGCTATAGGGGTTGAGTGCCTGAACTAATGAACACTATGAATCAAATCCTGAGGAACAGCTTCTCTAGGCTGCCACCAGTCTGAAACAAGGTACTCTGGGCTCTCTTCTCAAAGCAGTCTTTCACCTTTGCAATTTTGAGGCTGCAAAGGGTGGGGTCCTGCTGGTTCTTGTGATGTCCTCGGGCCATTGTTTCTATTATCCTCCTCTGAAATACTTTATTTTTTCTTAGTAGTCTTTTCAGAAACCAATTTCTCTTCTGTTCCATCTCCACAGGCTACAACTTTCCTGGAGTTTTCTTTCTGGCAAAACTCAAAATCTTTAAAATTCCACTGTATCTTTTGCTCTTGATTCTCAACATAGATCTAGCTAAAAGCCCCCAACACTAGCCATTCCACCACTTCAACATGGCATTGCCTTGAAATGTCTTCCACTAGATTAATTAGTCTGGTTCTCTTAATCTCAGTTTTAGGCAATGTCTCTGGACAAGAACAAAATGTCAACAATTTTTCAGTCAAATCATAATACATATGATCTGGATTCCAAAAATCAATTCAGTCTTTGTTCCTAACTGAAACCTCTTGAAACTGGTCTTTACTTGCTGCATTTCTATAAGTATTCTGGTCCTCTGAGTTCTGACCAGAATCTCCCAGCAAGATTGGCTTACAGCTCTCCAGGGATGCTTCTTCAGCTAGCATTTCCAAACCTTTTCAAACTCCTCTTGCAAGCCAGTTCCAAAGGCTCCTAAGCCACATGGCCAGGTAATGTCACAGTAAGGACCCTACCTCTTGGGTACCAAAATCTGTTGTAGTTACTTTTCTCATCCCTGAGACAAAATACCCAACACCCCAAGTAAAAGCAGGAAAGGCCTATTTTGGCTTATAGTTTGTAGAGGTTTCAGTTCATGATCAGCTTATTTCAAAATAGGATGGCATGGTAGAGGGGCATCACAGGGCAGGCAGGAGGAAGCAGAAGACAAGGAGTAGCAAGCCTGTCTACCTTCTCTCCCTCTATTTCCCTTCCAAGCTGTAAACCTATTGATTTGAGCCACCTACACCCATGGTGGAGCTTCCATTATCAATGTCCTTAATCCCAGTATCAAACCTTAATCCACATTCACACCCTAATCCAGCCACCTTCAATACCCCCCATCTTTGACAGCATGAGGCTTTGGGGTGACACCTAGATACAAACCATAATGTAGTAAAACTGAAAAAATATCAAAATGATAAAATCCAAAGTAGTAAAATATTTCATTGAGAAAGAATAAACAACCAGGTTGAAAAGTTGACCCAGGCAATAGAATGAAAAACAAAGGAAATGTTGAATATCAAATTAATTTTTAATCTCTTTAAAATATAATGTGTTGAAAACAACACAAATGTTTTCCAGAGTTTAGAAAACATTTAAAAGTAAATTGTATGGCAGCAAACAGCAAAAACCAAGAAAGACAACAAAAGAGGATGCTGACATGAAGTTTCTACACTCTATCTGAAGTGGTATTGCCACTGGATGAGGACTGATGAGAGCCTCAAGGAGGAGGAGACGTGAGGCACCTCACTCACCCAGCAGGTTGTAGGACCACCAAAGCCATAGAAATAAATCACCGGAATGGTCTCCAACAAACATGGACTCATTGGACAGAAAGGAGGACACAGTCAGAAGGGAATGTGGGTGATCACAGAGAGGGATACATTTTGATTTGGGAGTGGGAGTTTTTAATGTGTTCTTGAGGTTTCTTCCAGACATCTACGATGTGTATTCCCAGTGTCTGTCAGGTTACACTGTCAGGTAGAAATATGCTACCACTTAATAGTACTGCCCCCTTGTGGGTGGAAGTCCTGTTTACTGGACAGCCAAAGGCATTGTAACATTGGGTAATTTTGATTGTATCCTTAAGATGCAATTTTCTTAAAGATACAATTTTAAAATTGTGATTTTCCTTGTGTCCTTTCTATCTACATTTATTTTTTTCTCTTCTCAATATAATATTACTTGAAGGGGCTGGGGATTTAGCTCAGTGGTTTCACCACCTGCTGTGTAAGCGCAAGGACCCAAGTTCGATCCCGGTAACTAAAAAAAATTTTAAAATATAATATTACTTGAAGACCAATCATTATTAGTTGAGTATGCATACTTTGAATTCTAACTAATCCATAAACAAAACAATGCAGATTATGAAGCATAAAATATTTCAGGTATGAAATGATAGAAAATATTTATTCTATAAAAGACAAAATTATTGGAGAAAAAAGGACAATTGTATAGTAGAAAATAGGAAGATGATAGATTGAAATCCAAACATGTCAATAACCACATTAAATTTAAGTAGTAAATACCCCAAATAAGAGGTATGGCTTGCAAATTTGGAAAAACATGTATTTAGTCATGTGTGAAATTCAAGAAACCCAATTAAATTTAAAGGAATAAAATAAAAAGATGGAAAAACATATGCAATGCAAAAAGTAATCTTACAATAACTGAAACAGTGATATAAATATCAGATAAACTAGAATCCAGAGTAAAGAAATACATAGCAAGGATAAAGATAATCATTTCAGAAGTTTATCACAGGGACATAGCAACCTTGCACAGTCATGAGCTTACTTACAGGCCTTAAAGATACACAAAACAAAACGGATAGAACTTCAAGAAGAAATAGACAAATTCACAATTAGAGTTAGAGACATCAACATTTCCTCTCAAGAATTGATACATAATGCTGACATAAAATAAATGACAACATAAAAGACTTGAATAGCATATCATCTCATTTAACCTGATTTGATGGCTATTTATGAAATATTTCATGCAGCAAGGTAGAATTAACATTTTTTTCAAGGCCTCATAGAACTTTTACTGGGACACACCAAATTTTGTGTGATAAAATTATACTCAGTACATTCAAAAAGACTCAAACTATACAAAGTATGCTTTCTGTCTGCAAGATATTTATATTCACACTGAATAACAGATGACATTTTAAAATTTCCAAATATATGGCAATGAAATACATTTCTTAAGCAACCTGTGGCCAAGGAAAAAAGAAAAAATTTAAAGTATTTTGAACGCAATAAAAGTGAATATAATTATCAAATTTGATGGGATGTAGCCACAATAAGAATATTTATGATGGTAAATATCTATATTAGGAAAGTCTCAAACTAATGATCTAATAGTCCATTGAACAAACCAAAAAAAAAAAAAAAGATATGACATATACAATAGTAAGAAGGAAAATAACAAGATAAATGCATAAGTAATGATATAGAAAATAAGAATAATGTAAAAAGTCAATTTAAAAACCAGTCATTGCATAAATCAATAAATTTAATGCACTTTTAGCCAAATTGATCACGCAGTATGATTACCAATATGAATAACATGCAATTTGAAGATGTATCAAGACTTCTTTGTATGTTCGCTCTCTCCTTCAACATGAGCTTCAGTCAGTAATTTACTTTTACTGAATAATGTAACATAGAAATGACAGTGTGCAAATTTAAAAGCTGGATGATGAAAGAAATTGTTCCTTTCTCCTCTCTTTCTCAGATCCCTTGCTGTGGGGCAGTTTCATGTTGTCAGGACACTTCAGCACTTAAGCAGCTTATGAAGAGACCCATGTAGGAGGAACTAAGGCCTCCTGCCAACAGTTATCCAGGACCAGGGTGATCTTCCCACAGACATATAAGCGATCCATCTTGGAATTGAATCCTAGGACGCCGACCCTTCTGATGACTGAAGCTCATCAGAGGATGGAGCTAACATCATCTTACTAAACTGTTCCTGCATTCCGAACCCAGAGAAATTTGAAACAAATATTTAATGTTTTAATCTTTACATATCAGGGCAATGTGTTACAGCAATAGCTAAGTGATAAAAACTTCATGCTAATCAATTGTATGTGTTCATTTATTCAATAAAATCACCGTTCCTCCTACATTAAAACAGGAAAGACACTGAAAGGAAAAAATTATCTGTCTACCAACTACTGTTATATAAATTTGAACTTTCTTACTCAATTTCAATGTATTTAACATAATACATTAGTAAATATTCAAATATATATAAACACTATAAAAAACAAGAACACATGTATTCATACAGATAATAGTATTTTATGGCAAAATAGATTTATTCTATGAGTACAAGATTTGTTCTACTGTTGGAAATCAACACAATTAATCTTTCCACAGAATCAAGGCAAGAAATCAGATGAGCATCCCATGGACACAGAAAAATATCTCACCAACAGTTTTTAAATATGTACAGTATGTTTCCTTTCTCTGTAATAATTGTAAATGCTGAACACTTTACCCAAAATGCAAACGACTAGTAGTTTATGAGCAAGCCGGTTTGGTCATACATTACACACAAACTTTGATATACAACAGAATGTTTGTAAATACTTGTAAAATTCTCTTGTCTACCTGAACTTACACTCCACGGTGATAACATGGTATATATGTAGTGTTATTAAAGTAAGTGAACACATGAAAAAAAAAACCTGATTGTTAAGTGATTATGTCTTCCCAAGATGATGAATTCAACTAAATTGTATTATCCTTAGTGGGACTTTTGTTTTTAACTAATATTAAACTATAATCAAGTAATTTATTAATGTTTATATGGAAAATAAGAATTAGAAGCTAAAATGATGTTTCAACGGAAGAATAAAGTTGAAGGACTGTCACTATTTGATTTCAACATGTATGAAGCTATAGAAATTAAACATAGAAATATATAAATACAAGAGAACAGGAAGTCAGAAGTTGAGCCATTTATGGTCAATTGATCTTCAACAAATGTCCACAGGCAATTCAATGGAGAGAAGAGGAACACCTCTTTACAAATAGTCCTGATATATATATGTATATGTAAATTATATGTATATGCAAATAAATGTATATTTACATAGATATGTAAAACAATGCAAAACCCCAGTGCAGCCCTCACCCTCACACCATACACGTATGATTCACATTATACACATAGAAACAAACTGTAAACTTCAGAGAAGTTTAGAGAACTTCAGAACTTCAGAAGCAAAGTATAAACTTCAGAGAAGTTTAGAGAACTTCAGAACTTCAGAGAAAATGTAGTTGGAAATCATTATGACTTTTGATTAGGCAACACTTCTTAGATGCAACTGTAAATACATGCAATAAAAAATGATAATTTTAGTTCATCATAATTGAGAAATTCTGTGCTTTGAAGATCACTGTCAAGAACTTTAAGAGTGATTGGAAATGAAACACTCAAGATGAGACAAAATATTTGCAAATCCCCTCGCTAAGAACCTGCATCCACAATAAAGAAAGAACCCTCAAAATTAAACATTAAGTATACAGCAAAGATGCTGTCTCTCAAACTTTGTCATATTTTTATTCCTTTTCTGTCTTCACTTTGCTTTGAGTCCATTAGGCTGTTTATAAGAGTTTTTTTAATTCATTTTCAGCTTTTATTTATTGCCCAAGTTCAAACACAATGTCACTCATTTAAAATTTTTAAATATCTATCACATCTATGGGTCAAAATTAGTATCATTTGTTTAGTTTTGTGTAGAAATCCACCTCCAAACTCTGTAGCTTAAAACAACACCCATAGTACTTCACTTGCATGACTCCCAAATTGGTGATCTTAAAAGGGAGCCCAGTTATCTTGTGGAACAGAGGTTGCAATTTCTCTCCATATGGACCTCCTCAACACATGCTGCTGGGTTTCCTCACAAAATGGAGATTGTTTATTTAAGTGACCACGTGGACAACAAGTAGAAAGTAACTGACATTTTGACCACTTGGTCTCCAGAGAGAAATAGTATCATTTGTAACTTACTCTTTTGGTAGAGGCAAATAATCAAACAGTACAGCCCAAATTTAAATCAGTGTAACATGGCTTCCCTCCCTGATGGAAAGTGTCAAGCTGTTAGGACATCATGTGAAAAGGAAATATTCTTGCAGCTGTCATTGCAAAATACTTATAGTTCCACACAATACACTTCCTATTAGCTGTGCTATCAATATGAATTGACAGTCATTCTGAACTCTAGATTTCTCACCTTTAAACCACGATAATCACATATTTGTTGTAAAGATTGAGTAGGAAAATATATGAGCATAAAGCAAGTAACTCAGTATCTAACCATCCGATACTTGGTAGCTGTTATTATCATCGTCATTGCTGTTATTATCAATATCCTTCCTCCTTCTCAATTTTCCTCAGTAATTGCCCTTCTTATACTCAAATACCAATGCAAATTTCTTGAAAATTCTCTGTTTAAATTTTATATCCCTGTCTCAGGAAACCTCATCCACTTGGAAATTTTCAGTTATTATTTAAATGTAGATGACCTCCAAATACATACCTCGGATTTAATTCTCTCTCCTGAAGTTTATACCTACAGTTTTATTCATTTCCATGTGTATTTCCCAAAATACACCTCTATTTCCAATACAAAAAGATGAACTCACAATTCCCCCTCCTCTGAAGCACCTTCCTCAGCCTGATTGTCCTTTATTTATTATTGAGGAATATTGGCAGCTGCTATCAAGATTTGTCAGCCAGAAACTTGCTTATCCTGAATTGATATCGATTACTTCCTCTCATCCGTCACCAACTTTTAAACTTTTTTTTCAAATACTTATTTTCTTGGTTTTCTATTCTCTATTTCCACTTCCACTGCTTTCATTCTGATATAGTTTTCACTTTGGTGTAGAGTAGATAACCAGACATTTAACTGGAATGTTTCTCCAGTTGACCTCTGTGCCAGTCTTCCTGAACATACCGGTGAGAAGATCTCCTTAAGTATAATTCTGTTCACAATAGTCCCTTATATAAAAATAGATTTGAGGGCTGGGGATTTAGCTCCGTGGTTCTGCCATCTGCCTCCCAAGCGCAAGGACCTGAGTTCAATCCCTGGTACAAAAGAAAAACTTTTAAAAAGACTAAAAATAGATTTGAGTACTACCCAAAGGTTTCAGAATAACATCCATCAGTTTTGTTTTTCTATATTGTGTTATATCTTTTAGGCCTCTTCTGGAACCATGCGAGCCTTCATCATTTGTTCCAGTCATAACCATGACTTGTCAGTTCTCCCTTTGGGTAATGTTATTTAATACCACTGTGGCAGTTATCCTTGTCTGGAGTACAATCTCCAAACCCAAGACCCATCTGTGCTCAGACAGGTGTCCCACTCATCCTTAGAGACTAAGACTCACCTGCTCTGAGTCAACTCCCTTGATTCCCAACTTGCACTTCTACCTAATGAATCTTAATATGCATGCCTCTACGTTGTGATACAAAAGCCCTCCAAATACAAACCATTCATGAGTTGGATTTTAATATATAATTATTTTCATTTACTGTCTCAATTGTGATAGATATTAGGCTATTGAGAATTCCAACTATTGTCAAGTTCTTTTTATAATTTTAATGTCAAAGACAGTTCTGGAATTTCAATTTTCCCAAATTAATTTTTTTAAAAAAATACTAACCAAACTGTTAATTAAAAAATTTTAAATGTAGAACATTAATATGGCAAAGACGTCATCTAATTTTCCCTTTCAATTCAAAAGCCAAGCACGTAAAACTTTATCCTAATTATTTACTAGAATTAAAACAAATAAATGGGATGAATGTGTAATGACACATTTCATTGTGAATGTTTTTTTCAAGCTTATTATCCCAATGTGTCACCCGGTAAGGAGCTTAATTGCATCTTCAAACCTGTGTCAAGGACTAAGAAGTAGCGTTCACTGCAGTGAACATTTGAAAATATCTCATATTTTCCTTATTCATTGATCTTGGCTTCTTTAGAGTTTTCATTGAAATTATATAATTTTAAACAGAAATTCAGAACTTTCCAGCTCATTAAATTTCCCTAGATTGTCACTCTTCTTTAGAGAGTTCAAAACACTGCCCTGGGAATCTACTCATGAAGAAAAGTAGTGTGCTGCTGGTTTCAATGAGAAATAAAAAGTTTGGTTTCACACCAGCGCTAAGAAGTCCTTCAGGCAAGAGGAATCTCAAACAGGAGTGTGAGAAATGGATAGAAGTGACAATGGTGTTGCCTGTAGGTTCTAAAATATGGTGTATGCTCCAACTATTGAGGCTATTAATAACTACAGCTACAGATTTTCACAAAGAACCAAAAGTTCTTACTCCAAAGCAAAAAAGTCATCAGTACACGAAAATAAATTAAAATGCCCTCACTATGTCAAACATCAGTAATTCCAACATCTTATACCCTTTCTTCTGAAACAGTATAAAAACTTTTATCCTCCAAAAACTTTACCCGCAGATAGCTACATAAAGGATTAAGAGCTGCTGGTTACCTCTGTATTGCCTTGGAAGTCCTGAAACTGTAAGTATCAATAAAAATAAGTTATAGCTATTTAGATTTTACATTTTATTGGTACTCTGCTAACTAATTTTTACAAAAGTATTTTCTCTTTATTATTTTTAAAAGGAATTACATTTTACTATGTGTTTCTGGCAATCAGTTTCATGGTCTCAAAAAGCAAAATTTCAAGACCCAAGAAAACCCTCAAAAACTAGCCCAGATTGGCTAGTACTTAAATCATTTCAGGTTACTCTCCTTGATTGGATTCACAAACTTGCTCAGGTTCACAGGGCTTTTGTGAATCCACTGTGTGTCAGAGAACAGACCAGTCTGGGAGACTTGGTATTCAGTCTTCTGACACGTCCAAAGGTCCCGTTTTGAAAGTCAACAGCTTAGGTTTGGGGTTTGCAACATGAAATCTTAGTGTCAATGACTCCATTTTGCATTGATCCACTTGAGCCTACTGCAGGAGCTGAATCCAGATCAATGGCACACATTAGTTTTATTTAATTCAGGTAAACAAAGGCTAATAGACTGCTAGTTAACAATGGAGTATATTCTAGAGAGCAGAGGTGAGCTCAAAAGGAAGTGAGACAGGGAAGGGGAAACGTTGTAGAAGGATCAATCACTGATGTCAGTTGCCCAACTGCTCAATCCTGCATGATCATCTCAAAAACCACAGATAGGACATTCTCTCAAGACAGACTTCAGAGTTGGGGGGAAAAAAGACAAAGTTAATTACTAGAGCCACAAGCTGGGACGTAGAGAGTGAGTCCCGTGACCAGAGTCACGTTCTAGTGGCCTGAAGCATCCTTTAAAAGAGATCTGACGCAACATAACAGAGGTTTATACACAGTCTCACTTCTAAGACTAATTCTCTAAAGGTCAGTCGTCTGCCTCTCCTTTCCAATTACTACCCGTAAGTTCATTACTTTTTACCAGCTCCACAGCTCATCGAGTACTTCCAAACTTGTACCACAGCTGACATTATTTCAGTCTCTGGCCGCTGATGCTACAGGACTGCTTCCAGATCACATGACCAGATGAAATAATCAGAACTGCAGTGACAGCTGTCATTTAGTTTGAAGACTGGGCTTTCTCTCCTGCACATCTTGAAAGAGATGGAGAAATTGTTTATTTTGTTCCAGTGTTACTCATGACCATTGGTGAGGAATACACTGCTACTTTGGGTGTCAGAGCCCTTCTGCTTGTAACAGATCTCCAAACTGCAGTGTAAAATACACTCACTTGGCCTTAATACAAAAAGAAGAATGTAGCAGGCTTAATCTATTTTGGAGAGGATTACATGGAAGTCTGAGTGTTGGTGATTCATATAAAAGTACTTCATTTCTTATACTCAGGCCTGATATGTGGATATTTCTACTTTCAAAATTTGAGATTAAATGAGCTTGGCACAGAATCTGATCTATTTATCATGTGCCCCACATAAACTGAAAAGTAAGAGGCTGTTGAAAGAACAAAAAAATACCTCTATGTACAATAGATGAGACGCTAGGTATTTGCTTCCTGGAGTTTTGTCTCTGGAGAAATGAAAATACCATCCTGTTTTATTTCTTCTAGTGGTATATCTTCTACTCTACCCCCACACATTACTTATCTTTAGCTGTCTCTTTCTGTCACAGTCTACAAATTATTTTGTCAGTCTTTTTCTTGAGCTCAGCTGAATTTTAAGATCAATGAACTCACATGCCAATTTGACAGGGCTATCAGTTGTGGTAGCAATTAATTAGGTCTTACAATTTTAACCCATGACAAGCAGTCTCTACCCTGCTTACTCACTACTCAATCACACATTTAAATTTGCCTAAAATTAATACCATGTTCCAAATGGTAGTCGCTTTCAACCAGCCTGTCCTATTGTACATTTTCTAAACATTTCCTTAGACATAGCTTTGAAAAATTACTAAAGCTTCAACACAAGAATCTTACTTCTCTGAAAGCATTTTAAAATTTTCTTTCCTCCTGCAAAGCCTAATTTGGAGCTAAGCAAAAAGAATTTATGAGAAAGCCTTTTTCTTAGTGATATTTAGCAGTAGTATTAGGGAGCTAAACCAACTGGAGAACAGAATTTAGGAGGAAAGGTACAAAATCTACACATATGCAAACAAATCCACATTTTCATTTATCTGTTTCATTGACTTTGTCTTGTGAAAATTATTGCCAAGAAAGAGAAACTGGTAATGTGAACAACTTCACGGCTGATCTTCACACTTAAATATCATTCAACTTGACAAGCCAACTTGGAAACTAACAATAAATTTATCTATAAAAATATATTTAGAACTTTTCAGTGCTAAGACGCATTCTTCAGCAGTATAGCTTGAGCAGACATATCACCTTTGTGTTTGTATGATAAAACAGGAGAACTAGAGTTTTTCAGAACACCATTTTCCCCTGGATTTTTAGTTCAGTCTGTGAAATGCATGCAGTATACAAGCTGCCTTCTAAATAGTTATTGCACAATGACATATTTACTTTTCTAAGCACATAAATGTACATGTTAATCAATTCCCAATGGGGAATATATATCTTCATCCTTGTCTTCATGTAAAAGTGGGTTGTCTGGCTGCTGGGGAGAGAGAGGAAGAGAGGGAAGGAGAGAAAGAGGGAGAGATAGGAAAGGAGAGAGAGAAGAGGAGAGAGAGAAGGGGGGGTGGACCAAGCCTGGTGAAAGAAATAGATTTAATAAATACCCAACAGAGTTCTACCATTATATTAGTTGCTTTATAAACATATATTTAATCTCATAACTCTGAAATTTGGCTTTTAATAAAGTCTTTTTTTCAGATGAGGAAGATGAGTCTCAATCAAAGTTATACAATTTAACAAGGAATTACAATTGTTACGTAGAGTGAAACAGCAGACTCTTTACTAGATTTGTCCCTTCCCAATATTTGATGCCCTTCTCTCATGATCAAATTTATGCATTTTGCACTGAGTTACATCAATAGTTAATTATTGTGCTCCCAAGAAAAATATCTAGACCTGGGCTCTATGAAAGTGAACAAGCCTTAAAGGTTTACTTACAGCTCTGAGCTCTAGAACTAGCAAGTGACCCAGATCTGCATAACTGCCCAGTAAAATTTTATGAAAAACTTGCAGAAACCCAGACAGGCTGCTCTAGGCATCAAAGTAAAGAAAGCTCAAGAATGTTGGGTTGAGAAGAGAATAGTTTCCCAAGCAGGAGAAGTCATAATCCAAAAAGATTATTACTGCACAGAAATGATCAGGGAAACAATTGTATGTTGTAGAACTAATTGATTTTAGATCACGCTTGGAGGAAGGGAAAATTTCTCAGATAAAGGTTTTATTAGGCAATAGTCAGTGTTTTAGAGTGATGGGAATGGTAGTTTTGCTGAGATTCATTAATTCATTCCTAATTATTTTGTCCTCAGGATAACTATGTAAACCCAATCATATTTAGCCTCAATCTGCTAACAAGCCTTTGGCAGATTTTATATATGTGTGATAGTGGGCTGTCAGGGAATGCAGAAACAAGAACCAGGTACTCTGAGTTTCATCAAATGAATTCAGTGATAGTTGATAATTAAAATTATTTTCTTTTATGCTTTTAAAATTTATTGCTAATAATTCTATAATCTTTTGATAACCATCAAATAGGTTTCCATAATTTTTAAAAATATTTGTGAGTTTTCTTTTGTTTTAATAACCTTTCATTTCAGAAAAGATGCGGCATTCTTACCTACATATCACTTGTGCTTTGTGTCTGACCAATGTATTTTAGAATTTCACCAGAGAATATCTATTCCTGAATATTTCCTTTAATATGTACACAATATTTCCTTTAATATATATGTGCTGATTTCCAAGTTCTTAAGTATAATGTCTTCTTTTTGTACTCTTCTTCCCTAGAAAATTGGTTCCATTGCTGACATTTCATTCTTGATTCCCCTTAAGAGAATTAAGAAGAAAAAAATGACTCTCTCTTTTTTCTCAGCTAAATCTTATTTCATTGGTGTGAAAGAACAGTTTTTCCTTCTAAAATGCAATTGCTTTTCTAAAATTTCCATTATAATATACTTTGAAATATTTATGCTTATATTGAAGTAAACCAATTGCGATGTCATAAAGCATACAACTAGAAGATTGCTGTTTGTAGGGGTCCAACCACATGAAGGTTTGTTAAATGTACCACAAAGTAAGCCACTCTGAGAGAGAGCCAGAGAGATTTGTCTTGAGGACAGGGGGCTGCAGTTAGGGACTGAGAAACAGTGTAATACATGACTGTCAAAAGCTTCTACATCCAATCCCATAGCACATGAATCCTGGAACTAGGAGACAGTAGTCATGGTTTGGTTTAAAAGTCATTTTCACTAATCTGTGGGGAACTTGAACAAAGCTAAAGAAAAATCTGATTCAGATAACTTATTTTCATTAATATTTTGACTCACTTTCATCCCATCTCTACTCTAAGAAAAAGAAAGCATATCCATAGCAGTATAACATTGCAAATATGTATTTGGAAGTAAATACATCTTCTAAAACTCTGGAAAGTAAAAAATATAAAATAAAATAAATTAGTGCTATGATTTGGGTACCATTTAAGTGTGTCCCCTGAAGTTTCATGTGTTATAAACTTGGTTCCCATTGTGGAGAGGTGGTATAATATTTAGGAGGGAAATCCTAGTGGAAGGCATCACTGAAGAAAGAGATCTAGGTAGTTCTCATGGTATCCTGGGTTAGATTTCTTAAGAGGGTTCTTATAAAAGAGCAAGACTGACCCTTCTCCATTCTGTTTTTCTGTCTCACTATGTGATAATTTCCTCTTGCATGTTTTCTCACTATGATGCTGTCTGTCATGAAGTAACTAAGCTGAGGGAGCCCTCGCCAGAGCTGGTGCCACGCGGATTGAGCTGAAAAGCCACTGAGACTGTGAACTAAGTAAATCTCTTTGCTTCATGCATTACTCAAGCTTCAGATATCTTATTGGAATGGAAAATGTACCATTTCAATAGGCATTATTTAGAAAAACAGTTAATTTACATTATAGCAAAGTTAAATAAAATCTTCACAATAAACTGAACAGTATTAAAAACTGAACAATATTACAACCGAGCATTATTAAATAAGTGAACTTTTGTAGTTGATTTTTCTCTCAAGGAGAGTAACCCGAATATCAAAAGTCATAAATTCACTAAACAGTGTAAGGTTCTTGTAATGTGTAATCACACACGCACACACACACACACAAATGCATGCACATACACACACAAATACACTCATTTCTTTTTTTTTTTTCTTTTTGTTTTTGGTACCAGAGATTGAACTCAGGACCTTGCGCTTGTCCGGCAGGCACCGGAACCACTGAGCTAAATCCTTGGCCCACACTCATTTCTTTAGACAGAACTAATGTTCAAACTAATACATTTTGGAATATAACCTAGATCATATTTAAAGATACCTTTTTCTGTTCTGTTCTATAACTTCTTTTTTAGAAACTCATTTCAGTGTTTAACAAGCACGGTCCATGAGGGAAATCTTCCTTATGGTTAACTTAAATCACTTATGCTGTAGTCTAAAACCTTTTATAGTTCTGTCCTCAGTTCTCCTCCTCAGAAGGGGACATGTGAGAAAATAACCCTTAAATTGCCATCTTCTGCTTTTTTTCTTTCTTCACACAAAACCTACTAATATTGGGGTTGGCGGTTTAAGTCAGTGTGGAGTTCTTGCCTAGCATCTCCAAGGTCTTGGACATCACTGAAAAATAAAATTAAATGTACTATTTTAACTCACTGCTATGAAGTGCTTACAACCATTTGAACTCATACATGTACAAAATCCATTTAGAAATTAAATAATAAAGATGAAGCCCTTGGAAGTGATTTAGGGAAAGATATTTTTAAGTCAGACTTTGTCATTACTAAGTGAAAATAAAATCTCAGCCTCTTTAGATTTATTATATTTCCCTCATTATGTAGTAAATCTTGCTTATACGGAGTCTTACCTCTATGAATTTGTGCATCTATGAATCCTTTCAATTACAGTTTTTTTAATGTTACCTTCATTTTAATGAGCATAATACCACTTTGTACACACATGTTGACCTGTTATATCCATTTCCCGAAAAACAAGAAATCTTTCATTATGCAAGAATATAAGACATGTTGAGTATTTCTTACTGCAGGTGATCAAAAATATTATTTTCAGTTTACTTTTTGCTACCTAAAAGCCAACTGGAACATTTTAGGTTATTTCTCTTTATAAATATCGACATTTAAGAGCTTAGTTAGTAACAAATAGTTTTTGTTTATTGTGCAAAGTCCTTGGAACCTACTATGATTACTAAGTACAAAAATGAATTCATCCAAAACTTTACAGTCCATACTAATGAAGTATTAAAAACACAGTAATTCAATACAAACCATTTGAGAAAAATCTTCAATGTCACTGCTGCCCACTGACTGTGCACATCCATCTGATTTAAATACAAAAACATACTACACTTGTACCCTACTTTGAGTTGACTTGGAAGCAGACATTTTGGGTAAGTTTAGTGTTTGAGATGGCTATGGCAAGGTGAGAAGGCTTAGAATTAGAATTATCACCCTTGGAAGGAGGAATTAGGCCAACAGCCTCAGCCTGGCCCTTCAGAAACTTTGAAGCTGTAATAGCCCATGAGAGACTTATGCTGCGCTGAAATGATTGAGTCTTTGTATTCCATGGTCCGCCTTTGAACACAGGCTGTCCCTACAGGAGTACTGAGTCTTGTGACTTGCTGTAATCCTAAGTGAAGTAAATCAGACACAGAAGTTTAAATCTCACATGGTTTCTCTTGTGTGAGAAACCTAAAGTATAACTAAATTAATTTCTGAAGACAATTGAAAAGAATCTCTTGCTATTTCATTTAGAAATGAAGACAATAAGTCCTTCCTTGAAGGAGGATATGAGTAATGTATATCCAAAATGACAATAATAAATATAGTTATGTGTCAGGTATTGTTCTAAATTCTCTCTACATATTAACTCTTCCAAAAAAGTCAAATTTAAAAAAAATTGATCTTATGACAACCATTTTACAGAGAAAGAAAATGAAGTTCATAGAATTTAAGTAACTTTTCCAAAACTATACAATCACGATGGGAGAGTTCGTAAATTCAAGTCTTCTGATTCCAGGTCTATAACCCAAAGGTTATGAAGTATCTTTAACTACCAAGCTCTAAGACTCCAATTAACTGTCTATGCTATTTGTTTATGAATCACCTAGTATAGTTTTTTTTTTAATTTCTTGATTTTATCTTCTAGGTTAATTCAATTTTGCTATGCTGGTTTTCCCCAACTACTTTTCTGTGGATCATTTCATCTCTCTATGATCTTTGAATTTTGATGTCCTTAGTGTTCACTTCTCAGTTTTCTTATTTATTCACATTACATGCTGTACTTTAAATGTATTTCAGATATGCTCATGCTGTTATAAATTTTTCTTTTAACATAAAAACCTCAGGGATTAGTTCATATTAGGAACAAATGTGATGGAGCAAAAATGATAGAGGATTGCTTGGTTCAAAAGCTTATGAAGGATGGGCCGGGAATTTAGCTCAGTGGTGCCACCACCTGGCTTGCAACAGCAGGGTCCCAAGTTCAAGCCCTAGTACCAAAAAAAAAAAAAAAAAAAAAAAAGCTTATGAAGGAAAGAAATCTAAGAAGCAGTTTCAGCCTTTGGGATCTGAGAAAGGTAAGAGTTAATAACCAAAAGGCCCAATGTTATAAGGTATGAGGACAAAAAAATGACCTGGCAATTATGGCAGCAATTACAGCAACAAGAATAGTAGCACCTAGGAAGGAAGATAGACGTGAACTGATATCAGACTAAGTGGAAGACCAGAAAACTGACACTACAGAAATTATTTACAATTAAATATTTTAACCTAAACCTATCTACTGTGATATCATTCTGATGTTCAGGATTTAAAAAGCAGAAATAAAATATAAACATACAAAAAATTATTTACAGAAAAAATTTGATTTCCAAGATGAAATAACAGGACAAGTTTAAAATATTTAATTTTAGCTTTCTCTTTCCATAGGAACATATGTTCATTTGTATTTGAAATAAAGGTTTGAATATTACTTCAATGACTTAAATTCTATACAATTGATTTAGGAAAAAAAAATCAGCTACATTCTTAAGGCTCATTCATGATATTTTAATATATTCAATGTTATCTTTGTGATAAACAAAATATCTCTGTTGGGGGTACGCCACAGTAATAAGCATGTGTTTTGCGTGCACAGAGTTTTGGTTCAATTGCAGCACACACACATACAAACACACACACACGCACAACACATACACACACACACAATCCTCAGCAAAATATAAGCAGATCTAATCCAATAATGTATAACGATAACTATACAAAATAATGACATTGGATTTATCCTTGGTATGAAAATCTAATTCAATATCTAAAAATCAATTACTGTAATCCCTTGCATGAACATGAAAAAAATTACATGGTCATACCAGAAGATAAGGAAAGATCATTTGCCAAAATACAAAGCTAATTCACAATAGAAACCATCAGTAAACTGGAAATAGAAGGGAACTTCTTCAACCTAATTTTTAAAATTCTAGAAAATACCAAAACTATCACACTTAATGGTGAGAAATTCAAAGTTTTCCTATAAGATCAGGAACAAGACAAAGATGTCTCCTCTCTCCAACCTTTTTCAAGTTGTAGTGGAATGACATAAGAAGAAATAAAAGGTACAGCTCAAGAAGGAAGAAAAAAAACCCTTTACTATGTAGAAAAGGCAAAGGAATTAACAGAAAAATACAACTTCTTAGTACTATAAACAATTCTGGCAGTTGAAGGATAGAAGGTTGCTATCCAAGTTTGTCAATTTTCTATGTATCAGTAATGAAAAAATTGAAATTGAAATTAAGCACATAATGCCATTTTCTTAGCACATCAAAATTGAAATAGTTACAAACCTAATAAAATATGCACAGGACTCATGTGATGGTTAATTTAGGGTGTCAACTTCGCTGAATGAAGGAACACACGGATGCCTGGTGAAGCAATGTCTGTTCTCAATGCTTTAATAGGCACTTTGCCCACCTCTCCTCTGCTGAAAGTGAAGCTTGGGTTACCTTGCATTTGATTAAAATGACACAGAGGGTCTGTGAGCGTATTCCTCAAGGAGACTGCAAGGAAACTGCCAAGAAGATCAGTAAAAACATGGTGAAGATATATCTTCAAGGTGAGCAGTCCCCATCTGGTCTCTGGGGATCCATATAGAACAAAAGTGCCAAGTTTTGCTTTCCAACTTCTGGAATCAGAGCACTCTGCTTCTCCTTGCCTTGGATATTTGAACTCCAGGTTTCCTAGATAAGACTTTGAGCTCCAAACTGAGAGTTATAGCATTGGTTTCTTTTGTTTGAAGACCTTCTGACTCGGCCTGAGCAAAGTTGCTAGGCTAACCAGTTCTTCATCCTGCAAGTGACCTATTATGGAATTTCTTGGCCTCTATAATTGAATGAGCAAATTCCTTTAACATATCACTTCTCTCTCTGCTCTCAGATACTGTTAGTCTGTATTTCTAGAGAATCCTGACTAAGTTAATCTATATGGGGAAAAATTACAGAATTCTGCCTAATTAAATCAAAGAACTAAAAAATCAAGAGATGTTCTAAGGTCATTGACAGAAAGGCTTGATTTTGGTAAAATGTCAGTTCTTCCCAAATTGATGAATAAATCCCACTCAGAATGAGAACAAGTTATTTTGTGCATACCAACAAAATGATTCTAATGTTTATATGGAATAGAGGCAAGAGATTCAGAACAGCTGACGCAATATTGTAGAAGAACAATGTTAGAGGACTAAAATTATCTAATTTCTAGACTACTAAAAGCTCAGTAGTCAAAACAGTGTCAAGTTGGCAAGAGGACAGACTCAAAGATCAGCAAAACAGAAGAGGGAGCCCACAAATAGACCCACATAAATTTAGTCCATTTACTTTTGACAAACAATCAAAAACAGCAAAATGAGCCAACATAATCTTTTCAAAAATTCTTGATGGATCAATTGGATAGCCACATGCAAAAAGAATAAATAAATGAATGGAGACCCAGACTTTACCTTAACAATGGTCCATTTTGGGTCAATCTTTGTTAGGTAAGGTCACTGTCTACCCTCACTGTAGGACCTAGAAAAGAAAATGTGAGAAAAGCTAGATGACCTCAGTTATGGAAATGACATGTCTGTTCATCAGAAAAATATACAAATTGTAAATATACATGTGCTTGACTTCAGAAAACCTAAGTATATAAGCAAAACATTGACATGTCGAAAGGAGACTTGGGCAACAATACAATGACACTAGGAGATTACAATACAACACTTTCAATAATAAGAAAACGTTCAGACAGAAAAGAATCAACAAAAACACAGAAAACCTGAGCACCATAGACCAGACACTTACCAAATATGTACAGACAATTCTACTCAACAGCAGAATACATGCTCTTCTCAAGTTTATGTGAAATTTCTCCAGCACACATTATATGCTACATCACAAAACAAATCTTAGCCAAGTTAAAGCACTTTTTCTGATCACTGTGCAATCATTCAGCAATCAACAAAAGAAAATGAGAAAATTCACAAATGCATGGAAAAATAACACACATTCTAATAACGATTAGGTCAAAATGAAAAAGTTTAAAGTGTTATTAATTATCTCATGGAAAATACTCTAAGTTATCTCAGATTTTACCATCTATACCAACCTGGGGACATTTTTTTGTATGTAGATTTTTAAAAAATCTATTGTAATTTGATCAACTTATCTTTCAAATATTTAATAATAATCAAATCAATAAATATGAGGGATCATTTTTGTATTGTTTAAGTGTTAATACAAACACTCCAGTTTTGGTAATATGACTTTTTAAAATAAACGGGACACTTCATGAATTTGCATGTCATTTTTTGTTTGTTGGTTTGGTTTTTTTGTTTGTTTGTTTTTCTTTGGTACCAGGAATCAAACTCGGGTCCTTAGCTTGCGAGGCAGGTGCTGGAACCACTGAGCTAAATCCCAGCCCACAGTTGTTTTTTTTTGTTTTGTTTTGTTTTTTTGTGCATGTCATTTTGATAACAATGGTCCTGCCTATTCAGGAACAGGGGATAACTTTCCATTTTCTGAGCTCCTCTTCAATCTCTTTTCTTAGAATACTATAGTTTTCATTATAAACTTCTTTCACTTTCTTGGTTAGATTAACTGCTAAGTATTTAAATTTTTTGAAGCTATTGTAAACAGACATAGAGATGAATGGAACAGAATAGAAGATGCAGAAACAATCCCAGGCCCATTCAGCCATCTGATCTTTGACAAATTGGTAAAAAATATAGGTGGGAAAAAAGATGGCCTCTTACCAAATGGTGGGGGGAAAACTGGTTATCCACATGGAGAAAAATTAATCTGGTCGCATATCTCTCACCCTGTACTAAACTAAAATCAAAGTGGATCAAAGAGCTACAGATTGAAACAGAAATATTTAATTTCCTTTAATTTAAAATAGACAACACTCTTAAGACATAGGCATAGGCAAGGGCTTCCTGAGCAGAACAGCAGTTGCAGAAGCAGTAACACCAAGGATCAACAAATGGCAGTGTATCAGATTAAAAGGCTTTTGCACAACAAAGGAAAGAATGGAATGAAGTCACAAGCTATGGAACAAGAAAATGATTCCCAGCCACTCTGAACAAATGAATAATATCTAATACATACGAAACTCAAAAAAGTAGTTTCCCCAAAATGAAAGACCCAATCAAAAATGAGCAACAGAACCTCTTGGAAGAAGTACAAATGGCCAGTGGGTACATGGAAAAATGTTTAGCATTTTTGCCCATTAACAAAATGCAAATGAAAACAACAATGAGATTTCATCTTACTCTAGTAAGAAGATTGGCTATGGCCAGGGATTTAGCTCAGTGGTTTCGCTGCCTGCTGCGCAAGCACATGGACCCAAGTTCAATCTCCGGTAGCCGCCCCAAAAAAAAGAAAAAAAGAAAAAGAAAGATTGGCTATAACTTTATAACTAGGAACTCAGGTAAAAATAAATGCCATTGAGGCATTAAGAGAGGAAAAAAAGAACCATTGTACATTGTTGGTGGGAATGTAAACTAATACAACCCCTATGGAAATCAGTATGATTCCTCTAAAATCTAAATATGGAAATTCAACCCTTTTCTCTCCTTTTAGTTACATATCTCCCCTGAAAAGTTGAAGACATCATATTAAAGTGATACATGTATGCTCATATTTATGAGCACAACTCATAATAGCTAAATACTGAAAATGGCCCCTGTATGGCTATCAACAGATGAATGGATAAAGAAAACGTGGTATTTATACATGGAAGGATACATTTGAGTCATTTGTAGGAAAATGAATGCACCTTGAGACAATAATCCTAAGTGAAATAAATCAGATACTGCAGTTTAAATATCACATGGTTTTTCTTTATATGAGAAACTCAAAGTATGAATAATTTAAAAAGCAAAATAAGAGTATAGGACACAAGATAAACTTTTGGCAGGTGAGAAAGGGATCTAGGGATGGAGGAAGAGAGAGAAATAAACAGGACTAAGGTGTGATATGTATAGTTACTAACTCCTCACAATGAATGTATTTATTATGTATTGCAAAAACACACTAATAAAAAATTAACAAAGAACAAACATTCCAGTGTAATGCAAAATATTGGGAAAATATTTTTTTCCTTTCTTTGAAACTGTATCTCTGACGAATTTGCTCATTAGTTTTTGAATATAATTTCCCTAAAGTGTTACGAAGACACAGAAGTCATGACTCTGTATCATGGGAAAAAATTCTGAAATTGACAATGATTCCACTGTCTAAGGGAAAATCCTCCAACTTGAACCATCTAGGTCAGCAAGGAAGTATGAAGTGCTCACTGCCTAACATATGAGGGGTCTCCCCACAGAGTTGACTGCAATGAGTGGAAATAAGAGGTTTTCAAGATAAGGGAAGGCAGTAGGCGCCAGGCAGCAAGCATAGATGTGCACTGTAGTGGATTTGTGTGTGTGAAGAATATGACATAGAAATACGTTTTAATTCACAGTAAAATAAAAACCAAATGTTTTATCATTAATATTGTTACACGCAAAAATAACACAACACTCTGTACTTAAAATATGGTAAAATTTGCTTCTTTGTTGTCCAAATAAATAAGCCATGAATTCATTTCTTATAACATGTCAGGGGAATAAAAACACTAAGAAGAACATTGTTTTTAGATTGAAACATGACTGAACTTTAGACCTATACCAATTGTGCCTGAATCACCTAGCAATCTCATAGGTATCTCAAAGAAAGTATTTCTCAATTCAAGATTTATTGCTGTCTTTCTCATTACTTTAATAATTCTATGGTAGAATTTCCTATGTTGTCAAAATTTCAATTCCATAGAAGTCGTGAGTTGTCAGTTTGAAAGTGTTAATGTATTGTTATAAGTATTCATTGTTCACATGTATAATACTGAAGTCTGACACAAGTTAATATACTCAATCTTTCATTTATTTTTTAAGAAATACTTATTTAGTATCTCTATTTTCCAACCAGCTTTCTAGATGTTGACAACACACAGATGAATGAAACAAAGTGAGTGCCATAAATGGAGATGTGCTCTGGATGGTAGATGTTGTATTTGAGGAGTTGCTTCAGACGTGCTTAGAGTAAGAAGACACTATGTCAGGCCCAGCACTGAAGGTCCTCTTACCTCATGCTAAGGAGTTTATAAAGAATCTGTTAGTACTAAGGCTTCGTTAAGAGTTTAAATTAGAGAGTAGGATGAATGGATCTGTATTTTAAAAGATCTTTCTCCAGGAGTTAATTTGAGAGAGGGAAAGCTGGAAAAATGAATGAAAAACTCTCAAGTGCCAGCACCTGGGGATATACATATTTATAAGACTTGATCTCAGTCCCCAAGGGATTTAGGGATATGAGGCAAACAAACCCTTAAAAACACACATTCCAGGATGCCTTTGCTAAGGAAATCAGCCCTAAGGGGAGAATGCCCAATGCCTGATTGTATGAGGGTGTGAGAGATTGACAGAGAAAGGGGATTCCTGCAGGTGGAGGCTGATCAGGGTAGATTCTCCAGATCAATGCAAGGATTGGAGATTGAAGGACAGGGAATGGATTTGTAGAAGAATAAGTACTTGAGTTAAGATCTTTTCTGGAACAGGTAATATACATTACACAAACAACTAAATGAAAGGATAGTGCACTTGGAAATTTCAAATAGCCTGTAATGAATCATACTATCATAAGGGAAAACAGCGGGAGATTAAAATACAAAACCCAGCAGCGACTAGGCTAAAAAATATTACTAATCCAGTGAGTTTTTAAACTAGGAAATAAGAAAGATGTAAGCTATTATGTGTAAAAAATGGAAATATTAAAACAAAATCTCTGTTGATGGAAGTGGCCCGTGACTGGAGTCAGCAAAAGAGACAGCAAAGAAACAATTAATTAATTGCAAGAGATTTGAGAATTAGAACTACCTAAAAACAAGATAAAAAAATAAATTCTAAAGATATTTCCCAGGAAAAAATTATAATCTGTGATGATATCTTGTGAGAGAGAATTTCTGATAGGAAAATCTTTGGAAATTCCCTGCCATTTATCATGAAAGGGAAGGAAAAGTGGAGAAGATGGAAGTAAAGGTAATTCATTTCTTTAGACACACTGAAAGTGCTAATGTGTCACAAAACATCAAATATTATGAAGTAGGGCAAGAAATCGGGTTTTATAAGTAAATCTGGGATTAAAGTCTAAGTCCCTGATTTATCCTAGCCTATAGCTTATTCCTTATCCTGACTGACTTCAAGGATGTAATATGAATACAGACTGGGCTTAAGGACCCAGTGTAGCCAAAGGAAGGCGGCCAGGATATACATATGGAGTCCACTCCCCATTAGCAGATGGGATTTGGATTTGATTTAGGAGCCATCTGCCACACTCAACAGCCTGAGGATGACTGGGAAGTTATTTGCTTACCTAGCTCTTCTTCTGTGATCATCAACTCAAAGTTTTTGCCAAGTTCCTTTCACAGCTAATGTGGTTGATAAATGTCTGATGCAAGCACTGGTGGTGATGATAAAAAATGCAATGTTGTATTTAAAGGTAATCTAAATCTAGCTTTCTAGCTTCAAGAAATGCTGTTACTTAAAATTTTCTAGCACTAGAATTGATCTCATTATGTTCCATTTTGCATAGCCCAGATTGCATGCATACTGTATCATATACATATTACATGCATAGCAAATTTTACTAAATTCTAGCACAATTATATTGTAAGTTTTATACAAAATTTATATATAAAAACAAAGTAAGGAAATTAATGTGGAAGGCACTTAGGAATATTTGTAAGTCATTATTTCAAAGAAGAAGCACTTTATAGGTTTAATAATTTTCAATAAAACTATCTGCTCTGTGTCTTACCATAAATAGCTGCTTCACTTGTTTTGTAAATCTATGAAAATTGTTCTTTATTAGACTAGTATAAACTGTCAAATCGATGCTCTGAATTCTTAGTACCACAGGGTCTAAATATAAAAGGGGATCCCAGAAGCTCCAAGTAAAAATCTATATCCATGAGTTTCTATTTCCAGGCAGGATAGAAAGCAAATCCATTAATCCTTTAGCTTCAAAACATACTAAATAAATAGGCTTTAATATCTAAACTACTCCTGTGTCACATATTTAATAGTATTCTACAGAGATAAAACTACAGCAGTGAGTAGGCTATACAGAAGGTGATAAACTGGTTTGGACAATCTGAACACATGCAGAAATTCATAGTGCGGACACTCACGTGGTATAGATATATGGATAGGATTCTAGTAGGTGGTTAACGTAAGTAAAATTTGCCCCTTCTTTTAAATCCAGAGTTGCAATATTATATAATGATAAGAATTATTTTACTCTGTCTGTGCTATATTGATTTGACAATATCTGAAGCAAGTTTTCTGAATCAAAACATCCTGAAACTGTGAGGAGGAATATGGGAGGTAATGGAAAGAGAAGAAGTATAATACAGAACATAGTGATAATTTATTATACTATTATAAGAGGACTTGATCTTGCCAATAAATAAAAGGGGTAAGGCAACTAGTAGAAACTATATTGTTTTACAGATGGAGGGTGAGTTCAATCTGCAAATAGCCAGTACACTTGGAAACAAGTTGACCTTACAGAAGGTTAGGAAAATAGCAAAACAATCTCTTACCTATGTCACATCTAGATTGTAAGCTACACAGCAAGCCTCTAGAATCTATTATCTTAACCCTTCAGTTATATGTTCGGGGAGAAATCTTACATAGAACTTTTTCCGAAGAAAACATGTTACATAGAGGAAGAAAAGATCATTTCTAAAACAAAATTCCAAAAGAAAATTTTCACCTGGGATTCTATATAAGAAATGTGCCCAACAATGCTCCTTTTGCCAGCTTTGTGGTGAATGACAGACTAATTTCCCCATAGTGATCTCCTATAACCACCTGTAGTTAAAGAAGAGGACATCACAGAGAGGATCCTAGAGCTGGGGACACTGGAAGGGACTGACCAGTTGTGACCCCAGCACACAATAATCTGCCAGTATAACTCTGTCCAAGAGAAGAAATCTGAGTTGAATAGCTGGTCATGTTGAGTATTTTCAAAGTGTCAGTTACAGAATATTGCTTTAGCAAGAAAATCCATTCAGGAATATACTCTGAGTTCTTCAAGTGTTGTGTTCTGTGTTATTAAAGAAAGGATAATATAAAACAAAAAATTGAAATGGGACCAAAGTTGTACTATAGGACTACTAATACTTTCTAATTAAAATGAAGAAGAGGTTGCATTCCTGAAGCTATTTTGTATATTTTAATAAAAATGTACAAGATATGCTCAGTATAGAAGGAACAAAGTACCAAATATTTTTAAAGACTCTAACAAATATATCTAGCTTAACATTTTAATTTGCCATAATTATGTTTAGCTCATTTCTCCTAGAAACAGTTGCCAATAGTTACTCCTCTTAACCTAGTCTGATTCAATCTACTTTTACTTCCCCTTATTCTTACATCTGTAATCTTTTAGAATACTTAATGCTCTAGCTGGCTTGGCCTCTGTATTTCCTGAATGTTCACCTGATCTGTGCCATCTTAAGATATGGGAGCCAAGCCATTAACTTAATTACTCTATTTTGTCTGTCTCAAAGTAAGTTTCCTAGGGATTGGAAAGGTGCTGACTTCTAGTAATGCCTGATTGCAATTGGAATTACTCTTAAAAGCCAGTTCATGACTCCTATTTACCTTTTAGTCTTGAACTGTCCTGGTTGCTATATAGTCACTCAGTATCCGATGGAGTTTCATAAATCTTCATTAGACATATTTTAAAGCTTCTGCTTGATAGGAATTATTACAAAACGTAACTTATAAAAACCTTATTCCTGTATCGTAAGGAGAATGTGGCAGTGATACAGTTTAAAGCTGGTCTGCATCCCCTGCCTGGCTCAGCTCTTGGAGCATTGGATTGTTTCCTCTCTTCCCAGACCCTCTTCCTCCACTCCTACTTTCGGAGGACAAAGAAAATCTTCATGAAACACACAAAGGAATTTTTGAAAGATTTATTTTTCTAATCCAAAACATTTTAAAGGAAGACATACTTTGAATCTTGTTTTGTGACACAGTTTTAATGACCAAAGGCAGGCTATTTTGTTGTGGTGCTGGTTGTTTCATTTTTATTTCCTATACAACATAATCACAGTTAAGTTTCAAGGATCAGATTTTCTTTCTTTTTTTTTTAAACTGAACTGAACTGAAGAAAGTAGAATAAAAACCTCATACTATGACCATCTCCAGCTGATACCTTTTATAATGGTGCACTGTAATTTCTCATTTTGTTTAGAAGGGTTCTCTGAAAAAAAGCACTTATTCCACCCCACAATTACTTTCTTCCATTTATCATAGAAAATATTCTTTTATTCAGTACATAGTGTTTGAAAGGCTGGTCTTTGACCCCTTTTCTTCCACTGAACTCTCCATAGTTATTACAGATTATGAGCTAGTTCTGTTTTGCTATCAACATTTCATCATTTAGTACCTGTGAAAACAATTCCCACTTTACTAAGCATACTCTGGGTCTGATGTATTTTGGACTAAAATACTTCTAAATACCAGGCAAATAGGCACACAGGAGCATGCAGCTATCAGATACTGCTGTTCAGTGCCTAACACAGAATGTAAGACAGAAACCTCCAGTTACAGAAACGGGCATAAGAATAAATGCTGACTAAATTTCTAAAATGTATTGAAGCTGTATTGTTTTTAGCTACATTTTCCCCATTTCTTACTCTCTACAGTGTGGACCAACCAGAAATTGTTTCTGAATTTAGGATTGTATTGAGCGATATTATCATACTGTTAGAAACAAAATTAATCTTTTATATGTATTATTCTTTGCATCTTCAAACAATTTTCAGTTATGGCATCACATTTGATTTTCTAACAGCTCAACCTAGAAAGTTTTTTCAAAATATACACTTCCTGTTTTATGGCATATCAGGAAAAAGAGTGACGGTGAATTATGGCATCAGAAGCAGGGGCCAGAAGAAAGAGGCAGCACAGGGCCTGGAATCCTGTGTGGAGAATCCTCTGCATTGTGTTCTGGGCTAGGAACAAATGAATGTGCCACTGCAGTAGTTCATACAATATGCTCCTCATATCAGCTCCCTCACCACAAGATACTTATTGACAATGCAAATCCCCAGGCTCCACCCAAAGTCACTGAATGAGAAAGAATGGAACTCTGCAATAATATATGCATTAAGCGCATCAGGAGTCCCTGACACATAGCGAAGTTTGAGAACTACTTCTCTACATACATCCCCCGTTTACAAACTGTGGTGGGCATCGGGCATCTGTGTTTGTATCTGGGCTTTCCCAGCTTATTACATTAGCTGATCACAACTCCTTGTGCAGGAGAAAGATCTCTTTGCAACTGCATATTTTGAAAATGTTAAAGGTGATTCTAATGCATAATAAAGTGTGAGAATCATTAATATATTCTAATTTCTAAAGTTTATTTGCTATGAAAAAAGTTTGCATTTTATGGCTTCTGACCCCACCCTGTCTTTTTTCTACTGACAGTTTTGTTTCCTTTCCTACTACCCCTACGTTTCAAGTTTATATTTCATTACTACAACATTAGGGAACTAGTCCTTTTGGAAATCCCTACTCACATTTTCTCTACTGGATGAAATGCTATCTTCATTGTGAAAAGACAACATTTCATAAAGACTTAAAATACAGTCATTTCACATGTGCTTTCATAACACTTACCTCTACTTTGGTTACACTTTTTCTTTTTTCTTTTTTTTTTGGTGTTTTGAGACAAGGTGTCATTATATAGTCCAGGTTGGCCTCAACTCCTGGCTTTCCTCCAGCCTCAGCCTTTTGAATGCTGGAATTACAGATGTGGGCCACCACACCCAGCTTTCTTACATTTCTTTTTCATCTTCAGGTAGCTGTCATTGTTTTGTTGTTGTTGTTTGAATACAGAATTATAGCTTATAATGATGACACGCATTGTGAGAAATTGCTAAGTGCGTAGCACATCTTAATTCTTTCTTCCATCTCTTTCCCTTCCTTTCCCTCCCCACTCTGTCCATTTCTTGCTTCCCTCTCCATTTGCAAAAGATTTTTCTCTTTATTACTAATTATTTTAGACTTGCCTTTAGATGTCATTCTCTACATAAAGTCTACATTCTTCAAAATTGTAGGCATGGGCAAAAAATGTGATTCGGTGATAAAGCAATGTCTAGAATGTCTAAGGCCCTTGGTTCAGTTCCCAGCATTTCAAATGAACAAACAAAACCATAGACTTATGTCACTGTTATTTACATCATCTTAGGCCTCCACGCTGAAGATTATAGTGAAAGTAATAATCTCAGTGATGTCTGTAGGGTTTACAAGTAAAGTTTCAAGTGACTCACTCAAATTACCTTTTAAAAAGTATGTTTAAGATGAAAATAGTTTTATGACATAGATACTAGGATATTCCCCAGATTATCCAAATCTTAATTTCATGAATGAAAATTGAAAGTTGAGAAATTTGTCGACATTACACAATGTATTTATTTACCAAAACAACATATGATACTCCACAGATGTGCACAGTGTTACATTTTTATATATCAATTAACAAAATAGGAAAATATTTTTAATGTATCCACCATAAAGAAGTGACAAATATTTGAGGAGATTGATACATTGAACTTGATTACACAATGTACACATGCATTGAAACATCATAATACGGAATTAATACGTACCATGTTTGTGCTTTTGTGTATCAAATAAAAGTAAATCTAACTAAACAATTTTTAAATATTTTTAAACATACTAATAAAAACTTGCCATAATTGCCCTGCTCCTCTGTATTTGACAACTCCATTTCTACTTCCTGTTTGGTGATTTTGACTCAACACTTCACATGAGTCAGACCAGATAGTATCTGTCCTTTTCTAATTGGCATGTTTCTTTTAGAGTTATATTATCATAGTTTATACATTCTATAGCATGTGACAGGACTTTCTTCTTTTTCAAAGACTACATAATATTCAAATATGTATTTCCCACATTTTCTTTACCCATTCATGTGTTGACGGATGCTTGGTCTCCCTGGATATTTTGTTTAACGTTCCTAGTTTTGCAAGCATATTCATCTTACACCTGAAATCTGTGCCACAGGCTGTCCGGCTATGAGATAGCCAAAGCTTGAATGTCATTTTCATTTCAGTTGTGTCTGTTCGCTTGCTACTGTTTTGCCCAGAGAGTGACACACAATATCATTACAGATATGCTTCTGATTACCATGTTCAAAATCAAATAATTTAAATATGAGTTTGGAGTCAAAAGTTCTCTATCTGCCATTGCAATGTATTTTTAACTCTACTGCCTGATTTCAAGTATCTCACTTGCAAGTGACCTCACCTCCACTCCATTTAGCCAATTACACATTATTTTATTTTTCCAATAGTTACTTTCAGCATTTATCATCAAAAATACAATTTTTGGTTTTATTAGCACACTTTTGCAGTACAGAATGATTACATTCATTATGGGGAGTTGATACACATACACAGCACACCAACACATCTTAGTTCTCTTGTCATCCCTTCTCCCATCTCTCCTACTTCCCTCTATCTCTTGGTTACCTTCCCTTTTGCAAAACATTTTACTGATACAATACTGGTATCCAATCCCTCTCTCCTTTTGAAATGCAATTTCTGTATTATACCGTGAGTGTTCTACCTCAATTCCAAGTATGACTGTCTGGGTTCTGCTCAGAAAGCTTTCATAGTCATTTGTCCAAACCTAAAGCCTTCATATGTCTACACTTCTCCTCGAGATCTGGTTTTCCTTTAATACCAGTCTGTGCTTCCAGCCTAGGCACATGAGAGTGTACCCAACCATAGGTGGGCTTTTCTTTTCTGTTCCTTGCCTTTCATGTTCATGACCTTCACTCTGTCTTCCTTTCCCTCTTCCTACTTCTATAAAAGCTCTACTCATTCTTCAAGGGATATAAGACACCCTTGCCTATACCAGCAGCCCTGTCTCCTCTTTCCTGAAAACTTCATTAGTAAGTATGAGCTATTTGCATTTCAGGTGAGAGCTGCTCCTCCTTAATACTTATCCTTACCATCTGTCATTGTTCCTAGATCTATAAGTAGAAACACATACCAGTAAAACACAGGGAAACAAATAAATACCTGAGGATTAATATTCAACAAAATGTGAACTGGAATAAGGCGTTATGTACAGCAAAATAATTGGGGTATTTTTATAATTTCCATCCATCCAACAACTATAGAAACCTAGGAGCATATATGGTGTCTAAATTGTAAAGCAGTTATGTCAGGGAAAAACCATGGTACTAGTGGATCAATACAAATTATTGATGTGGAAGAATGGCTCAAATTCTGAATTTAGTATTTTTCATTTTCAACTCCTAAGCTAAGAATATTGCTATTGCTTGTTTAATTGGTTAACTAAAATCTGAATGAGTAGTGATCTATATGAAAGGAAACTGAAATGCTGGAATTCCTTGAGAATCTGCAAATGAAGGAATCAACTCAAAAACCTAGCTTTGGAAGGGAGGGTCAATTTATTACATTAATCTTTTTTAGTTGTGTGTACCTTGAAGATATGTTCTCTTCTTTATACCAATGGTCCCAAGCTTACTGCTGTAATATAAAAATAGGATTTTCCTCTCTTATTTTTTCTTCCTGCACTAGAAATTCGTCAACAGGTAAAAATTATTGAGTAAGTTTATTACCAATACCTTCTAAATAACTGGCACAATTATTTTATCCAATTAAAATAAAGAACCACAGCCTTTCTTCATTGCAGTTTTAAGCCACAGCATTTCATAGTTTTAAAATATGTAATCAAGGTACGCAATGTCAGAAGATTTTTACCTGAAATTACTGACATCAACTGTTATTCTACAACTTACTGTTTAAATTCTTTCTTAGCTGATATTTACACATTTGATTTTTTATATGTTTTATTAATAGGAACTATTCTATGTATTGCATTATATGAATATACAGATGAGCCCTGATTTGTGATGTTTAGATTTTTTATTTTTCAAATTTACAGTCGATTGAGAGTGTACCCTTACAGACATTTAGTTTTTCATATTCAATACAGAATTTAAGAAATTAATATTAATTTAACATTTTATTATAACATGGGCTGTTTATTACATGGCTTTAGCCAACAGTACATTAATATTGGTGCTCTGAGAACGTTTAAAGTAGGCAATATACAGATCAGCTTCCCTTAGGAAAAATACAGAGCTTACTTGAAAAGCTTCTCAATCACGAGTCCATGCAAAGCAAAGCACATTAAAATTATCAAGAATGGGCCAGGGAGCTAGCTCAGTGGTTTTGCCACCTGCTGCGCAAGCTCAAGGACCCAAGTTCGATCCCAAGTACACCCCCCCCCAAAAAAAATTTCAAGAACACTGACTGGAGATCCTCAGCGTTATTCTCACCCTGACACAGATAGGGATGCGACCCCCAGCTGCCAGCTTCTCCTTGAGGGGGACAACGTTTCACCACACATTAAGCTCCCCAACTTCCAATGTTTCTGCCCATGTGACTGGCTGCCATCTTGCCTGTCCCACAGTGCTGAAGGACCTGACATGAGCTGGACCACAAGGCTGTGATTTCAATTTCATTACATCTCATTCCTGTGGTTCAGCTCCATGTGAGTGGGTAAAAGATTAAAAAGAAACTCTGCTCCCAGATTCTCCCTAGGAAAGAAAAGAACTGGAAAGCACATTCAATGTCGCAATTTTTCTGGGGCCCCTCCAAGACTGGTTTTCTTTCTTCTCCGCTTCAAAGCGCTGACAGAATCCCACACTTTCTAGAGTCCGAGGACAACAAGGAGCAATTTGGTTTTATAAATTAGGATGTGGACAGGTGCTACAGCTTTTTCCTCTGGCTTAACATAGAGCCAGTGAGTTAAAAAGCCCCAATTCCAAGTTCTCCCTCAAAGGAAGGGTTGGACAGTATGTTGGAGGGTCCAACTTTTCCAGGGCATTAGCCAAGGGAGTTGCATTGTTACAAAATGATGACAGGAAGCACTATAATCTGGATGTCTTAGCCACTGAGAACAGAGAAGGTCGTTTCAGCTAGCATTTGCACACTCACCCTAGTCCCTACCCAACCAACACAGAGCAATGAGCAAAAGAACTGCAGTTCATCTTTTCCCTGGGGAGGGAAAATACTGCATTTTGCTGCCAATGTTCCAACTTTTCCAGGTGTTTCTCTGGGCGTTGGCTTCTGTCTCTTCTCTGTTGGAACTCTGACAGGACCTTAATTATTACAGACACACTGGGGACCACTAAGAACAAAGGTGGTGGTCTGGACTACCATGAGTGTTTGAGAGACTCACAGAAGGTCTTGTTGGTTGGACTGGCCAAGGTATTCAAATGTATACAATGTCAATCTTTGAAGACTGGGAGAAATGGAATATTTTACCCTGGTACATTACTATCAACATAAGGAGAGCCGTGAAAGCAAAGAAGCAGAAAAATAAATGATGCAGATGCAGGAGTCAGAAGAATCTCCAGAAATTAGCCCTAGTGAGATAGATATGTAAGAATTATCAGGCAGAAATTCAAACTTGTATATAATGAGGTCAGAAAGACAAAATAAGAATTTTAACATAGAATTTAAAAATTTTTAAAAGGATAAAAAAGAGAGACTAGGGCTATAGAATAATATAACCAAAAGGAAAAAATTCAATGAAAGGCTTTAACAGCAGACTCTTACAGGCAGAGGAAAGAATCAGAGATCTCAAAGATAAATTATGTGAGAATATTCAGTCGGGGAAGAAAAGAAAGACACAAAAGAGTCAAAAAGCATGAGGAAAGCTTAAGAGACTGGTTGGATACCATCCTTTGGGCCGATGTGTATATTACAGGAGCCTTAAAGAATGAGACAGAAAACAGAACCAGAAAGATTATGCAAAGAAATAACTGAAAATTCACCAAGTCTAGAGAAGGAAATTGACGTTAGGATCCACAAAATCAAATAACCTCAAATACAATGAATCTTTAAAAAAATCCATACTGATACATATTATAATTAAATTGTCCAAAGTCAACAGTAAAGAGAGAATTTTGAAACCAGCAAAGAAATGTCTTCACATGTTCAAGGTAACCTTTGTCAGACTACCAGTGCATATTTCAGCAAAAATCACGCAGTTCAAACAAGAATAGGATAACATATTCGTTGTTGAAAGAGAAAAAACCTGCCAAACAAGGATATTACATCTGGAAAAATTGACCTTCAAAAAAGAAAGAAAAAGAAAGAATTTCCTGGATGAACAGAAAGTGTGGTGGTTTCCTCCAAATAGATAGTTCTGTGAGAAATGCTTTTGAAGGGAGTCCTTGTTTTTCAATTTGCAACTGAGCTAAAAAGCAACACAAGAATATTAGAAAAATAAAACTTGTTGGGAAGTAAATATACAGACAAATGTGGAGTACTGTATTTCCAGAATGGTGCTGAGCGTATCATTTTTAAATTTAGTATAAAAGTTTTTAAAATATTAAGATCACTTTAAAGAAAAATAAGTTAATGAATACATTTTAATTTGTGATATTAATAACATAAATTATAAGGAGAAGTAGAATTTTTGTATGTGATTAGAGTTAAATTTTTAAGAAATAAAGCTGGCTAGGTGTACTGGTGCACGCCAGTAATTCCAGCACTGTGGGAGGACAAAACAGGTGGATTGCAAATTCAAACCAAGCCTGAGTAATTTACCAACTTAGATATTGTCTTTAAATAAAAATTTTTAAAAAGAGCTGTGGAAGTAGTTCAATGAAGAAGCCCTGGGTTTAATTCCCTGTACAACAATAAAGAAATAAGTAAACAAAATTCAAAAAGATAATAAAGATCATTTTTATAAATGCTCTGGTAAGCACAAAGAAAACAGCTATAGAAATTTTTAAAAAAGGGACAGGAAACAAACCATAACAATACTAAAAGTGAAAGAAATCACTAAAACATAAGAGAAATAAAAAGGGGGCAAGAAAAGAGTTTTTAGAAGGGAATTAGTAAATTTCCCTGTAGATAACTACTTTAAATGTAAATTGGTGAACATCTCCAATCAAAAGACATACAGTTGCTGAATGGATATTTGTTAAAGATCCAAACACAAAGTTAGATCTGCCCACTTCACAGGTTGCTAACTGCACAGTACAGTATTGTAAATTACAGAAACAATGTTGTACAGCTGATTGCTACAAAGCAATCACCTTGCATAACTGAGACTTTATGAACTTTGCTTCTCAATCCCCAATTTCCCTCTCCCTGTGCCTGGTAACCACCATTCTACCATCTGCTTTAGTGATTTTGACTGTTTTAGAGACTCGTTTAAATTGAACTGTCTATTATTTGTCGTTCTTTGACTGGTTTATTTCACCTACCCTAATAATCTATTTTGATTAATGCTGCAGCATATTAGGGGATTTCTCCTTTTTAATGCTGAATAATATTCCATTGTGTGCATACATTATTTTTTTCTTTACATGTTTATTAATCAATAGACATGTAGGAAATTTCAACACCTTGACCATTATGAACAGTGCTTCAATGAACATGGCAAGAGAGCTAATATCTCTTCAAGATCCTGATTTCAACTCATTTGGATAATACTCAGAAGTAGGATTTCTGAATCATATGGTACTTCTAAGAGTTTTAAATTTTTAAAGAAACTTCCATACTGTTTTCCATAGCAGTTGTGACATTTTTGCATCCCACAGGCAGTATACAATGGTTTCAGTTTCTGTACATCCTTATCAACATTTACTGTCTCTTTTTATAATAGCCATGCTAACAGATGTCAAGTTATATCTTATTGTGGTTTTGATTTGCATTTTCCTAAAGATTAGCAACATTAAGCATCAAGCATCATTCCACATACTTATCTGCCAGTTGTACATTTTTTGGGAGAATTGTACTTATAAGTCCTTAGCCCATTTTATAAAAGAATTAGTAGGCTGGGGATTTAGCTCAGTAGTTCTGCTCCCTGCCTCACAAGCACAAGCTCTCGAGTTCAAACCCCAATACCAAAAAATAGAATAAAATAAAGCAAAATAAAAGAATTAGTAAATATTTTATTTTATAATTGAGTTGTGTGACTTATGTGTACCTTTTGGAAGTTTGCTGTTCATCAGATATTTGACTGCCAAATACTTTTCCTGTCTCACAGATATCCTATGCATTTTATAGGTTGTTTTCTTTGCTGACCAAAACTTTAGCTTAATGTCTCATATAAAATATTAATTTTTATTTAATAGAATTTATTTTAATCCTTTTTTCTTTTCTTAAGTAAAACAACTGCTTCTTACATTTTTTTCCTAAAATTTTTATGTTTTAACTATTTAAAATTTGTATTTCAGTAAAATATGAAGTGGAGAGCTATTGACATACTATTAAAGTTCAGTTATCCAAATACTAGTTCTTAAATATTTGATTGGTACTGTTTGCTACCTGTGTAATATAACAAAATCCTTCATAGTATTTTTACTATTTCTGGCTCCTTCATTCTGTTCAATAGGTTTCTGAATCTAAAAGTCAAACCATACTATAATTTTAAGCTTCATTTATATATCTGTTATTTTTAGTACTTTCATGTCTATTTACTTATATTTTCTTAATTTATATTAAGTTTTTAATTGCTCTATGACTTTTAGAATATCTGTATAGGATCACCAAGATTATTTTGAGTATTAATTGGATTTATATTAAATTTACAGAATAATATGGGAAAATTAACATTATACAACTATCTTCTCTTTTTTGCATATGTGCCATTTATTTTTGTTAGAACAAACAGGGAGAGCACTCATCTGGATTTAGAAGGGAAGAGGGGAAGTGGCCCATATGTTCTCTGAAAACAGATATCTTTGTCCTTATCTCGAAGTGTGAGATTTCCTTGTGTCCAGGAGGTCAGCTGGGAAAACACAGCAAAAAACATAGCAGAACTGTAGAATGACACTGCTCCTGAGTTCTGGAGAAACAGCCAAAGAGAGTGACTCCCTATGGGTAGATAGAGATAAAAGGTCATCCAGGGGGAAGGGCAAAGGAGACTTTCAATTATGGTGAGCCCCAAAAAGGGGCAGGCCGGGGTAGGTGGCTATGCAAGTTACTGACCAAGTTACTGAGTACCACTTCCTCCAAAAAGAATGAGAACGTCGACTCAAGTATTGGGAAGAACAAAAATGTGGGAGCAAAAGACACATGTTAACTGTTAGGACACACATGTGGATGCTGCATGATGCGTACAAGTTTTCTTGTACCTGGCAGAGCCTAAAATCGATTGTTCTGTGACTGGGTCAGTGACGAAACCCTGGCAGCTCTTAACTGTCTGACACTAACACACAATGAGTGATGATGGGAAGAAAGAGAAAGAAGGGAAATAGAAGAGACAAAAAAGAAAACTCCCCTACATGGGGACTTACTTGCTGGGTGGCTTGCCAAGGAAAAGTTACCAGTTTGGGGGGCTCAAATAACTCTTTCCAGGTTTCTGGTGTCCTAGCAAAGGATCGGACAAGCCACATAGAAAATGTATCAAGGGTGTTTTTATTTAAGGTGGAAAAAGTTTGCTCTGCAGTGTGAGTGCGGGCCACTGAAAAGGCTCCTCCAGGCCATGAGGACGGTGGAGGGGCCTCCAGTATCTGGAACACTAGGCCTGGCCTCACCACACGCAAAAGGGTCATTTGGGATGGTTCTCCTGTCCAAAAGTCATGTGAACTTGTGCCAGATTCGAACTGTCCTGTCCAAGACTCACTTGGTTGAGTACCAAATGGAAATGAAAAATTGAAAATGGCACTTTTGTGACTGGTCCCACAAACACTGTTTAAGAAGCCCAGAGTCATTCTGTTCTGTATTCTGCATTATGTGCCTGTGCTCTGAGCTCTGTGACAGATTAGGCCCACCTGCTTGACTGCATTTCCCCCAGTCCTTCTTTTTTTTTTTTTTTTTTTTTTTTTTGGTACCCGGGAGTGAACTCAGGTCCTTGCGCTTGTGCAGCAGGTGGCAAAGCAACTGAGCTAAATCCCCACCCCCCTCCCCCAGTCTTGATCTACTATCTCAGTACAGTCTGTGACTTCATTGCCTTCTTAGAAGGCACCACCAAAACTTTACCTCATTAAGGCCACTATTTATGGGATAAAAGCATCTTTCAGATGTTCCATGGTGGCTGTGTTTAAAGTCCAGCATTGACAAAAAGAGGTTTTACGTGGACTCTTTAGGTCGCTGGTAACGATAAAATTCTGGTGTCTTGGAGACCAGCTGACAAAAATTATCAAGCAGAAGCAAAGTTCATTTAACTACACTCATAGAAAACAACAATACATTGATTACTGCTGCCTTTGACCTATGAGAGTCTATGGAGTTGGACATAGACCATGATGTTCATAGGGAAAAATCAAAGATACTTTTAAACTTGAAAAACCTGAAAAAAGCCAAAATCTAGTGGATCAAAAATGCTCATATCTATTGTCGCAACAGAAAAACACAAACTGGAGCAGATTGGGCACAAGAAATTCAGAAGCCATTGTCTAATAAATAGACTACAACCCCTTAATGAATTTCTCAAACTATAACCTAAAACATGTAAAATAAATATTCTTCAAGTTTCTCACTAAAGGAACTCACAATTATTTATTATAATAACAAACCAGGAGGAAACAAAATACTGAAATATTTTGAAGGCTACTAGTTCACAGTCCACATCTTCGTTTATGTCAAGAGTGCAAAATACCATTTATGATTAGCTTATTAGAGTAGGGGCTTCTGGAGGACAGATTATAAAGAAGACCTGATAGACATGTATGTTACAGTGAAGCAAATAGATCCATGCACATAATTTATGGTAATTTTTTGGTCCCTGTGTGCATAATTGGAATGGCTATGTGTAAGTGCTGACTGGGCCCTCGTATTTGGTTCTCTAACTACTGAAAGGAGAGGCATCACAGAGTTAAAATGAAATCCCTGAACCAACTCCCCATCACTCCACTCCCATACATCAGACAACAGAGTTTATCAGAAGCAACAACACATGTGGCAGAATTGTAGAGATTAGGGCTCACTTCAAAGTCTTAAAGATTTGCAGGGGTAATAGTACACCTCATTTCTCTTTTAAATCTACTTGTATGGTTTCTGAAAAATCAAAATGGCTTATGGTGAATGACAATGGATTGTTGTAAATGTAACCTGTTTTAGCTTCCATTATCATTATATGTATAATATTATATTTAATGCAACATTTTATTATATACCCTTACATTTATGAGATTATTGATTTGGATTTTAAAAAATCTTCATCAATGAAGAGTATCAAAAGTCACTATATATTTGGGGGGAATCATAGTATGCACACAAGATTTCACACCCAAACTATTATAACTGTCCTATTAATGTCTGAAACATTCACGATAGTTTTGACATTCTGAAGAACATTCGTGTTAGTCCACTATTTTCATGTCATCATTCCAGTAAGACTGATGAAAATTAAGTGATCAGTAATCCTAACATTTATGCAACCTAGATCCTACAGAATTTTAGGGTCCTGTGACACGGGTAAAATTTATTGCACAGCAATGATCTTGAACCAACTCTTTAAAAGAAAGGCCAGTGATTCACCTTATATACCCTACCATTAAGAAAATTTCATAATTCTTAGTATGTCTATTTGGATTTCAAAGCAGAATTTACTACCAGCAATGTTCCTAGAGTTTATGGAATTTTGAACATATTTTTAAGGACCTTGCTATATAAATAATTTAAAAGAACATTATTAAATTCCTGGACCTGTATGAAGTATATTAATTTATCTATAAAGACTGTGATTATGGAGTAAGAAGAGGGCATTTACATATTTATTTATTGTCTAAACATTATGAAAGCTTTTACAGGGTCCATTAGATCCAGAAACTATGTGTTCCTGTGCTTTATGAACAGATATGCTATTCCAGCTAAGTTCATATTTTCCACCATAAGAAAATACTATCAAAGTTTTTATTTACAAGCTGTGGCTTTTCAGAACCTGCATGTGTTGAAACAGTATGAATGTTCTTGACTCTATGTTTACCTAATCCTCTCCACTGCATGCCAGCTACATCCTTACTAATGACTCTGCAACAACCATTGTATCCTCTGTGAGGCTGGGTTTCTGTGGTGACCCTCTCAAAAATTGTTGTTGTGCTTCTTTGACACAAGAGAAAATCTTTCCCAGATAACACAGAAAAATGTAAAAGACAGAGCATTTGTGAACCGTGTTAACTGCTCATACTTCTACATCACAAAAGGAAAAATGTTTTCCAACTTCATCATTTCTTGAGCTGTTTAGTCCCTAATGCCTGCATCCCTAGAATGCAATCACTTCCAACACTGGCTGCATCTGCCTCTCATGCAACAACAACTTATCCAACTCCTGTGAAGTGATTGTTTTACACTGTGAGTAAATAAAATACCTACACCAAGGAAGACAAGGAAAAAACTAGATGAAAACACACACACACATACACACACACACACACACACACACACAGAAGTGGAAGGAGCCCATTGAAGAAAGGTGGTACAATGCAAGCAAAAATACCCATCTCCTTCTAGCATGGCTTAAGACCAGTGAAAGAACTGCTCCTCTCACTGCTGTCTGAGGCAAGGTAGACTTCAAAAAGAAAAATCTTCTGACGTTATGCATCGAAGGTCTCAAAAGTTTCAGGAGACATAGGAGCTTGTGGATGGGAACAGATGTTGCTCCAGTACAAGAAGAATAGACATGCCAGGGATAAAGGTAAACTCCCAAATACAAATGTGAAGGCAGTGCTACAGCTGGAACACAAAGCGATGAGAACTACCCCAAGGGGCCACATAGAAACTCAATCCCAAGGGCTAGCAGTGAAGTGTTGGGAGCTCACACCCCGTATGTGCTGTGTGTGCCAAAGTTTGAAGGTGTACTGAATGTCCTCCACTGTGACTGGAGGGCTGTTCCCCAGGTTCGCAGTATTGGGAAGTGCCGTAGAACCTTTAGGAGGGAGGGCCTTGGGAACTCCTTAGGTCTTCTGGGGTGCAATTTTATGAGGTACTTCTTGTGTGACACTATGGCATTCCTCACCAGAAGATTGGCTTTCTGGCTTGAGGTGTGAAAGGTCACTGCTACTCACGCCTCTGCCGCTGTCATCTACCATCAGCTGTATGGCCCTAACCAAAACTGAGCCAGTGTAGGTGCCAAGCCCTTGAAGTGCCAGAACTGTGAGCTAAATAAACATCTTTTTCTTCATGAGTTGCCTATGCCTGTTATTTAATTATAATGATAAATAACTGACTAAAATAGTATTCAATCTGAGACAGTAACCCCCAAACTAATAGAGCAGCACCACTCTGGGAGCCCAATTTTATAGAGTGCCACAAAGGTAATACTTCCTGTTTGGCCATCTCCATGAAAATGGGATATATTTACAGGACCTGGATCAGCTTTTCCCAGGATTACTGGCGCTCCGTAGGGTATTGGGGCAAGGTCTGTGTAAGGATGGGAATGGGTAGGGGACAGAAAACAGTCCAATATTAAGAAATGGGTACAGAGGCTCACATGTATCTGTTTCTTGATTTACTAAATGGCTAATCCCAAGCAGCATAGGGTTTTAGTGACAAGAATGCCTCCGCTGGGCTTGTGGCACTTCAACCAAGGAACTATTGGCCAAAGATTCCAACATTAAGAGAGTATTAGAAACTGTTGTAGAAGGCACTCCAAACAACAAACAACTTGGTTTGCAAAAAAGAGCATTTGGCAAAATTCTGTTTTGGTTTGCAAATTCAACATCAAGTAACAAATATGACTCCAGATATTTTTCCCACACAAACAAAAAAATGGCTGTATTTTAAAAAGTCATGGAACAAATTAAGTTGAACCAAGGTACCACTGGATTTCAATGATTTGTATTTATTATTGCAGCAAAAACTTAACCAACTCATGATAAATGACTGTTTTTTACACTGTCTGTAAGTAAAAGTGCCTACATAGAATTAATATATCAAAGGAGACAAGAAACAAACTACATGAACACACATAGACACATGTACACACACATATACACATGCACAGTGAAGTTATGATGAAATATTCAAAATTTTTAAGAATTTAAGAAGTAGTGGAGGCTAATAATGTAGATGGAGTGTATTAGGACAGTATTTCTCAGGAGATGATATTTAAATAGAAACTTTGATGAGATAAAGTAGAGGTCTCCAGTCTCTGAGCTATGAACTGGTACTGGTCAGTATCTGATTAAGAACTGGGGCACACACCAGGGGATGACGTGTAGCTACTCCCAACCACACATGTTAGATCTGGTCACATGCTCCTTATGAGAATTCAAGGCCAGATGGTCTGAGGTGGAGCAGAGGCAGTGATGCTAGCATTGGGAAGCAGCTGTCATTCAGGTTAACATCAGCACAGAGTCTGTAATGAATCAACCACTTGCAGAGTCAGACCAAAGCCATTCCAGTGAGTGGGAAATGACAATTAAAGTGCAACTAGTGGCAGTGTTTATAGTGGTAAGTCTGTTGATGTACTTCAATTGAACAGCTGCATCTGGTGGCAGAGTTTAAGGCAGAATCTGACACATCTTTTAGTTTGTGTGTGGCCTGCCCCTTATTTCATACTTCCCTTCCATCCAGGCCTCCTTTCCACACTGTACACTTGCCTTGGTCATGGTTTTGATAAACCCACACCATAAGCCTTGTTAAAATGAGTGAAAAACATGCAACACTGGCGAACTTCTTTGAAAAAGCGGAAAGCCTGAAGATGAGACAGCGCAAAACTCTAAGATTGCTATGAAAAATAAAGCTACATTTAAAAGAAAAATATTGAGAGTCCTACCTAAATTACAGGTTCATTGCAGCAGGTGATTCACATTCTCCAAGTTGGTTTTTTATAATACACAGTGATTGACTATCGCACAAAGCCATGAAACCTTCACATGCTTTCCCACACAGTGACCAAGCATCACACCTTAAAAGACAAGCCTTTAGAACATTTTCAAAAAAAAAAAAAAAAAAAGGGAACATGAACAACAGAAGCAGTTATTAAAGGTCACTCCTTCATCAAATGTGTCTGCACTGAGAACGTCATTCTTACTGGCTGACCACATTGGTGAAGCTAAAAAGCCCTTTAATATTGGTGAAAGGTTGATCCTGCCTAATGCTAAAGACATTTATTGTGAACTTCTAGGAAAGGCTACAGTTCAAAAAGTGGCATGTCTTCCTCTTTCAGCTAACTAGACAAACTGATGAAATAGAAAAGGCCACTTAGGCACAATTTTTAAAGAGGATTAATTAATTACCATGATATGCAGTCTAGGTTAAGAAATCTACTGATTATCACAAAAAAGGCAAAAATGCTCATTTTTGCAATATATTTTTCAGGAAGATATACATGAAGATAGTTTATGTGTGCACGTGTTGCCAACCAGTGTTGTATCAGTAGAACTATTCAAGTCTTAGAATGATTAAATATCAAGAAAACCAAATAGGTCTTCTCATGTTTGTATGTGTCCACATGAAGCAGCTGCCATGACCCTATAAGTTTCTGGTTTTACTACTTGTATGAAAGAAGTTATTTCTGAATTTAAGTCTACACACTCTGTCACCCATACAGAAATGATGGCTAGCTGAAAAAGTCACCTGAACAACATTCACAGAATGTGATTAAAGTTATCTACTACAGTAAAGTACATGCTCTTACCGTGCATCTGTTTGTTCCAGTCTGAGGAGATGGACACAGAGCACAGAGATCTCTTATATGCAGAAGTGAGACAGTTTTCTACAGATACATCACCAGCATCACTCTCAAAGTTTCTTTTAGAATAACAATCACCACTGGCAGCACAGTTCGGTGACATAGATCCATTGCAAAACTTGCTTACTTGTGTGACATACTCAATATGAACACTGGGATTTTTGACATGTTTCAAACATTAGCAAATATTTGGAAAGAGGCTGAGCCAGATGCTTCTTTGTCCCAGCTGGTTCATGAGAACCTATGTCCACATCCATAAGAGTTTGAGCATTATTTCCCACCATGAAAGACCCCCAAATTGGGAAGGAATGGATCTGTGACCCATTTGCAAATAAGCAGTTGAATCAAATTTGTGAATGCTAGAAGATCAGCTGCTTCAGACTGAAAATAACAGTGGCCTGAATAATGTGTTCGAGACAAAGTCAAATCTCCATACATTCTGGATTCAGGTCAAGGTGAAATATTCTGAGATTGCTACAAAAGCACAGAAAAGCTTGCTTCCACTTCCCACATCCTATCTTTGCAAAGCAGAGCTTTCTGCCGTGACAGCTCCCAAAATGATATCATGGAGCAAACTGGCCATAAGCAACACACTTTGGGTGTCAGTGTCTCCCATCACCTCCCCAAGGGACCATCCAATTGCAGAAAAACAAGCTCAGGGTTCCCACTGATTCTGCATTTCAGTGAGTTGTATAATTTCTTCAATATATTGCAATGTAATAATAATCGAAATGAAGTACATGATAAATGTGATGCACTCCCAAAACCATCCCCATTTGCTGGGTGGAAAAATTGTCTTCCGTGAAACAAGTGGTTTGTGCCAAAAAAGGAACCATTGAAATGAAAGTGGGAACCATATGAATACATGTGAGAACGCACAGCAGGAAGTGCAGGTTGGTTTGGGTAAGATTGTGGAAGGCCGTGTGGATGAGTTTGAAGAATACCAATAAAGATTGCATAAAAGAAGCACACGGAGCATCTAGGAGAGAGGAAGGGAAAGAAATTGGAAGGATTTCATTAATACATAGTGTCTTGGGACAATTGTGAGGATTTTCTCTAACTTTTGGTTGGAATCCACTAGGAGTTTTGAGCTGCAGAACACTTATTACCCAGTTTGTAGCTTTAGCTTGATGCTTCCACTCCATGTGAAGAATAGTGTGTTGATGCTGTGTGTGGTGTCCCTCACTTGTAATCCCAGCACTCAGAAGGCTGAGGCAGGTGGATCACCACCTGTTTAAGACCAGTCTAGGCTACAGACTGTGTTCAAAGCCAGCCTGAACTACATCTTCAGATACTGTCTCAAAAAAAAAAAAAAAAAAAAAGGGAAAGAATAGTGTGTTGATAAACATGGAAGAAAAAAGAATAATTAGAGATTCTTAGAATAACCTCTATATGGAATGGTGAAGATCAACTGAATTAAACATTTAAACATCCTCAGAGCTTTTCATGCATAAGCAGCTTAACATTATTTGATGATTGTGTCCTATATCTATATAATAATTATATCAATGTTTCTTACAATCTTTTGATAGGAGATTGAATTGCTCTGTAAAAATGCCATGCTTCACTGAGATACCAAAAAAATACCGAGTTTTTAAAAGAAATAACAAAAGATAATCCATCACTGTTTGCAACATATCAGAAAAATAAATTTTATACATTAGAAGTATTTGATTCTACTAACAGGAAAGAAGGATAAATAACCATTTTAAATTTTCAAATTTGTGGGGGAAGCCATCAACCATATTTCAAAGTATGTTTTAATGAGAAAGCCATGACAAAAGAGTTCAACCTTATATGCATATCTCTCTATATATAAATTTCATATAATATATAGTTTTCTTTAAATATTTCCAATGAAAATTTCTAAAATAGGGGAAATTAGCCAGTCAGAAATGCAGCACACAGATATTGAATAATCTTTCTCTCCACTGAAGATGATATATCTCACTATAATTTTCAAGCATTTAATCACTTTAATGGAATTACAGTTTGGTTTTCACTAACTGTGATTTACTTAGTGTGGGTTGATTTATGCCACTGAGAATTTGTTTAGTTAATGGGAACATTTTTAATTTATGACAGAAGGCAGCATAAAATTGCTTTGAATATCTGGATTTCATTACTATTGACTGCGGGTCGAAATTTTAAATGAGACAAAAAGTTACAGATAAAAACATTTTTATTTCAGTTATACCTATTACTGATGAAGCACAGATTTGAAACTAAAAACAACAAAATAGTGCCTTTTACACTTGCTTTTCCCAAATCTTGACTAGATACCGCAGTTCCTACTGACATATGGCGCTGTCTGGGAAGTCTTTTCAAAGAAGCCTCACAGGGAGTGAATGAGATGCTTCAACACATAGTGTCATCGACATGCCACTGACACCCATCACTGGGCCCTTTCGTCTGACCCAGATGGTACAAATCTTTGACTCTTAAGTGTCTGTCTGAGAGTAAAAAGCAAACTATGCTGATGATTTCAGAATAGGATGTACAGGTCAAAGGAGCCAGGAGTAAGTAAGGTTTAGGTTTCTTTTATTGAAAATTTATTTAAGCTTTGTCATGAGGTTACTTCGATTTGTAGGCAATGTCTGATTTACAATTGTCCATTTCTACAAGGTGACTATTCATTCATGACTCTAAATGTTTCCTTCATGCTATGTGACTTTACTGGAAAGAACGTACGCTGGTGGGATTAGCCTTCCACAGAATCTGAAACATTCCAGGTCTGGTTAAATTCACATGTACTTATTAATGTTTGGGGTAGATGTTGGTTCTTTCCCAGGAAGATTCCTTCTAACCACATGGAAATATGTGCTGAGTAGATAACCTCCATGGAGAGTCAGGTGGAGTCTTGCTTTCTGTTTTTATGCTGGATTTAATAAATAGAAGGCACAGCAAAAGGCTAATATTGGGTGGTAGGAATGACATCAGATAGATGTCAGGGTATTTGTTTCCCTAGCTTCCTGTCTCCCCACAGGACTTTGTAGTAAATGATTTAAGACCATAGTTTCTATTGTCTGACGCTCTCCCATAGAGGAAGGGACTGAGATTTTTGAGTTCTGACAAACTCTCACTCTTCTTATACCTTCAGCTTTAGCCTGCTAATGGCTTCTCTAGATGCTCCACTGGCTCCTGCTCTTTTTCCTTAATCATAACCAGGCTTTGGGAAAGAATCCATTTATGTGTTTAGCCATTTTTTGATCATGTCATATATTTCCTGCCATGTCCTGATGTATAATCATGTAGTCTACAGGATGCTGGAATTTCCCTTATAGCACCATTTCTAAATGGTCCACTTGACCACATGCTCGAAGGAGTATAGTAACAGATAACAATTTACTCACTAAGACAATCTATTCTATCCCTTTTTAAATCTATTCTATCTTTAATTAAATTCTAAATGAATTTAATTTCTTATTTATGGTAAAAGAGGACCTCTTTGTGCAACTGTAGAGAAAATATGTGGAGATAGTACTTTCTAAGCATGGAGAAGTGAAACCCAGGCTAAAGGAAAAGATTTGGAAGTTAAAGGGTAATTGAATAGATAAAGTCCTCTTAAAAGCCTAGAGCCAGGAGTTTACATTATAATACAGCTAGAGAATATTTATTTACATTCCAGAGAGTGGTAAATTAGGGATTACTTATTGTCACAGATAGTTTTCTCCTCTTCCAAATGTAAAGGAAGACAGCCCTACAGAAGTTTCTGTAGAACTCTAGACTAATAACTTTGTAGTTCTGGTCTGTGACATAGAAATGCATGTCTAGCCATCCAACTCTCATCACAGTAATCCAGAGTAGACTAGGGTATAGAGAACCAATATAGTCATTGCTTCTACCTCAGGGACCCCAGATTCAGACATCTCAGTTTGGATTTTAGGTCAAAATAAACATAGATATTAAGAGTTCACCACTGTTTCTTTCCTCTGCCTTTGGACTGATTCTATGAACTTGCAGAGCAGAGTCTCTTCAAAAGAAAACAGTATTATGTTCTGAATTTGGTGTCTTAAATCTGTATTCTTTTTTTTTGGCCTAGGGTTTAAATGTTGCATAGTCTTGTTAATTTTTTTGTTTGTTCTTTTCAGAACTTTTCAAAACTTTTCAGAAACTCCAGTTACATCCAGCCCTTGATTAAATAATGTTAAGTCACATAAATGCAAACTATATTCCATTTATTTACTAGTTATTTACTAGTTATTTTACTAGTTGAGGAGAATTATAGTGTTTTTCTAGTGTTCTTTTCTTTGAGGAGAATCAACTCTAATTATTTTCAGGCTTTTGTTAACTAAACTCAAGATTTATATTCCAAGGAAAAATAATGGACCTGCTTGGCCTTCATTGGCTTATGTACTCTTTTTTTTTTTGGTGAGATAATTCACCTTGATTGACTTTTCATCCCAGGAAATTTTAGGGAAAATTCTATACAACAGATAAAAATGCAATTAGACAATTACTAAACAGCTGAGAAGAAATATCAATAAATATTTTGCATGTAGAAGAACAACTGTGCACAAAGGTACAATGCAAAGATAAGGAGTTATCTTTGGAAACAAGATAGTACTCTAGTGAAAAAGTACACTGAAGGAAGTTTGTGGAGTGAAAAGCAGTAAATCAGTAAAGCATTAAAGTTTTGTTGATATTTGCTATTCTATTTTTGTTTTTTACCTTTTGCTTAGAGCAGACCAAATTGATTGATATATTAAAAATGCTGAAAAATTCCAACCAAGAACCCTACGTATAATTTCTGTTTTAGATAGGTTGCTCTTCATTTAAATAAATGTAACAGACTTTTGAATATTAATGTTATAACCTGCAAATCCATTGAATTCATTAATTTTAACAGGTTTTGTTGGGGGGAGGGTGAAGAGCTGGTGGTTATCTTTAGGGTTTTTTATGTATAGGATCATGTTAACTGCAAATAAGGAAAACTTACATTTCCCTTTCTGCTTTGAATGACTTTTTTTTCTTCTTTCTTGTCTGATTGTCCTTTTGGTTCTATATTGATTAGTAGTGATAAAAATGAGCATCCTTGCCTTGGGCCTGATCTTAGAAGAAAATTTTTGGATTTTTTCAGTGGGTTATGATGCTCTCTGTGGGATTTTCATAAATAACCTTTATTATGAGAAAATATCCAACTAAACCTAAATTGCTGAATTTTTAACCAAGAAAAGATATTGATCTCTATCAAATTCTTTTTACTTATTGACATGATCATGACGTTTTTATATTTTATTCTCTCCAAGATGTATCACATAGATTGATTTCTTACATTAAATCAAACATCCCACAGATAAATTCTACTTGGTGCTGATGTTTAGTGTTTTTATGTATTATACAATTCAGTTTGCTAATAATTTTTGGAAATTATATATATATATATGTCTTTTGTAATAATTTTGGGGTATCAAAGCAAAAAGTCATTCAACTAAAGCAAAAGAACAAGTAAATGAGACTATATCAAACAGAAAAAGAGCTTCTGCACAGCAAAGGAAACAACCAATAAAGCATAACTTAAGGGAAAAAAAATTCTTCTTGGCCTTGAGCCCTTCTCCCCCACCTCAGAAGCCCCCTTCCCTGTAGCTGTAACTACTTGTTTTGGTATAGCTAAAATTAACAACTATGTCTTGTAAACAAAGCTTATAACACTGGGTTATTTATAAGGCTCTATCGTCTTTCAAGGCTAAACTGTCTGTCCTTCTCCTGTTTCTATAAACTCTTTGGTAAGTCACTAGAAACACCACCCTCCTTTGACCAAATGTATGAAAAATAAAACCTTTTTTTTGGTTCTTCCTTTAGTCTCTTGAGGTGCTCACCTTAAACATGAAATAAATCCTCCTGTACCCCAGTGGTCTTTCCTATCACTTTTAACCCACAACACCACCAACAACAAAAAGCAACCTCTAGATTCAGGAAAATATCTGTGAATCCGATATCTGACAAGAATTTAATATCCAAAATACACAAATAATTCTCACAACTTAAAAGGAAACAAACCATTTAACCTAAATTAAAATAGTCAAAGGATTTAAATATATATTCTTCCAAAAAAGATACACAAACAGCCAACAGATATAAAATATACTTAAAACTACTAGTCATCTGAGAAAATTAAATCAAAACTACAATGAAATATTGTCTAACTTGTTAGTATGACTGCTACAGAGAAGATAAGAGAAAAGCACTATTGGAGACCCATGTACACTGTTGGTAGAATTGTACACTGGTGCACCTATTGTGGAAAACAGTACATAAAATTCTCAAAAATTAAAAAAAGAACTAATATTTGAGCCAATAATCCCAAAGGCACTCCCCTGCAGCATTATGTAGACTAGTCTAGCTATAGAAAAACCTGATTATCTGTCCATGGGTGAATGAATAAGGAAATCACTATTTATATATACTATGAAATATCACTACACAAGAGAAGAATTTGCCTTTTTTCAAAAATATGGATACACCTGGGGATATGTTACTAAGTGAAACAAGCCAGTCATAGAAAGAAAAATACTTCATTATTTCACTTATATGTGAAATTTAAGAATAAAAAGCCAAATAGATAGTAAGCACAACAGTAATTACCAGCTAGAGATTAATGGAAAGAGTGAAGAGTACAGAAAATGTGTGTGAGATGAATGAGGCTAGAGAGGTAATGTACAGCATGACTAGTGTAGTTAATCACTTTATTTCCTGGAAACATGCTGGTATAGTAGGTTATAGATGCTTTTCACATATACAAATAGCAAACTAGGCAAATTGATGGATATTTAATTTTCTTCCCTTTGGTAACTATTTCACAATGTACATAGATATTAGGAAATCATTTTGGACAATTTAATACATACAATATATTTTTCCTGAAAAAGATACCTATAACCTAGTGAAATGAAATTTTATTACTGGTAGAATGTTTCCAGACTTACAGTACCAGAAAATTTGTTTCTGATAGAGTTTTCCTAAAAGAAATCTCAGTACAGAAGATACATGCGCTAAGCAGGAAACACAGAAATGCAGAAAGGAGTGGAAATTAATGGAGAGTGCAAATATGAAGATAAATGTAAAATAAGAAATTATAATACAAAACAATAGTGATAATTTTCTGTTTCAACTTAAGTAGAAGTATATATTTGACATAAATGAAAAGACAGGTGGAGAAAAATGAGTAAATTGGTTGCAAGGTTCTAGTGTATTAGGCAGGTAGAATATTAGTCATTTGTACCAGAATGGAGTAAAATAAGCATGCATCCTGTGATTCCCAAAATAAACATATAAAAATAGTTTTAATAATGTACTTAATTAAAAATGTGGAACAATAAAACATATTGATTACTATTCAAAATTAAATTGAAGTAAAATGGAACTTCAAATGATGGGTCAAATAGAAAGAATTAGATGGTAGATATTAAATAGCACTGCTATTAGTTATATGAAAAACAAGATAATCAAACAGAGTGGAAAAATGTGAATTTAGAGTGAACAATGAAACAACTTCTTTCTTATTATGAAACACTTCTTAAATATAAAGCAGAGAAAGGTGGAAAGCAAAAAGCTGAAAGAAGACACACTTTGCAAATATTAACACAAAAACAGTTGAACATAAGCAGCATTGCGGTGGACACCAAATAAAGAGGTATTGGTCTCGAGAAAAGGAGAAGTTTGAATCAATAAAGTTATCTTTCAACTAGAAAAATATAGCTTCTTTTTAATTTTAATTTTTATTTTACTACTACATGTTTGCAGCACATTAAGTTTACATTCATCTTGGGAAGTACAAGTATGTACATAACACAGGCTGCGTCTTTTTAAAAATACCCTTCCCCTTCCCACTCACTTCCCTCCCTCCATTTCTAGACCCCCTTTCCCCAATTTCATTTTTGTTGTTATTCTTATTCCTAGCTCATATTTATGACATATAATATTTACATTCATTTCGAGTATTTGGTACCTTCAGATGACATATCTTAAATCTTCTTACTTCCCCTTTGCCTTCTGGAAAGACAACACATTACAGCAACATATGTGTGCCCATGTTTATACCAGGACTATTCATAATAGCCAAATCCTGGAAGCAGCCTGTATGCCCATCAAAAGATGAAAAGATAAAGAACACGTGGTATCTATACACAATGGAACACTACTCAGCTCTAAAGAAGGATAAATTCAAGCCATTTGTAGAAACATGGATGCACCTGGAAAATATAATTTTGAAAGAAATATCCACGCTTAAACATCATGTGGTATCTCTCATTTGAGCAAGGCTAAATACAAACAGAGAAATAAATAAAGGATGGGTAGAAGGAAACCAAGGAATAGATCTTTTCCAAAGGGAAAAAATAACTTCTAAATCTAGATTTATTAAATGATAAAACTTCAAAAATACATGAAACAAAATGGTTAGAATTTTTAAAGGGGAAAAAGATAAATCCACAGAAAGGCAGATTTAAGCACTGTTACCAGTGTAATCAGGGAAATAAAACAAGTTTTCAGAACTTCTATGAAAGATAACTACCTACTTACTAATTAGAGTTAATTATATTAAAGACTATTTTATCCCAAAGTAAGAGAATACATACTCTTTTGGAGTCTATAGGGAACAACCAAGACTAATATAGAATGATTCATAAAACAGGACTAAAAGTATAAGATGTTTCAGACCATATGGCTAATCACCAAAAATCAAAAAACCCACAAAACAATCTAGAAATCATGCTCAAGTGTTTAAATATTAAGCAATGTACTTCTAAATAGTTTATTATTCAATGAAAAAAATCACAAAGGAGGTATGAAGTATTTTGCTTTGGATAATCTTAATACCATATGTCAAAATCTGTAGAATGAATTTAATGCAATGCTTAGGGGGAAATTGTCATCTTAAATATGCTAATTAGAAATGAAGCTTTTTAAGAAGTTAATTAGAAAAGGCAAACTAAATATAGGACAGTAGATAGGGCAATTTAGAAAAGAGGATAAATCAAAAACATATAAAAGGACAATAAGAAAAAAATCAGTTTGTACAAACAGCTGATAAAATTATTATAGTGCCAATCATGAAAAACAAAGAAAATGTGTATTATGAATTACAAAATAAGACAAAAGGTGAAATCAGCACGGATATGATAGACATTAAAATTTCAATAGGAAGACATTATTAATAGCTTCATTTCATTACAGGTGAAAATGAAGAAAAGGAAACAACTGGCTCAAGCTGAAAAAGAATAGAACTCCTGATAGTTCTAGTTGTTAGGTAAACTGAGTCAATTATCAAAATACTTGCTCCAAATTAAAATTCTAATCACCTTTTCCTGTACTATTTTCCTCTAAATTAAAAAAAAAGAATACCACCAATCTTACATAAACTATTCCCAATAATAAAACAAAAAAGAACCCTTGCCAATTCATGTTTTTGTTTGTTTGTATGTTTGTTTTTTTGTTTAAATATCTTAAGCCACAAAACTCAACAAGGACATTGCAAAGAAAATGTAGACAAAATTTCCTATCATACAGGGAAATACTTAACAAAATAATGGTAAAACATCACAGAAATTTAAAAATTAACTGATAATGTCTCAAAAAGGTAAAATTTAGTAATGGACTGATTGAATATTTAGTAATCTTTTTAAAGTGATAAATTAATAAATGGATGAAGGAATAGTTACATGATAAAGCATTATAGCTAAATCATAAAACATAATAAAATGCAGATGTGGGAATATGGGTGGTTCTTATAATAATGTTTTATCTGTATGTGTGAATTTTCTTAAATAACATTAAAAATATACTGTAAACAAGTCAATGAAATTCATCACTGTAAATAAGAAATGGAACATTTCAACTGATACAAAAACTGCATTTGATAAAACTGAATATTCACTTGTGATTGAAATCTCTTACAAAAGTAAAAATTAAAGGAAATTTATTTAATTTGATAAATAATATATATTAATGAAATGTACCACTAATCTGTATCGATGTGTTTCAAGGCTTCCTACTGAGAGAGATTCAAAATATCATAGAGATAAGTGGATGTAAATTGGTATGCACTATGATTATCTCTTTTCCACATTGAAACAAGGTCCTGGCCAGTGTGGTGAAGAAATTAAAAAGGGTAAGAATCTGAAAAGTAGAAATGAAACTGTCAGTTTTGGGGTCTAATGTGGCTGTACATACAGAAAACCAGTGGAATTTATAAGAAAATCTTAGATTTAATAACAGGCATTCCTAAGGTAACAGAATACATGTGTTTCCATGTAACAGCACAACATGACAAGAAAAGGGGCTGTGCATTTTTATCTCAATAGCATTAAAAATTTCAGACTAAATGAAATATTTGTAAGGTTCTATAGTTCACATACAGTATTAAGTAATATTGATAGGTATTTTCGAGATCCTAATAAACTGAAGGATCTTCAGGGCTTACTTTAAAGGTGTCAATTCTGCCTAATTGTTGTTTAGATTGAATTAAATCTCTGCAGGTATCTTGTGTCTTTTTGTGCACATTGTGTGTGCACATGTTGTGTAGCTGTGTGTGAAAATTGGTGAGCTGATTCTAAAATTTATATGAAAATTAAAAGGATTAGGAATGACAAAACAATCTTGGAAAACAACATTTGAGTACTTACACTACCAGATAGATTAATTTATTTTAATACTGTAACTATTCAGTATTGTGATGATGCAAGGAGAAAAAAATACATCAAAGGAACAGAAGTCCATAAATAAACCAACGCATAGAGTCATTCTGTGATTGTATTTGTCACGTGCTCCACTTAGCGAATTACCCTCAAACTTAGTGCCTCAAAGCAAACATGTGTCCTCTCATGTGCTTTCTGTGTTGTGGCTGGGGAACTGTGGTGTGGGGTCTCTCATGAGGTGGGGGTCAGGCTGTGGGCAGTGTGGCTGCTGTATCCACTTCCAGTTCACTCTGGGCCTTTCAGGAAAGACTTCTGTTCCTCCCTACAGCACTCTCCATGGGCCTCCATACAGCTAATTTCCTCCATCAAATACTATGAGAGAGGACAAATGAGAAAGGGCTCCAAACAGAAGCCACTCTCTTTCCTAGTTTAATACCCTAAGGGAAGTATTCTCACTTCTGTTGAATGCTATGAGTCCCCTAGACCACTTGGGAGGAGAATATACAAGTGTGGGGTTACTCAGAGTGGGAATCTTTGGGGACCACCTTGGAGGTGGCTACCATAGATATTAGTTACATCACACCCCAACAAGAGAAGGCTTTTTTCCAAAAATAATTCTAGTCAGTTAGATATTCTTCCAGAAATAAAAACCTTGATCCTGTATCCCATAATATAAAAAAAAGTGTAAATGTCAGATTTGTATGCAAAAGGTAAGCAAATAAAGCTTTGTGAAGAAAAGCTTGGAGACTGCCTTCATGACATGATAGCAGGGAAATTTCTTAAGCAAGATGCAAAATCATTTACTGTAAAAGAAAAAATTAAAAACCAATATGAAGGAAGAGGACGTGAAAAGTCACATAGTGGGAAAAAATACACATGCCTGGCAAAAGACTCATATCCAGAATTTGTAAAGAACTGCAAAGCATCAATGAAAAGGCAAACAGCTCCTTGTCATTTGGATACTGAAGGTCCCTATGTGTTAAAGAGTTGGTCCTCGGGGCGACACAATTTGGAGGAGGTGAGGTATTTCAGAGTGGAGCCATGCACTCTAGTGAGTCCTGTGGTCTCGGCCTCTTCCTCTCTATCCTCTGCTCCCTACTTCACACTGTGATCAATTTTACTCTGCCATGCACTCCTCTGTGACATGCTGACTCCTCACCACAGACCCAAAGCAAACTGATCATGGAATGGAAACTCTAAAACTGTGAGCCATAATGAAACTTTTCTCTTTTTAAGTTGATTATCACAGGTATTTTCTTTTAGGAATGTAAACAACACACAGCCCAACAGAGTCAGAATTTTGAAAAAGGAACAAAAGATTGACAAAAGGCTATTCAGCTGGTCAATAAACATGAAATATGTTTAACTTCATTAAATCATCATGAAAATTCAAATTCAAATCACATCAAGACATTACTTCCTGTCACAACTAGAATGACTTTAAAAATGACAGATTAAAAATTTAAAACAGACATTTAAAATTTAAATGTTTAGGTGGCACAAACGCACCCAAGTAACTAAAATTTAAAATACACTTCTGAATGTTAGTGACAATGGATACACAGGAAGAGTGAAATGTTACAACCACTTGGGAAAACTCTTTTATAATTATCTATTAAAGTTAAAAATATACCAATCTCATGACCGAGAGAAATATACTCTTAAAGTTGTAACCACCAGAAATGCATATACATGATCACCGAAAGATACACATGATCACTGAAAGATACACATGAATGTCCTTAGTGCATTACTTTTAATAACCCAAAATTAAAGGAACCCAAATTTCCAGCACCATTGCCAAAAGCATCATGGTAAATTCTCAGAATGGACTCTACAGAGCAAGGAAAATAATTCACAATGACTCACAATGGTATACTCTGAAAATGAAGTTACAGTAAAACCTACATGGTATATACTTCTATGTCTTACGTGGTGTTCAAATTTTGGCAGGATTAATCTGTGGTGTTTAATATTAGGACAGTGATTATTTTTATGAGGGTAATGAAAGGGGAAGGACATATTGTAGGTATGTATGATACTGACAAGTATCCATGTATTATTGTTCTTTGAGTGTTGGTTCCATACGTCTGCCTCTTTGTATAAACTAATCAAGCTGATGCCATGAAATGTCCAATTTTCCATGTATGATACTATCCAAAAAAGGTTATCGCTTAAAAATTTATTGCAGTGAAAGCAGCAATTAAGACTACCATTAGGATATTGTTGACAGTGAAGTCAAGAGAAGAGACTGATGTTTTTAGCCATAATAACAGGAGAAAACAGCCCTTTAAAGAAAATGTGACTAGAACAGTACACAGGCATTTTTTTCAAAAGATCATCCACAGATCAAAGTTGATGACACAAAAGACAGTAGAGCCTAAAAAGCAAGACCTTCTGAGACAGAGTAAGCAGGAATACAGCAGAGATACATGTTCAAGGTTCAAAACAAGAGAGTGAGTTAAAACAAAATAGGTTTCTGTTGTTTTTGAGATGAGGTCCGGCTACATTCTTCCTGCCTCAGCCCCCTGACTGGCTGGGATTACAGCATACACTAACATGCCTGATTTAGAAGACAACTTAAAACACACATAAAATTAATTCAGGAATTGCTGGATTTGAGGATCAAGCCCTCAGTGCATGAGTCTTTGGAGGACATGTCTTATTTACCCCAAACAAATTGAACGTGCTTTTAACATTTATGATGATTTTCTTTCATTAATTTTTTCCATGTCATGATTGTATAGAATCATACTTCACTCCTTTTAAACCAGTAACTTGCCACTTTCATTTGCAAAATTATGCATTAATTAACAGAATTGCCACTCTACTAATTTATCCACAGTTATAACTATAGCTCCAAAAAGGTATATTGATATTTACATATTTTCCTGATGTATAAGAATGTGTAAGAATGAGGTGTATTATTTAACATTTTCTTGATAAAATTACTGATCAACAACAAAAATCTGATTCACACCTCTACTATTCTAAGAAGATAAAATTCTACAGTGAATAATTATTACATAGTACTTGGTTTCACATAGTTAGTGTGATAATTTCTTCACTTGAATAAAATTCTTGATATTTGTTTCTTTGGTCATGCATTTTTGTTTCTTTCCAAGAAATTCAATAATTACTTATTATATTTACAGCACCTATTTTAAGTTTCAAAAGTCATTTTATTGGATATGAGATGATCTCATTAATATATACCCTAATGATTTTCATGTATTTGCAAAATGAGATAAAAATTTATATTATGTTCTGAATTTTTTTTCTAGGATATGGGTATCTCAGACTTTTAGAGAACATATAAAAAAAATTACCAGTAAAATATATCTAAATTTTCTAAAACTTTGCATACAAAATTTCTTTTTTAATAATTTTAATTTATCAGTAACCAAAAGTAGATGCATCTTCAGAGTTCATTAAAACAGAAATAGCTGCTTCAATAATATATGCATAAAACAAATACATTGTTTTATAATTTATTTAAATAAAAGGTTAAATAATTTAGAAAGAGACACTTAAATAAAAGCAAGAAAAAAGTGGGGTAAAAAAGGTCTTTACTGCGTAAAAGCAAAGTAAGAAACTGCAAAAGAAAATGATAAATATGACTATTTTCATACCAAACACTTTTGTAAATCCCATGAGACTAACAATTGGAAAACTGGAATGAACAATTTGAACATGTATTTTAAACAAAATGTTAAAAGCCTCACTATGTAAAGAGCTTTATAATTTGATATCAAATTAAAGTTTCATTAGTTTTAATATTCCATTGATTTTGTGAGAAATATTTTTCTTTTTTTTAGGGACTTTGAATTCCCAAATTTATCCAAAGAAATCCAGGGTTAGTTACACTGGCCCTTGACCTAGTCTACTGTTAGCTTCTCTTTTGTTTTTTTGCCATCTCTCCAAACAGGAACTGTGATATCTCCTAAAGTCAGACACCAGACTTCCTGATGTTCCTCCTGTAAACACAGTTGACTACAGACCATTTCTTCATAATAAAATCCATCTTTCTACCAGTTCTGTAGGGCCAGAATTCTGCCATGTGGCGGGATGCCAGACACTTTGATTTGAAAAAGATAGTTTAACTCTTTCTGGATAGGCCAGGCAACTCCTGGAATTCCATCCTTCTGCAAATAGTCGAAGAAGAAGACTGCATTTGGAGCTAACCTGAAGAGTCACTCCCTTCCCAAAAATTAATAACACAGCATTCCTGCCTCAGTCATGGCTATTTATCAGGATATCTGGCAGAAAGTAAATTTATACACTGAGATTCAAAGAGAGCATAGAAACAAAACAAAATCAAGCAAACAAAAACTGAATATGAAATCTTTCCAAGTCATGGTCTGTCATTGGCTTAGATTTCACTTGTCTCCCCAAAGTCTTGTGTCCTTAGAAGGTGATTGAACCTGGAGGACACTACACTCCTCAGTGAATTCACACTTTGATGAGTTTAATACCTGAATGTGCCCTTAGGAGGTGTGAAATAGTTGGAGGTAGATCACCTACATAAGGGTGTGACATGGAAGAATGTTCTTGTCCCTGGCTCCTCCTCTCTTTCCTGGCTGCCTTCGAGTGGGCACTTTTCCTTCACCGTGCCCTCCTGCCATGCTCTGTCTGCCTTGAAGCAGACCAACCATGAGCTGAGTCCTCTAAAAACTGTGAGTCAATAAACATGCTCCTTCTTTAGTTGTGGGTGTGAGGTGTTTTGTCACATTGAAAGGAAAGTGACTAATACATCTTTTCAGGCTTACCCATGATCATTTCATTATGTGTGTGTGTGTGTGTGTGTGTGTGTGTGTGAAGATATATCCTATTTAAATAAGAAGAAAATAGTAGGTTTTAAAGTAAAATCCCCATCCATTTTTCTGTTTACATTAATAAGAGGAAAATGATTTAAAATTATCATATGACCTCTACCTGTTGCTTTTTCTCTACGTAATACCTACTTTTAATACTGTATTTCAAAAGATAAGCTAAATAACAAATTAATATTCTTATGAAAAGTAGCAGAAAACTAAGTAAATGAAGTCTTTTTATAAATAGAAAACAAATTTAAATGTAAATATTCTACTTTTTAAAATTTTCCTTCTATTTAAAAGAATAACTAAATTAAGTAAATATGGCAACATTACTACTATGGTAGCAATCTGGGAGCTCTGTACCAGCCATTGCTTGGTACAGAGTAAACTGCCAATAAGATAGGTTTGAATATGATGCTCAATTATTATCACTGTAATCTCTTTCTCTCTCTCTCTCTCTCTCTCTCTCTCTCTCTCTCTCTCTCTCTCTCTCTCTCTCTCTTTCTCTCTCTCCATTTCACCTAGGTCCACTATACTTTCTTATAAACCAGTTCATTTTGATAACTGTTTTCTGGTCCACAAATTTGTACATTCTAATTCTGTGGGAAAACTAACTGCAAGTTTCTCAGAATTCCCAAAAATCTTCCGTTCATTCTATTGGCTTTCAACGTATTGGGAGTCTCCTCTTAAGCCAATCACACTTGCTCAAAATGTGAGGTTCTAATCAACTTAGATCAAAAGCTATAGCCTTGAGAAAGATAGCAGGAAAGAATTTCATCTAAGCCCAGAGACTATGGGTGAAATAAATTAATCTCAACACAGAATACTGAATAATCTTATTCTGAAAGAAAGAAAAATGGTATGTATCATTATATATTAGAGTACTTTGCAAGTTACAGAAACCAATTTCATTTAACTTAATTAGAATGGGTTCATTTCCACAAGGAAATAAAGATGTCTCATTGAATTCAAGAACAGAAATGGAATTCACAAACATTATGTGTCTCTTCTCTTTGATTTATTAGTTATACTTTAAATCTTCATTCTTGGGGAGGGGATTTAGCTCAGTGGTTCTGCCACCTGCCTCGCAAGTGCAAGGTTCTGAGTTCGATCCCCAGTACAAAAAACAAAAAACAAAAAACAAAAAAAATCTTCATTCTTCATTTTTGCTGTCCTGATTTTTCTCATATCAATCTATGCACAGTTGAATAAAGAACCACAACTCCTGAGATTTTACATCATTTTTCAAATCTGAAATAGAAACCTGCCCACAAATAAATCTTTCTTTAATTGTGAGAATTTGATTGGCTCAAAATAAGTCAAATGGTCAAACCTCATTCAATTAACCACAGCTAGTGCCAAGGTTGAGTAGAATATATAGGACTGATATGTTGTATTGGGGGAAGGAGAGTTGAAAGCGTTACTGTGAATCTGGCAGGTACTCAAAACATTGACGACTTCACATGAAACAAGTCTAATTCAGTGTAACCAAAAAGCTTCCTTAAGAAGTTAGTCCTTATCAACACTTGAAATTTGGGTGGAAACAATATTTGAGAACAAATCATACTTACTCATAATTTATAGCAATGATGGTAGGAGTGAAAATCATCAAAGTAGTAGTGAGAGAAGAATTTTAGAAAGAAAAAACAAAGTGAAACCAGCAAGTTGCAGTGTCCATAAAAAACCCCCTATTTCCCCAATTTTCCCTTTTTTACATTCCATTATTTGCAAACCAAATACTTTGTAAATCAAAGAAAGTTAAAACTATATAGTTATGTTCATATTACCCTGAAGAAAAATGTGTAAGAAAAAAATACATAAAAGATTAATGAAAACATTTGCCTCTAGTCCCCTAACATTTAAATCAATCAGGTTTGAGTGGTCCAAACAATTCCAGGTGCAGAGTGACTAGCTGATGTGAAAGTCATCTACAAGGCAACACAGCAGGCCACCGGAAGGGGACTTATAAACTAAAATCAATATGTGAATTTCACTCCAAAGTCTATGGCAGTCAGGGCTGGTTGCAGGGCGCTAGTGAGTGGCCTCAATACCATATTTTTATTCGTGGGTCACCACCTTTTATATCAGCAGGAGTTTGGAGACACAGAGGGCGCAATAGCACTTTGAAAGACTGTCTCACCTTGGAATACTCCATACAGCAATTCCTGATTGTGCACGTACACTTAACACAGAGATGCACAACTAAGGGGAGAGAATTATTTTGTTTTTAATTTTTTTTTCTTTGCTTTGTGCTTGTTTTAAAGTGAAGCTTGAATAAAGATGAATAAGTAACTAGATGGATAAAAACCAACAGCCATCAAATTGTCTTGTGTTTATTCTCATGAAAAGCAGCACTGCAGAATAATCACATGCTCCATCTCTGGAACTAGGCTTCTTAGGTCTGAATACATGATTAAAACAGCATCACTTGGCAAATTTCTTAGCCTCTCCCACTCTAGTGTCTTTGTGAAATAGGTGTTATTTCAATATGTCATCCCTTCTCCCCACATTCTCATTTTCTGGGCAAAATCAACTTAAGAAATTCACATATATATACTTTCTGTAAAGTTTTTTGGTGAATGCTTATTAATGATGGATGTTTAGATGAATGCGCTGTTTTTAACCTCAAAATAGGAATTGATTCCTTAAGATTGTTTTGCTATTTTAAAAGGAGGAACTGAAAAGACCCCTGTGCTTATATATATTTTTGCAATTAATTAAGTATGTCAGCATGGGTACACAGATACAACATTTCTGAGTCAGGCTAGGAACTTCAAAATGAAATATCTCATTTTCTAATATAAATTTGACATTACTTATTTTCCATATATTGAAGTACAAGACAATCATTCCTATATAAATTCTGTATAATATGAACTGTGTAAGATTTGGCAAAACTCTATTTAGAATAAAACAGTTAGAATATGTATATATGATGGGGATTAAGCTTTATTATGCCAAATTGAATGACTTAGGAATTTCCAAGGGGAACAGCAAAGCAGACTTCAGAGTGTGTCTGGGTAGGTGGTAGAGGCCTGATTGTGGATGCTCTATCTGATCACTCAGCTCCTCCTTTCTGGAACTTTTTCCCTGCTCTGGTTTCTGGCTATCATAACCTAAGCATTTTCAATCTGCCACAGCTTTCCACCGTGATTTTTGAACCTTGGAGTAGGCCTACAATCGACTAAATCCCCAGGAACCATGAGCCAAAGTAAAGCTTTCTCTTTTTAGTAGTGTTGTTGGGTATTGGGTATTGGGTACTGTGTCTCTGTTATGAGAAAGCTGACTAATACAGGAAATTGAAATCAGAGAAGTAAGGCCAGATTGGAGACTACTCATACTCAACCATATGTTTTAGGAGACTTTGGAACAGGTTTGGAGGATTAGTTTGGAAAGGGTTGGAGACACAGGCTAGAAAAGCCCTAGAATATTATCAGCAGAGCTTGAAGGAAGACTCTAGCCAGAGCTTAGAGGACCACAATGCTGATAGGAATGTGGACAGCAAAGGCCAAACTCATGAGATTTCAGTGAGGAGTGAGGATTCTTTGGGAGTTGAGCTACAGACCTTACATATTACACTCAGGAAAAAAAAATTGTCTACATTTTGTCCTTATTCTGAAAATTTGCAGGATACTTATTAAGGATTTTGGACTAATTGATCTGGTAGAGAAAATTTCAAGACAGCCCAACATTCGGGCTTTTGCATGGCTATTGCTGGTTTTATCCAGATTTATAGTGAGACTAGGGGACAAATAACACCATAAATGTTTAAAAATTTGTCTTAACTCAATGATAACCATGTGTAAAGTTGGGGCCCAAGAAGGTGTGGCTATTGAAAAAATTAGCTCAGTTAAAAAGAAACAAACTGTTATATGAATATGTGCCACTTCCCCAAGATTTATGTAATTATTATCATATCAGAAACATATACTAAAAAAGGAAATCAAGTACTTTGGACTAGAATAAGAACAAAGATTTCTTGAGGTATCTCAGAAATCAGCAAGACCCTACTCTTTACATGCTTAAGGATTCAAATGTTTAAACTTTTCATTTGCGATGACAGTCCCTGGAAATTCTGTTGTAGAAGGGTCTCCTGGGAAATTGATTTTCTGGGATTTCTTTCACCATGTTCAGCCATCCAAACACTCAGAGGCTGCTGCATCCATGGTATAAAGGGCCTGGATACTCCTTCAGGTAACAGCAAAGCTTGGAATCATCCATGTAATGCTGGTTTTACTGGCCTACAGAATACAAGAGTCAAGAGTGGGGCATGGAGGCTTACATTAAGATTTTGAAAGAATCCCTGAGAGGCTACTGCATAAAGCTATGGAGAACCAAGGCAATCAGAAATATAAGGAACTTGAGTCATCTGCTGAAGACGTAGGCTGTGAGCAGAACCAGCTTCAGTGTGACAGTGTGTGCACAGCAAGCTCCAAGGCCATGGGGTAGGGCTGCCCCAGGCTTCTGGAACTCACACAACATTCCCCAAATATCAGATATTGAACTACAATTGATGTCTTGGTGGGTTTAGTTCTTGTTTGGTCTGATTCTTTTTTATCCTTCTATTTCTCTTTTTTGAAATGGAAATATTTACCAAATGCCATCATACCTTGGGATGATGTAACTTGTTTTTGATTTTTACCAAGTTTCATAGTTAAGAGTTTGCCTTGAGTGTGAGAAAAGACTTTGACTTGTACTTTTTGAGGAAAATATTTTGGGGAAGGGATTGTTGTGTTCCCAATTGAATTCCAGATAGTTGCAAGGCATTACATGAAATTATTGGCACATTATTATATTTATTTGGAATTTGAGTGTGGTTCAAGGAGATGTGTTTGGTTGTAAAGTTGGCAGTAGTTAGAATGTGATGTTTAAGTTTAATTGTGTCAGCGTGATGGATTTGAGAGTCATGGAAGGATTATTAAAGTAAACTTCTGGGTGTATTTGAGTGAGTCACAGAAGCATGAAATTGTGTGCTATGTCTATTCACTCAAGCCACTCCTTTCTGGCCTGATCTCCCTGCTCTTGTTCCTGGCGGCCAGGACCTGGCCATCTTGGCTCCACTACTTATGTCAGTCATGATGCCTATGCTTTGGAGCCAGCATACCATGTACTGAACCCTCCACATCTGTGAGATAAATTAAAATCCTGTCATGGCTTGTGTTAAGATGTCCCCCTAAAGACTCACGAGATCATAGGTGAGGCTTTGGTGAGATCATAGGTGAGGTGGCTGGATCATGAATTCATAATGCTTAATTAGGGTGCATGATAACTAAATTAGTTTTGCAGATTTCTGGGTGTGGATAATAGAAACCTCACTCTGGGTGTGGGTGGTACCAATCAATAGGCTTCTAGCCTGGATGGAATATAAAGGGGCACTGCTTACTTCTGCCTGCCACACCAAGAACTGTTTCTTGTCTCTGATGGCCCTCTGCCATGCCACCCTGCCTTGGAGTCAGCAGACTATGGACTGAACCTCTACACACTGTGAGCCAAAATAAATTTCCTCCTTTCACTTATGGATGTTGATTATTTTGTCTCAACACTGAGAAAGTGACTAAGACATCTCCTTTAGTTTGTGAGTATTGGGTATCTCGTCCAGCAATGTGAAAGCCAATTTATACCCTTTGTTGTTAAATTAGTGCTTGCTCCCAGTCTCTTAATTTTTAACTATAATTTTATAATCTGTGAATTATAGGTAAGAGAGGAGTTGCTTCTTAGCACAATGCTAAATGAACACTCTACAGTCTTCAAATATTTTCCAGTTTATTGGCAAGTTCAGCCTGTCATCCTTTGAAAGGAAATGCAATACATGACTGTAGAAAAACATAGGAAGTTACATTGTGCACAAACATGGCCAGCACAGCTAATATTTGTTTATAATTTAATTTTGCATTTGTCATATGAAATGTTTTAAAAGACACATAGAAAATGTTAATTTGTTACTATGAAAATTCTCTTGAAAAGGAAATTTTAATGCTTTTCTGTTAGTAAATAGTTTCTAAGGCTCTTCTTTCCTTTTTTCCCTTTGACACTGTATTGACATCTTTTATAATGCTTCATTTTGTCAAGGTGTTATTCCTTTGCCATTCCACATGGTTTTGTCCACCTCTAAATCTTTAAATTTTTCTCCAGTGGCATCCTTTATCTACTAAGATAAGCCATTCCTTTTATCACAAGGCCTCTTGCTGAAAGTTTTAAGAAAAACAGGAGAGAGGTCAACACAGTCCTATTCTTTAGATGGCTAGTTTATATTTTGTCCTGACTTTTATGCATGTGATATGGGAGAAAGAGATTCTGGAGCAGCCTGCTGTACTTCTCTTCCCTTCCCCCATGAGCTGAGTGTTTTTGTGTATTTCCTTGAGTGAAGAAAAAAAAAAAACACAGGAGAACAATTCTTTTGTTTCACAACTAATCTGCCTTTCAAGTGTTTTAGATTACCACAAAAATAGTTATCTGAATCACTTCAGAAATTGCTTCTGAGTGCACACTGAGACCTTAATAACACAAATGAATAATGGATTTGGTTTTGTCGTTTTTAAGGTCACAGCATTCTCTTTAGACTGTCAAAGCTTCTTTATCTTGTCTGCAAATGCAAGTTAGAGAGTTACTCACTTCTACTTCATTAAGCTGACTCTATGTACTGATTCTCATCTGCTTTATGATAGAGAAAATTTTGCTTGTCTCTATTTACATTTTATGTACATATTATAGTGTATAGAAAAAAAATGGCTTTACAGGAAATGGAGTTTGAGACACCCTTTCAATGACTTGCTGGCTCTCTGACAGCTTGATAATTAATCTTTCTGAGTTTTATTTTTAAAATGTATATTTTCAAAGCAGTCTATTTCTTTAATTCTGGGGCCATGTAGACAATACAAACAGTTTAGGCTGTTTTAAACCTCTTCATACCACTTTTGCCTGACATTTCTGTACTTCGACATCTGCATCTATGACATGGGAGAATAAATACATTCTCATCATAAAGTTGTTATGAGATTAAAATGAATGTGCTCCACGATAGGTACTATGTAACACTGCAGAATACAATGTAAAGTTCTGAGAACACTCCCAGATGCATAGTGGGCATTTGTTAAAGTTACCAAATCCTATTACATTATAGTCATTTTATTCAAGTGTCTGTGAGGTTCCTTGCATGTTAGTCCAAAAGGAAAATACTTCAAAATTAATATTTCAAGTTATATTATGGTTGGAAGCATAGTAGCATTATCATTGTATTAAAAAAAACTTTTTCCTGGGCAAAAAAGTGAGGAATAATCTCACCAGCTGATCTTTAGATGAAAGTGATAAGCAACACAACACACTCTATCCTTGAAGTAGTTTTCTATTGCTATTGTAACAAATTACAAGAAATTTCGAGACTCAAACAACACAAGTATATTGCCTTACAGCTCTATATATCAGAGGTCTAACTGGGTCTCACTGGGCTAACCTGGGGTGTTGGCAGGGCTGGGTCTGACTGTAGGCTCCAGGGAAATCTACTTCTCTACTTGTGCAGGTTGTTGGCAGAATCTCTTTTTCTTGCTAGATGTTGGCCAGGTGTTAGTCTTGGCTTCTCAAAGCTGCCAGGATTCTTCAGCTCATGTGGTCCTATTTCTCCACCTTCAAAGGCAGCATTTGTGGGTCAAATCCCTCTCCTGCCAATCTCCATTGCCTCTTTGGACCCATCTCTGATATACTCTTCTGCTTCCTGTTTCATTTGTAAGGACTCACACAGTTAAACTGCCCCCATGTGATAGTCTAGGGTCCCTATCCTTAATCAGATCTATAAGTCCTTTTCCCAAGACGGTAACATATTCACAGATTAAGGTGTGCATATCTTTTGTGAGCCAGATGGTGCATATCTCTGTCTAAAACATTCTTTCCTTTTTTCTTTGTTGTGTTGGCTTCCCCTAGAGTCCAATTTTACCATCATTCTAGGTCACTTGCTCTTCTGTGTGCACCATGGTCACCTGGAAAGCTTTCTTAAAAACACCAGTCCCTAAACTCAATCCCAGGCCATTATCTGAGAATTGGTGGGAATGAAGATATTTGATTTACTCTAGATCAAATATCGTAACACATCAGGTATACTCTTTGTGACCTTTAATCTCAACTGGCAGCTTGATTGACTGGAAGATGCTGAGCGAATTAGTGAACCACAATTCTGTGTGTGTCTGGGTGGGTTGTAGAAGCATGACCTTGGAGACTATGTCTGACCCCTGACCCCTTCTTTCTGGTGCTCTTCACTTCTCTTTGCTGCCTAGACACCATGAGTTGACCATATTTCTTCAGCTATACCCTTCGCCCTGGCATTCCTGCCTTGGAGCCAGCAGACCATGGACTTAATCCCCTGAGGCCTCCCTTAAACTGCAACTGCTGGGCATTTTGTCTCGGCAATGGAGAAGCTGATAAATTCACACCTATTAAAGTTTTTGTAATAAAATCTAAAATTGCACAGCTCAAGTATGACTTTGTGCCTTTAATTTGAGTGCTATAACTTAGAGATGCTAGAGTCTTGTTACTCAAAGTGTGGTCAGTGAACTGGCAACATGGGCATCAAAGGGAGCTTGTTAGAAATTCCAAATTGTGGATTCCAGGCAGGAATGGAATTCTAATTGAGCATAAGGTACTGTATTTTACTCAGTGCCTCAGTGATGCTATTTCTACTAGTCATAGACTACACTTTGAATAAAAAAGTTCAGAGGATTATAACTATACATAAAAATAATATCAAAATTTATATGTCTCAATGGAGTAGGTATCATTATCCATATTTTACGGGGAAAAAAAAGGAACTGAAGCTTCATAAATTAAATTTCTCTCCCAAGCTATGTGGTAGTGGTAATAAAACTAAGATTTTAACACTGAGTGATTCATCTGTATTCTTCTACCATGGCATGTTCCTTTCAGGAAGGAGTAACGAGCAATTCAGTGTATGCTTATCTGACATCACTTTTTTCGTTCCCAATTAGAGAGAACAATTTAAGATAAAGCAAATATCTATAACCTAAATATTATTTGTTGTTGCTAAGAAAGACATTCATAGGGTTAAATTACTAAATTTGGGACTAGGAAGACAAATAATTTTCTAGGAAAACTACAAAGATTATCATTTCTGTTTTTCTTTTCTGGACATCATTTCAGGTTTTTTCAACCAGTTTAATGGAAATATCAAGGATAACAAAGTGATGAATGGATTCAGGTTTTAATTTCTTAGCATTTCATACTCTTTGTTTGATCTGAAGTACAGTTTATATCAACAGCAACAAGGAACATAATTCTTTTTTTTCCCTTACCTAACCCCATCTGGAGACTTCCAGCTAAGATTACAATTTCCTAAGGCTGGAGGTAGATATTATCAATTACCAGCTGCTTCTTAGCCAGATAATTTGAGTAGCTTTTAATTTCTTTAAGTTCCAAATAACTGAAGATTAGTACTACTCACTCATAACATATTACACTACTATATATCTCTAATGGTAATAGTAACTAGCAGCATTTTTTGAATTAGACTAATGTTTAGAATCTCATTAAACAGGCTTTTCAAATCTTACTAGTGAATTACAGTTTTGACTTCAGTATCATGACATCATTTTATGGCCTAGGAAAAAAAACAACATAAATATAAATAAAGTCCCTTAACTTTCTTCACAAAATTCTTAAATGAAGAGAAAACTAAAATATTCACTTGTTATTCTTATTAAAAAGTTACCAATTATCTATGGTGAAACAAATCTAAAAATTAAAACAGCTATAATTTATGAGACTTTTGTGTTTAAGCGCTGTAACTTTCTGAGTTCAACCATGGTTTTTCAAATTTAACTAGAAAGATGAAAGATAAATTTTCAAGTTTTTGATGCTGGCAGGCCATAGACATGATTAATAACAAGACTGTCTACAAACTTGTCATGCCTGGGCTGCCATGGAAGATCCAAAGCTAAACTGGATCCTGTAGCCCTGGCCATGTGTCTGACAGGGACCGGCATCATGCTCTACAGGTTATGTAGATCACCTCTTTTAATTGTCACAATGTACTTTTGTATTACACTTGTTTCCAAACAATGAGAACTGGAGCTGATCAAAGGGTGTAAAACAGTTTATTTGGAGAATTTAAGAAACAATCCCTGTATATACAACTCCAAAGTTGGTTTACTTTCTTTGACCACAGTACCTTCTCCAGAAATGAAGAGGAACTAACTATGCTTTAACCTTATATACCCAAAACACAGTCTATAATAAGATACTAATTCATTGTTCTTCGCAAAATATTTGTTTAATGCTTACTGTATATCAGGCATTGTGCCAAGATTGGTGAAGGGAATAGGGTTTATCAATAAATAGAAAAGCCAGTTCTTGAATGGAGGCCACTTCTCCCCCAGTTCAAGTTCTTAATCACTGTTCTGTCTTGACTCTAAGGCAGTACAAGGTGTAATACAAAGGACCTAGCAGATGTGGAACCACTTTTGATTTTCAGTAAGAATAAATAAGAGAGCAGACAAGAGGCTGACATTAGTTTGGGCCACCAAACCCAAACTAAAGGAGTTTTAGGGTTTTCCTGAAGGTGGTCACTACCACTGTTGCCTCAATGAACATTGGCTCAAGAATCGGCATGAGTCAGTAGTAATGTGTTCCAGTGATGTTTCCTAGTAGAAAAACTGTGATTTAAGAATAACTCATAAATGTAGTTTATGAAAATCCAGTGGAGTATTTCTTCGCTAGCCTCCTGAGAGTATTAAATACCTATATGAAATGTTAGAATTTTAGAAGTTAATCTGAGCACTGAGTCATGTTATTCCTACAAATGTTGTATTAAGTAATTGTCAAACAAATTTTTTTTCTATTTAATACAGATTGCCTTCAGCTTACAATATTTTCTCTTAGAGTTCATACTTCAAATTTTGAATTTTGATTTTCTCTAGGCCTAGTGATTGCACTATGATGCTCCATAATGATGCTTTACAGTAGTAGGGAGGTGGCTTCCGATGAGGTATTTCATCAAGAGAATAAATCACTTCTACTCACTCTACTGTGTTGCTAAGCTATGCAGCTCTGTACATTGGCTAAGTATTTCTAAATGTATATTGAACTTACAATATTTTTAGTTTATCATTCCTTACTGTTCTGTAAGCCTATTAAATCAAGGGCCATTTTTAACAATATTGCTCGTCAACTTTCTCATCCCTGGGACAAATTCCTGGCATCCTCAATTTAAAGGAGGAGAGGTTTAATTTGACCCCTGCGTTCAGAGAAATCAGTCCATGGCTGCTGGTAGAATCAGTATGGCAGAAAGGCGAGGTGGGAGAACTGGTGAAAAGTGTCAGAGAAGGAGGAATCAGCCACCTGATAATAATACCCAAGGTCACACCTCCATGGCTCACCCAGACACATCCATCCTCCCCATCTGTACAGTCTCCACACAGGTCAACTTTTCACACAACTGAAATCTCCAAGATTGCTGAATTCTGAGAAGTTAGTCCCCAACCCCCATTTTTCCTGCATTAGCTGGCACATAATGTGAGATTCCTGGGTTCCTGAGCCAAAGTGTATATTCCCCTCATGTGAGGCTACTTTCTTTACTGGCCCCTACAAGGGTAGAACAGAACAAATGTGTGCCTGTGATGAATCAAAGCCCCACAGTCTCCCCAAAAGTTGACAAAGAAAGAAAGAATTCTGATGCCCTGGGAACCTTCCTACCTGTCAATTTCAGCCTGTTATCAAGCAATACTATTCATATTTAGCCAAGTTCTTTGTTCATCAATGATGGCAGTTAAGAATCAGTTCAGAAACTTTTGGTTTATTCATGAAAAATGTAAAAGGAAATTTAGAAGAGAATATTCACCATAAAAAAATAGAATTACTCTTTCGCATACTAAAGATGGAAGTGGGACTGCTTAATGCTCCAGGAGAAGCCCTCCAGTCATCATTTTAATCCTTTCAACTTTCCCTCTTCACACCAGGAGTCCTGGTGTACAACTACCTGGCCTGAGGCAAGATACAGAAGCATAATATGTACAAATATTTAAAATTTTAAATTCTGTCTTAAAAAATTTAAATGAAATACATGTTCTCTATTTGTTCTTTGACAGATACAGCTTTGCAATGCTTTGGAAGGTCCTGCTGAAATTAAAAATTTCCTCCTTCTGGATCCAAGGAACTAAATAACAATATGAAGAAGGCCTTCTCTTCCTGACTGTTGTTTTGTCTTACAGCCTGGGATGCAGATTCCCCTGAGAAAGACAGAATCTAACCTGAGAAGACTGTCTTTACCCGAAGTGGACCCTGAAAGAAAAGGCAACTGGATTCCATTTCTGGGCCACACTCCCAATAGCTGGATAAGGTCTTTTTCAAAGGGAAATTTAATCAATGCATTTTCATACCTTCCATCAATGCCAGGAGCAAATATCAGTCGCTGACTAGACTATGCATATTCTGACTCCATTTTAAAGAAAAACAATGAGCCTTTTTCTGGAAACCTGTCTCATGGTGTGTTCAGCTCTATCATGCATGTCCCAAGAACATGGCTCTAAATTACACCAAATGAGGAGAAAACCCATGTAATCCTTCCTCATATATTTCTCAACCAGACCAAAGTGACACTACTGGTGTTCATCTTGAGATCATTATGTTTCATTAAGAGTTATGCCTAGTACCTAGTACAGGATACACTTTGTTTCAGGGCATAGAAGGAGTGTTCAACTGCAATATCCAGAAGCAGGACACATTCACCAGAAGATGAAGATAGCTCAATGAAAATCCTATGAGAGGCTTGACTTCAAGCAAGCCAAGGAAAGAAGTGTGTATGGAGCACAAGTGCAGCATCCACAGAAATGACTGAAAGAAAAAATGGGGAATATCTAGAATATTGAATGTGGAATCCCCCCAGGTTACATTCTCTTCCAGAGATGAACTTCAATTACTTTATAACAAATCATCCACTACAGTCTGTAAATATTTTATATAAGGTCTTAGGGGGGAAAAGAGGAGAAATAACTTACCCATAAGAAATGATAATTAAGCACTGAATAGAGGGTAGCATAGAAGACTAATTCTCCAATGTGAAACATTTTGGATCAAAAGACTAAAGTTGAGAGTAAGTCTCCAGTCCTTCCCCTGTAAAAAAGTCCAATGCTAAGATCAGTTCCTTTATTCCCAAGCTCAATAAACCTGTTATAATGGCAAGGTCTTCTGGATATTTACCAAAAGGAAGAAAATTATAGGGCAGTTTCTCTGGTAGGATGGAAATCTAGGATACAATAGCTGCATATGAGTATCAGCATCATTCTTGTGTGATGCTGAGAGATAGGAAGATAGATGCATTTCCAAGAATTCTGCTCCTGACTTTCAGCCTCCAGCAACTGCTGCTGTGGTTGTTTACCCCACACCATTTACTTTAATACATTTTTTATATACTTTTAAGAAATGTAAGAGCTCAGCATTTACCAAGTGAATATCTATGAGGCACACTTTATTATTAAATGAGGGCAAGTTTTAGACTGTGCTCAAATTGTACACAATCTCTAAAATCCTAACTGACACATGCCTTTTAATATAGCAATAGCTTCCATGCTATGGATTTCAGAGGTCTGATGCCATTTTGAGCCCACATCTGAAAGAACGCCATTAGCTTTGATGCTTAACAGCATAAATACGTCCAGTGACGAGCTTTAGTTTGCATCAAAATGATAACATAACAGTACAAAGAGTCAAATTGAGAGTCCCACTGTTCCTCTTCTGTATCTGGGTGGGGAAGTAGAATTAGTGATGCAACATCTTTGAAACCACTGAAGCTGCATCACAGACATGTCAAAACACACACTCTTGGTTTTGGTATCTTCCTCTGCCTTTAGGGTCTGAAAATATTCAAAAGTAACTTTTTACTACAAAGACAGTAAAACAAAGGCCTCATGATGGGTCCAGGATTCTGAATCCTTGTTGCTTTATCTTGATATAGCTCCTTGCATGCTCTTGGGCTGAAGAACCCATGGCTCCTCTAACAGGGTGTACTTCTAGTGCCCTTGTGCCTAGGAGCAGTCATGACGCTCTACAATCACCTAGCATCTGTCAGCATCTCTCCTCCTTTTTTGTTTTGTTTGTTTACTTTGACCCACATAGTATTTAAATAAAGTGATATGTGCTTAATAAATATTGGAAATACTTTCTCCACTTTTTACAATTGACAAATTGATTGGTCTTCCTATAATTCCAAAGGTCCATGTATTTTGAAGGCGTAAATTGGTCTTTCCTTCATAGTTGTGTTACTGCCTAGCAGAGGCATCTCATTTTCCTTTATAGGTGACTGAATGGGTCCACCAGCCAAAACAGCTTTGAGCTGTGTTTATCAAGTATTTAGGAGATCAAGTGTTGTTTCTTTGCTTCCTTAGAATCTTTCTTTGTAGTATATATCATAAGTGGACAATAATATATTAATCATTTTAAATGATGAGCTAGTTTATATATCATTCTAGTAAAGTAATAAAGCATCAACTCTTAAAGAGTGATGATGATTCTTAGCCAATCAATGAGGCAAGACAAGAAGATACTAAGAAAGAGGCTTTTTCTTAGTTCAAAATACTTCCCAAAGACAAGTGTCTAGTTCTACTTGCATACGTCTCCACTCCTAATTCCATTACTTAGGTGTGCCTATTACTTTATAAGCTTGAAAAAAAAGACTATCTTAAAAAGCAAGCCACACTTCAGACACATTTTTGATTGTCCTAAATTCTTTTTCTTCTTCTCTCTTCTGTAACCTAAGTTCCCCAAATGGCAATAGGCCACTCTTAAAAGAAACTGGGTTATTTCAGTCCAGTATAACCTTTTAAAATAACATAAAAGTTGTAATAATTTTGGTATTAAAACTCAAAAGCTCAAAGGATGGTTACCAAAATAGCAAATAAAGTGCTGGAACAGTAATGAAGACAAGAAAAAAGACAGTCTCCTGAATATACCTCAGGCAGAGATACCACCAGGTGCTGTCTAGAAAAGGGCAGGAAATACACCCAGCAGTTGCCAGAAGTTTCTGTCCTTTGTCTCTGGGAAGACAAGAGCTATCACTGAAACAAGAAGGGTTGTGGCTGTGGATAGCAGATTTTGTATGAGTCAAGTATGGCTCCAGAACAGTTAACGATTTCTCTCAGATGTCACAAAGATTAGAAGGTTAAAGAAGTGTCCTTTATTTCAATTTCTTAAAAAGGGATCATAACATTCTAAATATTCTTAGGGTTAAATCTGTCATGATTTTGATGTTATTAAAGAAAATTGGCATTTTACATGTTATTTTATTACACTGACAGTAATTAAATCATGATAACAGTTCTGATTTTCTCAATTCTCTCGTTAAAAGAAAAAACAAAAACAAAATAAAAGATATCATAGGTCAATTCATACATCCTCCCTTACGCTGTAGGGGGAAAAGAGTATTAAAACTTCAGTTTTTAATCAACAATATTTAAAGAAATAGTCTTTGTTTGCTGGCAACTTAGAGGCTGGGTGATTTTTTGAGAAGTTTAAAAAATCTTTCATTCAAATTTCTGGTGTTCATGATATTTAATAAGTTGAAAATTTATTATTCAAAGAAATAAAATGTATGAAGCATAAATGTTGTGATGAAATCGATTTTTAACTCACCTTCGTCCTTGAATGTACATTTGGGCTTTTATAGGATGATATCAATCAATATCCAGTTAGGCCCCATACCAGTTAAAACATGCTTTTATACTTTGGTGTGGAAAAAGCAGAGAAAAGTCCCATTTTTCATATAAGGGCCTGCAGCATTATACTTTATAGGAGTCTTTCCCATTTTCAGCCTAAACAGCAATATCTACTTGCAGCTGTTCTATTTGAGTAACCTGATTAAAGCTGAATGATAACATTTCCTCCCAGTCTTTATTTATGATTCTTCAATAAATGGACACAATCTTTCTCCACCAGGTAGGATTTATTTCTTGAAGAAGCTCAGCATCTTTTACTTCTTGGCTTTGATGACTTTTCTTTTGCAGGCTGTTAGTAAAGATTGTTTGATCGAAACATCTTTTAATACCAGTGGTCCACCTAATCATTCCACTAGCCAAATAAGTCTTATATAGCTCTATGCTGAAAGGGAAAATTATTTCATTAATTTATTTGAGAGGAAAGACATAAATAAGTAGGCTATTGAGATCAAAATTGTCCCAGAAGTTTTTTAAAAAATCATTTTTATTTTTGTATATCTATTTAAGAACTTAGGTCCTTGAAAAAAAATTTTATCCCTGGATAACGTTTGTTGCTTGAAATAGAGTTTTAATATGAAGTTAAGTCATCTATTTTCCCAGGAAAAAATTTACTACACTTTTATTATAAGTGGAACAATATTTCAGGTTCTGAAATATAAAGACAAAGCTTCGTTTAAACATACATCTCAAAGTTCAAAAGGAACTTAAAATTATCTCCTTTACCCAGATATATCAGTGACTTCTTTAAGGCCTTCTTTAGCAGAAAATCATCAGCTTTTCCTTGAACCTGTACACAAACAGAAGGCTTTCTAGCTCATAGGAGACCCTATCTCATTATTACTTAGCACTGATGACTGAAACACCTTTTTCATATGTTGAGGAAAAGCTTTCTCTATCGCTCCTCCTATTTTTGCTAATTCTTGCCAATTCCATAATACAATGAAGTAAAATCTTTAAGTGATTTTCCAGATATTTAAAATGTGTTTTCATGCTAGTCTTTCCATGTTCATCTTTCCCAAATAAATGAATTCTCATTTTTTAAAGTCCTGCAATAATATCCCTCTTGACATTAGATAAAATTCAACAAAATATCCCTGGTATGGGATAGTCACAAATTCTTGCTTTTCTTTCTTTGATTAAAATAGCTTTGAGATGCATTTATGTTCACATTTGCTGTGTTATGTTACCAAATTGTGATCAATTTGATTATATGTTAGGGTAAACTGAAATGTTAGTAACTGACTGTGCTCTCGGTGTTTATGTAAGTAAACACGTTATGGTAGATTGGAGGGTGCACACACACATGGTAACTTTTCTAAGGGTTTTACAAATTAGTTACCATTGAACCATTTACCCAGTCCTGTGCCTTATGTATTTTTTAAACTAATACTATATTTTTATTCTGTTATTGCCTATATTGCCATTTCATTTGCAATACGAACAATGGTATTGACATAAAATTTGTATCACTGTGTCTTTGCAATAAAATTTCTCATCCGTCTTCGTCTTATGTTCATTTGTCTCCTTTCTTCAATTACTGGTCACCTCCACTGGAATGAAAGCAACATAAGGAAATATTCTTTTTTATTATAATGTTTTATCTTTACTGTAGAGTCATTTCTTAGGATATTGAACACATAACAGGTGTTCAATCAAGTCATTGAAATATGTAGAAAAGGATCAAAGGCTATTGTTATAATAAATGCAACTGTACACTTTATAGGTAAGCAGAAGTAATGAAGACTGCCTCTCATTAAATAAGACTCATTTTTTTTTTACGTTTTAAGTATGTTTCCAAAAGTATAATAATATCTAACAGCACTGTCATCATTATTTTTATTTTACTCTTTCTCATAGATATATCAATTTGTAAATACATAAAAATAAACATTGAGTTTTCCTTTCACTAGGGAATTAACGTATCAATAAAGTTAAAATGAAAATAGATTAATTTGGCTTAAATTATTTACAGTAAATCAACATAATTTATTAGGTGCTTTTTAAACATAAGGTATCTGTTGAAACATTTTCGTTGTATATTTTGACAGACTGCCACTGATATTTAAAGAATGTGTCCTTAATTTCAAAAATGTTTCCTCAACATGATACACACATACACACACCTTATATATAAAACATACATATACAAACACATTTTTATCTGTACTTATTATAGTGTAAAGCCATAAAAAAGTCATAGGTTATTTATATGAATTATTTTGGTAGATTAAAAACAAAATGTTATGGTCCAAACTTATTACAATATTTAATGTTAATTCTCACCATATGAATGCATGCCTTTACAATAAATATGGAATGTAATAACCTTGCTAGGAAATTCATTCATTTTCACATGTAGTTATAGAGTGATACAAGTATATCAGTATACTGGTAAATCCAATAACTACACTATCTTGGAGAATTTTGCAATGGAGTATAAACACTATTATGTGCAAGCAAAGGATTTAGAGTCTCACTTTTTCTAGGTGATTTAAGGACTAATAATATTTGAAATTAACTCAGCCAGTTTGAACATATATATCTGTATATGATTGTATATAAATACAATTACATTAATTATATAATTTTTAGTTTCCCACTCAATTTTTAGCCTCTTCTAAAATCCAAGTTCTTATTTTAGTTTACAAGACAGTTTTACCTTTGAAAACCTATTTATATAGTCTTTCTCCTCATCTCTGATAAGATTCTCCTCTAATCACTGGCACTAATCTTTCCAACACACCTTTTCTGTTTTCTTCTATCACAGCACATTTGGAACTGAGATGTTTGTAGTAAGTCCTCAAGTTCTTCCTTCCAGAAAATTTTAAATAACCTTTAAAAACAGCATAATATGATTGTGCAGGAAGCATAATAAAGCGCTTTAGAAAAGGAAAAGAAAGGAAGGATGGAAGGAAGGAAGGGAGGGAGGGAGGGAGGGAGGGAGGAAAAGAGTACTGCATGTGGAAATAGATGTTAAATTGGAAGGAAGGTACTGAGGACACTCCTTGGCCCAAAATGTATAGATCCACAAAACTGCCTTGGACTAAGAAGATTCATAGAAAACAGAATGGATGGGAGCTTAGTTTTTTTACTTCCAAGTAATGTGATTTTGAGCAAGAATCAGTATTTTTTTCATTAGTACAGACTCTCAGTAAATAATAACTGCACTCCTTGTGCGAGGTTTGGTACCCGGATGTGACACAGCTTCCTTCTTCCTTTCACCCCTCCCCTCCTCTCCCTGCCTGTTCCTCCATCTCTTGACCCGCTTCTCCCAGGGGAAAGATCTATCTCCTTGTTCCTATTATCTGTCTTTTATTCTGAAACTCACTTTCTTCATTTACCTATCTAGTAAATGAGGAAAATCTTTTCTTCAGACCAGTTTTAAAGAATAAAAACAGCATTTCAATCAATTCTTTGCTTTTCCTGTCCCATGCACTGTACTAGGCAATATTCATATATATTTTTAAAATATTTAACTTAATATTCTCAACATCTTTGTGGAAATAAATAGCCTATGTAAAAGCTTGAACACTGTGTATGAATCACATTATTTGGTATTAGTTTCTTCCTTCTGTTTATAACAAAATTATAGTCTCTTCTGTTTGTACCAAAATTAGTCTCTGTGCTGCATTGTCCATTGAATTTCTTTAAAGTGGTAACAAAACTCACGTTTATTTCATTTATGATAATAATCAGATACATGACTTAATACTAATTCTAATATGTAGAATTTAAATAATTTCAAAAATTTCCTTCTCAACTATGAATCTATTCAGCTTCTTAGCAAGGTACAATATCCCAAATTTAAAGATTTGTGTTTAGGATAATTTCACATTCAATCTTCAATGTTTATCTAGCAAATTGTCTAAGAAATTGTAGGTGCTTACATGTTTGTGAAACTAATATCTTCAATGATAAACTAAAATAGTAACATAATAAAGTTATATCCCATAGGTGAACCTAAATATATAGGTACACATAGATGTGGAATGTTAAAATTATTGCTTACCAAGTTCAAAACATCAGAAAAAAACTTTGGTTGTTAAGACAAAAGTAATTTTCATTTAACAATTAAAAGTAAACACATGTCCTCAATTCATAAGTGTCTGATGATCTTCTATTTTGAGAATTTTTTGCATATTTATTTATAACATTAACATATTGTTTAGCTTGATTGTCAACTTGATCATCTTGGGAGCCACCTAGGCCATTAGCAAGGCAGATTTCCTGGTGAACCTGGGTGGGACACAATGGTGTGGCTTTGGATCTATATTTGTTCCCTCATCCCTTGCTCTCTCGTGTTATTCTCACCCTGTGCTTCCCAACATCATGATTTCAGCAGCTTTGCTCCCCATGCTTTTCTGCCATGAGGTTTCTTCCTTGGAGAAAAGTGATCATGGACTGAACCCTCTGAAATACTGAGCTAAATTAAACTTCTCCTCTTTTAAGTCATTGGTGCTGGGTATTTTGTGCTAGCAATGGAAAAACTGACCAATAGATACATGCAGGATAGACTGAAGTAAAGTATACCAAAGGCACAGGTCTATTGTTTCAGATATAGAAAGACACTGGGATGTATTCTATGGTAGAGAATATACTGACATACTGCAGCACAGTGTATCCAGCTGTGGTTACAAGAAGATTGGAGTGGTGACATACACTTAATTAATGGGTAAACAAAATAACTGTTGTGTAATTTTCTATAAGAAGATGAAGTAAACTAATTTCATAAAGTATTTATAGATAGACACACTTCTGTGTGTCAAGTGAATGCACAAAAATTTATTTTGTACTTCCAATATCCCCTGAATGTTGTTACTACTAATTCTAACATCAGAAAAAATTTTATAAAACAAAACAGACACACAAGGATGAAGACACCTGCCTAAAGTTATCCAGAGAGTAAACGACTGAACCCAGACTCCAGTTTAGCTGTGTCTGACTCCAAAGTTCACACTCATTCCTACACCTTCTTTCATTCCTTTATTCTTAAATTTATATTCATTAGTAAGAAAATATTAAAACTATTGGAGAGGTAACCTGAGTTATTTTGTTTTTGTTTTTGTCCCCTGCTAGTGTCCAAACCGAGGGCCTTGAGTATGTTAGACAAGGGCTTGTCATTGAGTCTTGTCTCCAATCCCTAAAGAGGGAAGTTCTAATTTTCCCCGAATGGTTTGTTCCATTAATAATGCCCAGATTAGTAATACATCAATTAACTGGTAGCTTAGTTACAAAATTTTTGACTGAGAAACTGCTTTGAGTATATTTGATACATAAGTCCATTCATAAAATCTCTGCCAAGCCATGTCTCTGGTACTTTACTTCCACATTGGCCTGTGCAACATTATCGTCAAAGTCATATGGACTCTAATGTGGTTCTCTAGGCCCCGCTCTACACATGGTAGATCCAGAGTGCTTGGCAATAGAGGTGACAATCTCGTCCTAACAAGAATACCAAATAATTTTTATGCTCAACAAATGTTGATCAACCTTATCATAAGATCTACAAATATATTTGGTGAATTTCATTTGCACTGATAGTCATAAAAACATTTCAACTTGGGCTGGGGATTTAGCTCAGTGGTTCTGCCGCCTGCCTCGCAAGCAGGAGGGCCTGAGTTCGATCCCCAGTACCAAAACAAACCAAAACAAAACATTTCAACTTGTCATTAAGTAAAATTACATGAAGGATTTTACCTTTCTGTTTAAAATTATTGGGAAAAGTAAAAGCATTAAAATAAGCTAAGTGATGGCAAATTAAAGTTTAAGAAGCAAAATGTTTTCCCAAAGATTGTCTTTGAAATTTACTTGTTTTCTTTTCAGAATGTATCGCTACATTCAAAAGCACAGAAACTTTTTTCTACATTGAAGCTAAGGACTATTTCAACTTTTAAGTAATTTATTTGTTTAGTTATTTTTTTATTAAAACCAATTATTCTGAAAATTACTAGCAAATGCTGAGTTTGTCAGGGCATCAGTCTCAATGGGCTAATTGGATTATAATCATTGTAAAAATAGAACCTGTAATAAAGGATAACCAGAAATTGAGAAATCTAAAAGGAAATTATCTGCTAATAATTGCCTTCCAATTTCTTATATAAATTTTACTACTGTGAACACTTTGATACACAGTCATGAGCATAGACCAGGAGTTTGGGCAGTGACAGACCCCACGGACAATGGCAGCCCCGAAAGATCATCCGACCTAGTCGTGTCTTAGCCATCATAGTCCGTGCAAATGCTCTCCTAGGTGTTTGTACAACAAAGTCATCTAATGACACACTTCTCAGGACACATCTTTTCTAAGCAATGCATGACTGTGTTGCCATACTTGATGCTTTAACTATTGATATTTATATAAATATTTGCACATATGTTATTATAATGGTTTACTTTTCCATGATACAAAATTATGTGAAGGAAATACCAAGCTACAGTGGAACAGTGCAGGTCTATGTGACTCTTTCAGATATCTTTTTATTCACCCAGCCCATTTCCTGCCTTGTTTGAGGCCAAATGAACAAATGTACACATTTTTATTTCAAATGGGCAAAATCTTTTTTTAAAAGTTTATATCATAGATTTATTTTGGGTACCTCTTTTCTTAAATTTTTGTAGAATTTTCAGGATCTCTTTCTAAGGCTAATGAGTTTGCTGGATATTCCATTAAAAAAAAAACAAAAATAATACGTGTGTGTGTGAGCGTGTTTGTGTATTTTCTGCTGTTCTTCATGCACAGCCTTTCCAGTGACAATGGGGAGTGATTAGAATGGCAAGAAAAATCAACAAAGAATGTCAGAATCTCAGACATTCCACCTTATCTGATCTCAGGGTGTTTTAGAATGTGAATCAGATACCACACATTTTAGGAAATAATAGTATCTGAATCCATGAAAGGGTAAGTTAGTTTGGAGGAACTCAGGGTGTTCAGATTGAGGCTGAAATGTCCACCAGATCTGGGACTGTAAGGACATTGCAGGTTTGCAGTCAGAGCTACAATTTCTTTAAGAATATATTTGACAGAAATTGTAGCAGATGAGTCGAATACATGAACTCCATCGGTTATTTATTTTACATTTAGAAATCAACCCTCCAAACAGACCAGCTTTTGAAAATATTTGTACCATAAATTATCTCAAATGTCCTATAGTTCCTTCTGGTAGTGACACTCTCCAAAGTGATTTGTTATTCAGAAATTTCACTGGTGCATTCTATTAGCAATAATTTATGTTTGCCAATGAAACTTGAAGGGACAACTTGACACCTTGACATTTAATGCTGTGGCGAAGGGAAGTAAATTGGTGGTTTCATACTGCCTGTGCAACTATATTAATATATGCAGCTTTTGCACATATTGAACAATAACATTTGAATCCATAAACAAAACTAGGAAACAATGATTTAGAGGAACAAAGTCAATACTGAGTTATAACCTTGCTTTACAAATACATGTGGCCATATCTGTACATATTTATAAATATAATTTTCTTAATCTCTTCTCGAGTATGCCTAATCTGTTTGTAAATTAAAGGTAGATGTAAAAGAGCTGGTTTAAAGCTATTAATGAATATTTCCAATGTATTAAACTGTGGAGTCCTGTTTCAGAAAGGCTTGGCCTCTAAACTTCATGAAAGTTAACCTGACTTTTCAAATGGTTGGTTTATATATCTAGATCAATTCCACTATTGAAAAATAATAATGAGAAAAGAATCATCTCCTCCATGTTCAAAGGATGCTTCTTATATGTAAATATCACGTTAAATGTAAAAATTCCATGAGTATGAGTTTCATTTCTTCATTAAAGAATATAATCAGTGGGTGTTATATTTATGTGAGCAAAATTGTGAATAATCTTTGTTATTTTATTCCAACATACTTTCTCTTTCCCATTTTAATTTACTTGAGACTTGAAAGAAGAATACAACACTGAACACACATTAATTTAAATAGCTTCTAAGTAGGTTTTCCTTTTCTGGTTACTTGAAAAAGTTAGAATCACTTCTGGTAAATCAAGAATGAAAAGCAGATCCAAACCATTTCTATTATGCTTTAAAGAGTGTATTTAGAGATGTCAATCTTTCAAACCCTTTTCTCACAGTATGCAATTACTTCACTTGTAAAATTTAACCCAAAGGTTAACCAAATTTCCCTCTGAATATGTGAATGTTTATGTGCTTATTAGTTACAATCTACTGATGAGGAAATGATTCACTTTTTAGAAGAGGATGATGCTATCCAAAGTAAATTGAATTCGTTAGAAGCCTACCTTCACTTCCATGCGCTCTACAAGCTTGGCTTTTGTAGCAATAGAAAAACAGCAGCATTCTTCATTTGAAACCGGGCTAGGCTACTGCTAGGGCTGTAACTGCAACACTCTCTCTTGCTTCTGAGCCTCAAGGACAAGCTGAGGTCACAGAATATTGCCTACAATTCAGACAGTTCCAGATGCTGCTGAACAAGAGGATACTGCCAAATTCCTTCCAGGATCTTATTTTGTGGACCTTGATTTTGCAACATTGGAAGTATATTAGTTGCAATTTCTCATTCTTCACATTTTCTTTCAGCTCTAAATACTTAGCATACACAAGGACAACTTCCCTCCAAATGCAGAGACTTCAGAGCAGATTATAAAGCTGACATTAGAGAAGAGTGTAGAAGGCAGAAAAGAGCTGCCATTACTTAATCATCACAACTGATTATTTTATCATCATAGTATTTGAAATTTAAGCACCATGTTTTTAGCCGAACTGCTTTGGAAATTTTATATCACTTGAGAAAGGAATGCCAGGAGAAATAAAAAGCAGCCTTGGATCGGATTCCATAAATACATTGAAAAGTCTTACAGTATAAAATAGGAGTAGCCTGGCTCTGAAATGCCATATATTGCATCAAGAAAGGACAGGAGAGGGAGGGAGGGAGAGAGCGATAGAGACAGAGAGACAACAGACAGACAGAGAGACAGACAGACATAGACACAGAGAAAGATAGAGAGATCCTTTTATATTGGGCAAGAGAATCTTTAAATACCTAAACAGAGTGTAGAGATTTAAAAGAATATAATTTGGTTTAAAGTACACTAGCTATGCCACTATAATAGCTTAAAGAAATTATTCCCATGGAGTGAACATGATAAATTATGCTCAAAATTTATCAGAAGTTAACTAAGGACATTCGTATGTATGCTTTATATAAAGAGTCCACAGTATTGTTTGTTTGGGTCTACTATGTGAGACTTTGCATATATAAATATTTAAGAAGCAAAAACTACTGATTTCTCAGAAATTAAATTCAGAGACATTACTGATATTCTTTCTACTGCACACTAAAATCATTTAAAAAACCTTTCAGAATATTTGTAAATGCAAATAAGAGAATAAGAAAATAGCTTTGGAATAAAGGACAAGAATATCTATGCAATTGTGCCTTCATGGTTTCATGTTGTGTGTTCTCAAGTGTGTGTGCGCGCGCGCGTGTGTGTGTGTGTGTGTGTGCTCACATAGGCAGAAATAAAAGGAAGAGGCATGCAAAAGAGACAAAATAGAAGAAAAAGAGAGAGGGAGAAAAGAGGTAGAGAAGCAGGAAGAATGGAAGGAAGGGAGGGAGGGAGGGAAGGGGGGAGAAGGAAGGGAGGCTTACAGTTAAGGCTCTTGTTTATGGAAAGTTTAGATTAAGGGTTCCAAACAAGCTACTTGGTATAGGAGATACTTTATTCTCTCATTTTCTTTCATTATACTAGATTATCTTCAATTGGTGTAAAAAATTCTTCTCTTAAAATGCAAATGAAGTTTGTAAAGGGATAGATAGGAAAGAAACCTAAAGATCAGCCTATTTCCCAGAAAGTTGGAGTCACATGACTGATAAAAACTATCAGAATTACAGCTATTTGCTTTGAGTAGCTGTTAGGTACTAAGAACTGTTCCAGAGTGGATATACAGTATAGCAGTTGTAATCTTCCCAAAGACTTTGTAAGAAAAATGATTATTCTCATATTAGAAATGAGACTAATGATCAAAAAGGAAAAGCAGATTTCCAGGATACAGGACAAATAAATGAGAACCAGGCTTGGATTTAAGATCTTACTGCGTCTGACAGTCAGTCCACTTAAAGTCACATATCAAGGGCAGGAGGAGTTGGATACCTCGTGTTATGTTTCCATAGAGTATTTTAGCTGAGCACAGGGGTCAATGTCACTGGCATTCAGGTAACATGAAGTTGAGGACAGATCATGATATAAATGAAATTATGTCCTCCCAAGGCCCACTATAAAATGTCGTCTACTTACAGGCAGCATCCTCTGGTATCTCCTCAGCAATTTTGAAATTTTGCCGTGATTTGGATAGTGTTTAGCTAAGACTTAGGTGTTAGGAGTTTGGTCATGGGGTAATGGTATTAGGACGGGATAGGACCTCGAGCTCAGAGGCCCTGAATCAGATAAAGGCTGCCTCCAAAGGGAATGGAGGCCATTCTCAGGCTGTTTTAGGTGAAGCCTGTTATAGAAGCCTGAATTTGGCTTCCCTCACTCATCCTCTGCAGTGGTCCATATCTCCCCTCGAAATCCCAGCATTCTCCATGGGTCCCTGGTCAAAGGTTGTTTGCACTTCCTGCCACTGAAACTGTGACCTAAATAGACTTGTTTTCCTTACAAAGTTAGATTCTCTCAGATATTTTTTCATAGTAACAAAAAGAATCAGATTTAGGAAGCAGCTATGATACTTTAACAAGCGCCAGGTACCTGATGAAGAAAGAATCTTAGGAAACAAACCTGTTAGAAAACAAAAATAAAATCACATCAGTAGCAATGGTATTAGCATGGAAAACTGGAACAGAAGGGAAGAGGATGGGGGAAAGCAAATGATTTGATACAGATTCTTTAGTACAGAATGGGGGCCATTTTTTACAAATTGCCAATTGTTATATAATGGTCCTTTAGAGTTAATTTTATACACTGTAATTTAAAAATCTAAAAAATGGTTTTAGGAGGTTTTTTTCAAATATAATGCATATTACTGATCCACAAGAAATTCTTTTCAAGTATAGAAAGGCAGTGTTAATCAAGCTTTGGAGACTTTGAATGTTAAAAAATGGAAAATTCTGTTTTCCTATAACCTTAATAAAGGAAACATATGATGCTAATATTATTCGTTGCTGATTATCTTCAAAGGTCTAAATTAATGGCTGGGTTCCTTATGGAAAATGTTTATGAATTCAGAGCTGGTGTAAAGGTCTTTTCAAGTCAACAGGTAATATTTAATTTTGCATCAGCCTGCCAATTGTAATGCACTGTTGGTCTGTGTTTTCTCATTGCAGAAGCAAGATTATATATAGCTATATTGATGAAAATGGGAAGAAAAAGATGTAAGGGCAGTGGTTCATGGTCATAAAAGTTAGAGAATGAATAGCAATAGCTAGAGCCTAAAACACAGTAACTTCCCCTAGTGCATCAAGAAAATAAAACAATGCTTTTTCCAGTCAAGGGTTTCTACTATGTGAAGATAAATGATTATAATAACATTCAGCATTTTCAACCAGAGATCACACAATATTTTACAAACCACAGTTTGTCATAGTTTCTAAATGGAATAAAATTATGGGCTCAGGATCAGGTGGAAAACTTAAGTAGAGTAAGATGTTCTATTTCATAAAATAAAATTATACCTCATCTTTCAGAAGCCTGTTGTCTCTGGAGTAGCTTCTTAATAACAGCATTGAAAATAGCTACACCTTTGTTCAGTCGCTATATTGGATAGTATATAGTTGCATATTTTATTTGGGGAGTTATTAAAATATAAAGGAAATGGATGTGCAGTTGATAAAAAGCTACAAAAAAGTATTCATACTATGATGTCATGGTTCTACTTTTTAAATGAAATTTTTCCTATATGTATACATGGAAATGTTTGCATATATGGTCTGAAAATGTATGCAGCAGTGTAAACTCAGCAGTGATTACCTCTGAGAGGTCCACTAACATGTGATTTTCAAAAATGCACTTTTATTCATCCACATTTTTATAATCACATATATTACTCGTATCATGAAGAAGTATAAAATGATCCAGTATTTATAGCAGTTATAGTTAAACATAGTTTTAATCATTACTTTGCATAGTGATACAATATTAACATTTAGAAAGGAAAGGTATAAGCCTTTTAATCCTTATGATGTCATTACGTTAAACCCAAAAGTGCCTTCACAGCATCTTAGAATATGTCAGCTAACGACATTTTTGTTTTGAACATCTCCATCATTTCTTTATTAAAGTGTATTGTCTAGGAAATTGAGTTACAATTTTTTACTGTAGTCCTATAATTCTCCTTTCCTTGTCCATTTCTAAATGTCATATACCTTTTCCTGGAGGTGCACAATGCAAGTCATAAACATTCAGTTATAAAATATCTCTTACATGGCAAGCACACCTTGGACACATTACCTGAATCATTCTACTAATTTCCATAACAACTTTATGGCTGAGAATTTGGTGTTTTCATTTTGGAGATGAGACAGACAGGATGATATATGAGATAACAGTCCAAGGTCAGACATGTAACAAATGTCAATACCAAACTTTAAAAATTCTTTTATTCCATTTAAATGCAGGTATTTCCACTGCACCATGTAAAATTACCCTAAGAAGTTAGTCAGAGGGACAGGCAATCCATTCCAAGCTTGAAAACTTACAGAGATGCATTCATATATTAAAAGATACCACACGGTTAATTTCAAATCTTCTGGGATTTCTTTCTGATGCCATAGAACTTGAATTTTTAAACATCATGCTGGCCACGTCATTAACAATGTAAGAATTTGGCAGAACTTCTTGGCTAAAAGTGTCTCATGGTAAGGCCTTTTAAAGATAGTTTAGAAAATAAAAGCAACTTGTGATTTACACACCCAAGGAAAGTATTTTGTGTATAATTCTGTGGATATTTATTCCCCATCTATCCATCATCCTTCTTTCCTCACTGGAAGACTGGCAGACAGAGCAATACCTAATCAAGATGTACCTGTCTATATGTTGGCCATATTTCTTCTAAGATACTTCATCTATCCAGATGACTAAGAAATTTTCCTAAGTTTCCAGCCACCACTTTGCAGGTTATTTATCCTTCTACTTTCTTTCAAATTGTGTGTATCAGATCACACTCTTGCAATTGTCTTTGGGTTTTCTTTCATTTGATAATTTCTTTGGATACCATACCTCCCCACCCCCGTCTCACCCAAATTCCTAGGCTGTGACCTTTCTGTATTGCTTTTTGATCATCCTTTGCTGATGCACTATAATGAACAAAGAAAACAAAAACAAAAACAAAACAAACAATAAAAACACAGTACTCTTGTACAGTCTAAGGCTGGGGCCACAGTGTGCTTCAGGCTCCACTTTGCTTAAACTGGATTTGATCCCAGGTAGTAGAGGCTGTACAGCAGGTCTGAGAAGCTTTTTTTATGATTCTCAAGGACTTTTGGGGAGCCAACTCTCATTCTAATGCCATAGCCCTGGGCTCAGGAAATTACTGGAAAAGGCACTTTAGAGTATGGGGGCTGGAAGCATTCGTTAAAACCTACAAGGCTGTGCCCAGGCCTGACTGAACGATATATCACCCTTGCTGTGTTTCATGTTGTATAATATGAATGTAACACTGATAACACGGTGGGATCTTGATGCAGTATCTATTCAATTCTCCTTGAATGGTTAGACATGGAAGGGCCAGCTGAGCTTTCTGAGCAGGAGAGGATTCTCTTTCACTGAGATGTTGACATACCTAGCTGTGAACACCTAAGATGAGGATCTCAGGGGTGCACAAGAATGCATCATTGCGTCTACTTTAGCAATGCTACTGACCTCTTTTGGCCTATTCTGCACGGTCTTTTTGTGACCTCTTCTTACGAAAATAATTTTGCTTTCACCTAACTAACTATACCCATGTTGATTTCCCATCCAGCTGAGCTTTGTTCTTAATGATTTTCAAAATGACGTTCAACAATTTGGCGAGAATGGCATAGATATTCTGTGTTAGGGTTTATGTTGGGATGTAGGTGGGCTTTGGAAGGTGACTGGATTAGGCGCCTTTATAGCTGGCTTGCTGCTAAAAGGTGGGGTGCAGTGCAAAGAGGTGGGTCACTGTGGGTGTGGCCGGGAAGGGTTTGTCTCTCTTATCTCCTCCCTCCTAACCCTGTTTGGCCATGAACAGCTGTTCTCTGCCAGCCTCCTCTCCTGCCCTGTCCCTCAGTGGAGTCCCCTGACTACTGAGACTTCAGCAAGAAATTACCTGTTTCCTTAAATTGTGGGGCGAGGAAAATGACTCAGACAGGCTCAGACTCATGGTGGTAAAATTCTTTGAGGAAAGAAGGTGTTACTTCTGCGCTGCTAAATTTATTCCACACATGTTGAAGTGTGGACATAAGTAAAGCACTGGGATATGTTTTTAAAAGATTTTCGGTGGAGCAAAAGGCTATACCAAGAACTTTTGGAAAATGGACCTCTGATGGATTCAAAATGTTTGTAATGACTAGTTTTTAGTAATGCTGTGGTGGAAAAGATTGAAAGGATGCTGAAAAAAGGAATGCCAACATAGCTTAGACAGGGCTAAGGAATGGGGTGCATTATTGACAGTAATCCCTGAGTAACAAGAAAATCGGTTGTAAGGCTTTACAGGATCTTGGAGAAGCAAGGAGATTCAGGAGCAGTGGCATGAATAAACAACCCAGAAAAGGTCAAGGACTTGCCCAGAGCTCCACAACTTGGTAACAGAAGAGTTTGGTTTTGAACCCTTGCCTCTTGACCCAAAGTCATGCTGTTTGCAGACCCTGTTCTCACTTCTGGGTTTCCATCCATGTGGAGATTCCTCAGGGAAGGCACACTGACTTACTCCCTTACACAAACTCTAAAATTATGTATCAGAAGAATATTTAAAAAAAAACATTTCCCATAACATGAGTTATAGCATCAAGCCCCCCAAATACAGCATTCTTTTGTGCTTTTTCATGTAATAAAATGCACACAACAGCATGATGAAAATTCATATTTTTGGCTTTAACCCACACCCAAGAGTTCCTGGCTGATAGTATGAATGAGTGCTCAAATTCAGTTAGTAATTCATTTCCTAGATGTTGCATCAGCCAGAGGAAGGGATGTTATTATACATCCACAGGAAAAAATGTATTGTTTGCAGTTCACTCCGATGAAGATAGTACTTTCAGTAATTCACGAAGGAATCATATTTCACTGTGGTGTCTTTGCTAAATTCTACTCTTAAACACATTTAGCGTTCCTGAACTGTCACCTTCATTCTCTCTAATATGCAGTTACCAGAAGTGTTTTATGTGCCAATTTTTATTTTATTCTAATAACATTAATTTGTACTGTCCATTTAATCCAGTTTAAAAATAAACATTAATATACATTCTCCTTACCATATCCTATTTTTCTAGATATGCCCAATCCAAATATATCTGCAAAATAATATTCTTCTGAAAACCTGAAAGTTGCAAAGACTAATATAACATCCATGCACCCACCTTTCTTCAATTAAAACATACACAAAGCCTATCACTTTGATATATATTTTTTCAATATTTTTTTACAGAAATTAAAGTTGAAATCCTTACATTCATCTACCTAGCTCTATTTTTATATCCTTAGACACAATTACCATGAATTCGAATGGTAGCATACTCCTCTTCATATACTTTCCCAACCATGTAAATAGATTTACATTTATGAAAATCCTGTCCTTGTAAATTACACACATGCAATCATTTGTAACTTCTTTATTTAACATCTGATTTTTGAGATCTCTAAGGTTTGCAAAATATATATGATGTATAGTATTCCATGTGGTTTCTGAAAAATACTATAATAAATTTTGAGTTTTTTAACCTTTTTCTTCCAATTCCTACATATTATAAATAAGATACAGATAATATCCTTGTGAATATCTGTCTAGGTTGTGTAAGAATTTACTTACAAATGAGATATCTTGGTGATAAGGTTATATGTCCACAGATTTATTGGATTATATTCGCTTGTTCTTTAAAAAAGTTGAACTAATTTATGCTTCCACTAAAATTATATGGAGTGTCTGCTTTCCTACTTTATTTCTTTTTCCAAATTCTATGGCAAAATTTTTCAATGTTTTCTAATCTGGTGAACACGAAATTGAGTTGGACTGTGTTGTAAAACTGTATTATACTGTTTCCTGGGAAGATTCATGAGATTATTCTGGTTCTTCTCTGAACTGCTTTATCCATTATATATCTATATATTATTGGCCTTACTTTTATATGAAAACATGTATTTAAGTATCCTGATACCTATAATTTTATGTACAGTGTATTTTCTACCATTCTAACTTTATGTGATTTGTAAGATAATTTTAATTTTGATAACCATTCATTATTTTTATTATTGTTTTACAAATTTTTCATAAAGTTTTTTCTAGTCATATTAAGAAAGACACTGGCCTTTCTGCCTGTTCTATAAGGTTTTGAGCTTTTTACATGTTTAATATGTTTATGAGTTTTTACTTCTATATGGAAAGATGGTTGATCCAGCCCTTCCCCGACTCATCTGTAGTCTCTCCTGCGTATCGGGATCCCACGAGTGGACCATGTTCTATTTTCCAGGTCACTCATATATCTTATCATACATGAGCACTACTTGCTCATTCAGAGAAGGATATATATATATATATATATATATATATATATATATATATATATCCTTTCAAGATGCATTTGAATTTATCTCACATTGGAAACCCATGCCTGAATCATTTCTATGCTTTACCGTTATTAAATATTTATGGCTACAAATTTCACTCCATTATTCCCTACTCATTTGTGTGTCTTTTATTTGTCTGTGTGCATATGAAATATGGTTTAACGCTGACGCACATTAAGGAATTTTACGAACAACAATTTGATGCTCAATTCCAAGCTTATACTTCCAAAGTTTCCCCGAAAACTATCATCTTTTGAGCATATGAAATAAATCTCAGTATACTTTCTTGTACTACTATGAACACCTTCTCGTTACATACTAAGCCTTCATCAAAGTCTTCCAAGCTTTAGAGATAAGTTTAAACCTCTTGACAAGTCAATGAAGCTCTTGGTAATATAACACCCTCTGCTACACTACATCTCTGCAACAAATCTGTTGTTCGAAGCTTTCTCACCTCATTAATGCACAACTCATTTTCAAAATTCAGTAATTGTTTCTCCAGAAAATCGGGATGACTCTGTCCAATGCCCAATTTGCTGACCCATATCACATTAACTGATCCTTTGTTAATCTTTTAAGCATATCTGCTTGGTTTTAAAAGGCAGAAACATAAATTTACCTTTTTAATTTTTATATATTCTGTATTCCATGATCATTTTTAAGTGGTGGTGCCATATTTACTATAATATGACCAATGTTTATTTATTACTGAAAAGAACAGCATGCATATTGGAGTATATAAGGATGGATAATGTACTACCATTCTACTTACAGTCTAATAAGGGATACAGATATCTTTATATAAAATTAATTAACAGAACACTTTAAAAATACAGTTATTTAGGGCCAGGGATTTACTCAGTGGTGCCACTGGCTGCCTAGCAATGCAAGGTCCTGAGTTCTATCCCTGGTACCAAAAAAAATTATTTCACCATGAAAATAAGAATCTCATATCCTATGTGTAACCATAACCATAAAGAAGATGAAAAAAATCAGAAAATGCAAGAAAAGCAAAACAGAACAAATTTTAAGGTAATTACCTTTAAAAAAATTATTGGCTTTATGATACAGATACTTTCAATCTGTATGCATATAAGTAGGTGTATGTATATTTTAGTCATAAATATATGTAACTATAAACATAGATACAGACTCAGACAGAGACACAGAGACCAAGAAACAAATAGATACTGAGAGACAGAGGAAAGAATGAAAATTCTAATATTTCCCTACATAAATAAAAGTCTTATTTTAATAACCACAGACAAATTTAAATTTCAATATTCCCTTATACATTTAACAAAGCCCATACTGACAAATTATTTTTTCAGTGAGAGATTTTGGTACAATTACCATATAATGATAAGGACTTTTTAAACATTACTAAATACTTAAAAATATACTTCTTACCATGAAATTGCTGAGTCACATATTATGAATTTTTTTTAATTGATATATAATGTCAAATTGCTTTCCTGAAATTTTGTGAGAATTCAAACTTCATTGATAGCATATTGAAGTGCACTCAACAGTATAAATTCTAGAGGATTAAAGTTTAAATATAATGAAAATAATTTTAAGTATTTTATCCACCAGGGATTCATTTTTATATAAAATATGATGTCAGGATATGTGTTGTTAGCCAATTAATTATTCCACTGCCATTTATGGATTAATCCATTTGGTCCTCTTACCTGTTTAAAATCCTACTAAAGATTCATTATTAAAGTAATTATGCATAATTTTCTTTGCTTTTAGTGTCTCATCACTCAGGCATTGACCTAGCCATATACTTTGTTATTCTGATGCTGTTTCATTTCTTGTGCATGCATAAACTTTTAATGATTGTGAAAGAAAACTCCTATGACTCACTGTCTTAATTTTGAATGTGTATGTTCCCAAATGATATTTAAAATTGTTTTATTAGGTTTATTATATATTTCCAAAGATACATTTGGTTTAATAGGGTCTTATAAGTATCTGTTAAAAGAGGAAATGTTGAAATCTGTATTTTCAAAATTATATTCTTTTTCATTTTTATTTTAAATTCCATAGAAAATTAATGTATTGCCCTACCTATAAATATCAAAGAATTTATTTTAGCATATTACTTAAAGTTTTATATATTTGTTATTATATATGGCTCCTTGTTTCTATTTAATTTGAGGTATTTGTTATTAGTATACATGACAGTTTGATTTCTCTCACTTTGCATCAAGCTATGCTAATGTAGCCATAAAATATAATAGGTTTTTATTTGGTTTTCTTGGACTTCTAAGAAAAAAGTTATATCATTAACAATTCATTTTTATTTTCCTCTTTTGGCTATAAATTTACTCATTTTCTTTTCCTGAATAATTACATTAGAGATTTCAGGATGACATTTAAAAAAAATAATGGCTGTAATGGTGAACTTGATCTTGCTCCTAAATTAAATGGAAACATCTTTAATGCTAAGTCATTTTACAAGGCTTACTTCAGCCTTGACTAAAGACCTAATATATTAAGGAAGTATGCAGGTTATTTCACCATTCTACTGATGTTTTTTGTTGTTTTACTTAAATTGTTTTAGATATTTTTCTGACTCAATTTGTTTTGAGTGTTTGAGGTTTTTTGTTCTATTTTTTGTTGCTTGTTGTTCTGTAATGCATTTTTTACACTTTTGTGCAAATACTATTTCCCAAAGAGTTTTATATTTAAGGATGCATGGCAAATATTGATATTTGGTCAATCATCTATTAATAAGATCCTACTGAATTTTCTCTCTTGACCTACTGATATGGTGCATTATATTAGCAGATTTTTTTTTTACTATTGAAAGATCCTTTTAAAATACATTGATGGATTTTGTTGCTTAAGCTTTAATTAGAATTTTCAGTAATTAACGTGTGCGATTACTTTTAACTTTTATTATACTATACATTTCAGACTCTGGCACTCTATAGATGATATCAGAGAAGGGAAACTATAAAATAGCAACAACTTCTAAAATTGATTGTTTTAATATGTTCCTTGAAATTCACCAGTAAAAAAGAGCCCATCACTTTATGGGAAAAATTCTTCCAATATAAAGTGTTTATGAAATACTCCCACCTGAAATATAGGCCACCAGAGTTCATTTGGAAAAAGATTTTATGTGTTTACTCCTTTTATAAAAACAATAAGAGTAAAATCATTCCAGTTAAGAAAAAGAAGTGAGCAAATATATAATAAAAATGGAACTTTTCAGGTTCCAAAAGAACATGAAGTCAGTCTTTCCCAAAGTCACTCTGAAGATGCAAGGATGTAGAGATCATAATTGTACAATTAGAAGAACAGATATTTCCAGTTATGTGAGTTCATGAAGATCCATTCATTTTGTACATCCAAACCACCACGACTGTGATGAACCACATAGTATGGTGATACAAGATTTCCAAAATATTCTAATTAAAGTATGTCAACACCATATCCTTGTTAGTTCCCTCATTAATATAAAAATGTTTCACCAAAGTATTCAAAGAAAATGTAAGCTTTGGTACTCAATTATCACTAACATGTAAAAATATAGAGAGATATTATTTCTTTCCTGTGGATGCACACAATATCTTTATCTTCTAGTGCCTAGTACCCAATAGGAGAACATAGGACAATACAAAATACCACGGAAACATCAGGCTCTGCTAAAAGTGAATATTTATATTTCCAGTGCATGAAAAAATGAGTCAGAAAAAAACAATATTGTAATATAAGAAACGAAGAAAAAGTTTAGTATCAGAAAGGCAATCAAAGGACTTGTAGAAGTATGAGTGAGAGGCTGTAGGTGCTGGGAATGACAAAAAGGCAGCGTGGTGAACAGATCCACCAGGGGACAGGGACTTATTTCTATGGCCTCTGGTCCACTGCCCTCACTTGCTTTCCCTGAAAGGCTGGGCAAGGCAGGCTTTCAAAGGGAAAGCCAAGCATCTGTAATTACCAGTTCTGATTAGGAACACACTGAATACAGACAACTCTTTGCTTCAAACATAAATTGTTTCAGTCAGAAGCTACAGTGGATCAAATGTAGCTATGGAAGAGATCAGAAGCCCACCTAATGTTGCTTTTTTGATTCTAATTTTGAAATGAAAATATTATCAAAGCACAGGAAAACATTGCATTATTTGGTAAAACAAAAATGGACTCAACAATCAAGTTGGAAATGGGAATTGGTGTAGATTCAGAAAGTAGTCTAGTGGCTCTCATTTGGCCAAATAAAAAATGTGATTAACAGAAATAAAAGACATAAAGAGAGTTAATTAAAATTTATTTTAATCTTTAAGTCTTGAAATATGTCTGGAATTCTCCTCTACATTATATTTGATAAAGCATATAGAATAGTATTATCTTTAGTCAACATGTCAGAATATTAAAGCCTCAGAAATCAAAAGCAACTCATCACTGGTCACTCTGTCAGCCAATCTCAGAGTTTAAATCAGAATCAACCCTATTATATATTGTAGTTTTATTTTTATGTGCTTTTATTTCCCATGTTCAAATAGTACTCAAAATATTAGCCATTATGCCAAAAATGAATCCACAGAGAAAGAAGTTAGGAAAATAATACCATTCACAATCAAGGAAAATTAAATACATAGGAATTAACCTAACATACAAAGTGAAAGATCTCTAAAATGAAAACTACAGTATTGTGCACAAGGAAATGGAAGACGATGTTAGAAGATAGAAAGACACCCCCTCCACCAGGACAGGCAGAACCCACATGGTCCAAATGGCCATACTCTCCAAACTGAATGCAATCCCAGTAAAAATACCAACACTCCTTACAGAACAAAAGAAAACAATCCTAAAATTCATATGGTACCAGAAGAGATCTAGAGCAGCAAAAGCAATCCTGGATTAAAAAGAGCAAAACAAGAGGCATCACAATCCCAGGTTTGGAATTACACTGTAAAACTACAGTTTTAAAAATAGAATAGAAGATCCTTATCCCAATCTGATAAAAGGCATCCATGACAAACCAACATCCAACCTCTTACTAAATGGGAAAAAACTGAAAGCTTTCACTCTAAAATCAGGAATAAAATAAGTACATCCACTATCACCACTCTTGGCCAATATAGTTCTGGAAACTTCAGTAAGAGCAACTAGCAGAAAGTAATAAAAAGAATATGGATAAAAAGGAAAAAATTAAATTGTAATTATTTATTGATTACATGATCCTCTACATAGAAGATCCCAAAAAGTCTACTAAAAGAGTGCTTGAATTAATAGTCAAATTTGGTAAGACCAAAAAGTCAATACACAAAAATCAATACCATTCCTGTACATGAATAACAAACTCAATGAGAGAGAAATTAGGGAAACCACACCTTTCACAATAACATCAGGAGAAATGGAATACTTTGGAATCAATCTAACCAAGGAAAGGAAAGACCTCTATACTGAAAACTACAGTAGTCTGAAAAAGGAAATGAAGAAGTTATCAGGAAATAGAAAGATCTCCCTTTTCTTGGATAGGCAGAAAAAATACAGTGAAAATGGCCCCAATTCCAAAACTGTTAAACAGATTTAATCCAGTCCCAATCAAAATACCAATTATATTCCTCAAAAAACTAGAGAAAACAATCCTAAAACTAGAAGGGACCTATAATAACAAAAGCAATTCCAGGCAACAAGGGCAAGGTGGGGGGGCATCATAATCCCCAATTTGATGTTATACTACAAAGCTACTGTGTTAAAAACAGAATACTATTGGGGGGAAAAACAGACTTGAGGATAAATGGAACAGAGTAGAAGGTGCAGAATCAACTCTGAGAACACTTAGCTACCTTATCTTCGGCAAAGGGTCCAAACACCTTCACTGGAAGAAAGATAGCCTCTTTAATACATGGTACTGAGAAAACTGGATTTTCACAGGCCAATGATTGAACCTAGATCAATATTTTTCACCATCAATAAACTAAAATAGAAATGGATAAAGATCTAAATATTAAAACAGAAACACTTGATCTTGTGAAAGGTAGAATAGGTAAAATTCTTAAAGATATAGATATAGACAAAGACATATGAACAAACCCCAGTTGCACAGAAAATAGCACATCAATAAATGAGATCATATCAAATTTAAAAGCTTTTGCTCAGCAAAAAAACCACCAACAGAATGAAGAGAGAACTCACAGAATGAATATATCCAGAACTGAAAAAAAATTAGACCCCCAAATTTAAAAACCCAATCCAAAAATGGGCATCTAAAATAAATAGACACATCTCAGATTAAGAAGTACAAACAACAAGTAAATATATGAAAAAATGTTCACCAACACTGGGCATTCAAGAAATGCAAATTAAAACACCAAGATTCCATCTCACTACAGAAGAATGGTTAGCATCAAGAAATAAACCAATACCAAATGCTATTAAGGTTGTGGAGAAAATGGAACCCTTCTCCATTGTTGATGGGAGTGGAAATTGGTACAATCACTATGGAAATCAATACAGAGATTCTTTAGAAAACTAAAACTAGAGGTTCCATTTCACCCAGCTAGTCCCCATCTAGGTATTTTCCTGTAAGACTTGAAAGCTTCATACCACAGTAATACATGCATACCCATGTTTATTTATAGCAGCACAATTCATAACAGCTAAATCTTGGAAATGTCCCATATCCCCATCAACAGACGAAAAAAGAATATGTAGTATTCATATATAATGGAGTACTACTCTGCCAGAAAGAAGGATAAACTTGAGGCATTTTTTAGGAAAATGGATGCATCTCGAAACCATTAAGTGAAATAAATCAGACATACAGGTTTAAATATGGTATTGTTTTTCTTGTGTTAGAAACCCAATGTGAAAAGAAGGAACAAAATCAAAGATAGATATATGGAAGCAGGAACAATTTGTTCACATGGAAGGGGAGCAAAAGAGAGGCGAAAGGGGGAAAGGAAGGAAGAGGAAAGAGATTTTATAAACAAAGAGAAAATGAGGACAAATGGAAAGAGAGCTTTTGTAAATGGGGAACAAAAGAAGGGATAAGGGAGGGGAGGAGAATGGGAATAAAAGAGAATTAAGGCATATCATGTACAGGTACAGATTCCACATGGTGAATATGATCATTCTATATGACAAACATGCACAATAAACAATGAAGATAAAAAGAAAAAGCAAAGCAGGAAACATCACAGTCCCAGATTTTAAGTTATACTACAAAGCTACAGTAATAAAACCAGAACAGAAACATTTATGTGAATCAAGAGAACAAAGCAGAGGATCCAGAAACAACTAAGACACATTCAGCCACCTGATTTGTAACAGAAAGGCAAAAAAATGTGTGCTACAAGAAAAATAGCCACTTTAGCAAAAGGTGCTGGAAAACTGGCTGTCCACATTAGAAGATCAAAGCTTGATGCAAATTTCTTAACATATAAAGAAAGAAAATCAAAGTGTTCAAATGTTTAAGAATCAATATAGATCTAAGAATTAGCAAAGAAACACAACCTGTTGAAAGATAAAGTGGATGGCAGAGCTTTTGAAAGTGCAGAAGCAAATTAAAGATGCAAAACCCAAAAGCTCTGATGGACAGTTTGTACCACAGACCTGTCCATGGATTAACAATCTTCCAAAAAGTTTCTCTAGACCATGAAAGTGAAGAAAGTGAGGGTGAATCCAGAACCATTCAGAAGGAGAAAAAAACATCTAAAGAACCAACCCTTGAATTTATTTTGAAAAAACTGAAGGAAAAACATGTTGAGAGATGCCTTCCAGAAGATATCAAGAAAATGACAAAAGATCATTTGGTTGAAGAGAAAACTCTCCAGAAAAGTCTTCTTTACTATGAAAGTCAATATGGAAGCCCAGGATCTCCCTCCACCAAAAGAAGAGGTCAGATGTCACAGCCAATCATAGGAGAAACCACATTGTTTTGAAGAAATCAAGGAAGAAGATAAAATAGTTAAAATTCTTGAAGTCATAGGTACAGCCAAAGACAGAATAGAATCCCAATTTGCACAAAAAATAATATCAAGAATCAACAAATGAGAAAAAACTTCTGCACAGCAAAGGAAACAACCAAGAGAGTGTAGAGACAACCTACGGAATGGGAAAAAAAATTGCCAGCTATACCTTGAATAGAGGATTAATATCCAAATACATAAAGAACTCAAAAAAATTAGACTGCAAATTTAGAGGCCCAATCAAAAAATGGAAAACTGAACCACAAGGATCCAACATGGAGGACAGTGAAGACACATTCACTGAAGACCAGTATTGTAAATAGGGAGAAACTGACATACCCCTTGGGATGAATAGCCATGATCGATATTCCAAGTTCTCCAGGTCATTCATCACCAAAGTCTTGCACGACAATCATGGCATTGAGCAACAGTGGCACCAAGAAATGATCATTTCCCTTGAGTCAAAATACTGGTTTTGGAAAACGACCACCACTTCACGGCATTAATGTACTCAGCTCAGTAGACTAAAGCAACAAGGCACAAGAAGAGAGACCAATCTATAGTCTGCATCTCTGGGATGAGAAATTGGTGAGGAGCAGGCACAGCATATGGAAGACAGCCAGCTCCAGGAGCCACGGCTCAGTGCAATCTGTCATGATCACTGCTGGGATGCTGGCAGCAAAGGAGCTGGTGAAACAGCAGGGGAGTTATCCAGAAAGCCTGCCCTCATAACCCTCAGCAAGCCCTTCCATGCTGTGCAGCTCCTAAGCAAAGTAAGTGCTTGGGAGCCAATGAGGAAGCCACAGTGGAGAAAATGGATTAGTTGGAAAACTATTGGACTAAAAACAGTGAAGATGAAAACAACGTGAGGATGAAGAATTAAGAATTAAGAAGCAGTAGGAGTCAGACTTGTCAGAACTAAGTGATCATTTGGATTTAGAAGGTTAAGGAAAACAGAAGAGCAAAAGACTCCAAGTTTGGGCTGGGGATTTAGCTCAGTGGTTCCATCACCTGCCCTGCAAGTGCAAGGATCCGAGTTCGATCCCCAGTACCAAGCCCCCCCCCCAAAACCAAAAAAACCCAAGTTTGAAGTACTGAGTGGATAGTAATGCTGCCATTATCTGCATATGGAAGATAGAGTTTGGAGCCAGTAAATGTGGATCCATACTCAATCCCAAGCCTTTTGGCTTCATATCCTCTGTGGCTTTTGTTTAAAAAATACTTTTTGTAAGTCCATTGCTTGGCAATCCCTATGTATTGTTTTTACTTTGGCCCAGGCAAAAGACAATGTTTCTAAGTTCACAAAAAAAAAAAAAAAAAAATGGGAAACTGAAATGTATAGTCACTTCTCAGAAGTACAAATGACCATTGTGAATAAAATGTTCAACATCTCTGGCCACTGCAGAAATGCAAGTTAAAGTAATATTGAGATTCCATCTTAGTCCAGAAAGAATGGCTATCAGCAAGAAATTAATAAATCCTGGTGAGGCTGCAGGGAAAGAGGAACCTTCCCAAACTGTTGATGAGAATGTAAACTAGTACAACTGCTATGGATATGAGTATAGTGATTCCTCAAAAAACTAAAAGCAGAAATTACGTTCAATCCAGTTATTCCCCTAATAGACATATTTCTAAAAAAGTTAAAAACACATTCTAAAACACTACAATGATACACATATACACATACTTATAGCAGCACAGCTCATAATAGCTAAGACTTTGTGCATCCTACAGGTCCACTGGCAGATGAAGGATAAAGAAAACGTGGTACACATGTATAAATACTGACTAGTTTCTCTGGTGTGAGAAACTGAAAGTGTAAATAAGGACTAAAATGTCTAATAGGTAATGTGAAATAGGAAGAAAAGGGGTAAAGGGGAAGGAAGTGGGAAGGGTAGGTGAAAGGAAAGAAGGGAATTAAATTAATATGAGAAAATGGAAAAACAGGAACAAAATCTTTGTAAATAGGGAGGGATGGAGGGGTTGAAGGAAGAGCTGGGCAAGGGTGAAAAATAAGAACCAAGAGAGATTATGTAAAGGTCCAAATTTCCAATGATGAATGTCATTATATTGTATACCTAAAATGTACCAATGATTAGAATGAATTATCGATAATGCAAAATAGGAAGAAAAGATCCAAAGGGGTAAGGATAGTGGGAAGGGCAGGGGAAAGGAAAGAAGGGAAAGGAAAAAAGATGAGAAATGGAAAAAATGGAAATAAAGTCTTTGTAAATAGGGCAGGGTGGAGGGGGTGAAGGGAGGGCTAGGAATGGGGAAAAGATAAGAACCAAGATGCATTATGTAGAGAACCCAAAAAGAAGCTCCCCCGCTGCCAGCCCAAGCTCCTAGGGCAGAGAAGTTGAGCCAGTCCCAGCACCAGAAGGAAGCTCCACTGCTGCCATCCCAAGCTCCTAGAACAGAGAAGGTGAGCCAGTCCAAGCACCCAGAAGGAAGCTCCCCTGCCACCATCCCAAGCTCCTACGGCAGAGAAGGTGAGCAATGCAGGTGCCAGAAGCACCCATCCTCCCATGGAAATGAGAAGACATGTAAACAAGTCTCAAAAACAGACTTCTGGATCACCTACAGCAACCCCAAAGGGAAACAAGATGGAACACTCTGATACTCAACCACCTGGACTCTCTGAACTGGCAACAAAATAGGATCTAGGAAAAATGAAATCAGAAATAATTACTCAGATAACAGTAAAGATTTTGCTCATGGTGTAAGACATGATTAATAAATCTAGAGGGGACACAAATAAAAAAATAGAATATCTGAGGAACATAATGGAATTCCAACATAGGAAACAAATGGAATCCATAAAACAGATGCAAACAGATTTCCAGGAGATTAAAAACTCCATTGAAAGTCTGCAGAGAAGAATGAACCAGTGTGAGGATAGAATTTCAGATATAGAAGAAAAGATTGCAATTAGTGACCAGGAAAAGAAAAATGGCTTTAAAATTGTAAAGGAACATGAGAAATCAATCCAGTAGCTGCTAGACGATGCAAAGAAGAATAACATAAGACTGATTGGAGTCAATGAAGAAAGAGGAGAGAGTGCAGATGACATAAAAAAACTGTACACAGAAGTGATGGCAGAAAACTTCCCAAGGAGGGGAAAAGAGCTTGACATACAGATAAGTGAGGCATATAGGACTCCAGCTAACCTTAATCAAAAAAAATCTACACATAGGCATATAATAGTTAGGATTCACGAAACCCAACAGAAGAACAAAATTCTACAAGCAGTGAGAGAAAAGAAACAAATCACATACAAAGGAAAGCCCATCAGAATCACAGCAGACTTCTCAGTGCAAACCCTCAAGGCAAGAAGAGCTTGGAGTGATGTATTTCAAGCCCTAAAGGAAAACAGCCTCCAACCCAAACTGATGTATCCTGCAAAACTATCTTTCAAAATTGATGGAGAAATAAGATACTTTCATGATGAAGAGCACCTCAGGAACTTCATGAATATCAAACCAGCACTCCAAAAAATTGTAGACAATACCCTAGGAAAAGTCAATGAGGATCACAACCCCAGGAAACCCAGCAGAATGAATCCATTGGGCATGACAAATTAAACACAAAGGGGGCGAATCCAGCAAAAAGAAAAAGTCATGACAAGGCTTTTAAAACTTTTAGCTTCATCTCCCTAATAAGTGTATAATTCAATATTGTTATTGTACTAATTAGTATTTTTCTGATTCTAGAGTTTCACACCTTTCCTTGTGCTGTACTGGCTATTTATCCTCTACTTATGTCTACTTTTTCATTGGGTTGTCTATTAATGAGCTCTAAGAATTCGTTATATATTCTGGCCATAGGTTATATGCAGTGTAAATATGGTCTGTTTAAGGACTACTTTTCATTTTAATGTCAATTTAAAGTTCTGAATTTTGATGGAATCTCATTTATCAATTTTTCTCTTTTATACATCATGCCTTTTGTATACTAGGTAGTTCTTGCCTACCCTGAATTCATAAATATTTTCCCTTATAATTTCTTCTTAAAGTTTCATACTTTTAGGCTTTCATATTTAGGTTCATAGATCCCTTCAAGTTATTTTCATGTATGGAAATAAAGGGTTGAGGTTAATTTTTTATATATGGATACCAGGTGTTCTAGTGCCGTTTGCTGAAAACACTATCTCTTCCTCGGCTCTTGAATTGAGTTTATATTCTATAAAATGCTAATGTTAAATAATCTTTCAAAACTCAGTGGACCATATATGTGTGGCTCTATTTCTAGATTCTCTGTTTTATTCCAATGATCTATATGTCTTTCCTTTCACCAACACTGCCTTGCTTACTGTAGCTTTAGAAGAAGTCTTAAAATTAGGTACTAAATGTCTTCCAACACTTTTTGTTTTTGTTTTTATTTTTAACTTTTCTAGGTCCTTTGTACTCCTACATAACTTTTAAATTTCAATATACAATTCTTCATTTATACCAAGTATACACAGACCTGAATTTTTATATATACCTTGTGTTTTCTAATCCTGCTAAATTTCAAGTACAATTTCTAGGGACACCTAGATATTTCTTAGCATTTTCTCTGTAGATGATCATTTCATCTACATATAAAGATTTTACTTCTACCTTGCCAATCCTATCCTAATTGTGTCATTTTATTGCCAGACTATTTTGGTGGGGACTAGGTTTCAAAGTTTAATGGACAGATAAAGAGTAAGCATATCTGCCCTTGTTCCCCACCTTAAGGAGAAAGTATTGTATCTTCTCCATTCATGTAAGGCATTCTCACTGGAAGTATGGAGTACATGTCTTTAATCTGTTGAGAAGGTTCTGTTCTACTTCTGGTCTCCTGATAGCTTTTACCATGAATAGCCGTAGAATTTAGTCCGATACTTTTTCTCCAACTAGTGACAGGATCATATGGCTTTTTCCTTTCCTCTGTTTAAATGGTGACTTTTGGGGGTGGATCTTTCAATGCTGAACCAACAGTGCCACCCCTATAACAAAACCACTTTCTACATCCTGCCAGATCTGACTTCTAATAGTTTGTTTTGTTAAACAAATTTTTATCTATGTTCGTACTTTTTCTTCTATTATCTTTATCCAGTTTTAGGATTAGCACAATATTGAGTTCCAAAAATGAGGGGAGAAGTGTTCCTTCTTTTTTCTGCTTTAAATATTTGATATAATTTATCAGTTAAAATGTATGTGAGCCTGCTGTTGTCATATAGGTAGGTTTTCAGGCTAGGAATATACTTTCTTTAATAGGTGCTATTCAAATTTTATATTTCCTCCAGAGTTAGTGTCATTAAGTTGTCTTCCAAGGTACTTCTTAGAAGTTGTCAAATTTATTTTAAAATAGATATTTGAAATATGCTTTCTATATCCTTTTAAATTCGGCAAAGTCTGTGGTAATGTCTCCTAGATCTTGATATTGTAATTTAAAAAGTGTATAATTGATATTGTGTAACAGGAAGTAAAGTTCTAAAGGAGCAGGAGAAGTGGGAGGGGTAGGGGAAAGGAAAAAAGGGAAAAGAAAAAATATGAGAAAAGGAAAAAAATGGAAACAAAGTCTTTGCAAATAGAGAAGGATGGAAAGGGTGAAGGGAGGGCAAGGGAAGGGGAAATAAAAAAGAACGAAGACACTCATGTAATGGTATAAGAGCCCAATGATGAATGTAACTGTATTTTATACCGAAAATGTACCAATAAACTAAAAAAGGAAAAAGAAAAGAAAAAGATGCATCATGTAAAGGTACAAGTTCCCAATGAGAAATGTAAATGTGTTGTATACCTAAAATGTACCAATGAAAGAATTTAAGAAAAAAAAAGAAAACATGGTATTTATACACCACGAAGCACAGCTTTGCTATAAACAAGGATAACTGAAGTCATTTGTAGAAAAATGGATGCACCTTAAATCCATAGTTTTAAGTAAAATAAATCACTTAACCTTAAATATTAGATGGTTTCCCTTATATGAGAAACCAAAAGTATAAATAATGAGCATGACCACCTGCGTGCATTTGTATTTATCTAATTATATTTTTGGAAATATAAAATGCACATAATTCAAATTTCCATATGTTTCAAAATTGTTGGTTTTATTTTATTTGACAGGGTGAAAGTTAAGTACAAATCCAAGATGCTTGGATTCAAACCTTGATTCTACTATTTACTAGTTTTATGACCTGAGGTAAAATAATTTCCTGAGTCTATTTATGAGTCCTATAAATGATAATCATGATACTTCTCTCATGGAGCTTTAAGAGATTTAAATTTGAGAAATTAATATGCTTAAGAAAAAGTCTGATATATTCTAAATATTTAACAAATATTAGTCACTATTAAAATTGTTTCATTAACTAAAGCAGCCAGGTTTCCGTAGTACCTCAGAGATTTAAGATAATAGAAGAAGGAAGATCTCCAGGGTATAGACTGATTTAATTAACCTGAAAAAAATGAGATACTTGGAAAATGTATTCTCTTAATTCTAGGTCACCTAAACACATCCACACCAGAACTATGGAAAACAAATTCATTATATTATTCTTCCTATTATGTTGGCAGCTTGACTTTTCATAATTTTTCAACCTTTGAAATATATCTCTCAACAATATAATGCAAAAATTGGTTTGCTCTCCAAAAAATGCCAGCATAGTATTAACTTTTTATTTTTGATTTTTGCAACTTAAAGAGTACTAAGCTGATAATCCATTCTGAAAAGGTTCGATAAAACCTCCATAAGACATTATTCAATAAATAATTATGTAGCCAATTTTCAATACTTTAGCATACTTCAGCAGGGTGTACAAAACATGAGTTGTAAGAGAATCAATGAGAAATAAGTTTAAACTGAACTATGCAAGTTGCTAACAAGAAAAGCCTTATTTCCATCCCCATTCTGTATATCACCTCTTGCTTTTCCACTGTGCTCAAGTTATCTTGGCTACCCACTGCTTCTGCCTGGATCTTTCCTCTACCAGAAGTGCCCCCTTCCCATACTTGCCATGTGATAGGTTCCTCATCATAAGAGGGAGAAACTGATATAATGGATATCAAATGTCACCTCTTCTGACAGGCACTTTCAGACCACACTAAAACATCTCTATCATGCCGTAACTTCTTTACTTTATTATTTCCTTATTTCAAAGGCTGTCAAAATAGTTACTACTTATTGGATTTTAATGTATCTATATTATTAGATTCAGAACTTCATGAAGATAAGATCCTTTTTTTCCTAGCACTCCGTTTGCAACATATGAAACATTTGCTGAAGCATGATAGGAGTCCTAAAAAGAGTTGTCCCACAATAGGCCAAAACAGCCATCAATGTCTACTTCCCTATAATGTTAATAATAGGATTAGTGCTCCTGTTTAATCTTGCTCCCTTGGATAGAATAAGCTCTTGACAAATAAAAGAGCTAATTTGAAAGAAGATATCCTTATGCTGAATTCAGTGACAAACAGAGATAAATTCCAAGAGAGGATTTAATCAGTTACACACAGAACAAATTTAGAGAAAGAAGCAAGTTGTGTAGAGTCTGGGAAAATGTATGTGAAATAAATTGAACCATGGCTTTTGTGCTTATCTTTTAAAGTTGGGGATGTGTGCAGATACACAAATCTGAGCTACTGAAAGCCGTCTGAGTCAGAAACAATGCGAGCCATAGCTTTCTGTGTGAGGGTCAAATTATAAAGACTGTCCCGAGAGGAACAGAAGGTTTGTATTAGGCAGTAGCTGGGAAATTTGGGTAAGTAAGGCATAACAGAATCCTCCCTGAAAGTGGGGTAAAAAAAATCCAGAATCGAGGTGATCATCTCAGAGTTCCCTTTCCCTGTGGCTTACACCACCCCATGAAAACCTCTCTCTGGTCCTCTTCTGCTCTCCCCTGTGTGAAACACCCCCCCACCCATAGGCTCAGAGCAGGACACTACCTGTGTGTACCACTGTTCCAAACACCTCACAAAGTTACTGGGATCTAATTAATGTCAACAATGTTGGAATACATAAATGTAATCCACAAGAATCCTCCAAATGTTTTTAGACCAATAAAATAACAAGAAAACTGTTGTGTTTTTGAAACACACAGATTTAAATTCAGAGGGAAAATGTAGGAAGCTAGTGTCAGAAATCTGAGATTGAGGTATTGTGAATCTGGTTATAGGTGGTGGCCAGCAGGAATAGAGTGAAAGGAAAATTATGAAGAATTCATATTAAAAAAGTTCCATCCTTATTTACAGATTGGATATGTACAATGAATTAAAATAAATCTCAATAAGCAATGATTCATGGGCCGTGGTTTTAGCTCAGTGGTGCCTCTGCTTGCCTCACAGGCGCAAGGACCAGAGTCCGATCCCTGGTACCAAAAAAAAAAAAAATGATTCCACTATTTTTTTTTCTGGCAACTGAAAAAAAAATGTATGGGTATTTAAAGATTTGTGCTACAGTTTGGATGGTGAATACCCTTGGAAGACTATGTCTTAAAGGTTTTCCCCCAGAGTGGCAGAATTGGGAGGTGCCTTGGAGCTGAGGTAGGTGGGGTGTAGTAAGAGGTGTTTAAGACCCCAGGTTCAGTCACCCTCAAGGCAACTGTGGGACCCTGAACCATTCATTCTTTTGCTTGAGGTTCCTGGCTCATGAGACTAGTGGTTTGCTCCACCCACTTCTGCTTATGCCATGATGTGCTGCCATCCCTAGAGCCCCAGAGCAACAGGGTCACCCAGTCTTAGACTGCAACCTTCAGACTGCGAGACAAAATCAGCCTCCTTCTTTATAAGTGAACTGTCTCAGCTACTTCAGTGTAGTGGAAGAGAGCTGACTCATCCAGTTTTCTATGAATCTGGATGAGCACATGCTTCAAAGATTAAAGAATTTGAATTTTGTCTTTGCTACTTCCAGGCTTCAAGACTTCAGTACAAGAACAACTTCTGCAGCACTTCTCACTCAGGGCAATAATAAGTGCCTCCTGTGATTAGAATTAAGACAATGATGGTTCAGGATCATCTGTAGAGGAGGTGGAAGTCATGGATCATGTCACCACCCACCTGTGGTTTCCTCAGTCTGCATCACTCCAGATAGGGAACAGAAAGTATTTCACTTGACTTCAACCAAAAAAATGCTTTGATTTTTATTTTATATCAAACTTTATTCAAAGTTTTAAAAGACTAAAGAGAGTTTACATTGTTGTATTTGAAGTGTTAAAAATAAATATTGGGTATTTTTGGCTTTTTTTTCCTATAAGCGTAGACCTCTCCCTTATTCTCCATCCCCCTCTCTACACTGTGGATCAGAATATAAATTAGCACAAGCACCATGAAAATAAGAAGGGAGATTCCCCCCAAAAACACTGACATCAGAAATTTCATTTGACCCAGCTAATTCCTTACTAGATATCTTCCCAAGAACCTAAATCATTATATTACAGTGATATATACATACCCATGTTTACAGCAGTACAACTCATAATAGCTAAATCTTAGGAATGGCCTATATATCTATTGATAGACAAATGGATAAAGAAAATGTACTATTTATACAAAATGGAGTAGTACTCTTCTATAAAGAAGAGTAAACTGGATTCGTTTGTAGGAAAACAGATGCACATTGAGACCATGAAGTTAAATAAATCGAACACAAAAGTTTAACTATCACATGGTTTCTCTCTCATGAGAAACCCAAAAATATAAATAGCAAAATAAAAGAAACATGATAGGAATTAGAAAGGTAGATCTTTTGTAAGTGAGAAAGCAACCAAGAGATAGAGGAAAGGGAAGGGAAGAAGGTGAAAAAAGAATTAAAATGTGTATATGTACAGGTAATAACCCTCTATAAGAAATGTAATCATTATGCACTATAAACATGTACTAATAAAAAATAAAAATTGAAGAAAAACCTTTCACCCACAGCGAGATAGTATGGTATGCAAGTAAAGGTGAATGACTATCATAACCCAGGTGTCTGGAATATATGCAGGGAGTGTAAATATAAAGATATCAAAATGGATGGTTATTGCTAATTTGCTTTGACATAGACTAATAATAATAAGCTGAAAGGAATTCATCAACAATTTTAAACTAACTATACGAACAAGACAGTCACTGGTAAATCTTTAAAAAATGGTCTTCTTTTGCTTTTAGCAAACAGAAAAAAAAACAAGACCAAGCTAAGGATTTGAAAAATCAGGTGCTACAGTTCAAAGCCATTGAATGCTCACCATAGCAGATCTTTTATTCCAAAACCAGAGCCTTTGCTGTAAAACCTGGGACCTGGCCCAGGCTGGGGATATCTCGGTGGATAACCTGGTAGTTTTCCTCTCTAGATGTCTCCTAACGTTCTGGTCTGAATAAGTGGCCCACATCCCTCCACTAACATCAGAAAATAACACAAAGGTATTTACCATGGAAATTGTTGGCCCTCACAAGCTATTGCCATCTCCAGGAATGACTTCCAATTCTACAAACTCAATTCAGTCCCAGCAAAATCTGTCCAAGGGTTTACAGGCTGGAGTTGCCATAACAGATGGTAAAGGAGGGAATTAAAAGTCCCAGGTAAACTGGCACTGTTTATAGCCTAGGTGTGTACATTTCAGGTCTAGACACTCTTAACCAAAGGGGTAACTGGATCCCGATGTTAAAGGAGCCTACAGTACCTTGGCCAGGATATGCTGTTGTGTTTTATCTAAGCCTTTTCCAGGAACCTGCAGTCCTTTACTGTACACTGTACAAAGAGGAATACAGAGACACTTCGAGGTCTAAGCTGACATTCATACCTGCAGAACTTAAGTGGCCTTATGCATTCTCTGATAAAATGGGTCATTTTGGTTTATGTAACAGAGTGACAACTAAAGTTCAACTTAAAATTGATTCACCAAGTCCACTAACCCACCTCGTGGGAATTTCCTTGCTGTATGAAGCTATATTTGGCAGAGATAAACTTAGAATTTCAAGTAATGCTGCAATTCGAGGCTGTCGGCTGTGGAGCTAATAGCTTGGGAAGACCAAGTAGAAGTTTCTAAAACAATTCTTGCTCCTCCACCTAAGATGGTGAAATAAGCCAAAAATACATGTCACATTCCAGAGGAATGGCAAAGATAATCACTATGTTTAAGAATCTAGAGATTGGGGGAATAATGTTCTCCATCGACTTACTTTAATTCACCAGTTTGACCTGTGGGCCATGTTCCAGATGGAGCTTGAATCCCAGTGAACAACAGACCACTGTGGACTTAAAAAGCAAGTGCAATTGCAGCTGCTGCATCAGATGTGGTATATTTGTAAAGAGATCAGTCTACCTCAAGTCAATGATATACAGCCACTGAATTAGTCAATGATTTTGCTATTCAGTTAGGAAAGAAGACCCACAACAATTCTCATTTCTTTGGACCAAACAAGAATATTCATTTACAGTTTTCCCCAGGACTTTATTACTTCTATCATGCTCTCCCATAAGAAAGCAAAAACTGATTTAGGCTGTCTAGAAATTCTGGAGAATATCCCATTGATCTGTAGCATTATATCAATGGCAATATGTTGATCAGAAGGACAAGCAGATGGACATATGTTTCAGAGATAGAAAACAAGCCATCAATGATCAAGGACCAACCACTAACAGGTTTTAATGATTGCATGGTAGGGGATTGACAGTACACCACTGTAAATATCCTCTGTCCATCTTCTACTTGAAAGAAGAAAGCATAACTCTTATTCCCCCACACACAGTTTTGGGGAAAAATACATTTCACACATTCAAATCTTCTTCCATCCTATATATATGAAGACTGTCAAATTCATGGGGAATGCACGGGGAAGAGCTCTACAGAAGCTCTGTTAGAAAAGTGCCTATTAGAAAAGGTACAGTAGAAAAGAGGAATTAAACTTCCAAATGGGAACAATATTTAACAGGTTAATATTAATTGACACAGAAATATCAGCAGCCTCCACATACTGTGTACCATGGTGGGTGAATAAAAAGCAAAGCTATGATGACAAGGACGGAAGCACTCACATCAAACCATAAATTCCTACTTACCCAGTCTCACTATACCACTGCTTATGAATGTCCAGAATGGGCAATCACTGTTTCTTACTCTGTGCCTTCTCCAGCACCACTCTCCAGGTACTTTCCTAATGTCTTATCCACGGCCATGTTTTCTTCAAAAAGCATCTGACCACAAGATCTGCTGGTTGTTATACATAATGCATCACCCAGCTGCTATTGACCCAAGAGAGCGTTAGGAAGGCCTGCTGAAAGAAAATCTAAAGCAGCATCTCAGAGGAAATCTCCTTCAAGAATGAGGTTCCATCCTCCAGCATACTTTATATGCATTGAATCAGAAACATTTTTATGAATAGGGACAGTTAGGCTATTAAACATCCTACAATGGACAGGATAACCTCCCAAACAAAAAATCATTTAATCCCAAATGTCAGTTCTGCCTAGGTTGAGAAAATTTGTACTGAAGATACAAAAGTAAGGCTGCAAGAATGTTGTTGCATAGAATAAGAGGTATCGGTGAAACCAGGTCAGGATGAAATTTAGCGTCCAGTTATTCTATTTCTTTTCCCTTCTTTTGTGGACGAACTGCTTTTAACAGCATTTATTTCAACTTGAACTTAAAATGTAATAATTTGGGACTGGTCTCCACCATTCTACAAGATAGCATCAGAGTTTCCTGTACCATTTCAGAATGAATAAAATCTGTCATTCTAACTTGCCAGGGCAAATTCAATAGAGAAAGAAAAGGAGACTTCTAAATGGGAAACTTGTAAAACTGTAAAAAGTTCCTGTGATGAATACACTTGAAAACCACTATCTGACATTTATTTTCATAAGACCAAACAATGAAACTTCTCTGACTTTTAAGACAAGTTAAATATGGGACCATGAAGACAAGGATGGAAAGATTACAGAATTTCCTCTAAGACATATAACGTTTTCTTTTACATGTTGTATGTATTATTACTACCATTTTACAACTATATTTGCTAAGACAAAGCATTAAAAAAGAACTATGAAGAAAATTATGTAAAAAATAATTATACAAATGAAAAGTAAAATCCTACCATTTAATGTGTTCTCTATCTTGCATTGACAAATATTTTCCTATTAATTATTATTAAGCAATTCATAAACACATAATAGGAAATAGACCTGATAATCATTGATTAATAGTTTTCAATATTGAGAACATATCTGACATTTCTAAAAATAATATCTTATTCTTCGATACTATACCACAACATGCTGGACATGTAACTTAGAACATAGCATCTTCCTGTCCTGTAGCAGGATATGAAATACTAAGGTTTGACTCCACCAAGGTTGTGACTAAAAATACAACCAGCACATGTGTTTTGCCTGAATTTGCTTGTAACTTTAATTGAGTAGTAAATTCAGTTCTCCTGCCAAGACTTTTATCATTTGAGTGAATTTAAAGAAGTAATGGTCACTTTAGGGAGGAGGCATTAAATCTACCTCACAGGAAAAAAAGGAAAGGATATTTGTACTTTAAAAGATTTACTGTAAAATAAAGAGTGGATCCCATACAAAAATGTGGGTTATTTTGAAGAGATGATGGCACACCATTAATAATGATACTGAAAGGGATAAGTTATAAAAGCATTTTTTTCTAAAGCCTTGTTAATGGAGAAAGTGCTAAAAATAAGTACAAGTAATTAGGAGACTTCTTGGCTTTTCTACTTAATCTGTTATTAAGTATGTAGGGCAAATCTAAAAAAATGTAAAATATACACTAGTATTTTCTTGCACCAAATGTTGAAAATGGAAAAATAATTGCATAGTTCTATTGTACTAACTCCAGTGAATGTCATTTCTTAAATGCCATAGAGTACCTGAAAGACATTAACAAAATTCATTAGAGTTATATATATTCATAAGAGAAGAAAAATTTCATTCTTTAAAATGATGATTTTATAATTTCTTAGTGCTTTAACTTATTAATTTTTATAGCTATGGAAAATTGGTCAGAGTAAAGTTTTTTTAAGTTGAAAATCCTTTTTAAATAATAAATTACCCATCAAAATGTTAATAAATAAAATGATATTATGTAAAACTAATGAAGCATTTCAAACTAAAAATTGAATAGGGACTGAATGAGAAATTACAATTTAAATTCAAAATGAGCCTTTCCCTCTATATAGTAGATAGCAGATTGACTCTAAATTAAAAGACTGAACTCAATTGTCAGCAACTCACTTAATTCTGCTAGTCAGTTTTTGCTCTGCAGTAAATGACATTGAAATCACTCTCTAACAACAACTTTTTCTAGTAGTTCACAGGACTGCAGGTTCCTGTAGTTTCATCAACCTCACCTGAATCACAAGGGTTCTAGTGGGCTGGGCTGCACTTGGCTCCAGAGGAGTCCTTGCCTTCTCCTCTCTCTTACTGAAATAACTACCCCTTGTGTGTATTATCTCCATGGCCTGGAAAAAGCCCATGAAACAAGTGGAAACCTGGATGCTTCTTAACTCCTCAACTAGAACCATTATGCTTTCAGTATGCGCTGAAAAACACCAGGCTTAAGATTGTACATTTGCAGTCCTGATCAGGGAATTGAAGAATCAGGAGCAATAATTTACCTTATTGTATACTTGTGATCTCTGGTTTACCATCTGTGAAATGTTACCTGCCCTACTTTCTTTCAAGAATTAATGATCCATTACATAAACAAATACTGTTTGAATGCAAATTGCTTGTTCTTACTACACATCAAGAAGTGCTCAACACACAAAGTGGTATAAATTACTGGTTAGTCAAGTAGCTGAATGTGATAATGTATTTGCCAGGACAACTTCTGCTATGCTCAGGTAACAGAAACTCTTAAAACTTAGTATATCCATGCAATAAATATTTATTTTAGAATACACAGAGTCCATTTTAGATTGGAATTTTTTCCTTGGACACTGTCCTTAAAGCAGTGAGAGAGTAAACCAAGTTGCCGGCATTTTATGCTCCCACCTCTGTTATGGCTTTCCTCCTCACAAAAGTGAATGTATGCAGAAGATTATGCAAGGAGTTTCATGGCCAGGATCCAAATTGTGACTATAACTTGTTCCCACACCAATAACACTGGCCACTCGGACATTATCTAGTTATACAGTAGTAAACTAACCACAGAAGTTTGGTAGACATAGTGTCTCTGTCATAATCCTCTTTTATGTCCACCAAATATATTTCCATTTTTCCCTAGACATGGAAGACATATTTTTCCTCCCTAAGGGAGACTACAGCAAGTGAGTCCTATTCACTTATGATATCCAGCTCAAAGTACATAGCATAAAGGATGCAGGACCCTAGCCACAGAATCCCAGTAGGCTTTACATTCTCCTAGAAGTCAAAATGGCTGTGCTCTTTGGTCAGAAAGATCCCTGACTGCAGACACATACACTTCATGCAATGTAGAGAGAGCAGATATCCAGAATAAATGTTTACATTTGGAAAGGAAAATAAGGAGGAAATCTCATAGTCATTACTGTCTAATATTTCTGAAACTCCAATGAGATAATACAGTGAGATCACTATACCCCAGTACTACTGGGAATTCTGTCATTTTTTAGGAATCTAGAAATCTACTCTACAAGAGAAACTATCATGTCCATGGTTTTCCTTGGCCTCTAAGTCCGCATTCTGGAAAGGCCTCCCTACTCTGTTATTCACTTTGTCTCTGTATAAAATAGTTTTGGAGAACAAGCTCCTCTGGGAACCTGAGGAGCTCTTCAAATGTGCCTACTGCTCATAAAGAATGAACTTTTAAGAGTCATTTTAAATCTTTAAAAGTCCTCAATATTTTATGGTACCAACTATCCTAAAAAATTAGCAAATGTCAGATATATTTTTCTTCGGTCTATTCACACTTAAAGTTTTTTAAGAGACACACATCAAATCTGCTGATATTGTTTTCTACTATCTCACTGCCCATGGCTCCCTCACTCAATTTAACAGTGTTTACCATAAAAATTTCAAGCCTAAATGAGAATCTGAAATATTCTAAAGCTAATTCTGTAAATTTCCCTGGATCATTTTATTCAAGTGAAAAACATTACCAAGATTTTGCCAAAAGCTTATTTCTTAAATTAATTTCTTATTATGTCTGATCTAGAAGTTGGCTTTTCCATCAGTGCAAAGCCTCCGACTCCCTTCTCTTTGTATTCAGTTTTGATCATAATCTTAAGTTTTTCTTGAAATCATTCTTTTTTGTGATTCTTCATCTATTTAAATCAATAACAGGAAGGTGTGCCATGATAAGAATTTCCAAATTCTTGCTCTAGGTCCATAAAATTAAGAGGCCTATAATCCACTTCCAAAGTTATCACAGATAATCAAGCATTTCACAAACAGATGATGCAATAAAACAGCATTGTAGCTACCAAATTTCTATTTCGTCTTTATCTATTCCCTAATTCCTACATACGTAGATTTTCCTTTCCTTATATTTTAAGATAAACAGTTCAAATTAATAATCTGTTTATTATATTGCTTGTACTTTGATGCATTAAAAACACAACCCAGTGGCTTCAGTCCACAAAATCTTTTCTAACTATTCAAATTCCAATGTGTGCCAAAGGTTCTGTTAGAGGTTTTCTTGCAAAAATGTCTCAAAATTTTAGGATTTTTCTACTTATAATATCACGAGTTTCAACTCAATTCCCATAATTATTAAAGTAGAAGAGACTACGGAGGATCACAGAGCAAGTCTTAAGCCTTGGCATAGAATACTTTTCCACCTACATTCCATTAGCCAGAATTTAGGTATGTGGCCAAACCTAAAAAATTAGCTGAAAATAAAAGTGGCAATATACTCTTCCCATAGGTTCAAAAGAGTGAAATGAGTTTGGTAAACATTTTGCTAGTGTTGCCATACACACAAATACAAAATTCTAATCTTGCCTAATATGAAACTAGTCTGAAGATCAAAGAGTGGCCAGCATACAGTCTAAAATAGCATACACACTAAATCTATTTTATTAGGCCACCTGTGGTTGTGGAAAATAATTGGTAATTTGTATATTAACAAAACCCATCAAGTCAATATTTATCTAAAATTAAATATTTTTAAAGCCTGCAAAGACATAGCATTAAGGTTCACAGCATATTAGTGTAAATAACTAAAAGGTACATTTAATATGAAGTTTATGACCTATGGGTCAATCTACTAGGCATTAATAGTCTTTTGATCAGATCTCTGAAAATAGTAGATTTAATCCTCCTGTAATCTAAATTTAAATAAATATTATCTCTTACATCAACTTGTTTTAACATAGTCAAGGGAGTTAAAGTTGAAAAGAAGAAGAAAGCTTCCCCAGCCTTCAGCCTGATATATAATATTGTTTTCAATGAACATTTTTCGTGTAATATGTAATATGAATAGCAATTTGCGAGGTTAAATTATAATTTAGCCAATCACTATATATTACTTTACTTGTAAGCAAAACACTCTAATTATAGTGTCAGGGCAAACACAAATTAACTAGTTAAATAGTGCTCTCGGGAATTATCAGGAATCAGAAATTCTCCAAGCACTATATTTGAGAGTATAGATTCATTTTTCCATTCATTCACAATCACATGGCTCCAGGCAAAAATTTACATTACATTTTCTCACTGAATTCCAGAGTAGGGAAAAAAGGGCAAGTTAAGAGTCCTTAGTTCAAGGATGCTGTTTTTAAGTTCTGTATTTACTACAATCACAATAATCTTTTAATATAAATTGAAGATAATTAATAATGTAAAGGATAACTAATAATCCTTAGCGTAAAACAAAATGACACAACCGGGAATCTGAGCCTTCCACTTCATGACACCACCACCTCCTGGCTCTACACACACGAACGAGTCTCAGTCACCACAATTACTGGTGAATGAGTGGATTTGGGTAATAGAGGAAGGAAGAGTACTCTTCCCTTAACACAAGGTGGTTCTGGAAGTCATACAAGACAACGGAAATAAAGTGTTGTACCTCTTTAAGGTATCAGGACTGTTTGTAAGATCGCTATGGATTTTGTGTTAGGTGAAGGCTTTTCACTCTTCTAGCTATCAACAATGTTTATACTGTATATCTGTCCAGAAGATAGTCATCCATAAGCTTTTCTTTCTTTGTGCTTTCCGTTTCTCCCGGTGCATGACTTCAACAAAGCTATCTCTTTTCAACATATAAAATGCATTTATAAACCTGACCATAAGAAGACAGTTAATATAATAAAATATATCTAAAATGTTTATCTAAAGATCAAAATGAAAGATATGAATGATTTGTACTACAAACTGTCATCAAAATCCCTGAACACTAGGGAATGCATAAGACATGTGCAAGAATCAATATTAAAACCAAACTTAGCACAATTTAAGAGTGTACTAGTGACATTCAGCATTACATTTTACATTTTGCTATTGGATTAGAAAGGCATCTGTCATTTTGAGTTCCTTAGCAACAAAATTTACTTTATTCTGCAAAGTTGTAAATGGAAAGAATTCTACAGTATTAACACTTTTTTCTAGCATAGAATGTGACTGACAAAGCTTCTCCCCACCCCATGTTTCTTGCATTCTTGTTTCTTTGTTTTGATAAGAAAAATCACAAATCAATTTAATGTTTATTATATGTTCAATAACAATAACTATCATGTTGTCTCTCAGAGTTTTGTCATAACTGACCAGGCAATATATAACTGTTGAAAGATAGTAAGAGATAATTCATGTTAGCATCATTAATTTCAAAACTATACACAATTTGAAACTGAGCATGCAAACATCAACATGAGAGATATATGGAAGTGGTAACAATATGTAGCACACCTGATAAAAACGGTTGCATCCTTATAGACCTTAAATTGATCTAATTTCTTCTTATGATTTTAAAAAATATTTTATTTTGGTGTATTCAGTGAAAAATAAATTTTGATGAATATACTTGAAAATTATAATCATAGTTATGATAATATATTTGCCTAATATAAGTAATATGTTTCATAGAAACATACAAACTAAGCTATAGGGAATATATAGATTAGATATTTTATTCTATATTTATTGATTTTCTTTCTTTATTATGCTCTAATAGCAAGGTGATTTAATTACCAATATATTTTCAATAAATACAAATTACTTTTATTAATTTGTATTTGATGACTATTTCTCAATTTTTATTATATCTTGCAAAATCATTCTTTCATTATCTTTAATGATCATCCATCTCGCCAGTGGATATAAGAAAAAGCCTAATCATGAACATTTATGTAATAAAAGAAAAACCAAAAACCTCTGAAGACTAGGAGGTTGACATTCAAAGAGCTTTTTCTGCTCGTACTGGCCACTACTGTCATATTTGAAAGACAGTTCTCTGATGAAGAAAGGTGATAGGCTCAACAGAAAAGTTGTGTGACGGTACTTTTCTTGGCAACTAAGTGACAGGAACAGTGATAACAGCCACATTTAAATCAATCATACTAAATCTAACATACATTCTTGGAGATGTGAAAGAAAAGACTACTAACATCTGGGATAAAATGAAGAAAGATCACATGCTTTGAATAATAAAAGACACCCACACTACACAAATGGTACAGAGTGAATTATCTACATATTAATGAGGAGTTTTTATTTTTGCCTTACTTTACCTCCTTTCATTTAGATTCCAACAACAGAGAATCCAACTATCGGCTCCTCTTGTAAGTAGTCATTTCACTAAGCATGTCCATTGTCCTTCACGTGGCAGCTTCTTTTGTAGGACCATAATAACTGTCATTTTTCTACCTCACTAACTTGCTTTCACTGGTATTTGTATAAAACCTGACAGCAATTTCATGAATTAACAAGCAAAAAGCACAAACATTACTTTCATTTGTCCTGCACCTTAGATTGGCAGGATAATTTCCAGCAATGATTTAGCTAGTCCGGTGAAAAAGGCATAGAGCCCCACATGCAAAGTTGTACTTTCCAACCGGCATTCTGCAACGACCTTGAGCCTATTTGTCCACACCCCAAAGCCTAAGGTAGAAACCCAGGACAGGAATAAAAACACGAAAGGGGTATTTATTAATACTCTGGTCTTACTAGACCAGAGATGGGGTTTATAAAGTGCTTCATGTAGTGTTTGGCATTCAAAATACATTCAGCAAAAACTAGTTATTATTGTGAGAAGGAAATATCACATATTGACAACCTAAGTTTGATGATGATACCTAACACCTCAAAATATGATTAGGTTTGGGAGAAGCAAAGACGTCATTTTATGCTTGAATGCTCCTAGAGCACTAGATACTTTAAAGAGCAGAATTCGAGTTTGCCCTTGACTTAGTGCTTACTGACTGATATGCTTGCTTCATGCTATTGATTTCTCAAGCCTGACTCAAGGCCCTGGAAAAAGACTGGAGGTAACAGTGGCTTAAAAGTAAAAGACTGTTTTTGAAATTTTTGTTTGTTTGTTTGGATGATGGCTTATATGTCAATGATCATCTAAAATCTGTGATATATTTTCAAATTTTTCAAAGAGAGATGTACCAATAAAAGAATTTAAGCAAAATAATTATAATAGTAATAATAATAATATGTGGCTTGTCTGTCCATTTCTAAACTGATAAATTGAAGATCCACCTGGTTATAAAACTAAGAAGTGCCAGATGCTATTCTTAGACCTTCATATGACAATCTTAGGATTTTTGCTTTTCTTACATTTTTAGCATTGGATTCTGAGGATTATAGAAGGTTTTTCTATAATGACATACTATAAATCTTTTTAAATTCTTCTTATATTTATCATCTTTGTCAAGGGACTCTTGAACTGTACAATGTGAAATTTTGTTTTTGTTTGCAACACCATCTCTTGCCTCTTTTACATCATTAGGTAATCAATAAATTTCTAGTAATCAAATCATCTAGATATCACTCCAGAAAACATAACCTTAGTACCCTTTTTTTAGTTTTGTTTTCTGATGTAGCATAACATAAAAGCTTTCTAACTGATTCCTTGTCATAGATTTTGCTGCCTTCCATCCTTTCTCAACTTGGTTGTTGTAATTCTCTCCTTGGAGCATTACTTCTGTGTCACTAAGAAGTGAGTTCTTATTGAGTCTTCCTTATCTTTGCACAAGATGTGCCTTCCTACTGTGACCCTTGAGCCAGTCACCCTCCACACCACCACCACAGTCCAAGCTTCAGTGACCTCAACACAGATGCTCTGCTTTTGTGACAGGGAAACTCTAATGACCCCCAAACACAAACTGAGGTAACCTTTGTGCTCGCTGCTTGGACCTCCTTCAAAACTACTTGTAGACTTTTCCCAGTTCACCCTCATTATAGGTTGTATTCCCTTTGACTGTCTAAAATTTATTAATAGGATATTTACTGGGGATACTTTTTAGCCACAGTTCATAAAAAAAATAAAGGAAGCAATATTGGTCAGAAGGGAAGGTAAATTCTGAGACAATTACAACAGAATCCTCAGAAAAGCTCATCAGGTTATCTGAAGCCAAGAAGACCCAAAGATATCGCTACCTGCAGAAGGGAAGGCAGGTCAAGAAGCAGTCTCAAATATGGGCATTCCCCGGAGGCGAAGGTGACCTTGGCCAAGGTGGATCTCTTCAGCTGAGGATAAATTCCTGGAGAATGATTTGTCCCTGTAGGAGAGGGAAATGAAGGCTAAGTCCCGATGGAGCTTCTAGGTGGGTCATAGTGCCTTCTGCACCACCGATTGATGGAATTATTCATCCCACACTGTGTCCACCATGTTTGGGACGAGCGTGTGTCCCAGCATGCGCTACCCTTCACTGCAGTGGCATCTGACCCTCATCACTCTATGCCTCTCCCAGGGGCCATCTGTCCACCTCCCACAGCCTTCCTAGTTGGCAGCATCTCGCCTGTTACCTACCAGGCTCTTAGAGAATCTAGCAAACAGCAGTTGGATTTCTGACAGAATAAAATAACTTATGCCTGAAATAATAATACCCTGTGGTAGGTGCTGCCTTTTAAAACAGGTACAGCAGTTGTGCTATGGTGAAGCAGAACTTTAATGTACATGGCTGTGTGGTTATATTGGCTTCCAAGGAAGCAAAAGCATCACGCCGAGAAGTTTGGTGTGTAGAGAAATCTCTATAATGGAGAAAGTCATTCTGGGAAAACAATTAATTATCTACAACAACAGTTAGGATTCAGAAAAAGGAAGATGAGACAAAATTAAAATTCGCAAGAAAGGATGATCAGGGGCTCATTATTTGAAAGTTGACTGTGGAGAACTGCAGGGATACATGGATCAGAGGGCTGATTGTTAGAAATTATTTGGGATCAACTAAGCTCAGGATCACAAAAGCACCATGGTGCTGGATATAAATTCTCAAGTAGCTACTTGAGCGATTATTTCAGTAAAATATATGGATGTTTTGACTGGTGGGGAAACTACCAAAATGTCAAGAGTCACGCCCTCCAGACTCTGGATAGTATAAGCTCACATATTTGTTTGCCCACCTCCTGTCCTCACAGGTAGAGATTTTAACCCAGTCTTACCCTTTATTTCAGACTTATGCCAGAGTCCCTAGTGTTGTCACTTTCAGAGGTGTTGTATTGGACACCTTATGCCTCTCATAAGAAAACATTACACCCATGACTCAGTCTGGAATTTCTGAAGATGAAAATAGCTGTTGATGTCTTTTTACTGTCTTTATAACTCTTCATTCCTTTCTTTTTCCTTTGCCCTCTGTCCCTCTTCCACACAAAAAACATAAGGCTAATGTGGCCATTTTAGATGAACTTGCTATATAAAGGTTTTGCTTACAGTGTGCAAGTATTGAGATAAATTCAAACACACTTTTTTCTTCCCATCAGTAAATAAAATTAGTTGCTATTCAATTAAACAAGGAGTAGTCAGTATCTGTATCTTGCAAAGCAGTGCCCCAAAAAATAGTCTAATAAAGATGAGTAAAACATAAGAATGTTGAGCAGGAAGACAAATAAACCCCTAGATGAGATGGATAGGAGAATGAAATATGTCTTATGGTTGAGCTGCATTGAATGTGCTGAGACCAAGGAGGAAGAAAGAATTACTTTTGACTGTGCCTTTTGAGTGTTCCTAGTCATTAGTTAACTGACTCTTGCATGTAAATCTGTGTTGTCAGTTCTGGATGTATTTCCCAGTAATTAACCATTTTCCAAGTTAATTTCTGGTGTCTTTCATCTGTGTCTTTTGGATGCAGAGTTATGTTAGGATTATTATATACCCACATGTCTCAGGAATTCCAGTTTTATGACTGAAGGTTAACTGAAAGAATACTAAACACATAGCTCAGTATTAAGTTAGCATGGAGTCCAGCAGAGAGAAATATAGTACAAAAGCAACTAAGGTCACAATAATGATTTTGAGGAAGTAGACTGAAAAAGAAAATCTGTAAAGTTAAGATTCAATTCAGTCATGATAGAACTAGCACAGTATAGTGACCAGAATGACAGGATCAAGGGCAATGACCATTTGAGGCTCTTTCAAGACATCTGGAACAAAGCAGCAAGAAAGGAAGATTCTATTTGGTATAAGAATTCAATCTGAATTTGAAGACTGCATCTAGAAATTGGCTGCAAAGCTGAGATTGAGAAAATTCAGTTGAAAAAAAGATAAAGCACCCTAAAATTGAAAAGTAAAAAATGTGTTCTGCAGGGTTACAGAATGGCTCCTATCACATACTGATGTGCAAAGATAGTGTACATTCTTTGTCTTTTCTGTAACAACTTTCTTACCTTTCTTGCTACCCTCCAATGGCAGGGTAACAGGAAAAGGAAGTACTGTAATGGAAACTTTATTTTGCTACTCTTAGTACAGTCCAATCATTAGTTTTATTTTCCTTTGGAATATATGTCTCCTTAGATGATTCAAATGCATGACTCTTATATTCTATAAACCTTCTTCTGGGTAAATAAAGAAGAGGCATGGCTTATGACCTGGGGAAGGAGCCTGTTCAGCTACTTAAAAATGTCTCTGGCTTATGGGCTGACCTGTAATTTACCTAAGCTGCTGTTCTGCATTCTGTGAGCAATAGTTGGTGATTTCTGCAGCAAATAATTTTTAATCTTAGTTACGCTATTGTCTAGGACCCCTCCCTGCTGAATTAAATGTTTTAATTTCTGTTGCTTCTCCCATGTAGCCTGTGGCTTGTGTTCTAAAGGTAAAGTCTCCTCATAGATGACATTCCTTTCCATCACAGGAGGCTGAGCCTCACCTGTGTCAGAGACACTTATGAGCACGAACATCTGAAAATCAAACTATTCCTTCTCTTTGCCTGACAATACTGCTCCAGCTTTCAATCATACCCAGGCCTCCAATGTAAGCACGAGGGCATTGTAGGAAGGGGTTTGCTCTTAGTAACAGAAATGTGTGGCAAGGTGAGATCCCATACTAAACTGACCTCAAAGTCTATTTCAAATTAAAGCATACTTCTCTAACTATGGCAAACTTTGCAATTCAGACCTGGAAATCAAGGAACAAGACTTCCCTGACGTAGACTTTTTCAAACATTTTGTCTTCTAGTTTTTTTCCTAAAGTCTTGGGGAATCAAAAGTTACAGGATTTTCCTATCAACCACTAGTGGTTGATTTCTCCTACTTGCCTTACTGGGAATTTAACTACATCAAAATCTGTCATCTCGGCTTACAAGTTCAGAAAATAAAATGTTCAATAGAAAAATGGAAAAAAAATCCTTTACCTTATAATAATGTCTGACTTTTAAATCTAAAGATATCAACATTTTAGTTTGAATATCAGTTTATGAATATGACCTCTTTTTCTTTGTATTGAATGCTGTGAACAGAAATATCGTGGCGTTTACCTTGAGAGCTATGGAAGGCCTTGAGAATTTTTGATACATACTTCCTATTCCTAGGTGAAATCAACTAGATCCTTCATATTTCAAAAAAGCCTAGGAAAGAGACCAAAAGTAAAAGCCATGTTACACAAGGTGTATGACTGGAAGCTAGGATTTTTAAATGAGTGTATTCTGTTTTGTTACACTATTTCTGTTTTTTTTTTGAAACTGAAATTACTGAACATTTTCAGGTTATACACTAGAAGTTGACCACAGAGTAATCATTAGAAGTGCATATCTAAATTGACAATAATAATAAAATAAAAATTCACTGTTGGATTGTTGAATTGAACTGTTCTCATGATTTAAATATATAATATTCTGAAAAAATACTTTGAGGAACCATTTATGAAAAGAACCCAAATATTAAAAAATCACATTAAAAATTGAATCTTGATTGCTATAAGATTGATAGAGAAAATAAAAACAGAAAAATTTCTCCTATTATAGTATTTTTAAAGTGTAAATAGAGTGGATATTGGAAAGATTAGAAAATCCAGATATGAAGATATAAACCTGATCAACCTGATCATTGCTTACCAGCCCATAAATCAAAGTGACTAATTAAAATGTCATTTTTGAACCTCTTTCATCCTCTTCATTATAATTTTGTTGACTGAAGTTGACCTTATAAGCTGTATTTTGAACTGTTTCCATCAGTTTAGGGAACACAGATTTGGCAAATGTGAACATTAGAGCAATATGTGGTTTTCACCTTCTGGACCTAGACACAGTGTGTATTAGTGACAGGATGCACTTACACCTGACCTGTCTGCAATATGGTTTGTATTTAGATGTCCTCCAAAAGCCTCGTGAGCTCACAGGGGGCTTTGGAAGGTGGTTGGATTATGATGGCCCTGCAGCTGACTTGAGTTTCTTTTTTTTTTGGTACTGGGGATCGAACTCGGATCCTTGCAGTTGTGAGGCAGGCGCTGGAACCACTGAGCTAAATCCCCGGCGCATGACTTGAGTTTCTTTAAATAAACATTTTACGTATTTCAGGATAATTTCAGATTTACAGAAAAGTTGCAAAGATAAAACAAAGAGTTCCTATGTATTTCATACCCAGTGTCTCCTATTAATCTGTTCTATTGTAGGGTATGTATTATAATGTATGAACCAAAATATGTAAGTAATGTGCCAATAAGCACTTGATTTAAAGTTACAGAAATCTGAAATCCAGTAGTAGTAGTAATATTAGTAGTTGTTGTAATTACACTGGTAATAGTAATGACAACCAAATGATCTAGCAATAATGGGAGCTCTAGGCATGGTGGGAACCTGGCCTCAAACATAAGCATCAACACACTCTCTTTACTTTTTTTTTTTAAAGTGTGCTTTACTAATTTCCTAGGCATCTCAATCCAATCAAGTTCACAACCAAGATTAATGATATGCACAACAGCCTCAAGCCCAGATGTATTATTTTTAAATATTATTTAATAGTCCAAAAAGTCTTGAGACTTAGCTTTATTGGAGTGACTCAGGTCGTATGACCTTTCCTGGCTGGGTCAATCACCGGGGAAAATTTAACACATGGGTGGATTGCCCAAAGTAGCATCACTCTCTAACCCTGGACTCCAGGGTGGACTTAGCTTTCCCAGAAAAGGTGATTCTCATGAATAAATGAAGTTGCTGATAGGAAAAACAAAAAAGAAACTTTATGCAGTGTACAACAAAGATAAAACTATTTGACTTCTGCTATATGCACATGGGTTGGTGTCTTAATTTGGAAGTCTCTATGGTAGTTTACGAATATTTCTAGTCTGAACTACAAAAAATAGTATACATTTTTGAGTTTTTCTTTATTTGTGGAGATGGTAAGAAAGATAAATATGTTTCGTTTTCATTTTGATAATCTTGCAATTTACCTATTTCTATTTTTTTTTTTTTTTGAGATAGGGTCTCCTCGTGTAGTTCAGGCTGGACTTGAACTCACTAGGTATTCTAGGCTAGCTTCAAACTTGAAGTGATTCTCCTACCTCAGCCTCCTGAGTGTAGGGATTATAGGCATGTGTCATTCAACTTAAACTCAATATTGTATCCCCCACAGTCCTATGATAGAAAGTATTCCAAATTCCTGTCCATATTTTTTCTAAAATTAATATATACAATGTTTTACAACAAGGTTTTGAAATAATTGAATATTTCAAATTTTATTTATACTTTTCGGAATTTTTCTTCATGACAGCAGAAACAATATACCATATTTATCATAGTGCAGAAGCATTGTGAAAAATATTTACAACCAAACTACTTTATGTTTCATAGAGCAAGTAATTAAGATTGTATACTCATATTTCCATGTTAAAGAGGGAGCAATTGAAACCAAAAAGCAAAGTATATCCCATAATGTCACACAGCAAGTATGTATTTCTCTCAGAAATACACGTCACTTTTATTCCCGTTTCAGTCTTCTTTGCTTCACCTTCAAAAAGCATGTGGCCAGTTGTTACACTCCTATATAATGCAGAGAGCTCTTTTGTGTGGATTATGACCAAATTCACACAAGTACAGCACAATCATTCCTTTTGCATGGAATCGGCACACCATTTCTTCCCTTCTCCAAGAATTCCTTCTTGATGCTGAAATGTTAGACTTTGTTCAAGCATTTGGTCCCTCTACCTATGTGTCCCAGAAGTGGGATGAAATGATAGGCCTAAAGATGACTCTTTAACCAATAAATGAAATAAATAAAGTCTTCCTTTCTTGCCAGGCCTGGAGTGTCCTGAGAAGAAGTCATTAGAAAAACTTCCTGGGAGACATTACGATGTGACAAACCAATCAATGACACTTAATGCCATTAGCGGTCAGCTTGGGAGTGTGCTCCAGTGTTAGTCCCACGTCCTCTCTGCCTCCCTTCCCTTTCCCTCATCCTCATTCCCAAGGATCATACTCTTGAATCAAGCATCAATGCATGGACTTTTTTGTGTTCTGTTTCTGAGAAATTCAGCCTAAAATAGTTGTTACAAGAAATGGTTCTGGAAAGCAAACTCAGCGCAATTTTTTGACTCTGCATTACTGACTAATTTTACAGTAAGCACAGTTTCTTTGCTGGCATTAAGGGCTAGCAATAAGCACTGCTATGCCGTGTTATCACAATTTCTTTCCCTAGTGGTTAAGTGAGGTGAGATGCAGTTTCTCTCCTTATATGTTATAGGGACAATAATATTTATATAGATGTGAATTGGGTTGGCTTTTGTTAAAAACACTGGGAAGTTTGGAAGAGAAAATTATATACTTAGAAAAGGCAATTAGCAATTTGAAGTACTCCATGGTAGCTCTGAGTTATCTATGGTTTCATTTATTCAAGCTTTGACTTCTATGGGTACAGGGTACTCTGGGGAAAATTAGACCCAAGATTTAACTGTAAATGTGACATAGCCACAGTATGGGCTGAAAGCATTGCCTTGAGGAGTCTCATCTATTTATTAGGATTGTGGTGAGAAAGAACACAAATCTGAGAATTGCAATGAGGTTGTTTGTGTGGACAAAACTTAGAATTTTGAACTCTATATTTTTTCTGAATAGAAGCAGAAACAGATCTTTTCCCCTGAAGAAGGGAACAATTTTTCCATACTAAAACACTGTTTACAAAGCTCTCATGGAGGCAGATGGTCTGAAAAATACATGAGCTCTTTAGGAACTTCTCCACCACCACTTACTTTTCTCAGGCTGACTGACTACAAAGCAAGAAAGTCGAGTATTTCATCCAGGAGAAAGTAACTTAATCATCCTCTAGAGTAGGAAGAACTGATTACTATGTGCAGGGTACAAAAGGTGAAATAATTCTGGTAGTGGATCTTTCAAATGTTCGAAGAGAGCAGTAGAATATAAAGCTTGATATGTTAGTTTGACTTGACTGGGGAGCCTGACTTTGAGATGTAACTGTGTGGACAAGTCTTGTAGAGTGAGAAGTCTGGAAAATAGCACTGTCAAAGGTGAACAGAGCAGGGATGGCCACAGGGAGAAGTTGAGCTGTTGTGATGCACTTGACAGAGGGCTTTCAGCCAATGTCATAACAAGTCTGTAGTTGGGTGAGTATTCAAAGCAGTTGGGAATGCAACTTGATGGACTTTTGAGCCCAGAATGGACCAGTGGTTCAACGTGTGCTGACCTGTGAAGGGAGGTGAACTTGCTCGAGGTACTATCTTGTCCCCAACAGCAATTCTCAGAAATACTGTATCCTCCACTCTGAGGGATCACCCAACACTGCCAACACCAGGGTCACCCACACCTGGGCTGAGTGGGGAGAGAGGCAACACGAGGTGACCCAGCAGTCACCATAGCATGGAACATTTTATTGAACTTGAGGTACCAATTCTTACATTGAAAGTCAATGTTCTGTCAACAAGTAGAGCCAGTCACCATAATCTGGTGAGTTAATTCTTTGAAGCTTGGACACAACAATAACTTACAAGTGAAGGAAGTAGAGACGTCAGTACTTCCTGCCAGAAAATTAAGGAAGAAAGACACTCTCAAAGCCTATGCTTAGTTTACATAAGCATACTGCTTTATAAGTTTTCTGTTTTATAGTTTTTCTCAGAAAGATCATTATGTCTGAGAAATTAGATACGGCCATCTTTAAAAATCAGGCTGTCTTCTGCTAATTAAATGTTACTCATGAATTCTCTGTGGTAGTTTTATTATGTACAGTATAGTCCATTAAGAATTAAATTGAAACCACTGTATACCTTCTACTGAAGATTAATTGCAGCTATGGTGTTTTAGCAAGATGTGCAAATTTAGTTCATTGTGAGAGATTACAATGATCATTCTAAAATCTCTCAGGATGATATAGTAAAACATCTGTAAAATGATTTTTAATAAATGCAAATTCTAAATATTAAAATGAGAAAGAAGAGGAATAATATAAATAATATATAGATATATGACAATATATATTATATGATAATATATATAATATAAATATAAATTTAAGATAATATAAATATATGATAATATAAATATATATAGAGAGAGAGAGAGAGCGAGAGCCTTAAGTTTATTGTATCAACTAAGAGGGGAAAAAAGCGGTGATGATTAAAGACATTTTTAATAAAATACATCAACAAAGAATATTTTTAAATGGACATCTGTTATAACACCAGAATATTTCTCACACATTTATTTTGTATGTTTGTTTGTACCAAACAGAGTCCTAAAATTATTTGTGGCACATTAGAATAAAATACATGTACTTAAATGTATAAAAACAAAAATAATAAAAGACAAAGCCCACCACTTAGTTCTAAGCTTCCTTATAATCAGGGCAAAATAGGAAGTATATTTCTCATC